>NW_022900950.1:31598634-31623482 GCF_012274545.1 Fukomys damarensis | reverse complement strand
TTTTTTTTTTTTTTTTTTTTTTTTTTGGTACCCAGGATCAAACTCAGGACCTTGAGCTTGTGAGGCAAGCACTGAGCTAAATACCTGGTCCTCTCTATTTAATTTTTATTGGCTTTTATCAGTATTTAGGTTTACAGTCACTGCAGGCAAAAGATAAAAGTTGTTTCTTCTTTTTATTTTATTTTAGTTTTTGTATGTGTGGTACTGGGGACTGAACTCAGGGCCTTTGCACTGAGCTATAGCCCTAGTCATTTTATTATTTTGACATTGGGTCTCACTAAGTCACTAAGTGCCTTTGCTGGGCTTGAATTTGCAATCCTCCTACCTCAGTCTCCCAAAGTCCTGGAATTACAGGCATGTACAAACATGCTTGACTATTCGTCACATTTTGAAATAACTCAGGGTAGAAGAGAAAATGGGAGCCCTCTCCCTCCCAATCATTGCTTCATCCACTCCCATCTCACACCCACCTGGTAACTCCTTGTACTATCACCCATTCAGCAAGGGCACCCCCAACTGGCTCTCTTGCTAAGAGGAACACTAATCTATATAGGGGCAAAGAGAAAATTTCTCCTTTACCCTCTGAATTTTGCTGAAATGAACTGAGACTAAGAAGATAATAGGAGAAAAAGGCATACAAATTTGTTCATGTGCATGGGGAGAATCAGTGGTATCCAGCACTGGAATCTAACACAAAATATTAGTCAGATGGCTGAAAGTCCAGATGGTTGAAGCTTATTTACTATCCTGAGTTACAAAAAGGAACAGAAACTTGGATGGGCTCTTGGGTTCCTGAAGGATGGTTAGGAGAATGTATACGAGAAATGCATAGGCAGGTATGCATCTGTCTGTCTTATGTACATAAAGTCTGTTAGATACTGTTCTCAGAAAATAGATGAAAACTCTTTCTGGGACAGTGTCCTGAGCTTGGAGAATTTTAAGTCTCATTTTTCCTGAGAATTGATCTTTTCTGGTTAATGAGATTTCAGAACAGTTACATTTCTTTGGGGAAGAGAGTTTCTCTAGGAGAAGGGAACCTCAGAAGGCCCTTCTTTGTGCTTTGGGTGTGAAAGAGGATTATAGGACAGACGGTGGGCTGGAGAGGTGGCATGAGAGACCTTGAGACTACTCCTTTCCAAAGTTGCCATACTTTAGGGTTTGGATTATTATTTTCTGAGCCTCAACACCTCCAACCAATTAAGCCCAACAAGCATTTTTCATTTTTCATGTTATTTGATTTTTCAGCAAAAACTGACACTCCTGACTGGTCTTTCCATTTTGAAATGCTTTCTTCCTTTGGCTCCTGCATTGCAGTATTCTTCTGGAATTCCTGCTTCTTCTCTGACTGAGTCTCAGTGCTTTGTTGGCTCACTCCTTCCATCTGGCTTTAGATGTGGAGTTCCTGTGGGCTTGTTCCTGGACCTCGGTGTGCTCACCATAGTTGATCACCTTACAACCCAGATTCCTCTTGTATACTAATGGTTCTCATGATTGCATCTCCCTCTGAGCTTCAAATTCTTATGGCCAAATGCTTAGATGTCTTAAAAGTCCCTTTAACTCAGCTCATCCAAACCAAATTCCCCAATCTAGGCTTCTGTCAGTATTCCCTCCTCTTAGTGATTGGTATCAAGAGTCAATGAGGAGGGCTGGGGATTTAGCTCAGTGGTTCTGGCGCCTGCCTCGCAAGCACAAGGACCCAAGAGTTCAATTCCAGGTAGTGGGAAAAAAAAGTCAATAAGGAACTATATTCTGCACATTTGGGCAAACCAGAATATCAGTTGATGCCTGAAAGTTTCTAGGGGATACAGGATCATCTGAATAAAGGTACAGCAAAGGATGAAAGAACAATATACATAGAACAAGGAATAAAGCAATTACAACAAACGGTAATTTATTACTTTGGGAGCCAGGATCTGATCTTAGCTCTCTCCTTGCTAAGACCGTGAGCTCTGGATTAGTCAGTATTTATGATTATGTAACATAGCAAGGGGCACAAAAGGCAGATGTAGGGAATAGCAGAACCTGAGGCATTAATGAGCCAGGCTGTAAAAGCTAGTAATTACTGCATTTTTTCAAGGATAGGTCACACTTAACAAGCTACCTCTGCTGTCTTGCAGGGTGTAGCTAACAAGCCACCTTCATTATCTTTAGCTAATGTTTGATCTTGAAAAATGGCTGTATAGAGTCATAATTCTTCAGCTGTAGTGTCATCTTTGCTATTAGAGATGTCGCAACCTCATCAATCATTGAGATCTCAATTGTGACCATTAGCATAGAGAAGTCTGTCTCCATACACCAGCCGAAGGCTCATTTAGCAAGTCACACATAGGCTTTGGAGTGACTTATAGTTTTAATCAATAGCCAAATTATAAGTCAATTCAATAATATCTGAAACCTCCTCAGTGTAGTTTCAAGCTAGTCTCCTGCACCAGAAAGCTAGGAATGTACTTGACACTGCCCTCTTTCTAACCCCACCCCCCAAAGATATTCCTATCAGGTTTCCTGCTTAGTATCTCTCAGAGCCATCTTCTTCAGTGTCCACCCTTGTCCAGGCCTGTCTCTCCTGAATGGCTGCAATACTCTCCAAAGCAGGTACTCTGTATCCACTCTTACCTCCTGGTAAATTCCTTATGCTGAAGTCCAGGTGGCGATGGTGATGACATAAATGCAAAACAGATTGTATCATTTTCCTATTTAATATCTCCATTGACTTTCAATTATTGTTAAAATGGTTTGCACAGTTCTGAATGATTTGGCTGCTGCCCAACCTCTCTACCTCTTGCTCTCAGTGATCTAGCACACACCTTTCAGTTCCCCAGAGCATGGTACTCCTCCTTTCTCAGGGCTTTTGCGCAGAAAGATCCATCTTCCCAGCCTTTCTTCCCTTTTCACTTAAGTATCTTAATTATCACTTCTTCAGGAATGCTTTCTCCCTCCTGTACTGCAGACAGCATCCAACCCCTTGAAGTTGAGGGTTTATCTCGGTGGATAAGAACATGCTTAGCTTGCATGAGGCCCTAGATTCATTTCTAAGCACCCCCCACCCCCAATCAAATCTCTTGCATTATGTTACCTTAGCTCTCTGTTGGCTTTTCCCATAGAATTGGGTTTTTTGTTTGTTTGTTTGTTTTTGGTACTGGGGATCAAACACCTGACCTTGTGTTTTTGAAGCAGGCAGTGCCACCACTGAGCTAAATCCCCAGCCCCCATAGAATTTCTCATTATTGTAATTAAATGTTTAATTACTCACTTAATGTCTTATCTGCTGCATTAGCTCATAAGCCTCAAGAGGGCAGGGTCTGTGTCTATCTTGCTGTACTCTTTCTCTGTCTCTCTCTCCTCTGCTCTCCTCCCCTTTTTCCTCTTCCTCTTTCTCTTCCTTCCCCGCTCTTCTTCCTCCTCCTCTTTCCTTCCTTCCTTTCCTTTTCTTTCTGTCTCCTTCCTTCCTCCTTCCTTCCCTCCTTCCCTCCGCCTTCTCTCTTTCTTTCTTTCTTTCTCCAGCAGTAGTGGGGATTGAACCCAGGACCTTTACACTGAGTGATATCTCCAGCTTTTAAAAATGTTTATATTTTGAGACAGGGTCTCACTATGTTGCTAATTTATTCAGGCTGTGCTCAAAGTTTTGATCTTCCTGCTTCAGCCTTCCCAAGTGCTGGCATTATAGGCATGTGCCACCACCCCCAGTTGCTCTCTTCTTTCTTGATTTTTGCATATCTGTCACTTCAATTTGCAAAGCTCTCCACTCTCAGCCCCTTCCACTGTGAATTTACCTGGCTACCTCCTATTTTTCTCCAGGCCTCAGTTTGGGCATCGGAGATCCCTTTCTCCACCCCTGCAAAGCTATGTTAGTTGTCCTTCTTGCATGATCCCCATAGCATCCTACATTCATTTGCCATATTTTATTTATAGTAAGTACTACAGTCATCCCTTGGTATCCATGAGGAATTGCTTCCAGGACCCTGTCTGAGGATACCATAGTTCCAGATGCTTAGTTACCTTCTGTTTCTTTCTTCCATTTTTTTTGTATCAGGGATTGAGCTCAGGACCTCATGCTGGCCAGGCAGGTGCTGTGCTGCTGAGCTACATTCCTGGTCCCTTCAGTTCCCTTCTGTAAAATGATGTAGTCTTTGCATAGAGCCAACACACATCCCCTTGTACATTTAAAATAACTTCTTGTGGCCGGGATTTAGCTCAGTAGTTCCAGCACCTGCATCGAAAGCACAAGGACCCGAGTTCAATCCCTGGTACCAAAATAAATAAATAAATAAATAACTTCTAATACTTAATACAATGTAAATGCTATGTAAGTAGTTGCTATAATATATATATATACACATATATATTTTTTTCTTTTTTTTGAGATTGCTCTGGAACTCACTATGTAGCCCAGGCTGGTCTCAAATTTGGTAGTGACCCTCCTGCCTCAGCCTCCTGAGTACTGGGATTACAGGTGTGCACCAGCATGCCCGGCTAATACAACCTTGTTTAGGGAGTAATGACAAGGAAGAAAAAGGTTATATATGTTCAGTACAGATGCAACTTTTCCCAAATATTTTTAATCTTTCTCACTAAGTATATGGATAGAGAACTCACTCACTATATGGAGGGAAATCATGTCTTATTATTATCTTGTTTGTTTGTTACCTTTAAAGATTATTTTTTATTTTCTACGCACTATTTTATGGTAAAAATATTTATATTAAATGTTCGTATAAGCAAATAATTTGTACTGCAGATGGTTTTTATTTTCCTGACATCTACATTATACAACTCTAATCTCCAAACTATTCCTCCTCACTGAAGTATTGCTTTTCTTTATCCTCGGGCACCCTGAATCCTCTGATGTTGAGGGGCCCCTTGCACTGTGTTTCCTTTTGTTTGTTCTTCAGTCTTGGCTTGCTGGGCCACGATGGCTTGGTGGAGACTGTCGAGAACAGGGTCCTTCCTCTTCGTCTTCACTTTCTGCTACGTCCTCAATTTCTTCCAGTTTGGCAATTTTTTTTTTTTTACTTCTTTTTGTCTTTTTTCTCTGGAGGCTCACGTTCTCAAGCATATTTTTCAGACAGGCATAATTTAAGTGTCCGCTTTCCTCCCATTCATCACCCTTGGATTTATCAAAGTAGTTCCGCCTTCGGGTGAATGCAGCTGCTCTCCCTCCCACTGTCAATAGCAGTGCTTGCCATTATCACACTCTATCAAACAGCTGATTGCTGTGCATAGCTCTGGAGCAGTTTTGTGCAGAGGCTTTATGCAAAAATAAGAGTTTTGGGCCGGGGATTTAGCTCAGTGGTTCCTCCGCCTCTTTCGCAAGCCCAAGGTCCCGAGTTTGATCCCAGGTACCATAAATAAATAAATAAATAAAGAGTCTTTATCCTTTACTCTTCCCCATATCTTTGTCTTTCATTATAGTAACCTTCCCAACTTTGCCATACTTGGAAAATATCCGGTATAAGTCGCTGTTTGTCAGGGAGGACAAGTCGGACACATGTACTATGCTCTTACTTGGAGCCAAGCCACCACTCATTTCTTCAGGGAGAGCGGCACCGCGCAGCTGGGGCTCAACCCCGACTTTTCTCGCCCCAGGAAGAGGCCTAGGCATCCCGTGCCGGGGGTTGGGGTGGGAAGGAATCCACGCAGTGGTTCCCCCGTTGGGGCAGCAGGGGGGCCCTGGGCGGCTCCCTGTTATCTTGTTTGTTTTGAGAGCCAACTCTAAGGATTTTTATATTGGTCAGTAAGGAGATTCTAATAGAAAGGCATAGTAGATTTAATGTTAGTACCAGTCTGAAATTCTGTCTTAAAACACAGGATATTATTATTTTAAATTCATGCATTATTTTTATATCTATGTCTCTCTTTATAATTTTGATGAGTAGTGCAAGTCAGATCTGACCTGGGGAAGTTTTAATTTATTAAACAACATGAAATTTCTATTTACTTGAGTTTGACATTTCTTTGCACTCCTCCATTGACAGAAAAATCAGACAGTTCTGAAAGAGAAGCACTCATGTCAGAGCTCAAAATGCTGACTCACCTGGGGCACCATGAGAATATAGTGAACCTGCTGGGGGCGTGTACACTGTCAGGTAACCAGCTGCCACCACATACACCCAGTACAACCCATTTCAGCCTGAGGAGAGGAGACATTTGTTCTCATTTTTATTCTTTTTTCTCAGTCCCATGTGAGCCCTCAATTCAAATGGAGTTAGACATAGAGAACTCCATAAATCAAATAGATCAATATTACCTGTTCCATTGGGATATATCACATAATTATAACCTACTTAAAAAAATAAATGATCCTAAAAGTATATTTTATAGTATCTGAGCAGCTCTTCTGCTTGCATAAATTCAGTGATGAGAATAATTACAGAATCTGGCCAATGGCCCCATCAGGCTACCTTCTATAAGTCACAGCCTAGGTGGAATTTCAAACTGTCTTCCAAGAATCCTCTGGGGCATATTCTCTGATTCTTTCACATCCTTTTAGAAATACGCAAACTGGGTGTTCAAGCATTATTCTTTCTGGCACAGCAGGGCTGGAGCAGGGATTGAAAGAATAGAGAAAAGAGAAAAATGGATCTAAGAGCTGATTGAGAATATATTTCTCCCTCCTCAGGCAAACAGCAAATCAAGTGTGTTAGTCAGCTTTCTTTCACTGTGACAAAATACCTGAGATAATCAACTTAAAAGGAGAAAAGGTTTATTTTGGCTCATAGTTTCAGAGATTTCAGTCCATGGTCACTTGATCCTATTGTTTTGGGCCTGCTGCAACACAGTACCATAGTAGGAATGCATGGTGGCAGAGGCCCATTCACCTTATGTAGATTAAGGAGAGAGAGAGAGAGAGAGAGAGAGAGAAAGAGAGAGAAAGAGGGACAAAGAGGGAGAGATGGAGGGAGGCAGAGGCAGAGATAGAGGCAGAGACAGAGAAGCTTGGGGTTTCAATATCCTCATCAGGGAATGCCCCCTAAAGAACTAACTTCATTCATTGAGGCCCTGCTTCTTAAAATTTCCACCACCTTCCAATAGCACTGCTGGCTGGGAACCGCCGCTAACACATGGGCTTTTGGAGGACATTCCAGATTCAAATCATAGTACCAAGTGTTCACAATGCAGATGGCTTCTGATTCCCAGTTAGAGACTGGAGAATTCTGGATGCCAGCAGTATCGGGGAGGCCATGTGGTCAAGGCCCAAAAGAAAGGTGAGAGGTCCTGATTTCTGAAAAAGTTAGAGCTGAAGCTGAAATTGGATTTAAAGGATAAGATGAGCTAGGCTATGCCCAAAGATGGGGGAAAGCTAAGCTCTCACTGAGTATGTTAAATGCTATGAGGACTTCTGAAGGGACAAAAAAAGCAATGTAGTATGTACATACTTATAATGAAACTGTCACCATTTCAGGACCAATTTACTTGATTTTTGAATACTGTTGTTATGGTGACCTTCTCAACTATCTAAGAAATAAAAGAGAAAAGTTTCACAGAACATGGACAGAGATTTTCAAAGAGCACAATTTCAGTTTTTACCCTACTTTCCAATCACATCCAAATTCCAGGTAAGTGTCTGGGTAAGATTTCATCATTATACATCATAGGACATAGCCAAAGTGTGATTGCTAAATCTCCACTGCCCCACTGGGCAATTTCAAAAGACATTTTATGGTCTGTGGATCTAAGACCCACAAAAGTCTCTCATCTTTGCTATAGGTAGCCTCCCATTGTGTGTTTCACTTAATATGGTTTTATTTATACTTGATCAGCTGCATCCAAAACTATTAAATGGAAAAGTTCAAAAGTTTTTAATAGCTTTTATGATAGTATATTTTATAATTGTTCTATTTTATTATTAATTGTTAATAATAATGCTGAGGGTTTTAGAACATTGGAACGTATCTCCCATAGATAACAGGTCACTACTGTAGTTTCTCTGTTGAGTTAGAACAATGAGACCTTTAAGAGAGTTACTAGATCTGAGCCAGTCTTAGTCTACCTTTTCCTAAATTACGCCCTAGGTACATATTTGATTTCAGGAAAAGTACATTATTCAGTCTTTCAGGCATCCTGCTTGCCACATATGGATTGGTGGAAAGAAGGAAGACTTTTTCCAAAATCCCTGACACTCATAGAAAGTAGCTCACATCCTGGAACTAGTGCACAAAAGTGTTCTGAGCTCAATCTGAATTTTGAAATATCAGAATGGATTCATTGGCATGTAAAGAGAACACAGTAATCACTTTGTCTCTGTGCTTTCAGTGGGAGTCCTGAGTGATATGGAGCTCTAGTGGGACCTTTTATTTCAGCAAACATAAATCTCTGGCTGATGACCTGACCATTATAGCTTTCTAGCACCTTTCTGTGAACAGATCCATAGGCATACTAAGAAAATGCGTCCTCCATCCAGAGTGCATTCCTGCTTCCCTGCATGGTGAACACTCTCCCTTACTCTAAAGGCAGACTTATTATCAAGGACTTTAACCTTTTCTGGGGGCCTGTTTGTTTTCTTAGAATGTAAGTGTCAGTGGAGGCTTTTGGCCTACAAGCCCTTAGAGATCCAGTCTGCTATGGCTACAGGCCCCAGGCAGGTCCCCAGTTTCTCAATTCACATTCTAGAGCTGAGAAAATTCTATACTTTTGCATACCTTTTTTTTCCCAGTGCTGGGGATTGACCCTAGGACCTGGCACATGCTAAGGACATGCTCCGCCACTTAGCCACACCCTCAGCCTGCCCTGCATATTCTAGAACTGAAAATAAGTCTATCTTAATGAGTCAGATGTGCATGACTCTGGTCAGTAATTAGCTTCTTTGATTCATTCTGATCACGAGGGTATTAAATATGCTGAGGTAATTAATTTTAGAATATTTGTGATTACAGAACATTAAGCCATTTTCCAAAGATATGAAAATTGTAAAATAGGATAAATTCATACATCGGAATAAATTGAATCATAATGTGTTCATAATTGGCACAAAACTCAGGATTTCTATATGATATACCTCAAAAGAGCTTTTCATTATGACTATTATTATTATTATTATTATTATTATATATGGAAAGGCAGTGAACATTACAAAAAAACTCACAAAAAGGATGTAGCTCAGTGGTAGTGTACACACTCAGAATGCATGAGGCCCTGGGTTCCAGTTCCCATACAAAAACAAAACAAAACAAAACAAAAAAACCCAGAAAGCAAAAAAACAAGAATGAATGGCAAAACAGTTCATGTCTCTGTCAAGATCTGTGTCACACCAGCTTTTAATGGGAAAATGGGTTGAATTTAGAAAACGAAGCATAAGGTCTGATTATTATTCCCACTCCTTTTTAGCTTCGTGGTGTTGCAAGTCATATTGATCTCCTCATGCCTAATTTCTCTTTTGTAGAGTGAAACCTTAACACTGGACTTGTAGGTGACAAAGCTTGTGTGATCACTCTTACCCTGCTCAAACCAGCAAGGCCAATGACAAAGATGTTCTTACTGTACACAAAAAATTGACAAGCTGACTGTTTGCTTTTAATGTAAAAAGCCCATTTGTAACTGGAATCCATTTCACTGATGAGTTATATTTTTAAATGTTTGCCCAGAAGAAGAATATAAACAATGAACAAAAAAATTTCTCTTTAATAGCATGCCTGGTTCAAGAGAAGTTCAAATACTCCAGGATTTGGATCAGATATCAGGGTTCAATGGGAATTCAACTCATTCTGAAGGTAATAGTTTATTCTAATTAATAGCACATTGAAATGGAAGTGGTACAAGATTTTTGTGTTAGCTATTTTTACAAAGTACAATGGCAGAGATAATTTTTTCTTTGCTAATGTCAGTGATAGGCTTTATTAATGTATATATATTTATGTGTTTGGTCTCTTGAGTCCAGAGAAGGAGCTCAGTCCAAACCAACTACTGCCTATAAATTATATTTAAGATAACTCATCTAACTTTAATCACCTTATCATGAGATTTAATAAGGCAACTTCTTAGCATTTTGGCAAAAATGAGAACTGATTCTATTTTACAGATGAAGTTGAATATGAAAACCAAAAGAGGCTAGAAGAAGAAG
The DNA here is from genome assembly GCF_012274545.1 of Fukomys damarensis. NCBI lineage: Eukaryota > Metazoa > Chordata > Mammalia > Rodentia > Bathyergidae > Fukomys > Fukomys damarensis. The sequence continues at coordinate 31,613,428 of NW_022900950.1, read as the reverse complement.
AGGACTTGAATGTGCTTACATTTGAAGATCTTCTTTGCTTTGCTTATCAAGTTGCCAAAGGGATGGAATTTCTGGAATTTAAGTCGGTAAGCTCCTTTCAAAGGGAAAAAAACTAACAAAAAATAAACAAGATAATTATGAAAAAAGACATGCTTATGTATAATTATAAAAGAGATGTGATTATATTTTTTCTTATTTTAGCATGTCTTTATTAATGTACTTTAATTTTCCCTGTTCACTGTTGAACTCACCTAGACTGTTACCCTTGAAATTACCTAGAATGTTACCCCAGCCCTTTGCTAATTATAGTACAAAGGCCTACCATTTTTTAGAAAATGGCTAGCCTAGCCCTCCTAGGTTCTCTGAAGTCCCCTGGAAATTCTAGGGCAAAAGGTCAAGATAGGGAGGCTGGTAAGTCCCCCACTGAAGATGAAATGCAGTGTTGTCACTCCCTCCTGAGATTACTAGGCTTTAAGGTACCGGAGTCTCCTTCTGCAGGTGGTTTCTAGGTTCTTTCTGTCAAAGAATTGTTTAAGACAAACACAAATGATAGAGTTTTATTAAAGGTAGGAAGACAAAGGCTTGCAGTGTGAGTTTGGGCCAAGTAAAAGTAGGAAAAGAAGCACACCCTACATACAGCATGAGGGTGGGCCATCCATGCAAGAGAGAATACAATGGCAAAATCTGAATGTGGAATATTCTTTTTGTATCATCCATTCCTTAGGTTGATATCAGGTCTAGGCTATCCTATTAAACCAGCTCAAGTTCTCACAAGAAATCCATGTGCAGATCTTTGGGAACTGTTCTGCATATGTGTCCTGGATTTTGTAATTAGCAGGTCATACCTACTTCCAGCCAGCTTTGCCATGCCCTAATCTGCTGTCTTATTTCTCCCTGAGAGACACATATTCCCATAATTCTTTATGAGGTGCTAAAGAAGTGAACTTTTCTGTCTTCCATAGCTTCTGGCTGGAAGAAGCTATAGACACTACCTACTGGGAGTATGTGCTTTCCAACTGCCTTGGGTGTTGTGGTTCACTGGCTGGGTTGAAGAAAAAAACCTGTCAGAAGACAATGAGGAAAGGGTTAATAATTAAAGTAACTCTACTGCAGTGGTACTGTGGCTCATGAACTTGATTCTTTCCATGATTCTAGTTGCAAACTGAACTGGAAGAGAACCAAATCAAATTTCCCCATAAAGTCAACATTGAACCTAACCATTGAATTTGATTTAGTACTTGTCTGATTCAGTCTGAGTCCAGAATCATGGAGAGAATCAAGTTCATGAAAGGTGGTATCACTATAAGATGTTAGGGATAAGGAACCCAAATATGAGGTTCATGCTGGATTTCCACATTTCCTGTGGAGGACAAAGTATGGCAAAGAGGGATATTCTATAAATTATCGAGAGCTATAAGTACAGCCAAGATTACCCACATAAACGGTCTTAATTAAAAATGGGAGCCTCAGTACAGGTGTCCATTTAAACTGTGGTACAGGTGTCCATTTAAGCTGTGGTGAGTTAGGGTCATTAGTGACTCTACTTATCTGCATGCAGAGCAATACTGGAATCTTGCTTTCTGAAGAGGAGCCTCAGGTCTTCCAGAGGATCTCAGGAATAGCTTTCTTCTTACTCCTGTGAAAATTCTAGTGATTACTTTCCATGTATGATTTTATAGCTTGTCACTGCATCTCTTGAGGAAGGACCAGAATGGTTCCTCAGGAACTGGGATAAGCCTAGGGCCTCGAGGAGTTGTAGGGATGCCACTTTTTCCTCCCTATTAGCCTTTTGATTTTCCAAGGAGACTTTAAACAAGTCACTCTGAGATCCCTTACAATGCATGACTGCAATCTGCTTGGAAAGATCGACTGCCTCTAGGAGTTATAGAATTTCCTGTTTGTGCTTTATAGATGTTGCTTTTCATTTAGCAAGCTCCTTCTTTGCAGATTAGGCCTAGTAGCAAAGTAAGTGGAATCTGTGGGGCATCATTCATGAGATTTCATATGGCTTGTCTTGGGGCCTATAGTCAGAGACAACTAGGTCTCGGGTCCTTAAAATGGCATCCCATGTAGAAGGAGAAGGCCCATTGAACCCACAAAGCATCCCTTGTGAGACTCAAGTATTCACTAGACATTCATCTCTGTCCTAAGTGTCAGCATCTTTCATAGAAGCATAGAAGAAAAGCTCTAGTGAGGGCTTTTTGTCTCCTACTGGGGCCCATAACTCCTTAGGGAGAGGGGATTGAGCCACTTGATGTTTCTACCTAGAGATCAGGATGGAGTCTTTTACCAGTGAGACTCCCTTAGCCACACTGAGCCACTTGTAGACTCTACTTAAGCAGGGTGGAGCCACTTGAGAAACAATATCTCTTGCATTTACCCTGAGAGTAAAAACTTTGGTACTTTAAAATAGTAGAGACAGAAACCTCTTTTTTGAGAGAAAGAAAAAAAAAACACCTAAAAATCATAAGAATGACTCACATTCACTTGAGTTAAACTTCACTGGCTGTTCTTTTTTTCTGCTTAAGCTGCCAAACATGTTTCTAAATTACCTGCATTTTTAAAGATGAAACAAGGAAGCAATCTAGCCTAATTCAATACAAAAGCGAGAGGAAGCCCGCATGTTATCTAAAATTGGAGATTAGCTCCTATCTATAAGGGTGAGGTTTTTCTGGTGACCATGAGGTCACTTGAAATCAAACATGGCAGAACCCATCTGGGTGACCCAAACAGGCAGCCAGGCATGTGACAAGACAAGATGGCAAGCTTAACTCAGATAGCACCCCAACAAAGAAACAGCCAAGTAGGGGCCTAAAGCACAGATGAGACTTTGAACACAAAAATGGAGTAAACTAGGGTAGGCAACTGCTTGGGAAGGTTACCAAGTTACCAACAGCTATTTTTCCCCCCAAAGAGTGAGAAAGCTAAGCAAAGTATCACAGAAAACAGAAACATGAGGACAAAACAAGCTCTCTGGCTACTTAACTTGTATCCATAGAATGACTGCAAATGTAAAAAAGAAAGAAAATGGGAGCTAACCTTGAGTTGGACCTGTAGGTCTTTTACCAGCTGAGAAAAAAAGATGCAGCATTTTAGAGAGAAACAAAACACAAAATAACAACAAAAAAAGACCAGAGGGCCTTACCTGCTTCCCTGGCTGGGCAGCCAAATATGTCACCAAATTTTAGAGTGCTGGAGTCTCCTGCTAGAGGTGGTTTCTTGGTTCTTTCTGTCCTGATCAAAGAATTGGACAAGACAACCACCAACAGTAGCAAAGTTTTAGTAGAGGTAGGAGAAGAAACAGACTCTGCAGAACAAGTTTGGGCAAAATAAAAGTAGGAAAAGAGGTAACCCTACAGCCTGAGGGCAGGCCATGATGGAAATGAGAACAATGACAAAAACTCAGTATAGGCTGCCCTTTTTTGTATCATCCACTCATCATGTTGATGTCAGATCAAAAACCCACTCTATGTGCAGGACTTTGGGAACTGTTCTGTGCACGTGTTCTGGGATTTTGTAATTAACAGTTCACACCTCCTTCCCCAGCCAGCTTTGCCATGCCCTAACCTCCTGTCTTACTGGGACAGTTGTTCAGGTTGTGCACAGAACATTTGATTCAGGAGGTGAGTGGAAGCCTAACTTCAACATGATCTGCTTGCTGCATTCGCCACCCTGAGCATCTGTCTAACTTGAACTGTTGTGCTGTGGGCTCATGGCAGACCTGCTTTCCACTGCCTCCTGGGTTGCTAACCCTAGATCCATCAGGGTGGTGACAGCAAGGCCCCAGAGCCTGCCCCAAACTTTAGTCTCTCTCCTGCTTGGCATTCCCCTGACGTTGCCCTTCAGCATGGCTGCTCCCTGCCATTTCACATCAGATGATTGGAGCTTAAACACTTTCTTCATCAGAGAGAGATGGAAGACATCTTTCTTCATGGGAGATGTAGACAACTCTAGAGAGGTAGAAAATGATTCTGAGAGGGAATGAATGGGGCTGAGCTGCAGTGGTACAGAACACTGCACAGCAGGCAAGAGGCCTGGGTTCAGTCTCCAGCATGGTAAATAAACAAACTGACAGTGATCTGGGGCAAAGGTCTCTGGCAGAAGGTGTGATGTTTGATTGCACTCTTTCTCTGTGAGGTGACTTTAATCTTCCTTTCATTTTAGTGAGAAGTTTTATTAGAAGGGCCAGGGATTTAGCTCAGTGGTTGTTCCACCACCTGCCTCACAAGCACAAGGTCCTGAGTTCAATCTCTGGTACGAAAAAAAATATATATATATATATCTATATATATATATATATATATATTCATATGTATATATTCTAGAAGTTTTATTAGAGGCAGTTGTGTTCCTCACTGGCAGATTTGGTCATCAGGGGGACAGGGAACTGCAGAGAAAAGCTGCATCCAGAATCCGCTGATTCCCAAGTGCCTAATTTAAAATACTGGACAGGTTCACCATATTTGTGGGTGACATCCTTGACCTCCTTCACCTCCTATTACATATTCATATGTATATATTCTAGAAGTTTTATTAGAGGCAGTTGTGTTCCTCACTGGCAGATTTGGTCATCAGGGGGACAGGGAACTGCAGAGAAAAGCTGCATCCAGAATCCGCTGATTCCCAAGTGCCTAATTTAAAATACTGGACAGGTTCACCATATTTGTGGGTGACATCCTTGACCTCCTTCACCTCCTATTACCTTTTCTTTATTTCCAAATTTTGTTCTCTTTTATCTTTTGGTCTCTTTCATCTTCTTTTCCTCTCCTTCTCTACTTCTTTCTCCTCTCTTTCATCTGCAGTACATTCTTCTCTTTATTTTTCTCTACTTGTTTGGATTTCCCCTTCCTCAAGCTTCTCACGCACCTTATTCTTTACTGGTGGTTCAGCTCCACCCAGACAGAAGTGCTTCCCTAATATCTTTGCAGACATGGAGGCATCCACCTAGATCTCCCAGCCAAGTTTGCTGCCCATAGTTATTTAACTATTAACTATTTAATAAATGTAGACAATACCCACCCTCGATGATCCCATTTAAGATTTTAGGATGGTGTGAAAGCCACATACCTTCAGTAGAAACAGTAGCACTTGAAGTTTTGAATTTGATCTATCCCTGGGCTAGTGATGTACAGTCTGCTCCCTTCTCTCCATGCTGGGCAGTGCAGCAATCACAGCTCCAACTTACCCCCATGGTTACAAGGAGACACTTGATGCACACGAGGTCGAATTGCTAGGCTAGGGTGTCCAATGGGCTGCTTGTACTCAATGCATTTTTGACTTACAGCATTTTCAAGTCACAGTGGTTCTATTGGGATGCAACTCCATTGTAAGTTAAGGAGCACTAGTATTCAAACTACTAGCAATTGGTGGTCAAGGCACTGTTTTTCATTTTCTTCTTCTAGACTTGTAATAACATGAACCTTTGAAGAATGTCCAGTTTCTCCTTCTGTCTTACTATAAGCCTTCTCTAGAGTCTTTTTTTTTTCAGTGCCAGGCAAGTGCTCTAGTACTGAGCCACACGCTTAGCCCTGACCTTCCCCAGTGAATCATGCACACCACTTGCTTGCCTTCCCTTCGTGCTGCTTCTCAGGTTGCTCCCCTCATCTCCTCCATGGGCTCTTTGACATTATCATGCATTTGCTGAACATATCCTACATGCTGACCCTATGCTAGGGTTGGGGGCTCCAACCAGTGATGATATGGCTCCTTGGCCCAAGGATCATGTGTTTGGTAGGGGAGAAAGAGACAAACCAACATACAAATCAAAGATGACAGTATTTTGTGATAAATACTGTGACCGTAGTGAGTTCAGAGAACCCAGGGGAGGGACATACGCATCAGACTTGGTGGGGAGAAGGAGAGACACTACAGAAAAAGCATTCTGCAGAAGTTCATGCTTGGGCTAGAGGAGGCTTTTAAAGGAAACAATACCAACAGGGAACATGGAAGAGGATAAGGAACCTGGAATTAGGATGATTTTTGACTCAGATAATTTGACTGTGGATAATGGAGGCGAATTTAGTGTAATAGATACAATACTTGGCTGTTCCTCTCTGAAATGCAAGAGAAGTGTTTGGGTTGGAAACAGAGATGTGAATGATGGTAGTTGCACCCCTGGGCTTGGATGAATTGGCTTGGTGGAGGATGTGGAAGGAGAGGATGCATTTCTGGGAGAGGGAATGGGCTCATCCAGAGGTCTTGGAGGAAACATTTGGCACTGTCAGAAGGAAGAAAACAGAGAGATACATGCAAAATTTGCAAAGGGAAAAAGCCAAAAGGGGAGGGTTGAGTTCAGAGAGAACTCAAGTCAAATTGGGACAGGATGGAGCCAAGGCTGGTCGGTGTGGGCCTTAGGTAAAGCTGTTGAGGCAGCAAGTTGGGGAAGAAAACAGGCTGCATGGTAGTAAAAAGGGCAAAGCCCAAGCAGATTGTACTCAAAACATGGGTTTCGGGATTGGGGAGATATAAAGGAGTTGTGGAACCAGTGTTTCAATTTTTATGGGTTTTGCTTTTGTTTTTTAAAGATTGAAGAGAGCCCTTTGAACCTCAGTAACTACCACTCTGTTCCTTTGAGATAATTCCTGCAGACAGTCAATTTTTCTGCCCTTGTATTAATATCATGACATCACTCAGTTCAGAAATTCCTAATTCCCTTTAGTAAACCTCCCCAAAGTCATGTGTGTTTCTTGAATGCTTTCTTTGACATTACCCCATTTTATTCCTAATGTCATTTCCCACCCAGAAAAGAGATTACCTAGTTTCTTCCTCCCTACCCTGAGTGCACTGGAAGATAACCTCAGAAATCCCCTTGGGGGCTCAGCAAGCACCCTGCTTCATATCTCTTACAGCAAGATCTTCTTTCTGAGAACTCATCCTCTCTGGCAGCACGAATGACAGCAGCCACAATAACCTGGGAATGGCCCCAGATTTGCTCCATTTGTTACACATCCATCTTGATGACTGCTCATCCTATGTTGTCTGTAATTCTGAGCTAGAAGACAGCTCGCACTCTCTGATAGAATGCACTGTGGTTAATAACACTCCAATTTTGTTCTTTCTAGTGTGTTCACAGAGACCTGGCAGCCAGGAATGTGCTGGTCACCCACGGGAAGGTGGTGAAGATCTGTGACTTTGGACTGGCTCGAGATATCCTGAGTGATTCCAACTACGTTGTCAGGGGCAATGTGAGGCTGCTATTTCTTCCATGTTTTCATGTTGCTAGTTTGTCTTTTGTCATTATTATGGTAAACATCTGCACTCAGGGTAATGCATTTTTGATTTATGGAAACATAAAAAAACCCTCATAGCAGTTTGCTTCCTTATGTTTAAAACACTTTTTTTTCAGCTTCAGGGAATAAGCCATCTATGATAAAAGTTGAGTGAAATAGCCACACATCTATCCTTGGGACATCTGGTCAGAATAGATCCATTAGAGGCTTTTGAGTGCAATCTTCACTTTAAAAAACAAAAATCTCATTACCTGAAGTTATTTCAGTTTCCTTAGCTACAAAGTGACAGTTGAGTAATGTTCCCAATTATGAGAAAAAGGTAATAGTTACAGTAAAGTATTTTTCAAAATGTACAACACATAAATTAAATATTAAGTATAAAATTTAAAGGCCATACTACTTAAATAGTAATTAAGAAAAATTTGTCATCCTGTTACTGTTGATACAAGGAGACCCAAAACATCACTGAGTCTTGCTTACTAAAAACACACTAAAGACAGGTACGCTATTTACAATAAAAACTAGAAATACTAGATTGATTTTGTATTTGAAAGAATGGTTTTTAAGAGTTAGAACACCTGGGTTAAAGCCCCTATTGCACTCCTTTTTGATTATTCGTTTTTGGAATTTCTCCTTGCATCATTGTCTCTATTTGTGAAATAATGGCACCCGATACTGATCATATCCTTACTATGTTTTTTGGGGTTTTTGGGGGGTTGGTTTGTTTGTTTGTTTGGTACCCGGGATCAAACTTGAGTCTTGGCATTTGCAAGGCAGGCGGTGGAACCACTGAGCTAAATCCTCCGCCCCATATCCTTACTCTGCACTAAGCATTCTTCTGGGTGCTTTACCTATATTCATTTAGTCTTCAGAGTACCCTCTTTGTGCATATGGAAACTGAGTCACACAAAAGTAACTGCATGGTTACACAGCTCATGGATTTGAACACAAATCTGCTAAACCCTAAATCTGTGCCTAACCTCCTTGGGACTGTTTCCCATGCACTTACTCCACAGATTTGTTTGGCAGGCGGGGGGACAAGACAAACCAAAAATCAATAAAACCAACACAAAAAGAGCCTGTTCAGGGTAAATGGCTAATAGATGTGAAAAATAAAATTAAATGGTTTTCAAATAATCATCTTAGTTGATTTAAAAATCTGCTCATCAATTACTATAGCTGAATTCATAAATCTTCTGGATGCTCCTCCATAGATAAGCAGTTTCTGCCCTCCAGGTTGGCTGTCTCTTATGTGGCAAGGTAAATTCCATTTGGAACCACAAGTAATTCTTCAGTGAATTAAATGAACCAGACTAGCCTGCTCTCCCATTTGTATAGGATTTAAATGATGGCTTCTTTCTTGGGCTTTGATTTTACTTGGTAGATTAGACATGTGCCATGAGGGGCTCCTCAACCTATGACAAAAATGAATGAATTCAAATTACTCTGCCCCGAGATATGGGTCACCCTGTGTCTTGATTCAAATTGAGGCTGTCCACAGTCAAAATTCACCTTCCATGCTGCTGGAAGTTATTAAAGCCACAGAAGCCAGCCTGGTATCACTTCTAGAAGTGTTGACATAATTCCTCTCCCTATGTTCTTGAGGATGGCATTTCCATTAACTTTCTGAGAAATGCTGTAACAAAGATGCCACTTGTTTTCTTGAATTCACTTACATCTGGGCAACACACTAGCCCTTCCTTAATGGAAAGTGAGTAACTGCCGTTACATCTGCCAACTCCAGGAAAAGCCTTTGTTCAAGATGAGTTTAAAAGAAGAGTGTGTGTGTAACTATTATTGAATAGTAGCTTGAAAGTGAAAAGATTGGCTTTAGGAAAATAGTGCATTTCATCATTTAATAAAAGAAGCCATGGGTGTGCACATGGAAAATTCACCCTTGGCTCTCCTCTCGGATGTATGCAGGCGCGTCTGCCTGTGAAATGGATGGCTCCAGAGAGCTTATTTGAAGGGATCTACACGATCAAGAGTGATGTTTGGTCCTATGGAATACTACTCTGGGAGATCTTCTCACTGGGTATGTTGGGCACTTTGCTGGCCTCCTTGGTTCTGGGTTTAGTGCATTCTGTTCCCTCTGTATCCCCTCCCCCTTATCTCCTAAGTACAAAATACCACGTCCAGTGTCCCCACACCTCCTCGTCTTGCTTATTCACAGCACATGCCACTGTGCCTAAGTCAGTTTTCCCTGCTGATCCATAACTGGCTTGGGAAGACTTGTGACTTCTTTATGTAGTTGTAGAACCAGCTGCAGGTTGTGTCTGGCAAGTTCTTACGTGAACAAATAAACTGACAAAGGAAGGAACTGATGAATAGTCTCATTGGTTGTATGTTTTTCTCAGGTGTGAATCCTTACCCTGGCATTCCAGTCGATGCTAACTTCTATAAACTCATTCAGAGTGGATTTAAAATGGATCAGCCATTTTATGCTACAGAAGAAATGTAAGTTTAAATCAGACTATAGATTGGTTGCAATTAGAAATAGTCTATGTACTTCTAAGTGCATGACAATAAAGGTAAAATAAAAATAAAAAATGAGATTATTCTTCTTTAAACAACAGAAAAAAAAATCTTCCTTTATGTTTTAGAGATTCTGAACTAAACTAAACCTTGCCTACCATCAGCAGCACCTAATTTTTGGTTTTGATTCCTTTGCTAGAAGGATCCAGGAGGATTAGACCACATCTCCTACATTATATTTCTTTAAATGAATCCCTACCCATCATCGAATTTCTCCTTTCTGAGTACAAAATCTAATAAAGTCCTTGCTACAAAACAAGCATGCCATAAATGATTAGCTCTACACAATAAATAGTATGGCATTCTATGGGACATTAGCCGATTTAATTTCATTCAGATTTCCTCATCTTGGTCTTGTGCTGTCACTTTTGCAGATACTTTATAATGCAATCCTGCTGGGCCTTTGACTCCAGGAAACGGCCGTCCTTCCCTAATCTGACTTCCTCTTTAGGATGTCAGCTGGCAGATGCAGAAGAAGCGGTATGTAACAGCCGGGACTTGATAAGCCATGACCATAAAGGAAATTGGTAATTCACAATACTCGTGTTGACTTCCTAAGATCCAGATGTGCCAAGTTGTTTTTCTCACCACTCTTTGTCTAGGTTGCCCTTTGAAAGCTGTATTGGGGGAGGTATTTATTGACAGGTGTTTTTAGAAAAACAGTACCTTTCCTGAAGATTTCAGCCAATTACTTAATGAATTAATAGCTTTAAGGTCCAATGCAAAGGATTAGATGACAACATAAAATTTAATCCATCCACAAGACACTGTCCTTTTCTAGCTCAGCATGAAGCATTGGTGTGGAATAAAGCTGCCTGGTCATGTGACATAGTACAGTGCAAAGAGCACTGACCTGCCATTGTCCGAGCTGAGTACCAGCTCTACTGTTCTACCTCCTACCAGCCCTGTCCATTGTGGCAAATCACAGTACCTTACCCTGCCTCAGTTTCCTCCCTGTAAACTGGGTTACCAAGCTAGATGACATGTGAGCTTTGGGGACTTGGAATTGTTTTGCTAACTCTTCCTCCATCAGTAACCTCCTAGTGAAAAGAGCCATCCTGACATGATATGAACAAAGGATGGAGTCTTGAGCTTCCAATACCCAGGTTCAAATCTGAAGTTGCTTAGTCTTTTTTTGGGGGGTGGCATGGGACTCTACTCAGTTTCCTTGTGCGAAATATGAGATTAACAAATCTTAATTCATGGGATGGTAAAAATAAATGAGATCATAAATTGCCTTCGCACATACTGAGAAAGTAGTATCTCTTCATAAAATGTTAGCTAACTATAAATCTGGTTCTTTCAGTTGATTGTCCTTCTTTCTAAATTGTTCAGAGCCCATTTTCAGTTCTGTGTTCTCTCTACTGACCTGTTTAGAAGATCTGTGTCCTTTTCTCATACTATGACTTTTAAAAAATAAATAAACATAAATTAAATTATTGTCATGAAATTGGGCTAAAAAGCTGGGAGATGGAAAGTTCCCAAGCTACTTGTAGACTGTTGGTAAGATGACCTGCAAACAATTAATGACGGTGTAGGATAAACTAAAACAAGTACAGAAGGAAATGAGAAATGAGTAGAAAAAGGATTGACTGACATTTACTTAGATCTCAACTAGGCTGCGAAGAATGGGGAATATTTTAGCTATTTGAGAATGGAGGATGAGAGTGATATCCCAAGCTGAAAGGATAATAATAAAGTTCAAAGTAGAGGAAGTGTGTGGAAAATAATGGCTATAGCGAACATATGAGAAAATGGGGAATATGGAAGAAAGCTTACCTGTAAAAGATAAGGCCCCACCAGAGCCTAAGAACCACTTGTCTTTGTTCAGGACCACCATGGTCTTGACCTGAGAGTCTCTGCTTATATCCTCACACCCATAAGATATCCAAATCCCCTTTCTTCTATTCAAGGACCTAGGAGTGAGTTCTCAGTAACTCTTGGATGGCAGCCCCTCCATGGGTTCATGCTTGAGGACAGTTTACACACTCCTCTCTGTGCCCCTGCCATGATGGAGGGTTCTTTTCCTCTCTTCCCTACCAGCATCAGAGCCAGGGATAACACATAGCAGCTTCTTTAATCAGGTAAAAAAATGGCGCCCTCTGTGGGTGAGAGGAGTACAAAGGCAGGCGCTTCCTTTGGGCTCAGGCATTCTGCTCCAGGCTGACTCAGTCTCAAAAAGTGAAGCCCAGATCGAGTTTCAGCCCCCATTTGCCTGCTGTGCTGGGCACTGTTGGGATTGAACATAGGGCTTTGCATGTGCCAAGCAAATGCCCTAAGAGTCAGCTAAGGAACTGTTCAGAGCATAGTTCACACAACTATGCCAGGCAGCCCTGTCCACCATGAACAGAGCCTTGCTTATCCTGTTGATGTTGCCCTTTTAATCTCTTATGCACAACCTTTGGATAAGAAAACCGACCTTATCTCAGTGCCCGGGATGATCCTCCTTGAATGTATATGAATAGTTGTGTAGAATCTACTGCTTCATCAAGGACTAGGCAAGGAAAATGACTCTCAGAGAACCAGGCAAATGGGGATGGAAATAGAGAAAATGTAGGTTATGACTGTTAGATCTAACCTCAACGCCAATGGATTAGATCAGGGAATCATTAAATAACATCTTCAAATGTTATTTAAGGAATGGTGACCCAGTGAAGGCTTTCGGATTGAACTGAGGTTGTAGTTCAGTGGTAGATCTTTGCTTAGTGTGTGAGGCCCTGGATTCCAGCCCCAGAACGTGTATACATAAGACTTTTAGGATGGATGCTTATACCTCAGGCTTCATACCCAGATCAATTATTCACTCCTTTACAAAGCCTCCCAACTTCCCGTGTCAGATTTCAGTCTCCTTGTGAATTCTCAGTGCTTTGCATATAATATAACTTTATATGGGATTCATGTCATATGTGCTGATTTTGCTTTATGGGTCCGTCTTTTTCATCACAACTTGACCACCACAAAGCAGCATGGATCTTCTTCTGCTCATCTTCATGTCCGGTGATGTAGCGCTTGCCCCACATTTATTAAATAAATTAATGAAGATCATGATGAAAATAGAATAGAAACCACATCTATTTGTTACTATCCCCAGCTGCTAGCTTCATGGTTGGTACAGAGAAGGTGATAAACAAACACTTCTGGAAAGGAGTAAAGAAAGAAAGGAAGGAGGGAAAGAAGTGTAAAAGCACGATTGGAAAGGCAAGGCAAGAGGTTGAACATAAAGACAGCAGTTGAGAGGTAAATATGACAACTGAAATGGGCAATGATAAAAGAATAGATTGAGGCAGTTTCAGGGAAAGTGGCAAAGATATCACAATCCAACTAAATGAACAGAAAAAAACAAAACTTTTATGGAGATAAAAAAAACACAAGAGCCAGGTGTGGTGGTGTATGCCTGTAATCTTAGCACTTGGGAGGGTAAGGCAGGAGGCTCATGTATTCGAGCCAGCCTGGGGTATATAATGAGACCCTCTCTCAAACAAAAACAAAAAAAAGAAAACACAAAATGACAAAAACTGGTAAACCCACTGAAGAAAGATAATTTCAGCATAAATAGAATTGTTATCATACAGGGCACATTCACAAACCTCAAGGCAGTGAAATGAAAACTCAATAGCAGCAATCCAAAACAGCTCCTAGATTCATATACCAAGTATTTAAAAGCATGCTTCTTACAGAAGTATTGGTTAAGAAGCAGGAGGAGGAGAGGAAAATAAAAATGGACTTTAAATGCTGTGGAAGTTAATCAGAAAAAAATATAAAGCCATTTTCATTTTGGAAAAAAACTTCAAAGGCCATAAAACTCCCAGGTAAAACTCAGCCATCAGTGCCCTGTATTAATTGCATAATGAGCAGATTTCTCTTGTAGCCTTTCGTTTTTATGGTTTTCTAATGGCTCTAGAATTTTTAGAGTAACACTTTATATCTAAGGGTAGATTTTGTCTTTTAAGAATAGACACAATAGTGGGAGATTTAGCTCAGTGGTGCCATGCCTGCCTCACAAGCCCAAGGTCCTGAGTTCTATCCCTGGTTCTCCGCCTTCCCCCAAAAAAGAAAAGACACAATAATGATGCTTGAGGCTCTGGGTTCAACCCCACACTTGCAAAAATAATGATATGAAATACTGGACTCTGATTTGTTTCTCTACAAATGCAAAGACTAAGATTGCTTTGTTTCATGTAAAATATTCTCTGAGACCCATGCATAGTAGAAGTAGTTACCTACATTAAAAAAAATCATTTTATTTAAACAGTTTGCCACATAGGCATATAATGTGTAAGTTTTAATCAGATGATAATTAGTATTCTGTCTCTTTACCACTTTTAGATGTATCAGAACATGGATGGCAGTATTTCGGAACGTCCCTCCATATACCAAAACAGGAGACCTTATGGCAGAGAGATGGATTCAGAGCTGCCCTCCCCACAGGCTCAGGTTGAAGATTCATAGAGAAACAAATTAGTCTTAAGGACTTCATCACACATGGCAGACCCTAAACAGGCTGTAGATTACCAAAACAAGACCAATTCCATCATTAAAAGAAAATATATTATCAACTGCTGCTTCGCTGGACTTTTCTCTAGAAGCTGTCTGCAATTACTCTTATTTTCAACGGGACTTTTGTAAAATTGGATCATCTCGTGCACAAGGTGGGAAGAACCAATAATTGGCTTTATTGGTGTCCCTGCCTATATCCAAAGGCCTTGTCAGGCTGGATTGAGGGAAAAGTGTACCTTAAATATAGTATAATCTTGTAAATACATAAAACAAAAGCATTTTGCTAAGAAGCTAATATGATTTTTTTAAATCTATGTTTTAAAATAATATGTAACTTTTTCAGCCACTTAGTGATATATTTTATGGATGGAAATAAACTTTCTACAAAGAAATGTTTATTTTGGAATCATATATATGGATGGGACATTTAGAGTATGAGCTAGCTGAAATCATGGGCAGTGCTTTGTATATGTATGTTTTCTTTAACAAAGGCCTTCTTTTTTTAATCAGGTTCTTTTTTTTTTTTTTTTTTT
>NW_022900950.1:31576677-31598370 GCF_012274545.1 Fukomys damarensis | reverse complement strand
ATCAGGTTTTTTTTTTTTTTTTTTTTTTTAACAGTACTTGAAGTACTTGGGGTTGAACCCAGGGGCACTCTACCACTGAGTTACACCGCCAGCCCTTTTAACTTTTAAATTTATTCATATATTATGATACTAGTGACGGAACCCAGGGGCTTTGTGCTGAACTACATCTCCAGTTATTTTCCTTATTTTAATTTATTTTATTTTGATACAGGGTCTCACTAAGCCACTAAGTTGCCAAAATTGGGCTCAAACTTGCAATCCTTTCTGCTTCAGTCTTCCAGAGTTCTACGATTATAGGCTTGTGCCACATGCCTGGCTGGTGTTTTGTTTTGTTTTGTTTTTTACTTATTTTTTCATTGCTTAGATTGGCTTCAAACTTGTAATCTTCCTGCCTTTGCCTCCCCAGTAGCCAGAATTACAGGTGTGTACCAGTGCCCAGCTTCACCATATTCTTAAGGCTCTCTGACTCCTGTCTCACTGGGTTAAGGATAACTGGTGTCATGTCTGCTCTGTTCTCCATAGCCCCCCATCTGCTGTGTGATTTGCCTGGGTCCTCATATCCCTCCCCTTAGGCTCATAAACTTGGCTGGGGGGAGTTGTTTTTTGTTTTTGTGGGTTTTTTTGGGGGGGTCTCACTATCCAGCCCAGGCTGGTCTCAAACTCTCCTGAGCTCCACCCAGCCTTCCGAGTACCTGGGAACTATGGGCGTGGGCCACCACTCCAACCTCCTTCTTTCTTCTTGGCCTTTCAAGTGTGGTGGCAATGGATAAGGGATCTGGAGCTGTCCACCAAGCCTGGGATTCCCTGTGCTCTGCTTCCCAGCGGTGTCAGGGGGCAATGCTATGGCTTGGAGGGGGAAGAGAGAGGGGAGGAGGTGAGAGAGTAGTAAAGCACACTTCTGGGTGTGTCTCAGGGTGTATCTGGGGATTATTAACACATGGGAAAATAAACTGGAGGAAACCTGCCGGAACATGGGTTGCACCATCCAATAGGTGAGACAAAAGCAGAAGGTGGGCCATCACTGCGGCCTGGCTATTTCTTACCCTCCCTGTTTCCTGGTCACTTGCTGTTGCAGTAAGCAGCTTTCTTCCATTACCTGCTTCAGGCAGGAAGTTTCTGCCTCACCACAGGCCTGAAGTAATAGGGCCAGCTGACCATGGACTGAAACCTCTGAACTCATGAATCAAAATAAACCTTTCTACCCCTAAATTGTTTTTCTCAGGCATTTGGTCACAGCAACAAAAACTAACACAACATCTTAACCATTTTTAAAAATACAGTTCAGGCAAAAATAAAAAATACAGTTCAGTAGTGTTAAATACATACACACTGTTGTAAAACAAATCTCCAGAAATCCTCGTCTTGCAAATCTAAAATTCTGTGCCTACTAAATACTAAATCTCCATTCCCCAAACCTTTAGTCTCTGCTAACTGCCACTGTACTTTCTATCTCCATGAATGTGCCCATTCTGCACATCCTGTTTAATTAGGATGATACAGTATTTGTCTTTTCCCAGACTGGCTTATTTCATTTAGCATAATGTCCTCAAAGTTCATTCATGGTGTAGTATATGTCTGAATTTACCTTTCTTTTAAGGCTTGTGTAATATTCTATTGTATGAATATGGCACATTTTATTTATTCATCCATCCATGAATATATGGCTTTCTTTCACCTCTTGGGTTATTCTAAATTATGCTGCCAAGAATATGGGTATGCACATATCCCTTTAAAATCCTGTTTTCAATTCTTTTGGGCTTAATATTCCCAGATGTAGCATTTTTGGATCATATAGTAGTTCTATTTTTAAGGTTTTTTTGTTTTGTTGTGTTTTGTTTTAAGACAGGGTCTTGCTATATAGTTCGGGCTGGCCTTGAACTCTTTATGTAGCCCAGACTGGCAATCCTCTTGCCTCAGTCTCCCGAATGCTGGGATTACAGCCATTCCCACCATACCTGCCTTGTTTACTGTTTTTAAAGGCTCTGTTGGAGTGATCATATGTTTCTTCGGTCATCCAAGGTCAATGCCAGTTTCTGGGTAACCACACTGTGATGTAAGGAATTATTTCTCCATAGCATAGGTGATCTAGGGAGATTTCAGCTGGGGTACTTGACCTTCTCGCCATGGAGGGTCCTTGACCTACACTAGGTGAATGCAGTTATTTTCTTGTTCTGGAGCTTCATGCCTGGGCTAGATTTGGACCAGGATGAGTGGAGGAGCAGGAGCTTATGTATACGGTGCCAGTCCTGTCAAGAGAGGCAAGCAAGACCCATTCCCCACCTCTTGGGAGCTGCTTTGGTCCCTCCTCTCTCCTGAGCTATGGTCTGCAGCCTCCTTTCAAGGCAGCCAGTACCCTTTTAAATCCTCTTCTAGTGCAGTAAGCCCAAGTTCACCTGTGAGGACCTTGTGGACGCTGTGCTGACCAGCAGGCTCCTCTGGGAATGAGGGTTGCATTCTCCCTGCCTTCTCTAGGAAGGTCTATCTGTGCACTCTGCCAGTGGCTGTTCTAGCTTTGGGTGCATTGCAAATTTCTTTTCATTTTTTTTCAATTCTCTATTATTTTGATAAGGTTTAAGGAAGAAATAGTCACGGCTGGCAAATAGTCACGGCTCAAACAACTTGTCACAAAGTTCATGTTGATGATGATAGGGAGACAAATCAATGTTGTTTTTTTGTTTTGTTTTCTTGGTACCGGAGATAGAACTCAGGTCCTTGTGCTTGCGAGGTGGGAGGAGGAACCACTGAGCTAAATCCCCGGCCTGGGAGACAAATCAGTGTTGTATAACATTCACAGCAGTGTTCTCCTTTTCCTTCGGCCTTGGTGATTTTGGTTAGGACTCATGCATATGTTCTGTATGACTTCTCAAACAAATGTGTCATACCTGGGCTCACCAAAGGTGCACACCTCTTTTAAGTGAAGTGATAAAGTCAGCAAAGGATTTGATTCCCTTTCACATGCCTACTCTTGTTTGCAAGCTTTATAGTCTGTATAGACTTCTAGATCTCACTTGCTTTAAAAAATAATCAACATTATGCTTCTAAGATTTAGTTATAGTATAGATTGAGCATACTTAATTCAAAAATCTGAAGCCCAAAATGCTCCAAAATCTGAATTTTTGGGGTGGGCCTCACACTCTACCACCAAGCTGCATCCCCAGTGTCCCAATGCTAAAACATTGGGGTCACCAGTAGAAAACCCTGTATCTGCCCTCTTCTAACAGTCAAAATGCAGCTGCATTAATTTTATATTGTAAAAAATTACCTTTAGTGTGTAAGGTGCATATGAAGGGAAAATGAATCTTGTGTTTGAACTTTGGCCCCATCCCCAAGATATCTCATTATATACATAAAAACAGACCCAAGGATCAGTGGAACAAATTAGAAGATACAGAAACAACTCTAGACATACTGAACTACCTCATCTTTGACAAAGGAGCCAAGCGCCCTCACTGTAGGAAAGACAGCCTCTTTAATAAATGGTGTTGGAAAAACTGGCTTTCAACGTGCCAAAGATTAAAACTAGACCCGTATCTTTCACTATGTACTAAACTAAATTCTGAGTGGATTAAAGATCTAAATATTAAAACAGAAACGCTAAACTTGCTGGAAGGTAAGGTCGGTAGAACTCTTGAAGATATTGGCATAGGAAAACATTTTATGAACAAATCCTCAGTAGCACAGGAACTAGCACAAAGAATCAACAACCAAGATCTCATCTTTTTAAAGAATTTCTGCACTGCCAGAGAAACAAGCAGAGCTAAGAGACAATCCACAATGTGGGAAAAAATTTTACCAGCTGTTCCTCAGACAAAGGTCTACTATCTAGAATATAAAAAGAACTCAAAAAAAATCAGATCCCCCAAATTAAAAATTGGGCAGACATTTCTCAGACAGAGAAGTAAAAGCAGCAAATAAACATGGAAAAAAAAATGTTCAACATCTCTGGTCATCCAAGAGATGCACATGAAAACAACACAGAGATTCCATCTCAATCCACAAAGAATGGCTGCTAGCAAGAAATCAACCAATAACAAATGCTGGCAGGGTTTTGGGGAGAAAAGAACCCTTCTTCATTGTTAGTGGAAGTGCTGACTGGTGCAACCACTGTGGAAATCGATATGAAGATACCTCAAAAAACTAGGATTAGAAGTCCCATTTGACTCAACTGTTCTTCTGCTGGGTATCTTCCCAAAAGAATTTTTAAAATCATACCACAGTGCTGTTTATAGCAGCACAGTTTGTAATAGCTAAAATGTGGAAACAGCCCAATTGTCCATCAACTGGAAACTGCATAAAAAAGATGTGTGTGTGTGTGTTTATATAAAATGGAGTATTACTCAGCCATAAAGAACCAGAAACTAGAGGTATTTATAGCTAAATGGATGCACACTGAAACTATACTCAAGTGAAATTAATATGTCACACATCTGTAAATACTGAATAGTTTCTCTGGTGTGAAAAACAAGTGTAAATTGAGACGAAATGTTTACTTGATATTGTGTAATAGGAAGAAAAGGTCTAAAAGAGAAGAGGAAGTGGGAGGGGTAGGGGTGAAGGTAGAAAGGAAAAATAAAAAATAATTGAAAAAGAAAAGCATGGAAACAATGTTTTTGTAAACAGGGAGGGTGGAGGGGCTGAGGGAGAGCTGGGGAATGGGGAAAAACAAGAACCAAGATAAGTCATTCAAAGGTACAAGATCCCAATGATGAATGTAACTGTATTGTATACCTAAAATGTACTAATAAACTCAATAAAGATTAAAAGATACTTCAAAATCTTAAAAATACAAATTTCAAAGTGCTTCTGGTTCCCAGAATTTTGTATAAGGGATGCTCAGCTTGTATTACAGGGCCGAATTTCCGTCAATTCACTGACATACTCTGTAAAAATGCAGACACCCCTGGTTATACATTCCCACACTAGTGACACGTTAAGAAATTTCTTAGGCTAAGTTATTAACGGTTCACAAACGTTCTTTGTAGAATTGTACTTTATAACATACCCTTTGCATATGCCAAATGTGATACAAGCCAATCTTTTCTAGAAAATGATGGTGCTTAAAAGCCTATTAATGGAAAACGAAATTACACTCTGATTAAAACGAACTCTTACTGTAGATTCGGTTTTAGTTTAGTTAGGTTTTAAACCTGCCCATGTTTATCCAGCGGTCAGAACACAGCTCACAAACACACTTTAGAGAAGCATCGCAGTGGCTGTGGCAGCCCTTAATCAAGTCTTGGCAGTGATTTTGCCAGCAGGTGGCGCCCTAGCATCAAGTTTGTAAACTGACTCTCACCAGGCCTGATGTCATTGCTACACGTTACCTTCCACTGGAAGGGCACATTTTAAGTATTAGAATTTTTAAAAAAGGAAAAAGTCAATCCGCTCTTTAGGAAAAAACAACGCTCTATTCAGATTACTTTATTTATCAGGAGTCAGTTGTTTCTGATTCATGACCATAAAATGAGTGCATTTTATGTATATTGTTTATCACAATCCCAGCACTCAGGAGCCTAAAGCCATTAACTGTTTCTCTCCATTCTGTTCTATACACGCGGTACCTTCTGTGCTTATGGCTGCTGCAGCCTACTCTGGCTTTCCATATTGAAAACAAAGACTATCTGCTTGTTTAGGAGTAAGATAAATGGGCCTCGAGTGAGGAAGGTGTCCTGGACAACCTCTGCCCCCATAACAGCCAGCCATAATTTTCCTAATCTTTTCTTTCTCTCTTTTTAAAACTTCCATGAACGACTTTCTTCCATATTTTTTTTTTCTGGTACCAGGGATGAAACTCGGGACCTTGCACTTGCGAGGCAGGCACTAAGCTAAATCCCCAGCCATGAACAACTTTCTAAACAACAGATTTAGCTAAACTCTTCTATACTTGCATAATAATTTTTGTCCAAAATCAATGACACATAAGTATTGACATTTAATTCTGTCTAAACCATAGTCTCAGCAACAGGAAAAAATAATGGGGGACATTGTCACCTCTCAAAATATGCAGTACTTTTTTTTGCTCCTAGAGTGCCCACCATGTGTTACACCTCAAATTATCTTAATGAGGCAGAAGAGGCCTTGACAAAATTTTTTGGTAGTCATCTCATAAAGTTCACCATTTTAACAGCGTTTAAGTGGACAGTTCAAGGTCATTATGTATGTTCACATTGCTGTGCAACTAGCACCACCATCCATCTCTAGAAATTTTCTGTCTTTCCAAACTGAAACTCTGGACTCATTCAACAATAACCCCTTACATCCCATCCCCTCAGGCCTTGGCAACCACCATTCTTTCTTTTTTTAATAATCACTTTAGTCTTCCGTATTTATTCTTTTATTACTATCACTTTTTCTTTTAGTTTCGTTAGTACACCTTTATGGTACATAATGTTTTCATGTCCACAGCACATATTTTCAACCCGTTGCCTTACCCTTCCTCCATCTTTTGATCTTCTTCCTATTTGAGAAAAACCTAACTCCCTACTTCCTATTATCCATCTCTTATCTGGCTCTTAATTATTTTGGGGGGTTTCTCATATAAGAGAAACCATATGATATTGAAGTTTGTATCTGATTGATTTCACTTAACATTATAGGATCAGGGTACATTCATTTTCCTACAAACGGCTCATTTATATTTCTTTCTTTCTTTTTTTTTTGGTACCGGCGATCAAACTTGGGACCTTGCGCTTTTTCGACAGAACCACTGAGCAAAATCCCCAGCCCCAATACCACATTTTCTTAATCCGTCCATTTGTTCATGGACATATAGGGTGTTTCCAAGATTTAACTGTTATGAGTTGTGATGTTATAAACATGGATACACACATATCACTTTAATATGATTCTTCATCTCTTTGGGGAAAATCCTGGCTAGGTCAAATGGAACTTCCGATTTTAGTTTTTATAAGAATCTCCTTCCTGATTTCCATAGTGGTCACCCTAATTTACATTCCCACCAACAATGTGGGAACTGCTACATCCCTTCCCCACCCCCACCCCGCAGCCCCACCAGCATTTGTTATTACTCGATTTTTCGATGATGGCCGTTCTTTCTGGGGTAAGGTGAAATCAGAGTTGCTTTAATATACTTTTCTCTAATGACCAGAGATGTTGAGCAGTTCTTCATGCATTTATGGTCCATTAGTACTTCTCTCTCTGAGAAGCGTCTACTCAATTCACTTGCCTATTTTTTCATTGGGTCTTTTGCGGGTGGGTGGGGTCTAGTGGTTTTTTTTTTTTTTTAATTTTTAGTTCTAGATCTTAGTCTTCTGTCTGGAGAATAGCTGGCAAAGAATTTTCCCACTTCTAGTCGTCTTTTTGCTCTGCTTGTTTCTTATGCCATGCAGGAACTTTTTAATTTGATATGATCCCATTTGTTGATTCTTGGTACTATTTCCAAAGTTTTGTTTAAAGTCCTTGCCTACACATATGACTTCAAGGATTTACCTATTTTATCTTCCAGCAGGTTAGATGCTTCTGTTTTAACATTTACTTCTCTGATCCATTTGATTTTAATATGGTGAGAAATACGGGTCTAGATTCAATCTTCCGCACGCGGTTAGTCAGTTTCCCCAGCACCATTTATTAAAGAGGTTATCATCCCTCTAGTGTGTTTTTGGCCCCTTTGTTAAGGATTAAATAATTGAATGTACTTAAGAGTTGTTTCTGCATCCTCTATTCTGCTCTTCTGATCCTTGTGTCTGACTTTTTTGTTTGTTTGTTTGTTTTGTTTGGTACCAGAGATCGAACTTGGGTCCTTGCCTGTGAGGCAGGCATCGGAACCACTGAGCTAAATCTCCAACCCCACCTTATCGTCTTGTGTCTGTTTTTATTCTACCACCATGTTGTTTTTATCTCTGCTGATTTGTAATATAATTTCAAGTCTGGTGTTGTGATGCCTTCCACTTTGCTCTTGTTACCCTGGATTGCTTTTGCTATTCTGGGTTTCTTCTGTTTAATATGAATTTTAGGATTATTTTCTCCAGATCTCTGAAGAATGCTGTTAGTATTTTGATTGGGATTCCATTAAATCTGTATATCAGTTTTGGAAGTATGACATTTTGACTACATTGGTTCTGCCTATCCAGGAACAAGGGATATCTTTCAATTTTCTGATGTCCTCTTTGATGTCCTTTTTCAGAGTAGAGATCTTTCACTTTCTTAGGTTAATTCCTAAGCATTTTTTTTTCTTGGTTCTAGAAGCTCTCCTGGTGCTATTATGAATGGTATTATTTTACTAATATTTTTCTTGGTGGATTCATTACTGGTGCAGGCATGCTATTGATTTCTGTATGTTAAAATTGTATCAAAAATTGTATCCTGCAACACTGTTGACTTTTTGGCAGAATTTTTTTGGGTCTTCTATGTAGAGGATCACGTCTTCTGCAAATAATAATAATATGACTTCCCTTCCTACACATATCCCTTTTATTTCTTTGTCTTAATTGCTTTTGCTTATGTTTTGATACTATGTGAACAAAAGTGGTGATAGTGGACATCCTTGTCTTATTCTTTGTTTGTTTTTGTTTTTGTTTGGTACCAGGGATCGAACTTGGGTCCTTGCGCTTGTGAAGCCGGTGGCAGAACCACACTGAGCTAAATCCCCAGCCCTCCTTGTCTTCTTCTTGATTTTAGAGGAGAAGCTTTTAGTTTTCCCTCATTTAATATGATGTTGGCAGTAGGTTTGTCATGAGTGACTTTTATCAGATTGAGAAAAGGTCTTTTTAGGCCTATTCTTTTCAACGTTTTTGTTTGTTTGTTTGTTTGTTTGTTTTTACCACAAAAGATCTCTTCTTTGGTAGGATCTTTGCCTCATTTTGGAATCGGGGTAATAATAGCTTTCAAGAATGACTACGGAAAAAATCCTTCCCTTTAGATATCATTAAAGAGCTTAAGGAGTAGTTGCATTAGATCTTCCCTGAAGTTTTTGAAGCATTCAGCTATGACTCCATCTGGACCTGGCTTTTCTTAGTTGTCAGGCTTTTTATTACTGCTTCAATTTCATTACCTGTTTCTGGATTATTTGGGATTTTAAATCTTCTTGATTCAGTTTTGGTAATTCATATGTATCAAGGAATCTATCCATTTCTTCTGAATTCTTCAATTCATTGGTGTACACATTTGCAAAATTGTTGTTAAAAATCTTGATTTTAGGGGGCCAGGGATTTAGTTCAATGGAGTCACTGCCTGCCTCATAAGGGCAAGGTCCTGAGTTAAATTCCTGGTACTGCCAAGAAAAAAAATCTTAATTTTGGCACTATTTTTTTAATTAATTGGGTAAGTTTTATGCATCAAATGTACTTTACATTGATAGCTGAAATACCAAAACTGCAAAATTTAAAATATTTTTCTTGAAAAAGGTTAGAATTATCTTTTTCTTGGGAAAGGTGGAGACCCAACTAAGCATTAATGTGGCCAGTGCAGGTTTAATGAACACTGATGTCTGAACAGCAGTTCACATTTCTTATCTACAATAAGGTAGACTGTGAACTTTTCAAAACTGAATTTTAGCCAAAGTTTCACAAGATAATTTACAGGAATGTCAAATTTTGTTAACCACAGATTCAAAACTCTGCATTGTGATTTTTTTTTTTTTTTGGCTTGAGTATTCTTAAATCGAGAACATAGACAATTTTCTTTCCTAATTCTTAGGAAAAACATTTCAGCAATAAGTCTTGTGCCTTCTTTACTACAATGGAGTTGTTTTTAAGAAAAAGTACGAGCTTTGGGTTGGTTTCCCACAGTTAATAAGAATCTATCAAAAACATCATAATATAATTTGTAAGGAAAAAAGTTGTTTGTCAAAGGTTACAGGAAAAGGAAAGAAACAGCACACTTAATGCTAGTCACATTGCAGGTAAATCCAATATAGTATTCAAAAGTTCTATGAAAATGAACAAAATATACATGTTTATTTTCACTGTTCCAATGTCCATCATAAATCTGCATGACAGCTGCACTGCAGTAGTTCACTGGTCAGATTTTTTTTTTTTTTTTTTTTTTTTTTTTTTGGTATCAGGGATCAAACTTGGGACCTTGTGCTTGCAAGGCAGGTGGCAGAAACACAAAGCCAAATCCCCAGCCCTGCTACTTTTAATGGATGTAGCCCTGTTAGTGTTTTTGTTGTTGTTGTTGTTGCTGTTTTTCCAGATGTGGTCAAAATTGACACCTAACTTTTCTAATAAAGATGGCTCATCCTCAAAGCTGTTTTCAGAGAATGGCTGAGGTGTAGCTGGGGTATATGCTGAGTTGGCTGGAAACTTTGCCCAGTGTATGGCTACGGTGGCTGCATCATGTCTGGAGGGTTAAATCTGCCCTACTGTGAGTAGTCATAGCCAGCATATTGTTTGTGATAGGGTCCTCTACTTCCTCCATAGTCATAGGATCATTGAGACTGTTCATCGATTCGGGAGGGAGCGGTGGCAGAAGGGACTGTAGCACCAGCGACCCCAAATAACCCTCAAATCCAACTCCAAAATGTACACCAGCCTGTTGCTATGTGTCACAGGGCAAAAGAACTGCTTGGCAGTGTCTTTTGTGATTTCACCTTTTTAAATTTCTAATTACATTGATTTGGGTCTTTTCTCTCTTTTTTGTTTGTTTGTTTGTTTACCCCCGACCCTTGATTCTGTGTATTTTTTCTTTGGTCACTTTAATTGATTTTTTGCTCTGATTTTTGTAATTTCCTTCATTGTACTAACTTTGAATTTGAATTGTTCTTGTTTTTTCCAGGACTTTGAGGTACATTTTTAGGTCATTTATTTGGACTCACTCTGTTTTGGTGATGTGGGCATTCAGAGGTATGATCTTTCTTAGGGTTGCTTTTATTGTGTCCCATAAGTTTCAATATGTTGTTATAATTTAATTCTAGAAACTCTCATTTCTTCTGTAACCCATTGATTATTTAATAGTGCACTGTTTAGTTTCCATACATTTGTACAATTTCTGTGCTTTCTTCTGCCATTAATTTCTAGTTTCATTGTGTTATGATCTGATAATATACATGGTATAATTTATTTTGCTTGTACTTAAAATGCTTTGCTTTATTGGCTAGTATGTATGGGGTCTATTGTGGAGAAACTTCTATGTGCTGCTGAGAGTGTATTCTGTTGATGTTGGGTAACTCTGTAACTATCTATTAAGTCTATTTACTTAAAGATTTTGTTCAACTCTGATACAATGGTACCTTGTTCATGAATTTAATTCTTTCCATGAGAAGCAAATCAATTTCAGTGGTTAGGCTCAATGTTCATCTTATGGGGAAATTTGATTTGGTTCTTGTCCAATTCACTTTGTGACAAGAACTGTGGAAAGAATTAAGTTTGTGAACCAAGGTTCCACTGTAATTCTTTGTTGATTCTTTTTCTAGTTGATCTATTTGTGATTGTGGGATACTGAGTTCCCCCACTATAATTGTGTTTATGTTTATCTGATCTTTTATGTCCAGTAGTACTTATTTTATGAAGTTGAGTGTTCTGTTGTTTGGTGCATATATGTTAATACTTGTTATCTTTTATGATTGGATTGTTCCCTTAACCAACAGTTGTTCTTTGTGTTTTTTATCAGTTTTGGCTTGAAGTCCACTCTGTCTGAATATAGGATAGCTATACCTCCTTTTCTGGGGGGTCCCATTGCATGTAATATTATAGTCTATTCTTTAATGTTTAGTCTATGTGTCTATTTTTGGATTATACATGTTTCTTGTATACTACATATTGTTGAGTTTTGTTTCTTGATCCATTCTGCCAATTTGTGTTTTTTTATTGGGAGAATTGAGACCATTCACACTGAGAGCTATTATTAATATATTACTATATTACTAATGATATTACTAATATATTACTATATTACTAATGATATTATTCTTATCATTGCCTTATTTTCCTCTTGCTCATACTTTATCTTTCCCTTCTACTTAACTGTTCATGCTACCTGCTATATTCATTCTGTTAGACTTTTTGTCATGATTAGCTTCATTGTATCTTTTTAGGATAACCATGAGAATTTTTTTGAGTGTTAGTTTGGTGGTCATGAATTTCTTTAGGTGTTCTTGATCATGGAAATACTTTATTTCTCTATCAAATTTGAAAGACAGTTTTGCAGGACATATCAGACTGGGTTGAAAATTGTTTTCTTTGGGGGCTTGAAACACTTCACCCCAATCTCTCCTGGCCTTTGTGTTAAGAAGGCTGATGTAATTCTAATGGATTTACCCTTGCAAGTGATTTGTTGCTTTTCTCTGACCTCTTTTAAGATTCTGTTCTTATGCTGGATTTGGGGGATTTTGACTATAATGTGTCTTGGAGAAGTTCTTTTCTGATTGTGGCTATTTGAGGTTCTATATGCCTTAGTTATCTAAATGTTAAATTCTTTCCCCTTTGGAAATTTTTCTGTTAGTATTTCAGTTAGATTTTTTGGGTACCATTTGCGCTATCTCCTGACTTTTTACTAATTTAAATTAATCTTAGATTAGTCTTCTTTGAAATATCTAGGCTATTGGATCTATTTTCATGTTTTCTTGTTGTTTTTACAATATCTCTCATTAATTGATGAACAGCAACAACCCTGTGCTCTAGTGCTGACACTCTGTCCTCACATTGATCACTTCTGCTTATACTTTTGATAGAAGTTTCAGCACCTCAATTTCTATTTAGAATACTTTTTTTTTTTTTTTTTTTGGTACTGGGGATCAAACTCAGGTCCTTGTCCTTGTGAGGCAGGCGCGGTGCCACTGAGCTAAATCCCTGGC
Source organism: Fukomys damarensis (assembly GCF_012274545.1). Taxonomy (NCBI): domain Eukaryota; kingdom Metazoa; phylum Chordata; class Mammalia; order Rodentia; family Bathyergidae; genus Fukomys; species Fukomys damarensis. Next base: position 31,585,619 of record NW_022900950.1, on the reverse strand, counting down.
CCTAGAATCCTTTTTTTAAAAACCCTAATTCTTTTTTTTATTATGGTCATTTGTGTTTTGCATCATTGTCTTTAGCTCTACCAGCTTTTTAATAGTGTCTTCTGTAGACTCACTGATCATTGGTTTATTTGCCCTATTGTCTGTTTACTTATATCTTTTATAATCTGTCCATTGATATGTTTTGTTATCTCTTCTGTTTTGTTTTCAAATAATTTATCTGTATGGTTTTTGTTTTCCTCCCCTTCAGGGCTCCATGAATCAGCTTTGGGGAAACTGGGAGTTTTTTGAGGCATTTTGTTGCCTTGTCTTCTCATGTTTCTAGTTTGTTTGTTTGTTTTGTGTTGAAGCTTGCTGGTTGATTATAGTGGCAAGTTTTGTTGTTAGTATGGAGACCTCTTTAGTTAGTGTCTATTTTTCAGTGGTGCCCTCTGGGCTTGGCTAACCATCAGCCTTTGCCCCGTCCCAGGATCCCATCACCTTTATTTAGTTGGGAAGGAAGGTTGTAGCATACTTGGCCCAGTACCCGGTTCTCCAGGTATGGGCCACTGTATTGTTAATGACCCCCAAGCAATCCAGATATTGGCCTCTTGAGAAAACCAATTAATACTATGAACTATGTCACCTTGGCTATAGTAATAAAATCAGTAACAGTAATAGATCATCAAAGACAGACAGTATTTGATAAACCCTAAGGACCAATCTTGTATCACCATTAACCACAGAAAAGAGAACTATAATAATATGAACACTGAGACAAATCAAATATTAACCTACTGTTAACCTACAGTAAATATCCACTGAACTTTTCTTCCACTAACTACAGAGCAGTACTCAGCAGTAATAGCATAAAGTTAACTAATTATCTAGAGACTACTAGTAACTGTAGAAGGATGGCAAACAGGAGAATGAAAAAAGTAAAATTTGAAAACTATTCAATAGGATATGTTACTGATGAGAAAAAATGAGATGGGGTCCTATAGAGGAGTAAAAGGAAATTAATAATGTCAGAAAGCCATCACAGTAAAGAAAAATAAGAAAAACAGCAAAATAGAGGAAATGAAAGATAAAAATGCAGAGAAAAAGAGTCAAAGGGGACTAGAGAAAAAAAAAATTAAAGAGAGAAAAAGAAAAGACAAAATGGGGTTAAAACCCCATTCCCCCAGAAAACTGATGAAGGAAAGAGAACAATAATTAAAATAGAAAAAAGTTTAAAAGATTGAGTCTAAGAAAAAGTCCCCTGTGTTTTTGAGATACAAGATCTTCAATCTTAGAAGCCAGCCAGTCACAATTTTCAGGTCTATGGAGTTTTGAGGTGTTCCCTGTGCCAGGGTCCCCTCTGTCTATTCATTCCAGTCTGTGGTTATTGTCCAAGCCAGTGTGTTCTTGCTCACACTGGTAGATGGGAAAAGTCATTACCTCTGGTCTCTGCTAGACGTAGGCTGCAAGCAGGGGTTCTATCAGGCCATTGGACTTAAGAGTCAATACTCACTGGATCCAGTTCTGGTTGCTTCCTTCCTCATCCAAGATCAGGTTGGCTGGTTAATCTGCTCTTCTGCTGCCCCAGTTTGGAGGTGGTGACTGTCACGCTGGGTGCAAGACAGCATGGCCAGCTTATTTGCCTCAGTGGGGGCCAACTATCACTGCATTTTCTGTATCTATGAATTTGACTACTCTAAAGACCTCACATAAATGGAATAATACAGTATTTGTCTTTTTATGTCTGGCCTATTTCACCTAGCAAAATGTCTTCAAGATTTTCTTTGAAGAATTATTTTGTTAACTTTTGTAGGTAACATTTTACATTCCAGAGCTGACCTATCATTTCATATGGATTGTTCCATTTAACAAATTGTGAGGAAAGAATTTTGCAGGAACTGTGACAGTTTAGTAGATGCTGAAACCAAGGGTTGGGAAGGTTAAATTGTTTACTCAGATACTCAGAACTAACAAACTATGCACCATTTAACCTGGCCTCATGCCTGCCTACCTCCTTAGGACTGTAGTAGACCACAGCAGACAGTGCTTCATCACCTTTAGCTCAGTTCCCAGTCATTGAAGAGGGGTCTACTAGCAGCAAGATTAAATGAGTTCCAACTCCCAAATTGCCTCACATTAAAAGTGTATGTGTAGAAAAGCCATTTGTCTTGGTACCAAATTAAGAGCATACTTACAAGCTGAGCATGGTGGCACACACCTATAATCTCAGCTACTCCAGAGGCTGAGACAGGAGGATAGCAAGTTCAAGACCAGTCTGGACAACTTATTGAGATCCTGTCTCAAAATAAAATTTAAAAAAGGGTTGGGAATAAAGCTATGAAGAACAGGAGGAGGCAGAAAAGGAGGAGGGAAAGAAAAAAGTGGAAGAAGGAAGGAAGGAAGGAAGGAAGGGAGGGAGGGAGGGAGGAAGGAGAAAGAAAAGGTTGGACTGTCCATGGCAAAGCTTTAATGAATAAGGGAAAGGAGATGTAGCTCCATGGTGGTAGAGGGAAAACTCTGTGGTTCATCCAAAGGAGGATTGTACACTTGTGAGGTTATATTAGTCAGAATCTATATACTGTTATGTGACTTGAACCATGTTGAGCACTTGGCATATTAACCCATTTAATTTTTGCAAATTTTCCATGCAAAAATGCTATTATTGTCCTCATTTTATAGATGAAGAAACTGAGGTGCAAAAAAGTTCAGTACTGGGCAGGGCATTTAACTCAGTGGTTCCGGAGCCTGCGTCACAAGCGCAAGGACCCGAGTTCAATCTCCAGTACCAAAAACAAAACAAAACAAAAAAAAAGTTCAGCACTTTGCCACGAGTTGGGTGGTAAGTGGTGGAGCCAAGATTAGAACCCATGTGTGCTGGTTCCTGAGTTCAAGCTCTTCACCCTGAGCCTACACTGCCCAAGATGTCTACCCACTACGTGATACAGTATTTTTCACAAATGCATAGCTATGTGATGCACAGATGCCCTTCAGTGCACAGTGGTGTTACATCCATCTTAAATTGAAATATCATGCATTGAAATTCTGGCACTTCATCTAAACTATGACACATCCTAGCTTAGCTGTACAGCACACTGTGGAACATCAGTTGTGTCCTTTTGATCATGAGCTGATTAGGAGCTGTGATCCCTGCCACCGCACAGCATGGAAAGAGAGGAAAGAACCTCATAGTACCAGCCCAGGAAAAGCCCAAGTTCAAATTTCCATGTAGGATTTCTACTGAATGCATAATGCTTTCACATCATCTTAAAGTAGCAAAGTCCTTAAATTGAACTATGGTAAGCTGGGGGCCATGTGTATAAGTATTAATGCTTTTGAAAAACAAATTCCATCAGCTTCTTTTTAAAGGATGAGTTTCAGTAGCTGGGTAGCCAGGGTTAGACCTCAGCTGGAGAACGATCTGTAGAGTTAGAACAAAATCATTGCTATTGATCAATTGCAGAATGAACTGTTGTCACCTGCCTCTCATAGACCCCAGGGCTAATGTCACTGGTTTATTCACCCTAATGCTGTCACAGTTAATTTTGATTCATATAAAAGCAAATGTGTGCAACTTTTGGCAATATGCATGCATATTTAGTTCTAAAGGGAAATAGCAATATCTTTTGTTTTTAAAATTCTGACACCTGCTTTTTAGTCTGTTTTCTTTTTATTTTATGGTGCTGGAAACTGAACCCAGGACCTCAGTGTTAGGCAAGCACTTTACTACTGAACTACATCCTCAGTCCTCCTGCTTTGTTTTGTGTATACATGGAAGACATTAGTGTGTGAAATCTAATCTAGGGGTCAATTGGTCAACTCATTCATCCCTAGTGAGCTCATTGCCTGCCTATCACGAGCCCATTTCTAGCCTCCTAGGAAACAAAGCACTAAGACACAGTCTAGAGGCACATGGAGTCAGTGGGAGCAAAGAGATTATATGCAAGTAAATAAATAAATACCATAATCAAGATGATTTCAGATAAAGATAGATAGATTCAAGAAGAAAATAACACGTAACAGTTCTCGAGAGATAACTGACAATGGGATAGAACATTCCTGAGATCCCATCCTGTTCCACCAGCTTTATATTAAGTGTCTGTTGTGTTAAGTGCTTGCTCAGAACACAGAGGAGTGAAACATAGCACCCCATCCAGCAGCAGTTACAGAAGGGAAATCAAGTTCCAAGTAGATTGACCTATAAACTGTCTGAATTATCAGGGAAAACTTCCTCTGGGGATTACAATGGCATTAAAATGTTGACGACACCGAGAGTCCATCTAGAGCAAGTGCTGGCAGTGAAATACGGTCCCTACTGGCTTTGATTATAAGAATGGCTTGGTTAGAAATTATTTACCCTGCAGAAATCTCTGCTCCCTGGATTAGGACGTTAAGCCTGGCTGGGGTGTAGGTCAGTGGCAGAATGCTTGGCTAGCATGCATAAAGCCCTGTTTGATCACCAGCATCACCCCCAAAAAACCTTTAAGCCCTTGTTTACTCATTGCACAAGCACTGTGGATTTGCTTCTCCCAGAGATATTTAAGACATGCTAAGCAGGTATAGCATAAAAAGCAAACTGGTATACATTCAGGAAATATAATCCTGTGAAACAAATCAGCCTCACTCACTTACCAAGAGGGGAGCTGGACGACTTGCTGCCTCCAGTCGAGTACCAGCAATGGACATAGAAGAGGTCAACTCCGTGGACTTTGGCGAGTTTGTGGACGTGTTTGGTAATGTCATCGAGAGATGCCCACTCATTGCAGCCGCAGTCTGGTCCCAACGCCCATTCTCGGACTTGGAAAATTTAGAGAAGCACTTTTTTGCCTTTTCTGATGCTCTCCCTCAGTCAGGTAAGGCTTCCGGGTTAGATGTTCTTTGCAAAGGGATTTCAAACTCACTTACAAAATAGTGTTAGATGTCTTAGTCTAGCTGCTCATACTTGTAATTTATTTAGCTATTTTGGTGGGGGGGGTTCTGTAAGTGTGGTCAGGTTTAGTAGACAGGAGTGAAGCATTTTTCAGGTGTTAGACCAAATTCAAGGGGAAGAAACATACATGGCTGTTAAATATTAGAGTGTGGTGGTCACAAGGAAAGACAGGGTGAAAGGGCTCATAGTGCTTTAGGGAGCAGAGGTCAGGCGGAAGGCTCGCCTCTCTCAGATACCTAGTGTTCACTCTGGCCTGGCCATGTCCTGTAAGAGTGGAGGCAGCTGGACATCAGGAAATCTTAGAAATCTAGGCTCCTGAAGACTGGCTAGGAATTCTGCCAGAGAGGGACAGTTTGCACTAGATTACCTAGAAAAGTGGATTCATTCAAACCAGTGGCTCCTCAGGGGAATGAGGGGAAAAGGAGGAGAAACTGAAGGAAACCCTCTGGAGAATGGATATAAATTTTTTATTTCTCAAGGGGAGAGAGAGAATAGAGGCATTTCTGGCTGTGGGATGGGGAGAAGAGGAGATGGAGGTTTAGGAGGAGCCAAGAAATCAGAATAAGGCAGAGATTCAAAGGCTGAGGTTTAGCAGCCCAGGCAGCCCCGACAGTCCATCCCATCTTCTGTGGAGGAGGCTGCCATACCCTGTAGGGGCAAAGACAAGGGCAAGGGGCAAGAGGCAGTCCACACAGAGGTCGTCCACAGAGGTTTACTACCCTCTGTCCATGACTGAGCCGAGGGTGTGACCTATCAGCCCAGGGTCTGCCATCCTGGATGGCTTCTAGTTGTCAGGTGGGCATCTCCAGTCTGAGAGGTTCATTTTTATTCATGTGAGGCACACTGAGGAAGCACCCATGGTGGTGTTATAAAGTCAGACTGTAAGACATATCAAGCCACGTTGGCACGCACCAATTTTTAAGGGTTTCTCCGATTTTTGTTTAGTTACAGGCTCTAATATGAGGGTCTCTGGTAGGCTTGGAGTACTCTGACCCATGTATCACAGGGACAGCTATCTCCAGCTTGCAGAGTGAGGTGACACCAGTTTCTCAGCCAGAATCCTTCAGGGTAACAGGCAAGAGGCCGGGAGCATCAGAGGAGCTCACAAAGTCTGACAGGAAAGTGAAGGAGGCAAAATGAGAGCCTCCCTGGGAAAATGACTTTAAAGAGTTTACACAAGGGCTGGGGCTGTAGCTCAGTGGTAGAGCGTTTGTCTGGCATGCATGAGAGCCTGAGTGTGACAACCCAAACTGTCTCCCAAAAGGCTTGTGTGAAAGTTTTTTTCTATCATGGAAAAAGAAGGAAAACCCCATGATTTTTCTTAATACACAGAAGCAATGAGGCTGAGGAGGGAATCGATTGAGAGAGAATGTTTAGAATGCTATGGGTAACTTTAAATCTAATATTCATTGGTTTGTCTAGTTATTCAACATTTTAGATAATAAAATAAAAAATTACTGTTTCCCTCTTCTATCCCACCAACAGTCACCCCAACCCATTTGATGGAGCTAAAGGTTAAGGGTAAATCTAGCCCTCATCCTGAGCACTTTGGGGTGTGAAAAGAATTGGGCTTGGGCTCCCTCCTCACAAGGCTTAGTGTTCATTCCCCTGCTGACTGGATGGATCCTACGCCTTCTATATTTCTTCAGAATCCTAGATCACTCAGTGAACAAGCTATTAGGACTTAAAAGAAGTTTGGTGAGTGAATGAGTTAAGTTGTTCCTAGGGTGATGTTAAAAGATGATGGACCTCATATAACCTTTTCCCACATAGATAAGTTGGAGCGGGGTGTCACTAAGACAGAACGGCTGGAGGGAGGTTGGGCCCACTGGAAGGTTCTTTGCTTCAGCACGAGACAAGTTCTTTTTGAGAGGGGTGGGTATCTGCTGGTGGAGTGGCTTCTAGACACTTGCTGCTCCACACTTGTCTTAGAGGCTGCTGGGAGCAGAACCTCCATGCTGTCTGGGTGGCTGCTCTATATCTAATCATCTTAATGACATTAGATAAATGATGTTAGCAATAGAGATAATAATAACAGATAGCTACCATTTATTGAACTTTTACTGCTGGTGTGTCCAGGCACCTTTCCAGGCACTTTGCATTTGGTAACTCATTTGATCCTCCTAATAATCCTTTAAAATAAGTATTGTTGGGCCGGGGATTTAGCTCAGCGGGTTCGGTGGCCTGCCTTGCAAGCGCAAGGACCCGAGTTCGATCCCCGATACCAAAAAAAAAAAAAAAAGTATTGTTATGTCTCCTTTCTTAGAATAAGAAACCTGAGGCACAGAGAGATTAAGTAACTTGAGCTAGGTCACAGAGCTAGAAAGTAGATAGCTAGAATTCTAAAAATTCTGATAGTATAGTCAATACAATGGCTATTTTTTTTCTGTTCTGAGGACTGAATCCAAGGCTTCACTTATACATATTATGCAAGTTCTCTACCACTGAACCACATCCCCGATTCTTTTTATACTTGTATTTTAAGACAAAATACAGCAAAGTTACTTAAACTGTCCTTGAACTTTTCATTCTCTTGCCTCAGTCTCCTGAGTAGTTGGAATTAAAGATGTATACCATCATGCTTATCTAACAGCTTTTAAATAAAATGGCAGAACTGGGAATCAACTCAATGACTTTGAAGGATTTTTCAGGGAATCAAAGACTAAAACCTATTTCTGAAATTTTCATTTACTCCTTCATTCATCAGTTTATTCAATTAACATCAGTCAAACAAAATTGTCTACTGAATACATGATAACTATAGTCAATAATGATCTGGGTTTTTTTGTTGTTGTTTTTTTTTTTTTTGGTACCAGGGATCAAACTTGGTTCCTTGCCCTTGCAAGGCAGACTACAGAACCACTGAGCTAAATCCCCAGCTCTTGATCTGTATTCTTGAAAATTGCTCAGAACATTGATTTTGCGTTACTTTGTGGTGCTGAGGATTGAACCCAGGATGATACACAGTGTTCAGCAACTGTTCTACAACTGAGCTGCACGCCCAGGTTACAGTAATATCTTAAATGTGTTTACCATCAAAATATTTGTGTGTGAGGTAATGCATATATTAAATAGCTTTGCTTAATTATTTCACAGTGTATACATATATCAAAAAAATCATGTTGTGCAATATAAATACCAGCAACTTAGGTCAGAAAGATCAAATAAAATGAGATTTATTGTATAGTCTATTTTAAACTTTGGATAGTAAGGAACAAAATCGTATAAAAGAGTCTTATAAAATGAACTAGAAGAGACCCTAAAGAAATGCACTGTAATTTTACCTGGCAAGGGTTTGTTTTAGAGGACCTAAGAAAACCCACCATCAAGAAAAAACTTACAACTGGTTTCTAGAACAAACCAAAGTTGTCCATTTAGGTTATGATGACTATTGGCCAGTAGAGGGCAGGCCAGGATTAATATTGGGCTGCAGGACTACTTGGCAAAATGGCCCCTCTAGGCAATTACTGTAGTTTCTATAAAGATAAGAGAAAAGACTTGCAGGCAAGAAGAACAGCATTAGTAAAGGGAAGAAGGCTGAAACACACACACACACACACACACACACACACACACACAACGTGAACCAATTCAGGATTGATCTGTGCTAAAAATGAAACAGCACCCTGGGGTAAGTCAGTGCTTAGGCAAATGCTTAGTTCTTGAGAGGCCCTAGGTTCAATCTCCAGCACCCACCACCACCAAAAAAATCAAAGAACAACAAAGTGTTTGTTGTTCATGAATGAGTTAATCATATATATTTTGGGGCATTTCCAATAATGCCATAATTTAATATTTAATACTAACCACTGAACATGTTTGTTGAGTTAATGAAGGAATTAGATATAATACTTTGCTTATAAGGTTGTAAGTGATTCAGATAGAACTATTAAATTTGTTCATTTGTTTATTCATTAAAAAATTAATACTCCTGGGGCGGGGATTTAGCTCAGTGGTTCCACTGCCTGCCCTACAAGTGCAGGGACACATGTTTGATCCCCGGTACCAAAAAAAAAAAAATTAATACTCCTTCCCAAGA
>NW_022900950.1:31571656-31576640 GCF_012274545.1 Fukomys damarensis | reverse complement strand
TTTTTTTTGAGACTATGTAGTTGAGACTGACCTGGAACTCACTATGTAGCACAGGCTGGTCTGGAACTCACAGTGATCCTCCTGCCTCAGCCTCCCAAGTGCTGGAGCTACAGGTGTGCGCTACCACGCCCAGCCCTGGTAAATATTTTTGAGTTCCTCCCACGTATGCCCTAGGTATTGTCCTGGGCACCGAGCAGGGAACAATTCTCTACCCTCCCTTAGCTGACAGTCTAGTAAAAACAGACAGGATTAATGTGAATAAATATGAATAATTCAGATTCTAGAAATTATAAGAAACTACATGAGTTATAAGAAAATGTATGTTGCAGAAAATATATGATAAAAGAGGCCTTTCTTTAAAAGGTAGAATTTAAATTTAAAACTGAAAGATCAGAAGGCGGCAACATGACTCTTTGCCGGGCGCAGTGGCACAAGCCTATAATCCCAGCACTCAGAAGGCCGAGGCAGGAGGATCACTGCAAGTTTGAGATCAGCCTGGGCTACATAGTGAGTTCCAGGTCAGTCTCAACTACACAGTAAGACCCTGTCTCAAAAAAAAAAAAAAAGAAGGGAGGCAGCCGAGATCCAGGACAGGTTACTCTGAGCAAATGAACTTGAGACTGGAATGAACTTGATCAGAACACAGAAAGACCCAGGTGATGGGAGAAGGGTGAAAAGTGAAGGGAGTGCGGAGAAAGATGCAAGCAAGGGTCAGTGCGTGGCCTGTAGAGTTTTTCTGTTGTAATAAAGACCTCCCTCAGGGCTGGAGGGTGTAGCTTAGTGGTATGATATCTGCCTAAAACGCTGGAGCCAACACCACCACCCCTCCAAAAAAGTTTGGCTTTTCTCCATTTGCAATGAGACATCACTGAATCTGCCCTTTAGAGTGGTTGTGTAGGCCCGGGGGTTTAGCTCGGTGGTGCCACATCAGATGCAGGATGATCAGTCTAGAGGCTGCTGGTGCAGTAGTAAAAGTGAGAGGTGAGGTTGCTGGACTAGGGTTGAAGCAGTAGAGACAGAGAGATTTAACTGAATTCATGGAACAGATATTATAGTTAGTCAGTGTGATCTTTTGGGGGTGGATTTGATGAGTAGCCCATCAGAAACAAAGAATATTTAAGATAACACCTAAGTTTTTAGTCCAAGCAACTGGGGGGTGGTGGTGCCATTTTCTGATGTGAGGAAGAAAAAAATTGAGGAGATGGGCTGTAGGAAGGGAGCCCAAACACTAAATAAAAATGCTGAGCCACCAGTTGCATCATAACAAAGGAACTCATAAAAAACTAAAGGCTAATCTAGATCTGGGTGCTATCAAAGAATCAATGGCATTTAGAACTGCAGGCCTGGACGAAAACACTTAGTGCCTCTGTGCAAAGGGAGGTGAAAGCAGACTTGAGTACTGAGTCCTGGGGTGCCTCCCTAGTGTTTATCTGATACAGCAGCAGGAAAGTAGGCAAGTGGTATAGACAGGGCAGTGACGGGATGTGTTCCATGCTTGCTAGAGGTAGAGAAAGGGGGTCGGGGCCTTAGTTATGGGGCTCAGCAAAAGAAGTCTGCCATCTGTGGTTTGATGGGTGCAGATTGTGTGGTGTACTGTCATAGAAGTTTTATTGAAACAGAGAGAGAGAGAGAGAGAGAGAGACAGAGAGAGAGAGGAGAGGACAGTAGAGAAGTGAGGAAGAGCAGAGAAATGAAGAGAAACTAGTACACTATAGAGCACAAGGGGTGGGGTTTTAACTTTCTTTAAGGGATGAGTGATTTAAAAGCCTGTTTGCAGGTGAATAGCAATGATGGGAATGCAAACATGGACGTCTAGAATTGCAGAAGCGGAGTGTTTGAGAAGGGAACAGGAAGCTGACTGCCAGAACACAAATGGAGGTCCCGCTCTTTGAGGGAGGGAACAGATCGTCTTGGTGCCAAGAGTGAAAACGCACTAGTGGGAAGAGGCAGGTGGCCTGTTATGGGGCTAGGCAATTGGCTGCTGGTCAGTGGCCACCACTCCTCACCCTGTCCTTGTCCTGTGGGAGTGATGAGCATTGGCTCTGCCAGGAACGTGAACAAATGTGTGTGCTGTGGTCCACACCCACATCACTAGACAAAGCCCAAAGGCCCACCTAGTAAGTCCAGAATTTCATGAAAGCCTCAAGAGCAAGAACTGTGGAGATGCCCTGAGCATCTCCGGCAGGGTGGGGGGCACTGGATTGGCCGGCTAGTGCCTGGGCATCGCAGGTGGCAGACCCTCAGCACTGGAATCAGGGAGGTGGCAAATACCAGCCTCCCACAGGGGTTTCTGGCTGTGGTGGGAATATCTGGTCAACGCACTTTGGCAGGAGTGAACGGGAAGGGGTGTAGAAGGGTGGGAGAAGGCCTGAGGGCAGATGGACAGCATGCTCCTCCGCAGTACCGAGGAATCCATTGTTTGGTCACTGAACATGGGGTCTTTGGCTGGACAAGAAAGGTTATTTTTCTTCTGTGTTGGCTACCATTCCCTGAACATTTTTTTGTGTGGTTTGTAGCTGAAGGGTGGGGTGTCGGGGGGGATAAGCTTCAGTTCCTCTATTTTAGTCTATTTTCTTCTGCCCTTTGCTCTGCCCTTTTCTTGGCCTCCTTTCTCTTCTCTCCACCCTCTTTTCCTCCCACAAAAGTGGAAAACACATGCTCAGTCCCAGGCAAATATTAACCCTGGGCAAGGCCTTCAAGAGAAGGTATAAATCCTAGGAAAGTGAGAAGGGAGGACCCAGAGCTAGCAGAGCAGGAGGCAGACCTGGTGTTCCGGGTCAGGCGGCTCACAGTCACCTTCATGTGCACAGTGTGCCCTGCTGGGGGTGGGGACAGACGCCCCGTGTCAGGGCACCCACCAATAACTACTTCTGGAAGCCTGGGCTGGTCCTTGAGAGAGTCCTAAATGGGGTGTTGGAGCCCCTGACAGGGCAAAGGAACTGAGCAGCTACTTTGAAACTCTGCATATGTGAAGGGGCATGAGGGTGGCTGTCCTGTGGGTCTGGGCAGATATGCCCAGGATATACAGTTCCTCCTTCCCCACAGCCAGGGCCTCCTGCTCCTCTCAAACCTGAGTGGTTGCTTAGGGATCTGCTGAGCCAGTGGGACTGCCCACCCTGGGCCCAGAGCCTGTGGAGCTGCTCTGCCAGTCAGGGAATTTAACATCCACATTTTTGCACCACCTAAAAGGGACTGGATGCAAGGAGCAAGAGAGAAGTACTCTCCTATGTGCAGTGGCAGATGGGCAGGGCAACCATGGCAGGAGTTCCAAAGCAGTGCTGTTAGAAAGGTGGGAATATTGGTGGTGTGCATTTTGTTCTGAACTCCCCCTAACCCTGCCAGAGCAACCAGTCACCAAGAGCCACTGTAGTTTGCAGTCGAGGGTCCAGGTACAATCAGCCCTGTGACCTTGGACAGGTCCCCAAACCTCTGCTGTGCCTTCATGGAATGCTCTCTTGTGGAAATGTTGCCCCACCCTAGATTGCTCTACTTCCAACTATGTAGATGGTACAATTTTTAACTGGACAGAAAATACAAAGTTGGGGGAAGAAATCATACCATAATTAAAGAGAGTTTAAACTTTTCAGCTTTACTGAGATACAATTTAATCAAGGGTTTGTTTTTGTTGTTATTTTGTTTGTTTGCTTTGTGTCTCTGAACCCAGAGGTGTTCTTTCACTAAGTTAAATTCCCAGCCCTTCTATTTTATTTTTTGAGACAGGGCCTTGATAAATTGCCCAGGCTGTCTGGAACTTGTGATCCTCCTGCTTCAGCCTTGAGCTAACTGTGATTACAGGCACGCACCGACACAATCAACTCAAAGGATGTTTTAAATGCTCCCCATTTCCAATAGATCCTCACACCTCTTTCCAGTGCTAAAGTCGGACAACCCTTTTATTGAGATAGGAAGAGCCAGGTACTTCCTGTGATAGTTCAGTTCAACTGGGTTTACTACAACTACCAATAATGACTGTTTATATTTACTAGGCATTAGGCACGGTTTTAGGTAAATGACTTTCTCTAATCCTCACAAGGACTCAGCAAGTTAGGAGCCATTACTCTCATTTTATTGATAGTCACTCTCTGTTTAGCATAGTCTAGATCTTGCCTAGAAAATTCGCCCCAAAATTAGAATTCTCCCTCTAGAGAGCTAAATTTGTCTGGCCAGAGCTCAGCCCCACCCCACCCCAAGAATAGGAATTAGAATCCCAGGTATCACAACAGAGTTTTCCAATTTTAGGCTTAAGCAGGTATTATGAGAAGCTTTTATATATATTAAAAAAACCAGCATATTTTCTGCTAGCTTTTTTGGGACCAATAGTTTGAGAGGGGAATAAATTCCCGGTAGGGTCGGTGGTGATTGGGTGAGATTTTCTTTAAAAAAGGACAGTCCCTTTCATTCAAAGAACTGTGGAATTCTGGTTGGAAATGGATTTCTTTGTAATTAATCTGTGAGCTTCTTTGGATGTTAAATTCCAAAACTCCAGAATTCACATTTAGGGTCACAAAATCTTGGACATTTATTTGCCAAACCGATGTTATCCGCAAGGATCCCACCCCTGCCCCTTCTGTTTTGGAGAAGAGCGCAACCCATTCTAGGGCTTTTGCAGGAAGTCTTCAGGCCCTGGCGTCCGGCCCCTTTCAACATCAAAGCCCCCCTGAGAGCAAAGGACTTTGAAAAGATTGGAAAAGCTCAGGCTCCTTATCGCGTCCTCGCTCACTGCCTTGCGGGTCGTAAATTCCGAGCCTCCGCGGCCGCTCTCACTCCCCTCGGCTCTTCTAGGCCCAAGGTCTCAAAGGACAAACCTGTCACTCTTTGTGCCGCCCTCCTCCCCCGGTCCCGATCTGGACTGCAGGTAGCTGGGGACAGAGGGGCGCAAGATCTGGGACTTGTTAGAAAGACGCGAAGGGCGCCCCTGCTCCGCCAGGATAACTGCCTGGGGACCGGGCTCTCCTCCCTCAGTCTCCTTCCGGGCGGGGCAGGG
>NW_022900950.1:31566094-31571269 GCF_012274545.1 Fukomys damarensis | reverse complement strand
GCGGTGCCTCTGGACCTGGCGCGCCGGCTGCACTGTCCGCCAGCGCAGGAGCTGTGCACCGCCCTGGGAGAAGTGAAGAAGCTCAGCCACCTGCTCCTCGCCGACCTTTTCAGCGCGGACCCAGCCAGGCTGTAGCTCCGCCGCGGGCTGGTGACTCCGGACGCCTGGCGGGATGCTAGGGGCGTTGCGAACCCTGCTCTGGAGGCTGACTTGGGCCTGGAACATCGTCCATGCGCACTCACAAAGGAAGTGGAGAAATGAGACAATCATACCAGTAACGAGCCCCTTTGTCCACTCACCCACACGCGCACGGGTTGCCAAAATACATGGTGTAGTACTTTACCCCGATTTATGCAGCTCATTGCTTCAATTGTTCTCTCGCTTTGCCGGCTGAGCACACCGCCAACCCCGTGGATTCCAAAGTGCTCATCCAGCGCTTGTCACCCCATCCCCCGCCCTGTTAAGCCCAAGCAGCAAAGCAAAAGAGATGAAGAGGGATCTTTTTTTCCCCACAGCAGTTTGTCTGACTTGTTGTATGTTTGTTTGTTTTTCTTTGTCCTCTCATTTTCAGCACCTGACATTTTCGTGCCAGCGGAAGCAGCTTTCTCTCTCTGGGGCGCCTGTGGAACCCGGAGCTCGCAAAGCCTCGGTCCGGCGCGCCTGGGAAGCCCCGGGGAGGAGAGCGGTGGGCCGGAGAAAGCTCGGAGAAGGCCCGCGTCAGGGAAGGCACCCCGTGGCGCAGCTTGGGGAGGGGTGGTGTCTCCAAATTGCACAGGCCAGGAGGTCAGGAATAAGTGGGCTCCTTGTCTCTCAGAAGTAGGCCCTTGGAGGTGGACTGGATTGTACCCGAAAATGATGAGCTCTTTTAAAGATAATAATACTCATTGGACATGACTAGGTGTTGTGGACCCTGAGACGAAGGGAGTAGATAGAGGGAAATCTGTGCTCCAGAAATCCTTCCCTTGCAGCACGCCGGCTTTGGGAGCTCACCACCCTGGACTCCAGAGGTGAGTTGGGCGGCTCTAGGCAACAGCGAACAGAATGACCACTGGGGAAAGAACGTAAGCATCATGCAGGAGGAACGCAACACAATTCATATTCATATCCCTCTCCCTCTCTCCCTTTCTCTCTCTCTCTCTCTCTCTCTCTCTCTGAAAAATGTAACAAACCCCAACACATATTGCTTCTTAGACTTGTGCTAGCAAAGGAGAAGCAAACCATCCATCTCCTCCCTAGGCTGAGAAGTGAAGGCAGAGTTGAACCCTTTAGAGATTAGGACTTCCATTAGTGTTCAGCCTTGTTTCTGACTAGCTGCTGTAGCAAAACAACACAGAAAAACAAACCCACCAAAACCAAAACCAAAAATCTTTTCCTGAAGAGCTGTCAGTGATGCTCTTGTTCCTGAGGCTGATGGCTCACAGAAATAAATCCCTCTTTGAGCAGTAGGAATTTTAGTGGAGACACCTGTATCCTCACCCATCCACAGGTGCTTGCTGCTAGGAGTCAGAGTGCCAGCTGTTGGTGAAGGTGAGAGGGTGGCCACAGCCAAGACCTTCATGTCCTCTGGGTGTAGGAGCACCAGGTGCACTGGGGGAGGGAGCTTCTCCACCTAGTTTCTGTAATGCGGCCCCCAGGGAATGGTGCTGAGCCCTAGGCCTGGGGCTAGATGCCCACCAACCAGGGTAACTTGGGGGGTTTCCTTACACACAGGAGCACCTGCTTAAGGATAAAGAGGGTTTTGTTTTGTTTTGTTTTTTGTTTTGTTTTTTTTTAGTCTTGGACCCAGGATTCAAATATCACTAGGGAACCTAAACCGAATAACACATTGGTACTCAAAGCTCCCTGCTCAACCATGGGGTGAATCCAACGAATTGATAAATGGGCCTTAAAATGCAGAGTCCAGGTTCTTTAGGTGTTCCACACAAAATGCAAGGAATCCTGGGCGGGATTCCCAACCCAACTCTTAGCCAGAGTTTAAACACGACCAAGACCTGTGTGGCACTACCAGGGTGTCTCCAATTTCAGAATTAAATTTCAATAGCTAAAAGCTTGTCCGGGGAATTGTTATTCCAGGGGGAAAGGGTACCCCGCGTCTGTGGTTGGATCTGCAGGACCACCTGGAGTAAGAGGTACTGGGCTCCAGAGTAGGCTGCAGGACGTCTTCTCCGAAGTCGCCTGAGTGCTGACCGCGGCGAGCGCGGGAAGCGGGACGTGGGCGCCTGGCTCCGAAGCGCTGCAGCATAAGCCAGGGGTGGCTCTTACTTCCTACCTGGGGAGGAGCACGGAGGCCTTGGTCGTTTGTCTCCGGGGCAGGATACCTGTGGCTGCCAAAGTATGGCAAAGCCATTTTCTTGTGCCACATCTTGCCCCAAACAGTGGCACGACCTGGACTTCTGCTGCCCTTTATCGGGCTCAGACGCTTTCTTGCTTCCGCCCTCTGGTGCGCAGGATGCGGGACACGAACCCAGGTCGCCAGAACCAATCCAGGCAGCCCACTTGTTCTACAGTGCGCCCAGCAAGCCTCAGAGAGTGCAGCAGTGGTTGGTGTCTCTTCCAGGGTGAACAATTAGTATTTTATTTACTAATTCGTTAAAAAAAATAAAGTGAAGTGAAAAACCACAGTAGCAACGCTACTGAATTGGAAAAAAAAGCTGATTTTGATTTTTTACCCCGACATCTGCCTATGCATATAAGGCTTTAAGAGGTAGGGGCGGCTTCGCCGATTTTCTGGTCATTTTGAAATATAAGGAAGAGTCCCCAACAGCCAAAGCTGAAGCAATTTGACAAATAAAATAAAAAGGATTTCATACCCCAAAGTATAAAATAAATATATGTGAAATATCCAAGCTAAGCCTGCGAATGCGGCGCGTAGCGCCTCGGAGCTCAGGGTGGGGATTCCGGAACCCAGGAACCAGATCAGAGCCATCATTCACCTATGTAACTAGGAAATTCAGTGGGGCCTTTATAAAAATGTATCCAGAAAGGTAGACATTTTGGCCCGTGTGCCCAAAAAGGATCCACAGACACTAATGCAGGGGAAAAGGGCAACATCAATTCTACCTATATAACTTTTACTCCTTATAACTGGATACATTTCCCAAGATCAGCCAGAGGATAATGGTTCTGATTAAAAAATGGAGAAGAGCTCTTTATCGAAAGCCCTCACTGTTAAGATAAAAGTAGGTAGAGACATTCTTTGTCACTTGGAGAAAAATTTAGGGTGGAATTTATGGAAACTTTACTACTCAATAAAATAATATACTGCAGTTAATGGGTGCCTGTGAAAGAGAGAAATAAATGGTACTGGGAAAGTGGTCAGGATTATAACAACTGCAGAACCTGATTGTTCTGGCAGCATTTGGTGTAGGACTGGGGAGTTCTGATTCCTTGAATCATGGTTGTTGCTTCTGTGTTGGGGTTGTTTCCAGGTGGAAAATAATTAACCTCTGTACAGACTACTGTGGGCTGCAAAGAGTGCACATATAGTAGCTCATTTAATTTCAGGGACTGAGCTAGCTGTGCAACCTAGAGAAAATTATCTGACCTCTCTGAGCCTCAGAGTCTCCTGTGTAAAGCAGTTGGATACACAGACTCCCCTCTAAGGAAAGCGGTTGTCAAATGGGCACAGTGAATTGAGAGAGCAGAGCATTTGTCTGCACTCCTTCCCTCACCAGTCACACGCAACTCAGTTACCCCAAAAGGCTTCCTAGGAACATATTTTCATATGACAAACAAAGGTCATTGTGGGCACGAGACAATGGTGAGTGCACAGACGTTAATTGAAGGCCTCCCTGCCAAGCCACGTGGTAACATTTGGCCCACCTGGAGAGCCTGGTTTTTCTACCATTAGTTGGCTCCTTTGGAGAAGGAAACCCCAGCTCCCCAAGGGGGTACTGGTCTGTGGGACATTTCCTCTCCTGTGCACCCCCAATTTAAACCATTTCTCTCTCTCTCTCTCTCTCTCTCTCTCTCTCTCTCTCTCTCTCTCTCTGGAACTTAAACCATTTTCTGGGTGCATCTGCCACACAGAATTAAGAGTTCATTGTACACTGATTAAACAGGGCCCATAGACCCTCATTTCAGAACAAAGAAAACAGGCAAGTACCATTTATTACATAACTTTCACCCAATGAACAAACTAGATTTCTGTATTCCAAAACTACCCCTTCTCCTGAGTCTCTTTATTTTCTTTGATTTCCCTGGCTGTAAGAATATATTTCAGATACGTGAGCAGAAAGAAACCCTGCATGTCCTGGCCTGGCTCAGGAAGCTTGATGGTAGCCCATCTGGGGAAGAAGGGCCTGGCTGATCCCTTGTCCAGGCTCCTTATCAGCTCTGGTGGTAAAACTCTAGCCCACAGTGGCTTCCCATGGATTCTGGAACTTTGCTTAGGTAGAAAGGAGCAGATACCCAGGTTGCTGGGAGGGAAAAGACTTCACTCTGCTAGATGAGGCCACATCTGCTCCTGTGAATGCAACCCAGGCAGCTGTGGGCAGCTGCGGCCCCTCCTTGATGCTTAGGATGAACATGTTGGTCTCCATTGTGACCCTGATGGGGCTGGACAGGTGGCGGACTCTGGGGAAGCCCCACAGAAAGGACACTTGTATTGATTTCCTTCCCAGAGAGGTTAGCCGAGTGGGCTGTCGCAGGGCACGCTGGGGTTGTTGAGGTCAGATCATCCATTATGGAGTCTTTCTTTGTGAGTCGATTGCTGATGGAGTGTGATGGCTGAAAGACTCCCTAAACTCTGAATTGAGTAGAGATTGAACAGTTTTTTCACAGCACTGTGGACTGCCTAGTTGAATAATTTCACCAGGAAACATTTTTCCCCCTTCTCACTCTACCTTAATTGTCCTTTTGTCTTGGGAATCCAGGATGACAAGGATTGCCAGCACAGGGAGAAGAGGGGTTATGGATAGGCTGTGTCGGTTGTATAATTTTCTTGATCTAAAAGGGATTCACAAAGTAGACTTTCATGCTAAGGTGGGTAGAGACAGCCTGCCCTATCTGGGTCACATGAATCACTGGGCTCTTCAGTTCCCAGGAACCAAAAATTTCAGGCAGATTGGGGGTCCCCCTAGCTGGAGCAAACACTGTGGACCTTTGAGCAGGGAGGGAGCTGAGTCAATGATCTGTGGATTTAAGGAGTGTCTCATCTGCCAGGCAGGGAAGCCC
>NW_022900950.1:31562236-31565684 GCF_012274545.1 Fukomys damarensis | reverse complement strand
CTCTGGAGCCCCTGGCCTGGGCCACCAGCCGTGATCTGGCAGGCTGAGACCCTCTCTGAAGAATGCGGTATGGCCTCTACACAGTCAGTAACAAAGAGACATCCCTTTGATAATGTGGTTGGGGCTGCCCTGGCCTCTTCCGTTGCTTTATTTACCTGGATCTTTTTCTTCCCACCCCCTCCTGCCCTTAAAAGTCAAGCTCTGGCTGGGTGCTGCTGCAGTTTCAGCCCCAACCCAATTCCAGCCCAGAGTTTCCCAAACAAGTTTACTTCCTCTAGAGCAATTTATGCAGGCTTCTCTGGCCCTGAAGTTGTCGGCTGAGTACAGGACAGAAGGGAGCCTCCAGCAGTAGGAGTCAGGGGTGCCTATACCAGGCACTTCTTGGGTCAGGTCAGAAGTCTCTAAGAAGCTGCCAAGCCCCTTGGGTGCAGGACTAAGAAAGCCATGTGTGACGAGATGCAGGTGGCTCTGTATTCTGCCATGGCCAAAGACTTGCACTCAAAAGCTGAAGAAATGGCCTTAACCCACAGCAAGCCTCTGTCTCTTTGGGAGACCCAGCCAGACCCTCTCTTGGTTGAGAGGGGACCCAGTATACTAGGAGGGACACTTACTCTGACTAGCTTGTCCAAGAAGATGATATACTAACTCCTTTTCCTTACCAAAGCCCCCCACTCCCCACCCCAGAACAGTAAGCAGGGTTCTGCTAACTGCCAGGAAAGCCCACTTTTGCAGTGAAGGAAACCAGCTGTTTTTCATGATTGGTTGCTTTCTTGAGTTCAGGCACCCAAGTATGTCTCAGGCTTCCCTGTGGCTCAGCCAGCTCTGTGCCCCCATTTGACCAAAGCAGCTGGGTGCACAGACTGCAACCCCTTCTCCAGGACCAGCACAGAGACACAGCTGGAAGATGGGGACAATTAGCCAGGGCTGGCGGTGGGGCCATAAAATCTCAGGAAGTGGCCACCACTGGGATGAGGGAATGGTTGTCCCTAATAAAGTGATTGTTCCAAAGAATGCCAGCGTTCCGAAGACACAGGCTCAAGCCTTAGCCTGGGCTTACAGAGCTCCTGCTTGGGAGGGGGGTTGTGAGGGACTGAAAGGAGGATTGTGTCTTCAGGAAGAGGAGGGAGACACTTGCTAGATCAAAAGTCTGCAGTGCCCACCATTTAACCTCCCACATTCCTGCCCCAACAGGACTACGAATGCCCCCTTGCTGCCCTTCCCTCAGTGATTTGTGTTAAGTAACGGGGTTTTCAGTTTATTTCCAGTTTTGTTCCTTGGGAAGTTAGGTGGCACTCAGCAGTTCCTGCCAAACCCCTGGGGGGATCTTTAGGAAGACCTGCTGGGGTTTCTTGCCTTTTGGGAGTGCAGCCACTGACACCTCCAGTTTTAACCTTCTTCTTTATAAAACACAAAGAGCAAGAGAGCCCATGACCCTCTGATACCATAGTTGCAGGAGTGCTTCGATCTGTTTACACTAGGCAGGTTAGTGGTTGTCCTAGAAATTAAGAGGTAACTACAATAGTTTAGTCCCCATTCCTGGGGGATTTTGGATCTTGGAAGATAAAGGACACTGAAAAGTGCTCCAGAAATGACAAGATGAACAGAACAGAGTCACATGTCATGAGAAATGCTTGACAAGGAGAACTGACACATTTGGGTCTCCAGGAAAGAGTAGCCAGCAAGCACCCTCAGGTTCCAAGCTCAATCAGTGTCTTGGAGTCAAGCTGCGCAGCTCTCCAGAGTCCGGCGGCACTGAATGTTTCTTGGAAACGAGTCACACGGTGACCAGTGGCCCCTCCCCATGACTGGTGAAATGGAGATGACCACTCCACAGTGGAAGCCTAACCTAGCTCTGGGCTGCTATCTGGGTAGTTAGTTCCCCATCCTGCATAGCTCTGGAAGGATAGCGGCCCCTCCCAGCAGTGAGCCCCTTGGCCACATAGCTCCAAAATCCAGGCGATCCTCTCTCAGGCTTTGCCTGCTCAAAGTTGTTCATTAGCACTAGTTAATAATGGGCTTATGTTCCCTTCTCATTCCCTGGAGATGGAAAAGAAATTTTGTTGGAGAATGTTTTACTTTGCAAAAAGGATAGCATTTTTAAGACGGAGAAATGATGTATAAGACATAAATACCTAGGTATTGACCAAAATTCTAGGCTAGTTTTCCTTGAACTAACTGCCATTTGAGTAGAATAAACCTACAGGTATAACTTGCTGAATTTTCAAAGTGAACATACAGTGCAGCCAGCCAGCACTTTGCTCAAGAGATAGAAAGTTGCCATCACTACAGCCATCCCCTATGGCTCAGGTAACCACTAGCCAGACTTCTACCACAGGCCCGTTGGTTTTTAGTTAAAATATTTGGTTCTTGAATGAACAGTTTAAAAATGAATTTCTTTAACTCAAATCCCAAGTGTAAGATGAATTCGCAGATGCAGCCTGAAGCTAGAGTCAATTTATCTTCTGCAATAGGCGAGTGATTTCCTTGGGCAAGAAAATAAATTAGCGGTGACAGTTGTTCGGGGCGCCAGTCCTCCAGACAAGCAGCATTGAGCAGGGGAGAAGCAGCCCTTCTCTACACCTCTGTTCCTCACCTCCGTGGTTAGTCAGAAACGTTCTCATCAAAGCAATGGCTTTCTTTTTCTTTTCTCTTTGGGGGCAGGAGTTTCCTGACCGCCCCCTTCCCAGTGAAGGCATAAACAAGACTGCTCTGGTCTCTAACCCCAGATTCCCACCAAGATAGCTCTTTCTCTCCCCTGGCTTTTGCAAGTCTCTTGATTTCACTCTTTGAACCTGTGATTGGAGGTTAAAGTGCACCAGGTTGGAAGGAGGAAGCTCCTAACAATAAAGGTTTGAATATTTAGTTGTGATCAGGTCGCTGCCCTCTCCCAAGGTCCCCCCACCTTATCTTTTAAAATGCAAATCGTGTTTGGGGGGGCCGCGCGCTGAGTGTGCGCTGCGCCTCGACGTCTCCAGCCATTGGTGTCTGTGTCATTACTAATAGAGTCTTGTAAACACTCGTTAATCACCTAAGGCCGCCGGCCTGGGGATCCGCACGCCAGCCTGTGGCTGGGCTTCCCCGCCTCTTTAGCCTAGTGGGAAGGAGGTGGGAGGAAAGAAGGAAGAAAGAAAGGGAGGGAGGAGGCTGGCCAGAGGCAGGCACCGCCTCGGAGGCAGAAGCGCCGCGCGGAGCCAGCGGAACACTGTGGGCCGCGGCGCAGCCACCCAGCGTTCCTCACACCCCTTCGTCTCTTCGCCTTCACGTCCTCGCTCCCAGCCAGCCTCCCGCGTTTGTCCCCAGGCAGCATGGTGAGGACTGCTCGCGGTTCCTCGCCACCATGTACGTGAGCTACCTCCTGGACAAGGACGTGAGCATGTACCCCAGCTCCGTGCGCCACTCTGGCAGCCTGAATCTGGCGCCGCAGAACTTCGTCAGCCCCCCGCAGTAC
>NW_022900950.1:31544984-31561828 GCF_012274545.1 Fukomys damarensis | reverse complement strand
GGGCTCGGGGAAGGCGCGGGACAGGACGCCTGTTGGGCGGGCCGCGAGTCCAGGGCGCACCGGGCTACGCAGCTATCTAGGAGCACAGCGCCAGCAGGGCGGGGCGAGGAGACTAACTCTGGGGGCTGTGGCTCTTCCGGGCTTCACCGGTTGCTGCTCCCAGGAATAGATATTTTGGGTCTCTGGCGCAGAAAGGGCAGAGAAAAGGCTTGCTCTTCCCATCAGTTCTCACAACTTCGAGACAACTCCGGGAAGCTCTCGACTGCCGGCGCGTCCTCCCCACTGGCTGCTGCCTGAGCTCCTTGAGCAGCGCCCGGTCTCGGAGGAGGAGAGAGAGTCTCGGACTCTCCAGGCTGAGTCTGCACTATTTCTTCCTGCGCTCTCCTTGTCTGAGACACCCCAAAAGAGAGGTGGCCTGAGGTGTCAGGGGGCGGTGAGTGCGTGGGGCCAGGTTTGACGTTCAGGATAATTCAAGGGGTTGGACATGCAGTGAACAGAGAGAACGGGGACGCTGCTGTCGCTGCAAAGAAAGTGCTGGCCGCAGGAGCTAAGAGGGCGCGCCCGGGTCCCTGAACCTTTGATCTGCAGAGGGGCTATTCCACGTAAAAGCTGGAAGGTTAGGGCCGAAGAAGTCGTGGGATTCCTCTTCTGTCTGCCCAGAGAGCAAGGAGAGGGGGAGGAACCCTGGTACAGATTCAGCCGATGTTCCAGACAGGGGTGATTTCTCCGGAACCTTCCTTCCTGTGAAGGGCCCGTGTGTGTGTGTGTGTGTGTGTGTGTGTGTGTGTGTGTGTGTGTGTGTACAGACCTGGGGATGTCCTCTCAAAGACCCTAACTTTGCCAGACTATGGGATTCTGGCTCTGGGCTTGCACCTTCTGGTGCTGGGATGTGTAGTCAGGTGGGAAGAAGGTAGGGAGAATAGGCATGGTGGGAGAGTTCTATAGGAGTCTCTTTTTTGCTCCTGAGAAGTCTTTCCCGGTCCTCAGTGCTTCCACCATCCTCACTTAACTTTTCGCTGGCCCAGCTGGGCCGCTTGCAGGTTATGGCCCATTTTCAGAGGTTTATAGCCAATTACAGCCGTATAAATCAGAGCGCCCGTTGGGGGCTGTCTCTGGAGACCGGCTTCTGCGTCACTGCGCACATTCTGGTTGCGCCCTGGTGGGAAATGCCGCCTGGGGAGAAGGCCACAGATCACCTTTGGGTGAGCCTCAGCGCTACGATTTTCCCTGAGGATAGGCGCCCTTGTCCTAGTAGGCTGCGCCCCCGGACTCGAGCTCCCCTAAACCATCCTACAAAACTTTCCAGGAGCGTGGTTGGCTGGGGTCGCCAGTCGCCTAAGGAAGACTTTTCACGGCGAGCAGGAGTGGCTGCTGGCTTGCGGTGGTGTGTGTGTGTGTGTGTGTGGCCACAACAGCCAGGCCGCGGGGTCAGCAGATGAGAGGCCGCTGTGAAGTCCCGCGCGGAGGTGGCAAGGCCGCAGTAGGCGTCGGCGCCATTGTGATGTTAATGTGGGGAGGCAGTGGCCCAGGCCAGAGCCCGGCTCCTCTGCAGAGCGTCATCTGTCAAGGGGTGGGGGAGTACCAGGCCCAGCCCGCTTTGATATACACCTTTCTAACCCTGCCATTGTCTCCTTTAGGGCCCGGAAAGAGGGTGGTGACTTTGGCAGTCAATAATGAATTCTGACAAGTCCCTCTCATCCCTCCCCTTTCAGTCCCGCTCCTTGGTTCCCAGGGGGTGCGGGGTACCTACAAGGCCCGTGGGGTGCGGGACGCAGAGCGCAACTGGTCCCAGTCACCGAGTTCCGGGGCCTGCCCGGGACACTGAAAAGGCAGAATCCGAGCAAAAGCCGCTGAGAGGCGCCCTCAAGGCGAGTATAGCTCCAGAGGTGTTCGGCTGGGGGGACCTGCCTTGCGCCTCGCTCCTAGGCCTGGTCTGTCCCTTAGGGGCCCGAAGAGGCTCCGTTGCCAACCCTGACTTGTTCTGCCTGTGCGACCCAGTTTGATTGCTTCCTTCTCTCTGCGCACCGCGCATAGGACAGGACTGGGGCAGCCCGAACTTCGAGCAGGTGGTAGCAGCGCTCTGGTGAACGGTCCACCTCGGTAGAAGGCTCTCAGGGCTTCTTGGGTCGCTTTACTTTCGGAGCCGGCTCCCGTTGGGGCCACAGCTCCCATTCAAATGCGCCTGCCGGGCGGTGTTTATGTTAACACGCCTGGCGGGAGGGGGATGAAAGCACGGCCGCCATTTGCTCAGTAGTGGTAATTCAAACAGAATGCGGTTGTTATTAAGGCATTGAAAGGGCTTTTCTTTGATAAGATCGCCTTGTCCTGCATTGTTTGCGGCTGTGTTCCCTTTTCAGCGGCTGGGGGAGCTCCCTCTGATCCTGCCTGTATCTTCCCAGGGCGCTTTTGTTGTGGTTTGCAAAGGGTTTTACCTGAACAAAGTCAGCCTGCAGGGCATTAAACACCTCCAGGCAACTCCCAGACCCTTTAGATCTTCCTGAAGGAGTGGGCACTGGGTGATTGAAGCTGTTCAGCTGGGGGACCACCCGGACCTGGGCTTGAGTCCAGAGAAAGCTTCTGCAGAAGGGGTGCTCTGCCAAGAGCTGGCCCAAGACAGACCCGGCAGAGTCTTCAGGCTCCATCCAGCCTGCTCGAACAGCAGCGACACTGTTTGTCAGGCCCTTCAGTAAAACAATCAATCCAAGATTTAATATGTTGACTCAATCCAGCGATCATAGATCACTGGTCAGGATAGCTCTGGCAGAGTTTGCAGTGGAAATAAATGGATTAAAAGAAAAAGTGCCCACGCCACCTAGTTAGCCAGGTACAAAGTGTCCCAACAAGAGATTTTCCCCTGCCAGCAGAAGTTATCTAAAAGCAAGCTCAGGGTTCTACAGGATGAGCCCAAAGTGTCTGGGGGATGGATTCTGGTCACTCAGTGATGCCCACTCCAGCCCACAACACACAGCCCTCAGCTGTTTTCAGGTGGACTTCTGTCTCTGATAGGCCTGACAATTAGGCTGTTTTACCTGCCCCTACTTCCATTTGATGCTAAATATATTCTAGTACCATACTATGTTTGGGTTACCTAAAGGGCAGCCTGGATTCTGCTGTGTTCTATGTATTAGGTTTTAGTTTTAATTTTTAAAAAGAATTTAACCCAAGGTTACTGCTGTTGCCCCCACTACTTCCCACTCCCAGGCCTGGGGTGGGATTGTCAGACTTGGCAGGAGCCAGCCAAACTCTGGCCCCCCAGGGTGCTGGAGGAAGAGAAATGGATCCTGGGTTAGGGAGGTTTGTCATTACCTATGACTGATGGGCCACCCTGTGGTTCTCAGCCCTAACTTTTCCTTCCTCCACAGTGAAAACCAGGACGAAAGACAAATACCGAGTCGTGTACACTGACCACCAGCGGCTGGAGTTGGAGAAGGAGTTTCACTACAGTCGCTACATTACCATCCGGAGGAAGGCTGAGCTGGCTGCCACACTAGGGCTCTCAGAGAGGCAGGTGGGGACTGTCTGCTCCCCCAAGGCCTGGTTTCTGGCTGGGGGAGGTCAGGAGGGGAGAGTTGGGAAGCAAGGAGACAAGAGCATTTCCCTTTTGAGGACTTTTTGTAAAGGTTTCCTTCTACTAATGGTTATCTCTGTTACTGAAATTTTTTCTCTACTGAAGGATCTAGGAGGTGCAAGAAAAATCTGAATGTTACTTTAATACAAAATTCCATTTGGGTTAGTTTAGAGCTACACTTATTTACTAAGTTCCCATAACTAGGAAGACTAAAAGGCATGGTCTCTGTTCAGAAAAACAGAAAGTGTTGGTACCATGGTACATGATTGCAATACCAGCAGCTCTGGAGGCTGAGGCAGGAGGAACATAATTCCAAGGCTAACAAGAACAACTGAGTAGACAGACTTTGTCTCAAAATAAAATTTGAAGAGTGTTTGGGGAGGTAGTTGAGAGGTAGAGCGTTTGTGTAGCATGTGTGAGGCCCTGGTCAGGAAGCTGCACATTCAATTTCATTTCCAGCTTCAAGGTAAGGAATACTACATTTCAGCTTAGTTGTGAGGGGCAAAGGTTGCTAAGTGAAGCTCTCCCAGCACTGGCCTCCTCATACTTGCTCAGGAGGAACTTTCAGTGAGTCTCTATTTTCTTTGATTCTGAAACTATACTTTCCCAGTAAAGTTTCCCTTGAAAGAAACCTGGGGAGCTAGGAAAGAGGACGCTTAGCCCAGGAGGGTGAGTTGAGTATGGGAGCAGTTCCTGCCCTGATATCTATCCAATGAAAGCTTCTGCAAGGTTTTGGGGTCCTTTTGTCAAAGAGGAAGGAAGATATTGGTGGTAATGCTGAATACTGTTCTGCTTTTCCTTCACATCTTCATCACCATCTCCTGTTTTGCTCCACCTTTCCATATCTAGGTTAAAATTTGGTTTCAGAACCGAAGAGCAAAGGAAAGGAAAATCAATAAAAAGAAACTGCAGCAACAGCAGCAGCAGCAACAGCCCCCGCCACCTCCACCACAGCCTCCCCAGCAGCAGCCAGGACCTCTGAGAAGTGTCCCAGAGCCCTTGAGTCCTGTGTCTTCCCTGCAAGGCTCAGTGCCTGGCTCTGTCCCTGGGGTTCTCGGGCCGACTGGGGGTGTGTTAAATCCCACTGTCACCCAGTGACCTGTAGCGGTCTGCAGCAGTGGCAGAGCAATTCCAGGCCAGGCCATGAGGAGTGGAGCATGGATTCTGCTAGGATCTTCAAAAGAGACCCCTTCCCCTCCTGCCCACAAGTGCCTAGTTCTCAGTGGAAAATGGGGGCCAGGAGTGAGGACAAGTGGGATCTGGGGCCTCATGGAAGATGTCCAGGATTTTTTTTTTTTTTTTTTTTTTTTACTTTTTCCAGTCTGACTCTGTGTGTCAGTGTGCATCAGGAAGTGACCTTTGGGGCCTTATTTGCTACTGGCAGAAGCATTGCCTGAACTGGCTACAGTGACCAGACATCCAGTCCCCTAAGCCCTAGTTCCTTGCCTCCAAAATCTGTTGGCTTCATTGCATCTCTGGTTGGAACTAAGGGGACAGAGGAACTCCGGAGCAATGTTTGGAACCAACATGGCTACTTCCTACTCACTGCTTTCCAAGGACCAGCTGGCTCTCCTGCCTCAGGAACAGATGTGATTTAAACTGCAGAAGCTAGTGGTAGCAAAGATAGAAGGCTGCACCAACAAAGACTTCAGAACCCCGGATGGCCTGTGTTTTTCTTTTACCATCTCAGACCTAACTGGTGTGTGTGTGTGCAGTGTGTGTGGAAGGAGAGTGTGTGTGTGTGTGTGTGTGTGTGTGTGTGTGTGTGTGGTTAGTGGACTCCAGGCCTAACAAGGGAGAAAGTCTGTCACTAGAGGTTGTTTAGAAAGCCTGTCACCAGAGCTTCACTGGGCTAAATGTATGTCAGTGCTATAAATGCCAGAGCCAACCTGAACTTCCTGTCATTTTCACAATCTTAAGGCTATTGAAGAAGGGGAGTTTTTGTTGTCCTTGCTGCTGTTTGGGCCATTGATCTGTGTCACATCCAAGACAGCCTTATAAAAGCCTTCTGGATCCCTGGGAGAGAAGTGATATGGTGAAGGGAAGTGAGGGTATCTGAACACAGTTGAATTTTTTTTTCTAAAAAGAAAAAAAAGATAAACATACTTTCCAGGTTTTTGATTCTGTCATTTATCCTCTTCAGATTTTTTTTTTTTTTTTTTTTTTTTTTTTTTTATTTTTTTTTTTTTTTTTTTTTTTTTTTTTTTTGGTACCGAGGATCGAACTCCGGTCCTTGCATTTGCGAGGCAGGCAACAGAACCACTGAGCTAAATCCCCAGCCTAATCCCCTCCAGATTTTGAGAGGGATTGTTTTTCTTTAAAAAATGGAATAACTTCTCTGCTTGCAAAATGGAAATAGGAAAAAAAAATTAGAGAGAGAGTGGAAAAGATAATATGGGCAGCCTCATTTTACCCTAGAGCGGTAGAAGCCGGAGGCAGCAGGTTGAGACCTTCCCAGCCCCCAAGCCGGGCTAGTGGAATGTGTGGTTCTCCTGGGGTGCCTTTAGGCCAAATGCACATCTGAATGGTCAGCTGCTTCCCAGATGCTGCAGAATTATGGTGGGGGAGGGAGGGCCTCCTCACAACACCTCATCAAACTCACAGGAAAGCATTGCGTAGTCAAGCAGTGGCTCCTACCTTCCTGTGGGTGTTAAACGTAAGCGTTAAGTAAAATATTTTTTTCTTTTTCTCTAAGACATTTCCTCGAATTTGTCCCCCAAGTCCCTGGGTATGTCCCTGAACCCTTTCTACCTACCGGCCTTTTCCTGTCACGAGAGGTCCTTACTTTATCCCACCCTTCCACAGACAAGAATCAGTAGAAGACCCTCTAAGTGGTGGCTGCCTACCCCCGCTCCGGTGCTAGGGGAGTCTCCTCCGTGCCAGGCTAGCGCTCTGCCACTGAGGCGCACCCCAGGCTGGTGGTTGCACATTTGTCTGATCCGCTGGAGGCTCGGCTGCCGCCCTTGAGAATTTGGGGTCCTGGAGGCGGAGGAGCTGGGAGCTCTGGGAATGTGTGAGGAAGAGGAGCTTTTCCCTCAACCATCTTGCCAGAGGGCCTTTGAGCAGCCTGTTTCCCTAGGCGGACTCGAGGGCTGCGGGGGTCGGAGACGCCGAGCCCAGCAGGGAGGTGGCGGGAGGCCGAAGCGCAGCCTCTCCAGTAGGCAGCCCTTCCGGGTGGCTCATTCCACTCCGGGATTGAGCGAGGGCGCTAGTGGCAGTGCTGTGAGCACCAGGCTTCGGAACCGGACGGGAGGGGAGGGGCTCCTCGAAAGGAAAGAGCCGCGCGGGCGTCCGCGGGGCGGGGCCGGGTTCAGGGCCGGGTGATCACCAGGACCCAGGCCCTTAGCGCCGAACCAAGCGCGCCCCAAGCCTCGGCCGCGCCCACCGCCAGCCCCTCTCCGCAGCCGCGGTTGCTATGCGTTGCCGCGAAACGCCTGTCAATAAACCCTGTTTGGACAGTGGAGCAAGAGCACAAGGGTTGTTTGCTTAGTGGTTAGAGGTTCAAAAGTCGTCATTGTCCCGCTGCAGGCGATTACAAGTTCTTCCCCTTCCCAGGGCTCGGCCTCCTTGAGCGCAGGATGGGGATGAGGGAGGCAGGCGGTGCTCTCGCTCCGCTGCTTTCCGAATGCAGGCAACCGGTTGGAGGCCGCGACTACCAGCCAAGTGTCCCAGCTCGAGAAAAAGGCACAGAAACCAGGCCCTGCCCGGGAAGGAAGCCACAGCGTCTCCAGCGCCGAGACTCTGTCACCTGCGGAGCTCCGAGAGAGCACGCGAGTGTGCATCAATGCCTTCGTTCAGAAAAGCTGCACCCCGAATCCTAGTCTCCATTTAGGCCGCCAGGAGGCGCGTGTGCTCTGGAAGAGCTGGGTTTAGGCCAGGACTCGGAGAGCTCCACGGAGCTGACTGACCCGGAAAGGCCCCCCGGTCCTACCCACTCGTAGACAAAGACACCAGCACCTCTCCACACACTGACTGCTCCCAAACTGAGCTACCGGAGAGCTTCCCACAACGGCTGTGGACCCTTGAAATGAAGGCGCTGAAGATGTAGCTCACGCAGAGGGTATGCACTTAGCCTGGTGAGGGGCTGTTTGAACCAAAGAACCACAAAACAGAGTAACCCAAACACTAAATTCCAACTAAGTCAGGCTGGGGATGTCCTGGGTCTGTTGACAGTTTAAGAAAACAAATTTTTGGGCCAGGGATTTAGCTCAGTGGTTCTGTCTCACAAGCACAAGGTCCCCGGTATCCCACCCCCCAAAAAGAAAAGAAAAATTTTAAGGAGGAGCCTCTCCACCATTCTAAAAGGATAGGATTGTCCAAGATGTTTCTTCTGTTAAATTGTAAGTGATATGGCTGCGGTATTAATATATGGCAAGATTGGGGTTTTAAGATAAATATGGAAATAAAATATATGAGTTTTAGGTGGCTGCCCTCGGCACAGGTTGGTAATCCCAGCACTTTCGGAGGCTGGGGAAGGAGGGTTGCAAGTTCAGGCTCAGTTTGGGCAACTTAATGAGATCCTATCTCAAAATTAAAGGAAAGCAGAAATTTTAAAATAATAAAAGAGAAAGAAAAAATAAAAAGTGCTCCATATGTAGCTGAATGCAAAGGCTCCAGCACCCACAAACACAAACACAAACATGGTGGAACTCATGCCAAAAAGACAGTTATGGACAAAACACAGCTTGAATTCTTCCTGTAACCAATTCAATGGCTTTATCATATTCATTTAGCAAAGTTAACAAAATGAAAGCAGTGGAAGTTTCACTTCTTTCTAGTAATATCTAGTAAGATGCCTACATTAGTAAAAACAAATCCTAAATATCAATTAAAATATGAACAGCAATGCTGTTGCTGTTCTTGTTTAGGAAAAGAAATAGAAGGCAACAAATGCAAATGAAAGAAATCTCAGCTACAGAATGGCAAGAAAAGGATGTAAATTTTTTTTTTTTTTTTTTTTTTGCACTGGGATGAACTGGGGTCCTTGTGCTTGCAAGGCAGGTGAACCACTGAGCTAAATCCCCAGCCAAGGATGTAAGTTTTTAAGGCCAGTGTTGGAGCCTTGGTTTAGAAATGGGCTGTCATTTTCCAGCCTTAGTGACCTTGGGAAGATAACCTCTGAGCTACCTCTTCATCTGTAAAATGGGAATCATGAGGTGATATGAGTGAAAGCGTCTTTACAGCATATACTAGGATTAGATATTAATAATGTTAACTGCTCCATTTCATTTTTTAATTTTTTAATTTTTTTTGGTTTTTTTAAGACAGGGTCTTACTATGTAGTTGAGACTGACCTGGAACTCACTATGTAGCCCAGGCTGGTCTCGAACTCACAGCAATCCTCCGGTCTCAGCCTCCTGAGTGCTGGGATTAAAGGCATGTGCCACCACGCCCCGGCTTCCATTTTATTTTTTATCATGAACCATCTTCTGCAAAGTTCTCCAGGGCCCTTGCAAAGAAACTTGGAACAGAATAATTTCTCAAATCTTGATAGAACAGCCCTTTGCCAGAATTGTTTTCTAATGCACTTGACTTCACTAAGTCTGTGATCTACTGATTTCTACTGCCTAGATGTCTGCATCCAATCTTTAGCGGCAAAGCACTAACATTCTAGATGTGAAGACAAGTTACTGATCTGCATAGCTTCCTTGTCCTTTCATCTACCAGAAGAAATGTCCCCAAACACATCTGGTTTCTAGGAGAATCAAGATTAGTTGAGGGTGTTGCTGGGAACTTCACTTGGTCAGTGCATTTTTCTTAGCCCCCAAAGGAAAGAGAGACAGATATTCTGACTAGACAGCATTAAAAATTTCTTTATTTTGCAACAATTTGCATCTCAACATTAATTCTTTGCTCTTCCTATCCCAAGGGCCTGCTGGGTTTTTACTTCTCTATGTCTGATTTATCTATCCGAAGAAGTCATTTTAAGGCAAGTTTGTTTTTTTGTTTTTTGAGACAGGGTTTCACTGTGTAGTTCAGACTGCCTTGGAACTCACTATGTAGTCCAGACTGGAACTCACAGAGATCCTCCTACCTCAGCCTCCCAAGTGCTGGGATTACAGGCATGTGCCACCATGCCTGGCTAGGCAAGTATTTTATTCTTCACAATTTTCCCTTTATAGAAACTAAAGCAGCAGTTGTTGTGTTAAATTAGTTTTGCTTTGGTGAATAAGAAAAGTACATTCATATATAAATTATTTAGATAAAATTATCAATATTTAAAACATTTAAATTATCTTATATCACAGCCCGTAGAAACTTCCTACCCCTATGTAATTCTTTTATTTTTCCTCCTGCCCTTTTTCAAATGAGTGCAGTATGATTTTAGGAAACCAAGCAAATTTTAGTGATAACTGGGGGAGTAACTAGCTGAATGAAATTATTTGAACATACATATGTAAATACATGTATATATATTTTCCAGAAGGTTATAAAGTTAGATCTGGGAACTTAGCTCAGTGGTTCCACTGCCTGCCTTGCAAGCACAAATTCCTGAGTTCAATCTCTGGTACTCTCTAAAATAAAATAAAATTAGATCTAGGGAAAAAAAACCTTCTCAAATTCTAAATAAAATAAAATGTCAATATGTTAATTCCAGAGATTATACCAACTTTTTCTTTTTTTAGCATACATATGTCCCTAGGAATTGAATCCAGGGCCTCCTCAGCCCTATTGTATCATCATTTACATTGGCTTCTTTATGTTTATTTAAAATTTTTTTAACTTATTTATAATTTATTTTATTAGTATAGGTTTGTGATACATAATGAATACACTCATCATGGAGAATCGGTACATATACATATTGCATTTTAGTCCTTTTTACATTGGCTTCTTTCTTGGAAGAATCAGTTTAGAGAAGGCAGGGAAGAAGAGTTTAGAGGTGACCTTTTGCCTCCTATTCTCTAGTGCCCAAACATTACATTTGTTTTAACAACAAGGTTTCTAGGTTGGAATTTGTCTTTCACCTCAGTAGATACAGATAATATCAACTAAGTTACCAAGCCCCAAAGTTAAATGGCCAGTTTGCTCTTCTTTCTACAGGATCTTAGCAATTCTGTGCTAGAGATCTAATCCATAAACCAGTTTTTCCTTTTTGTGGGGCTGGGGATGGAACCCAGGGCCTTGTGCTAGCCAATCACTGGACTACTGAGCTATATCCCCATCCCAGAGTACAACCAAAGTGATCCATGAAGGAGACTTCTTTGAGATAAAATGATAAAACACATTTTCTTTGAGATAAAACACACACACTTAAAAAATATTCAGGTGATACATTGGGTTTATTGACCAATATTTGATTGCTAAGTAGGAACCCCAGGCATTTCATACATTGTAGTATTTGACTTCTAAGAAAGGATTTCTTTGTAATTGTTCACATTATCTCAGAACTGTCAGGGTTGACAGTCTGTTTTTATCACACTTTGTATCCAAAGTATGACAACAAGTGGTAGTTGATAAATTCCTCTCCAACCTTGGAAAAGCAAATAATGAAAAACACCACACAGTAGGAGCTAGTCATTGTAGTACAAATATACAATGGCTTGTTGTGTGACATTTAAATAATTTAAATTTATTGGTGATTAGCAGAATCAGCAACAAGGATTAAGTACTTTAACCACAGAATAGGAACTGCTAAAAATAACCTGGGCTGGGCGGGGGATTTAGCTCAGTGGCACCATGCCTGCCTGGCAAGCTTAAGGTCCTGAGTTTGATCCCCAGTACAGAAAGAAAGAAAGAAAGGAAGGAAGAAAGAAAGGAAAGAAGAAATTATATATATAAAACAAAATAAAAATGAGCTGAGCTGTCTCATACGCATAGAGACACTCTTTTAATTCATGTACCTAATGTTTTTTAAAAAAACACAATAAAGCCAACAAAAGTAGGTTCTACTTCAGTACTCACCTCATCCCACCTCCTGTTTTCTACATGGAATTTTGTTAGGGTTCCTCTGCATTGGCAAAAACTGACAGAAGAAAGACATGGTTAAAGTGGAATCAGAGACCGCTGTTTAATAAATAGCAATATAGAAGTATGCACAAGAATTCAAAAGGACAACTACCTGTATTTGTGCAGCATCCACATGTCAAAACATAAAAAATATTTTTTCCTCAAGCAATTTCATTAAAAATAATGCTAAATTGGGCGTGGTGGTGCACTCTTGTAATTGTAGCACTCTGGGAGGTTTGGTCAGGAGATCACCAGTGGGAATGCAGCCTGGGTAACTTAGAGATTTAGAGACAAAATGGATTGGGTACATAGCTCAGAGTGCCCACCCCAAATAATGCATACTTTAGAAGTCAAAAGTCCTCTTTGTAATTTCATTTGTTCCTATTATCATTTCAGTATGCCTATGAACTTCTTGTGGCCATAGATAGCTATACCTTTAGATACCTGTTAGTGATATACTGATAAATACATGGAATCAGACATTGGTTCCGATCCTGCAAGCTGGAGGACAGTTCTTGGGCACAATCATAGCCAAATACCAACAATCAACACTGATTTCTCTTTCTTGGGGTAAGAGCCTGAAAGTGTGTGGCTGCTTCTCTTGGGAGACAGTTGGCTGGAAGGAGAACTACAAGCAGGTTCAGTAGACGACCATAGGTCCGAACCTGCTACCTGGGTACATTTTTAGGCCGATTTGTTAGTATTGAATAAAGCTCGATGCAAATCTAAAAAGCAAACTGTTTCCTTAGCCAGGACTTGTAGTTTATTCCTCTCACTCACCCTAATGTCTGGATTTGAGTCTTAGGATGTTTGAGACAGAAAAATGAAAGAAACTGTATTTTGCTCATGCTCAGGTAGTATAGATGTGTAGAATACCCCCGCCAGAGGCCAACATCTGGCTCGTATTGAGGTCCCAGCTGCGGCCCCAGCCCATCCAGTAAACACAGCCTCGCCCTGCGGCCTGAAGGACGAGTCACCCTGCTCCCCTCCCTCCGGGGCTCGGGCTCCCTCCCTAGGCCACGAGGTGCGATAGTCCCTGAGGACACGGCCTCTTGGTCCCCTGCGGACGCTGTGGGACACCGACTTGGAGCCGGGGGCCCTTCCTTCTCTCCTTTGGACAATTCAGTTGCAGAGACGGCCTTGTCCCGCTACACTCATCGTGATCGCGACTTCTGAGGGGCTCGCGCAGCGTCGTGCACAGCTCTGTGACCTGGCCGCGCGCAGACGCGACCCGGTGGAAGCCGCCTGGAGCGAAAGTCTGGGCGTCGCACCGGCACCCGGCTCCCGGCAGGGGGCGCTGCTGCCCTGGGCTAGGAAAGACGAAGCCGGGATCGGCTTGCAGGGCAGGACAAGGGCTACAGCTGAGCCCTGCGTCGCACCGGCACCCGGCTCCCGGCAGGGGGCGCTGCTGCCCTGGGCTAGGAAAGACGAAGCCGGGATCGGCTTGCAGGGCAGGACAAGGGCTACAGCTGAGCCCCAGCTTCTAGTCGCCCCAGCAAGGCTCCGCCTCCCCGCGGCCGGCCCTCGCCCTCTAGCTGCTTCTAGGCCTCCTGGCCTGGGCGCCCGGATGGAGGCACGTTGCCAGGCCTGTCTCAGAGGTGGGGAGACGAACCTGTGCCTGTCTGCCTTGGTCCTCGAAGTGGCACTTTCACCCCAAAGTCTTTTGCAGCCTCCAGAAGGTGCGGTCCACAGGACCCAGATGGGGGACTTCTGCCCCAGAGCCTAGTTGTGGCCCAAAACTCGATTCCGACGTATCTGGGGCAAAACGTTGCATGCCTGGAGAGGCTGAGGCAGGAGGATATCTTGAGGCCAGCCTGGGTAACATAGTAAGATGTTCTTTCCCACACAAGTTTCTTAAAGCAAGAGAGAGGGGGGAGGGGTTTGTGATAGTGCATTACTGTAATTCCAGGGCTCTGGATGGCAGTGGCAAGAGAACCTCAATGACTGTGGCAAAAGAACCTCAAACTCAAGCCCAGAATGGGCAACTTAATGACTTAGCAAAATTCTGTCTCAAACTTTAAAAAAAAAAATCTTAAAAAAGGGCTGGCGATGTAGCTCATTGCAAGGGTCATTGAATTCAGTTCTCAGCACTGGACCCCACACACACTCACACCAGAAGCAAAATACCAACTCCAGTCATTTCCTGAATTCTGGGAAATTTGATTTCTCCTCTCAGCTTAAATATCAGTGGATATGAGGGCTGATCCACAGCTTGGACCCATTTTGGGGTTTGAGGGAGACAACAAGAGGGAACCATTCTTAATCTCCTTTCTGGGCTAGATAATTTATTCAAGGTCTTCTCTCCCTGCCACTCCCTTGCCGCATCGCTGCCCTTGACTTCCTGCTTTGTGAAACCCCGGGGAGAGAAAGGCCAAGCCTTAATAAAGTTAATATTAATAGTGGCCTCGCTCCGTGCTCCTCCGCCTTCCCCTCTCCGGCGCTCCCTCTTGGCCCCCTCCTCCTCCGAGCAAGACCACTCCTTGGCACTTCTTTCAGGACTGGAGTTGGGACTTGTACTTCGGGGTACATTCCGGAAACAAAGAAGCCAGAATAAGGACACTAAACCACATCCCCCTCCACTTCCCAGCAGCGCGCGGTGTGGCAAAGGTCGAGCGCGCACAGTAGCTGCTCACTGACGCGGCCAGGGGCGGGGCTGGGGAAGGGGCCGGAGATAAAGCGGCCGGAGAGGGCGGGGAGCGAGCAGCGGGCCCAGCCGGCGGGAGGGAGAGCGAGGCTTGCCAGGTTTCCGCCCAAAAGAACCGCAGCGAGGGCGAAGGCGACCCGCTACTGCTGCGCAGGCAATAGTCTAGAAGATCAAGGGCATGTTTCTCCCTAATGGTGCGGGAAGACTGCAAACGTGTTCTGTCCAATAGCGAAGTCTGGTTCGAGCTTTTATTAGCGCAGGCTGAGGGTTTGCACGAACACTTCCTTCAAACAAATTTAAACTATGCTGCGGTGTGGAAATAAAAATATTAATTTCTCCTCCATCCTTTCTCTCTTCCTGGAGTGTCACTCTGGTTCAAGTCATTCCAAGACTGTGTGTGTGTGTGTGTGTGTGTGTGTGTGTCCAAAACATGTGTAATACATAATCTTGCTCTTCCTTTCCCTCCCTTTTAGAAAAACAAAAACGAAGTCACATTTTACTTTGTTAGCTGCTTTTATCACTTAACGACATCCCACGGGCGTTTTTTCAGGTCATTATACATGAATCCAAACCATTATTTTTAATGTCCACTGTATTTTATAAATATGGCTAAAGCAGACGCATGCATTTATTCAACAAGGTTTTAAAAAATGTTTATTATGTGCTAGGTACTGGGAAAACAGCAGTAAAAGCAAATATGTCTCTCCTTCGGGAACTTGATTCTAGTGGCAAGAGACTTAAACATTTAATTTAACTATTAGGAGGCATGCAGATTGTTGTCAGTGTTTTACTATTACAATCCATACAGAAGTAAACATTTTTTCCTATTTGTCCTTTTGTACTTCTCATTTTTTTTTTTTTGGTATTTTTATGGTCTAGATTACTTAAATCAGAAGTGCTCGGTCAAAAGCTAGGCACCTTTTTATCATATTTTGATCAAACTTAGGGGCATTTTACCACTAAATGCATCTCCAGTCCATTTTTAAATTTTTATTTTGAGATGGCCTTGCCAATTTCCCCGGGCTGGGTTCCCACTTGGGATCCTCCTGCCTCAGCCTTCAGCTACCTGGCATTGCAGGTGTGTGTCACTGAGCCCAGCTAAGAAGGTTCATGTTTTAAGATTTAATAAACACAACATTGGGTTAGCAAATGACAATTCTCAATGCCCAGGAGTGAACTCCCCTTTCTCCGTATCTTCTTTTGCACTAGAGTTGGAAGTTAGCATCCAATGTTAAGGTTTTGGATAATGATATTATGGCACACACATTTGATAGAGTATTATATATCTATTAAAGATGCTATTTTCATAATGACATGAAGAATGCTTATTTTTTGGTTCATACATTAGAAAAGGCAAGATACATTAGAAAAGGGGTACAGTTCAGTGAAAAAGCACTTGCCCAGCATACTGGAGGCCCTGGGTTTGGTCCCTAGTACCACCAAAAAAGCAAAGCAAAAATAACAAAACAAGATGAAAAAGAATATGTATGGTATTATCCTTGTATATACCATCATGGTGGCAGGCAGAAATATAACCTCTTAAAAGATGTTATATCATAATTCCTGGAACCTATAAATGTTACCTTATAAGCAAGCAAACAAAACACACTGAAAAAAAATCTTTACAGGCATAATTAAGCTAAGACACCCTCACCCGCCGTACACACAGAAGACAGTGGCCCCCAGGAGTACAGAGAGCTGTGGCTGCTGGCCTTGACAGTCCTGTAGCCACCCTATGCCAGAGGAAGCCAGCCCAGGATGCCCCAGCAGCCCAGCAGGTGCCGTGCTGTACACCTGATGATACCAGTTTCATATTTCTGGCTTCCAGAACTGTGAGAGAATAAATTTCTGTTGTCTTAATCCTCCAACTTCATGATCATTTGTTACAGCAGCCACAGGAAACTAATACAGCAGTGCTCCTGTTCCTATGTGACAACAAATGACAAACAACAAACAACTCCTAACATGGGACAGGGTTTCAGACTACTACAACAATGGTGACTTGGCACCCTTCACGGTACCTGGAATGTCTGGACTATAAGGATCCACCTTCAAACGCTACCCAGATCTGCCTTCACTGTGACTTTCCAAGGACCAGCAGTGACATCCCTCTTGGAATCCAAAGAAGGAGACACAAATCTACCTCTTGCTTGCTAGGAGTGACTTCCTGGAATTTTCCCCTCACTTTTAGGTCTCTCTTCCTATTTTCTAAGCCACCTTTTCTTTTTCCATAAAAAGAAGTCTGTATTTGCAGCATTTTTTAACCTGCTTTCTGCCTAAAGAACAATAACTGTGAACTTTTTAGAGACTGAGTCCCAAGCTGCAACCCAAAACTCCCTTACTTATGACAAAGTGCTGACACTGCAATTAAAACTGATCACTGAGATTTCAGTTTAGAAAAAACAGCTCTACAGTAACATTTGGGGGGGGGCAATACCAGTGATTGAATCCTACCCCACACCTTTTGTCTTAAAAGAAAAACACATTAACACATGTTCCATAGGTTCACCACTGAAGTTTGGAGAGCTTCCTTTTATTTAGTACTGCCTCCGTTCCTTTCAGCCTAACCTGACATAATTCCTTTAAAATACTTGCAGGGGGCTGGGGATTAGCACAGTGGCATAGCGCCTGCCTTGTATGCTCACTGAGTATACCAGTACCGCAAAAAAAAAAAAAAAAAAA
>NW_022900950.1:31528336-31544868 GCF_012274545.1 Fukomys damarensis | reverse complement strand
ACCAAAAAAAAAAAAAAAAAAAAAAAAACAGAACAACAATAACAACAACAACAACAGAAATAACTTGTGGGTTTCTTGTGTGTCAGTTCATAAAATCCATTCCATTACATAAAGCTGTGCTCACAAGTCTCTTTGTGACAAGCCTTTCTCTACCTTGAGATCCCTACTAGGCTCTTCTACAACAATGCCCTTAAAATTTTTAAAAGCCCCAGTACTGAACAGAGATTGATTGTAAGTTTTGCTCTAGAATCCTTAGAAGGACGTGTGTCTAGTTGGGAGGCACCTTTGAAACACCACCTTATACTTCTAATGTCCTAAAGAAAGAGCTTTAAATTCACATGTTTGGGTTCATTTTCTTGGCAGTGTCCTGAATTTGATCTTTGGTCAGAGATCTTTCTTTCCCTCTGCGCTGGGGAGCCTTGGGCATGAGAGGCAGGTGCTGTTACAGTGAGCTTGATCCCTAGGTGTTTACAGGTCTTGTCTTACCAGGAGAACCTTCTGTTGCATGAGGTCTTGCTGGTTCCTCCTTCTGTATTCCTTGAGCACTTTGTATAAATTTCTGTTTGCTATATTCTTATTTATCACTTTACCTGTCTGATTCTTGCTTTGATGACAGACTTCCTGAAGGTAGGAAGCCTATAGATGTATTTTGTCTACCCCCACTGCTGAACACAGTGGTTGGTAAATAGCAGTTCATACAAGTTTATAAAAACAAACTAAAAGAAAACCACAATCACAGCATATAAATAATGTCTTATCAAAAATAATTTGCTTGACGGTACTGGTAATCTTTGGCCAGGTTTGGATGGCCAGAAAAAGCTGGTATAGTGTCTTGTCATCTTCTCACTACACTACACACCCCAGGAGACTGTCATTCCTCTCCAAGTCAGTTTTCCCTTGAACTGAGGTCTGAGGCAACCTAAGTCAAGCAGACTTTCCCAGTCCTCTGGAGAGATTGGACCCATGTCATTATTCCAGGATGCTGAGTTTCCTTGGTTGGTGGTTGGCGAATGATTAATGAGGTGAGGAAAGGTTT
Organism: Fukomys damarensis; assembly: GCF_012274545.1. Classification (NCBI taxonomy): domain Eukaryota; kingdom Metazoa; phylum Chordata; class Mammalia; order Rodentia; family Bathyergidae; genus Fukomys; species Fukomys damarensis. The sequence continues at coordinate 31,543,832 of NW_022900950.1, read as the reverse complement.
ACAGACTGCTAACAGCAGAGTTCCTTGTAACCTGATATACTTACTGCACTTCCTGTGGGAAAAGTCGTAACAGTTTAGCCAATGTTCTTTTAAATAATGCCTGTTTTTCTCAATATAAAGTAAGGTTCAAATAAAAAAATATTAAACAGTAATTCTTGCACTCAGAGTTTACCATTGATGAATTTATTAAAAGGTTTTTATTCCTAATTTTTAAAAATTAGTGCATTCCCAATGTTAAAAATATAACTAATGCAGAACATAAAGCAAATGCTAAGACCAGGTGATTCTTCTCCAGAGTTAGCTAGTATTGATATTATAGTTTTGTCTAGGTGCATTTTAACTATAAAGCAACACTTTTTAAAAAAGCACAAGATCTCAGTAATAAAGGAAACACATTTTAAAATGTCAAGAAACCTACTGTCATCAATATATATATATATATATATATATACATATTTAAAAATCCTGACTGTGAATATGAATGATTACTTTAAGCAGAGGATGTGCTTGTAGTTGGGCATAGGCCCTATAATTACATAAATTCTCTCTCTCCTCTTTCAGTACCAAGTGATCAGTGATTCTCCCAACATTTTATCAGTGCTGTTGGTTTATCCACATAAGTTCTCCATTTCACAAAGAATGAAAACAACATAGCTGAGAACTAGCTTTACAATTTAATTGCTGAACAACTTAAAGAACACTGAATTATTCTCTTCTTTAGATATTATTACTATTTTTTATTATTCCAGGATCAACTCTAGGGCCTTATGCATGCTAAGCACATGCTCTACCACTAAGCTACACCTGGAGCACAAAATTGAAATTCTGAAGTTCCTGTTTCTGGAATCTATTCTACTTTTCCTGATCACTGAGTATTGACAGCTATTGGATGTTAAGTGAAAGCTTTTATAAACAAACAGCATGTGTGAAGTGGTTTATTTAACTTCCAAGGTTAAATAAAGTTCAAGGTGAAGCCATAGAGTTTACCTGTCAATGCAGCATTCGTTGTAACTATTTTCAGTCATTTAGACTATGGCTGATTTACCTTCTTTAAATGCGCTTTAGGCATGCTTTTCTGAACCAGCAACAAGTTGGCCTTGGAACAGCAGCCTCATTATTTCCAGGAGAAAATGGTAACATTTGAAAAAAAAGGTTGAAGAAGTTAACATCTGAAATAGATTGTATTTGCCTATTTACTTTTATGAGAGAACAGACGATATGAGCCCCATAAGGAAAAACAAGAAACTTACAAAATTTCCACTTGAATTCCACACAACCTAGTTCTCCTCATGGATTTTGCTTTTTAGAGTTGTTTTTTCCACCTATTTACTGTTGGCTTCTCTAGTACCTAGCACAGGAGTGGCCCATTTTGATAGTCTGTGCTGAATGACTGATAACTAGTCAATAAGCTATCATGAAGATGTCCTGCTTGTTAGCATTGTGTTAGGGACCCTGGATATAAAGAGGTTGTTGACTGGCCCTCCTCATCCATTTCTAACTCTGTCTATATTTTCCCTGTGTGGCCTTAGCTAGAGGGCCACACTCCCCAGAAGTCTTAGCTGCAAGACTTCTAAATGCAGTGAGGGTTCTGCCAATAAGATGCATTCATGCAATGTCTAGAAGTCTAAGAAAGCAGAAGTTCTTCCTGGCATTGTTGTGACTGATTCTGGCAGATGTAACTGCATGACTAAGTCCACTTTCCACTGTCTGACATCATCTTCCTGGGTGTAGGGTAAGGTTATGGTAGCATTAGGAGCTGTTGGACTGTGGGAGTATGACTTCACAGCCAAATGTCTAGCAGTCTGCCTTTTAATAATTTCATAAACACTTAATCACCTTTTACTCAAAGTGCAGTTAGTGGTTTCTATTTTCCCTAATGAACCTTTTCTGATAAAAGGAAGAAAAATAAATAGGACATAGTCACTGAATTTAAGAAACTTATTATTTCATGGGCTAGGAGTGTAGATCAGTGGTAAAGCATGTACTTAGCATGCAAAAGACCCTGCACTAAGATCAAACAGGAAAAAAAAAAAAGAAAGAAAAAAAATCCAAACTTAGTGTCTCTTAAGTGAAATAGTCAATGCAACTTGAGTAGAAACATGGAAACAGGAATGGAAAATGTGCTGTGGAAATGAAGAATGAGAACAAAGATATGGTAAAGTGGCGTCACAACTCTCTCTTACAGTCTAGCATACAACCTTCAGTGTTTAGGGTCTATTCACCTGCCCAGTTTTGTGGGCTCAGAGGGACAGTTCCGCCTGTCTTGTGTAAGTGCACTCAGATGATGACTGGGGCTGGAGACTGTTGAGAGGTAGTTGCGTTTCAGGACCAGCACAGATGGCCATGGGTTCAGAGCATGAGAGTCTGATAGACCAGGCAGAGAGATTTGGGCCTAATTCTTCAGACTATGGGAGCTACTGCTTGGCTTCGCGTGTAGAGAAATATGATGCCATTTGCCCTTTAGGAAGAGTCCTCTGGCCTAAAGAGGTGTGTGACAGATAAGAGAAGATGGCGCCAGAGATGGAGAGACCAGTTAGGCTCTGGTAGCAGAGCTGGTGAGGAAAGAGAGAGTGACTATAGGACAAACTGGAAGAGGAAGCAAAGAAGGAAACAGATTTGAGAGGATTTTGGGAGGCAGAATGCAAACTTCATTTTTCTGAGATTTGTGATGTAGAGAAAGGATTAAAACACATGGGCGAATATTCATATTGATATAGTGGATTTCTACCATACATTTTTATTATGAAATATTTGTAATGTATAATACAGATACAAGTATATCAAATGTGTGCGCACTCACACACACATATACACATATATATATAATTTTAAGCAATTACACTATAAGAAATACACATCCTCAAAGCTTCTGTTTTTGGTTTTGGTTTTGGTTTTTTTTTTTTTTTTGGTACTGGGGATCAAACTCGGGTTTTTGCACTTGTGAGGCAGGCAGTGGAACCACTGAGCTAAATCCCTGGTCCCTCTCAAAGCTTCTGATGTAAAACAAAATGTGAACTTTGTGTAATGTAAAGTTTTAAATGAAAGATGAAGATTCCTTTATATAATTCCTTGAAAACATTCCTTTTAGGAACAAAAATGCCCTTTCTTTCACATTGCTTCTTCAACAAAGCAATTTACAAACATAAGTTTCGTAATAATACTACAACTTCTAAGAACACCATTTATTTATTTATTTTGGTTTTTTTTTGAAACAGGGCCTCACTACGTAGTTGAGAATGACCTAGAACTCACTATGTAGCCAAGGTTACTCTCAAACTCACAGCAATCCTCCTGCCTCAGCCTCCTGAGTGCTGGGATTACAGGCATGCACCACCACGCCTGGCATAAGAACACTATTTAAATGGATAAGCTAAGTGGGTATTTTCACACAGATAAACTGAGTGTCTTATTTCTGCTGGTTACCCAAGGAGACAAGAAAATAAACTGAAAGAAAAACAGAAATCTTGTCGTTTTCTCCTTAATTTCCCCCTTAATTCATCCTTATCCATGACATGTTATATTGCCTCCCTGATCCAGGGTTGAGTCAGAGGACAGAAATAGCATGTTAAATTAACAGGGAAAATAATTAGATAGTAATCTTGCTTTATGTGCCATTTCAATTTTTCAGGGCTTCAGTTACACACAATCAATTGTGGTCTGAAAATGTTAAATGGGAAATTCCAGAAATAATGCGTAAGTTTTAAATTCCTGTCCTTCTGAGTAGCCTGATGAAATCTTATAGCATCTGCTTCATTCTGCCCTGGATGGGAATCATTCCTGCGTTTGGACTCTCCACTTTGGATACTTAGAATTAGTTACTTAGTGGCTATAGTTGTTATCAAACCAGTGGTCACAGTATTGCAGTGCTTGTGTGCAAGGAACCTTTATTTACTTAATAATGGCCCCAGTTTAGCCAAGTGCAGTGGTGTGTACTTCACTACGCTGGGGTCAGGTGTTGGGGTCAGCCTGGAAAACATAGCAAGACCAGTCTCAAAAATGCAACACGGGCCAGGGATATGGCTCAGGGTAGCTGTGCCCACCTGGCAAGTGCAAGGTCCTGAGTTCAATCCCTGGTACTGGGAGGTGGTGGGGGGAGAAACCCACAACACAAACATAAACACAGAAAACATGGCCAGGCTAGTAATTTCATTATAGTACCTCATTGTAATGTTCTATTTTGGGCTGGAGATTTAGCTCAGTGGTTCTGCCTCCTGCCTCGCAAGTGCAAGGACCCAAGTTTGATCCCCGGTACTAAAAAAAAAAAAAAAAAGCTTCTTTATAATTGTTCTATTTTATTACTACTTTCTGTTAATCTCTTACCTTGTCCAATTTATGAATTACAGTTAGTTGTAGATGTCTATGTATGGGGAAGAAAATACTGTTGCATAGGTGTGGGTACTATTGTTGGTTTCAGGTATCCCCTCAGGTCCTGTAACTTATGTTTTCTGGGTGGGGAGGTGGGTGGGTACATTGGAAAATTTTAGAAGTACAAGTTGAGCACTAAGGTGGGATGGAGGTAGTAACTGATGCAACCAGCCAACAGCCCTAGAGTTGAGACAACACAACAAAGAGGTTATAAATATGAAAATCTAGCACGGACAAGGGGAAAAAAATGAGAACCAAGACCTGTCATGTAAAGGTACAAGATCCCAATAATGAACGCAATTGTACTGTATACCTTAAATGTATCAATAAACTCAATTAACAAAAAAATAAATATAAAAATCTAGACCCTCAGAGATAGTGGAACTCAGACCTCTGGGGAGGGACTGCAGGCCAGCCAGTGTTAAGATTTGTGTGACGTTGCTATCTTTTGATTCTGAGGAAACTGCAAACTGGAGTGAAGTGCTGCTTTAATAGAATAATTGTCAGCCACAGAAGTGTGGCCAGCTCTACTGGGCTCGCACTGAAGTGAACTGGGAGCAGAAAGGAAGAAAGAAGTATTTTCTCAGAACTTTCTGCTTCCTGTCTCCCTCATGTCTCATTGACTGGTGCAGTTGCCAAACAAGTGTCCCAGCCCTGCTCCAGCACTGCAGGGTTTGGAAGAAAGTATGGCTTTGAGGCCAGGAAACAAGAGATTAACAGTCATATATTTTTGAAAAATGCAGCCTTCCCTTGATATCTCTGGGGGATTTGTCCTAGGTGCCCCAGCCCGTCCCACCCAGGATATCAAAATCTGTGATTTCTCAAGTTCTTCATATGAGTAGTATTTGCATAGACTTTACATATATCCTCTTGTATACTTTAGATCATCTCTAGATGACTTACAGTACCTAATACAATATAAATACTATGTAAATAGTTATTAGATTGTATATAGTTTAAGGAACGATAACCAGAAAAAAAAAGTCTGGTCAGTACTCATGAAATTTTTTCTGAATATTTTCAATCCTAGGTTGGTTGAATCCACAGATGAAGAATGAACAGATATGAAGTGTCCACTGCATTTGTTTGAAAAGTATTTGATACCTTCTCCACTTTCCTAACCTAGTTTTCCTTCCAAAGAAGATATGAGTTGGTTTCCAATAAAGGCACATACTGAATAGGACACTTAAAACAAAAATGCTTTAAATAAATAAAGATCACACCCTATTCAGAGGTGTGTTTTCAACACTTATATGGCAGCCAAAGTAGAAATATATCTTATATTATGATTTATTTGGCATGTGCATATATAATTGAAAAGCTTCACAAAACAATCTTTATCCTCACTATGTATAATATACTCTGATACTTTCTATCTTATTCTATTTAATTATTTCTATTTATTTAATTAATTGAATTGTGTTGCTGGGGATCAAACTAAGGGGCTTATGCATGCCAGGCAAGTGCTCCACCATTGAATGACATCCTCAGCTCCTATTTTGTTTAAGAAATCTGGTGATAAGCCACTAAGTTGTCTCCAACAATAACTAACTGGTTGCTAACTACCCTTTGAAAAATACCAAATTACAAGAAGCAGAGAGTCAGTCTTTTATGATTATCCAAAATATTTGGGGCTTTTTTCCACTTCAAAAAGTACTTTTCATATATATTCTTTTATTTGATCCTCAGAACAGTACTACCAGATGAGTGTCTCCCCCAACTGACTGATGAAAAAACAGAGTCAAAGGCACTAATTCATTGGCCCCCATTCAGAAGGGTGGTTTGGTAAATGCAGCACTTGGGAGTCTTTTTCTGATTAAAAATCTCAGCCTTTCTCAATATCCTACGTCAGGATGAGATACAGAGTTGAGTGCTAATTAAATACTAATTTTAGTACAGAGCTTTCTGTTAGCCAAGGCAAACAATAAATTGTATAGTACTCATTGTTTGATGAAAGTAAGCACACAAGTTTGTCTAAATAAACTTCCTTCTAATTCCAGGACATTGATTTCCTTTATGGGCTATTGTGTTATAATGAGTATTATTTTCATCTGTGGCTTTTCAGAAAACGCTGAATTATTATGACAATTTTTCCCCCAGCAGTGGAGATGGAACCCAAGGCCTTGCACTTGCCAGGCAAACACTCCATGAGAAACACCTCCAGTTTCACATGACCTGTTTTTATGTAAACCTTTGGTAACAATGGAGACAGGTAGTCATCACCAATATTAATTTGACTGTTCCTCTTTGAATGCTGTACCTCTCTGCATTTTTAATTAGATAAATGGTCATCCAGAATAATGCTTATATTTTCCATTCTGCTGGGCAGCTAAGTGTTTTCATAGCACTAAGTTCTGTTAATGAAGTATAAGAAGAGTGACGGATGTAATACAACTTCTTGAGTGTCATTTTTCATTGCTACAATAATAAACCTCCACAAATCATAGCTTCAAGTGACATAAATTTATAATGTCAGTTTCTGTAGATTGAAAGTCTCCTTTGGCTTTGGCGATTTTTCTGTCTCAGTGTTCACAAGTTGCTGGGCTCTCACTGGGAGGCTCTAGGAAAAATCTACTTCCAGATTCATTCAGGTCATTGGCAAAATTCCGGTCTTCATAGTTGGACACCAACAGTCTCAGTCTTCTTTTTGACTGTCACCTGGGGCAGCCTTAGCTCCCAAGAGCCCCTCTCCAATTCTTGCATAAGGCTTCATTCTTTTCAGAGCCCCATTGGATCAGGAAAACCTCCTTACATTAGGAATCTGACTTTTCCTCCTTCATCTCAGACTACAACTGACAAAGTTCTTTGCTTTCAAGATTTATAAGATTAGATTGGTCCCATGGTGACAAGCCAGGATAGTCTCTTAATTTTAAAGCCCCTAGCCTAATCACACTTATAAAATTACTTTTGTCCTGCAAGGGAACATATTCACAGGTTCAAAGGATTACAAAGTGGACATCTTTCAGTTTTCTAGGGACTATAATTTTGCCTACCACAAGAGCACAATAGCTCTCTTCCTTGTTTCTTCCCTCCTAGAAAGTAAGTGTGATGGCTGCAGTGACTGTGGAACTGGAGGAGGCCACAAGTCAGTTAGTGGAATGTGAAGTCAAGGCATCTTGGGGCCCAGACAGCCTGAGTAACATCCTATCCCTGGATTGCCTAGCTTCATACTTTCATTTGGGAGAGAAATTAACCATATATTTTTAAATCACTGCTGTTTGGGAGTCTGTTAGTCTCAAACAAGCATAATCAATACAGAAATATCCAAGGAAATGAGTTATTAAAGGAAGCCTCTAATAATCCCTTATTCTGGGATCCCTAGACATATCCCGCTTCATCAAGAGACTTTCTGCCTTTGATCATCAGATTATCTCTAAGTTAGATGAAACCCATGTGCCTTATGTGTGGGGCTAGGCACACATGGACATCAATGCTATAGGAAGTGTAACTTTCATATTCTGTTTTATAAGGGTGGCCATTTATTTTTGCTCATGCCTGCTCAAGAACAATATGACTTTGCTGTCCAGATACTGTCTGGTGAAGAGGCAGGACACGGCCTAGATGCTATCTCTGAAGGAGAAGGTCCAGAGAAAAAAGCCACCCAAATTGTGTTGCTGTTGTTGCCTCCCCTGAGCCCCGTTGAGCAAAGTGTTACATTGCTGATCTAGTGAGACAAGAAAAGGCCTCAGTTTCTGGAGAAAGAGCTCTACTCCCCTTAATACTCTCTTCATACACATTATTCATTTAATCATCACATGAGATGGGATTATCCATAATTTCAGTGCTGTAGACAGGTCCAAGGGGTTAATTTATTTGCTGTAGTTCAGAAGGGCAGTAAATAGTAGATACAGAACCAGAGGTTAATCCCTGCCCAAAATCCTGAGAAACAACTTTCAATTTCCATATTTGGCCAGGGATTCTTCCTTTTCTCCTCCACTGGATCGGAGAACGAAAAGGCAGCATGAAAGATAACTTGTAACTTATCTGAAACCTGTTTGTCTCTGTAGAAAGGCCAGCTCATGCAGAGGAAAAATAACCTGCTCTATTGCACTCCTGGTCCAGAAACTAAATCTTTCAACGTTAAATCCAAATAGTATGTGTGCTTTTATTGCAACAAATCCAATTATATAATACTTTTATACAAAAATTTTAGAAATTTATTCTTCTTGTCATATTTCATTTCTAGACTACTGAGGTAGATTAATTCCATGTAATACATCAATTTCAAATTGGCAGCATTTTTAGACATCTCTAGATATGTGAAACTTCCCTCTTTCTTAGCACTTGTATATATAGGAGATGTGACTTTTCAAAATCTCATACCTTTGGAAATTAGGCTAATTGAGAAACTGGAAAAAGAATCATACCTTATTAGAATAATTTAAATTACTGTAAAATATTATCATACATTTTTACAGTATTAAAAATTCCAGGGGCATTCTACCACTGAGTTACAACCTACAACCCCAGGCCTTTTAAAAATTTTATTTTGAAGGGAGTGTAGGGAGGGCAGGGACAAGGGGAAAAAATGAGAACCAAGACCTGTCATGTAAAGGTACAAGATTCCAATAATGAATATAACTGTATTGTATACCTAAAATGTACCAATAAACTCAGTAAAAGGAAAAAAAATTTTATTTTGAGACAGTCTCTTTAAATTGCCCAGGCTGGCCTTGAATTTATGGTCCTCCTGCCTCAGCTTCTTGAGTAACTTGGATTATAGGCATGACAAACCATTCCCGGATTACTATACTTTGCATATGTATAATTATTACTAGACATAAGAGTTCAGTGAATTTCATAATGCAGACAAAAATCTTGAGTGCATGGTATGAAATACATGTGAGGTGTACATATACTCTGTATTTAGGGAAGGTCTCCAAGCAATTCAATTGGAAGTTGAAAATAATGCCTAAAGTTAGAACTATGTGTGCTTTCAAAAGTCATATATAGGCCGGGTGTGATGGCTCACGCCTGCAATCCCAGCACTCGGGAGGCTGAGGCAGCAGGATTGCTATGAGTTCAAGATCAGCCTGGACTACATAGTGAATTCCAGGTCAGTCTCAACTACATAGTGAGACCCTGTCTCAAAAAACAAAAAGAAAGAAAAGGCATATATATCTCAGTAGTAGGGATTGAACCTATCTATGCCTTCTGAAATGCTACGCAAGCCCTGTACCACTGAGCTATTCACCCATCAGCCTGAGAAAATAATTGTGATGAAAAAACAGAAATAGAATGTTACCAGGCCCATTTCAATCTGTGGATATGTAAATACACCATACTTCACTATGGGAACCTGGCATTGACAGGGTATCACTAGGCAGATCAAAGGACCAGACCCATACCAGCCAGTCACTTTCACTCTGAAAAGCAACTGGCTGATATGCAGAACTTGACCTCCCTTTCCACCCAGTTTCCTGCTGGGAAATCTGTCAAAGGCAGTAATTCCCAAAAGGCTGGCTGCATCATGATCAGTTCCTTTGCAGGGAGGCCTTTCTCCTTCCTGCTGCTCTGCCTCAGCTTCCCATTGGAAAGTGAATTCCCATTTATTGCTTCCTCCTCCTCTTTCTTTGGTGCCGGAGAGCAAGCCCAAGGCTTCTAAATAACCACCTTCCTACTACAGTGCTTAATTTTCAGGAAAGTTTGTAATTGAAGCTGATAAATTTATGGAAGACATTAGTTGTGGACTAACATATTCTTAGAAAGAAAAGACTTAAAAACCATATATGGTCCTTTAGCAAGCTGTCCACTTCTATGCAAGTGTCAATACCAGGGTTGCGGGGTTGGGGGGGTAGCTCAATAGTAAAGCACTTGTCTAGCAAGCACTTGCCTGGCAAATGTGAGGTCCTGGGTTCTATCCCCACAACTGCCAAAACACAACAACAAAGTTTCATCACTGTAACCTTGTGTCCTTCTAAAGACAGCTTCTCTTGTCTTCAAACATTGCATCAACACAAAGAATTGAGATAGTAACCTGAAGGAACAGTTTTCATCAGCAGCAGTGTCAAGAGATCCTTGGGAGATGAGTGTACTGTGGGAGGGGAAGAGTACATAGTGGGGGGGAGTGTACCTCAGTGGTAGATGCTTACCTGGCATGTGTGAGGTGCTGGGTTTAATCCCAGAACTAAAAAAAATTTTTCTTGGAAGGTATCATTAGTTCCTAGATATAGCGGATCATTGTCACGAGGGCAACAAACACATACAGACCGTGCAGGCATATGCTCCCTGGCCCTCATGCAGGCATGGAGGCATATGCAGACACACCAAATGGGCTGATTCAGCCTCAGACAAAATCGCGCCCATATATACATACGCAGATTTTGATTGGAGCTGATGGAAATGTAAGAAGAGGTAGATTTTATTAATTTGAAGGACCCTTTACTAACTTGAACTTCGTTCAAGCGCAAATTCATTGGCCTGAATTTGTTAAAGGAGAGATTGTGTAGAAGTGACAGTGCTAGACTGAGGCCAAAATTAATTTGGGAAATTAAAGTAGCCCTTGTCCTTCAAAAGGAGACATTTAGGGAACCCCAGCGACTCCTATTCACTGGAACAATTCATTCATAATTGAATCTCTATCACTGGCAACAGTGATTGCCTATACAAATTGTGAACGCTTTCACTTTTCAAGCACTGTAAAGATTCCAGCCGGGCCCAGCGTAGGGCAAGAGCCTAATAAATGTTACTGAATGCGTTCAGACACCAGCTTTAGAGGAAAGGATACAAGCGAATTATACCCGTCAGCTCATTAAAAACAGTAGGTGGGACCTGAAATGACCATCAATTCTCATATGTTGTAATATGCGTCGGTTTAGCTAAGATGAGAACTTTTTGAGTAACTGATAATACAAGAAGAAATACATCGATAAAGAAAAGGAAGCTTTGTTTCCCGTGCACTATTTGGACAAGGTGTGATCCGGTCCTACGCGTCCCCAAGGAGAGCTGGGGACAAACGGGTTTGGGGGAGGTCACAAGGAGTCCCATAGCTCAGGTCCCGCCTGCACAGCAGCTCGCTCTCCAGAGTCCAGTCGCTGGTTCTTACAGTCCGCGGCTTCCGTAAGAGGGTGTGTCCGCGAGCAGCAGTAGCTGGAATCTCCAGGGCGCGCTCGGCAGCTTGGACAGAGCCGGAGGCGGCAGGCGCGAGCGGGCGCTAGATCGGGTCTTGGCTCGAATCAGTACTAGAGCTGGCGCCTAGCGCTGGGTGGTGCTCAGCCTACTTCACCTTGGGGATGAGGATGCCCTGAGGGATATCGGGCTTGTAGCTAGAGCCCAGAAAATTTCGGAGGAACGGAGAGCCCGGGAGGCGCACTGAGTGGAGCACGGCGATCGGCGGGCTCCGGGAGCGCCGGAGGACCTCGCGCACCGCGCGCTCGCAGGCGCCTTGCTCTTCTTGTGGGCAGAAGGTCACTTTTCCCTGCCAACTTTCCAAGTCGCTGCGGTCAGTTCCTTATATGAAAGGAGCACGCAAAGTCTGCGAAGCAGAGGAGGCGGGTTCCGAATCATCCTGTGGTTCTGGGCCCTGAAAAAAGACCGTCTATCGTGGAAAGACCTGTTTGCTGAGGCCCCGCCGGCTTTTTCCGGTTGCGAGGAGATTCCTTCGAGTGTCTTCACTCAGACTTTTCCCTCGAGGTCACAATTCGCGTCCCTTGACCCGTCGGACTTTCAGACTTTCAGGCACACACGTCGAGCTCCACGCAGACGGCAATGCCTGCTCAATCTAATCGGCGCGGCTGGGCCGGGCCTGAGGAATCCGCACCGAATCCTCTCTCGCTTCTTGCGGCTCTCGGGGAGTGGCACTCGGGGCCTTTTTACCCTCTCACTCTCAGAGGCTCCCTGGAAGGCCAGCCTCCACTGGTAACTCCAGCACCTCTCGTGCGCCACGCTCTCCGAGTGCACTGGAGCCTAAGTCAGGCCACATCCTCAACTCTTCCAAGACATCGCCTCTTTTCATTTTCCTTAGGACCCCATTTCAAGGATATAGTAACAGAGTTGAGGGATCTAATCAAGGCTGGAACTGGGTAAAGAGGGTGGAATCCAAGCTCGGGGCAGGGAGGATTCAAAGCCTGAGCTCCTTTCAGAGACCCCTGTTTCAGGGCTTCTCCACACTTTCATCCCAGAGCTGTGGCCTAGTAGCGCTCTGCGCAAAGCTCAGAGACGTCTAGGCCAATTGCGGGCCTGGCACGAGTCAGCCAACACCTGTGCCTACAGCTGCCCAAACACAGCCCCCCTGCTTTGGTGAGCCCTTGAGTCCCAGTGCAGAAGACTCCAGTCAGAGATTGGGCCAGAGACTCAGAGAGGACAGGACCTTGGTTTGCACCTGGGGACCAAGCACCTCACGGTAGCCAAAGGAAAGGAAAGGAGCTTATTTACGAGGAAGGACATTATAAAACCAAGAAGTGCTCAACAATTATCAAACAATCGGATAGACAGAGGGGCTCCCAGGGCAGTAGAAGGCCAGGAGAAGGTTTACTGAAGCAACTGCTTCCGAAAGTGATGGACATAAAACAGTAGCCAATAACTGTAGAGTGATAGCTATTTTCTAAACACTGAATTAAGTGCATTCATTGATTTAAGCATCTCACCTATTTCATGAACAGTAAAGTTTGCTTCAACTTTGCCTAGGTGGAAACCAAGGCCCAGAGAGCCTGAATAGTTTTATCGGGATTATGGGTCAGTATTTGAGGGAAACATAGTTCCAATGCAGATCTGCCACACTCCAGAGGCCCATGGGTGTGGACAGGGTGACTGGAAAGTGCAAGGTCTCACAGATGGGAAACCATTCCTTCCTGATGTGGGCACCTTATTTTTCCAGAAGGTCATTCTGACTCGATATTTCACTGCAAGAAACAAACCAAAGCAAAACAAAACCCAAAAAATGTATTGCATTTCTGTAAAAGAAAACAAAAGCAGCAACTCAAGAGCACAAAGGAGGGCCAGGGTTTAGCTCAGTGGTTCCACAGCCTACCTCGAAAGCATCACAAGGACCGGAGTTCGATCCCAGGTACAAAAACAAACAAACAAAAAAAACCAACAAAACAAAACAAACAAACAAAAAACACAAAGGAGGGGGGGTATGGCTCATTCAGGGATGAGCCAAGCAGGTGATGGGCAGGAACAGGGTGGAACCAGAAGGCAGGGTATTTTTGCCCCAAATGGGAAATTCTGGCCTTGGGCCTCCAGAACACTTTCTTGGAAGAGCCACAGAAGAGCAGCTCTGGTGAGTAGGGATGAAAGAGGCAGTGGACCACTGTCCTGGTTGGCAGTTTCCTGGACTCTGGAAAGGGCTTCAAGGAGCTGCTGTTGGCTGGGCCCCATTCAATGTTAGCTGCAGGCTAACTCCCCACGAAGGCCAGAAGGGATCTTTGTTTTTGTTTTATTTTTGTTTTTTCTGGTACCGGCGATTGAACTCGGGTCCTTGCACTTGCGAAGCAGGCACCAGAACCACTGAGCTAAATCCCTGGCCCAGAATGGATCTTTAATAAAACAAAAATCCATAGTCCACATACTTTTCTAATTTAAAACCCAAGTATGATATTTCTTACTTTTCTCTGGTTAGTATAGAAAAAAAGTCTAATTTAAAAAATTCAACTAGAATCGTCACACTTGGGATACAGAATAGATTGGAAACAAAGAGAATAGATTTTATCTCTTCTCATGATAGCCTTATTTTATTAAGCGTTTCCCATAAACACATCCTGAAGGCCCAGATGTTGAAAGGAGTACTGACTTGGAAACTACATACCTGTTCATAAAGAACTGTTAGGTAATTTTCTTTTTCATTGTTAGTGGGTCCAGGGGCTAGATTGAAACACTGAAATGCTAAACAATATTCCAAGACTTTTAATTTTATTTTGAGATAGGGTCCTGCTAAAATTTCCAAGCTGGCCTGGAACTGCTGCAGCTTCCCAAGTAGCTGGGATTACATCATGCTCACCTATGCTAGGTAATTTTAAAACTTTAAAAGAATCAATTTTAAACTCTCCAATCACACACTCTTTGTAAAGCTCTGCGATCTCTGGGCCATCCCCTGGGCTACTGGAGGCCACATGCCTGGCACCAGTCAGCACCTACACCCTCAGATGCTGTTATGTGCTCATGATTTCTAAAGATGTGGAAATCATGCCAACTGTAAGTAGTTGTTTGTCTTGGAGCAATCCAGTTCACCCAGCCTGTCTTCGGCAGAGCTTTCCATGGCTGAGGTCAGGACCTAAATTCATAGGCTGAACAGAAAGCTCCTTGTATCTTTACTTTAAACCAGGTTGCTTAAGAGCCCATTTTTCACCCTCATCCCCATCCAGGTCTCCTGAGAGCAATAGCCACACACACACACACACACACACACACACACACACACACACACACACCAACTCTCCCACTGCCCCTACTGCCAGCCCCTTGCCCAGCCAGACTTAGAAGTATTTTCTTCAGAGGAAAGGAGTCCAAGTTGAGGGAGGTATGCCAAGGAAGTACTGGGCTAGCGGGGGAGGAGAGATGGAGGAAGAGGGCTTTTATAGATATCAATTTCACTGGATAGTTGAAACCTAAATTACTTTCTTTAAATTACTTATGAAGGTAAAGTGGTTGCCCGAGAAAAACTGTTCAGCTTCTGCGCTGATTAAAGGACTCAGTCCAGGTCACTTGCCAGAAGGAGTGATGGGGAGTGTTCAAATATGTATACTTTCTGTTGTCCTTTGAAGAGTTGGCTAAAGAATCCCCTAGTGGAGGGCCGGAGGCCAAGAGGGATGTGGGCAAAGCCAGCAGACATCACAGATCCGATAGGATCACCAGAAGAGACCCCAATATTACAGAAACCAATGTCTCTTCTTCCAGAAGGTCTGCCCGCCTCTCTTCCGAAGTGCTCCAATTGGCACCTGCGCCAACAACGGATTCTCCCCTCCAGTCCAGGGTGGGGCCCCACAGATCGCATCCCACCCAACTGCCAGGGTCCAAGTTCACACCCGGGGTCCCAGGCCCCCTCCCCCTCCTCTGCGAGTGGTCCAAGCCACCGGACAGAGAGAGGCCCCCACCTCTCACCGAGGTTCCTGCGAGCACCGGGGCGCAACGCTGGAGGGCTGAGGCGATGCGCTCAGGCCAGGAGGCAGGCGGCCCTCTCGGGCCGCAGTGGGGG
>NW_022900950.1:31500803-31527322 GCF_012274545.1 Fukomys damarensis | reverse complement strand
GGTCACAGCGCAGTCCTGCTCGGGCTCCGCGCCCCCGCCATCCCCGGTCGAGGGCCCGCCACTGCCGCCGCGCTTTTTGTCCTCCTCCTTTTTCCACTTCATACGGCGATTTTGGAACCAGATCTTGATGTGTCTCTCTGTTAAGTTCAGCATTACCGCCAGCTCCACCCGGCGCGGCCGCGAGATGTATTTGTTGAACAGGAACTCCTTCTCCAGCTCCAGCAGCTGCGCGCGAGTGTATGCAGTCCGCGTCCGCTTGTTCTCCTCCGGCTCGGCCGCGTAGGCGCTGCCTGTGGACGACACAGCCAGTGAGTGTGGTCACGGGACGGCCCAGCCTCTATCACGAAACCCAACCCTCCACTGGGGCCGAGGGGCTCCGCAGCGGCTCCGCAGCTCCCGCCAAGCTGCCGAAGCCCAGCAAGTCGCTCGGACGCCAGAGCTGCGCGGGCTCTCACCGCCAGCCAACGCTGGACTCTGCCAACTGTTTTTTTTGTTTTTATTTTTCTTGTTTGAGACAGGGCCTCTATATGTAGTTTAGGCTGGCCTCGAATTCACCATCTTCCTGCCTCAGACCTACAGTTCTGGAATTACAGGTGTGCTCCACGAAGCCCAGAGAGCGAGGTTTGGTTCTTGGATGTTTTTGGGTTGATGACCATAGTAAACAAATAATAGTGGGTGAGCGCCAAACCATACGTAACCCCAGCATTCTGGGAGGCTGAGGCAGGAGGATAGTAAGTTCTAGTCTAACTTGAGCAACATAGCAACTTAGCAAGACCCCGATTCAAAAATAAAATAAGAGGATTTAGCTCAGTGGCACTGTGCCTGCCGCCAAAACGCAAGGTCCTGAGAGTTTCATCCCCGGTGCCAAAGTAAATAAATAAGTAAGGTAAAACAAAACAAAGAGATGGGGATGTAGCTTAATGGGACGGCCCTAGGTTCAATTCCCCACGCTGGAGGAGGGGAAATGCATATAATGGATGTTTTACACTGATTTCATTCTTTGCATGCCTTTAACATAGGATTTTAAACAGCCTTTCACAAGTTGAGCTGTAGCAAGAAATACATTTCAGATCACTATCCAGTTCATAAAGGAATATACTACTGACAGATGTTTCAAGGCATAAAACCAGCTTCTTCCATGTATTATGCTATTTTCCTCATTTTTTTCTTTTTCGTTAAAATGATAGTGATCTCAACCCATAAACTGATTTCACCACCCACTAGTGGGTGCAACCCACAGCTTGAAAATCCCTGTGCCTATACAGGTTATGACACATTTTGTTGTATCTGCCATATGTTGTTTTTTGTTTATATTGTAATCAACCCCAACCTGGTGTGATACATTCTCTATCATTTTCATTTTAACTGAAGCTTGCTGTCTGCCTGTGTGGAAAACCAGGGCAGGGTGCTGTTAGCCCTGTGCTCTGTCCTGTGCCCCCAAACCCTGGCAGATGCAGAGAGAGAAGGTGGGCGAGGGGGCTGGAGCCCAGCTTTGGATTGAGAGCTGTGGGAGGAGAGGTTAGTGGTGTACAAAGGAGCCTGCTAGGGGATCGTGGCTCCCAGCTCCAAGCCAGAGTAGCCTGGAAGCAACAGAGAGGCTGGGTGGAGAAAAGAGCAACAAGCAAGCTTGGCATTCACTTCATGCAGCTCCAGGTCTTTATTATTTCCAGGTACCCACTGCACCTGTGTTGTGTACTGTGGCTTGACATGCTCCACCAAAGCTCTCAGAATAGGCTTAAAGTGGTGGATCCTTAGGGCAGAGGTAGGAAACATTTCTCCTATGACTGGTGGCAAAGCCTTGAAGGAGCCCAAAGATTTTATGTGATGAGGTGGGGTATTAATTTTGCTATGGTGCCTGATCTAGTACCCCCAGGCCAAGAGGGGGCCGAATTCCTACTTAGAAAAAGCAGGCTGGCTGGGGGATGGGGGTGGTCCCTGGCCAGGAGAGAGGCTGAAGTGGCCTTAAGGTAACACCTCAAAAGGCCACCTATATTTGTTAAATTCATCCCACAAGGTTGCAGGATTCCTGCCTTTGACTGCCCCTGGCTGAGAGTGGAGACTGTTGGTGGGAGGAAGTCAAGAGATCTGAGTCTGGGTCCTTCTCTATGGCACAGGTTATAGCAGTTTAGGTGCAGGGCAGCCAGTATGGCTGAAGCCGCAGAGATTTGTAGAAATCTGTGTGGTTTTTAGTCACTAGTATCACATTGCTACTGCTTGTGTGAGAGCCTAAGGGTCACCTCAGACTTCTTCTGGAGTGAAACCCCACTGGGTGAAAGCAGATGAGTTTCCTAACCTAGAAGTTCCACCTCCTTTGAAAAAGTTTCCTGGAAGGATCTCCAGCTCAGCAGAGCCCTGCAGGTGGCTCCCAGAAGAGGGAAGATGAAACCCTTCCTAGCAGGTAAAATGTGCAGGATGAGAAGGGCCAGCAAAGGCCTCTCAAGCCCCCATAGACTTCCCAGAGGGAGGGGTAACCATACTAGGCTGTCCCTCACTCCCAGGCAAAGCTGTGGTTTTCCTTTCAGGAGTTTAAATTTTATCTTCTGTCTTTTGGGGTCCTTCTGAACCCAAGCTCCACCAGCCCAAGGGTGGATAACACCCTTTGAGGGAGGAGATAAAATTATCCCACCTCAGAAAACCTCTCTTAGGGCCTTCCTGGCTCTTTTCCCCCACCAGGAAGTCCCAGTTCAAGAGAGCAGGGGCCAGCGATGCCAGAAACTACATGCTGTGTGAAGGCAGTCCTAGTCCCTGGTCCCTGGAACCCTATTTCGGCCTACCAAGAATCCTGCATTTTCCAGAAACAAGAGGGAAGAGGCTTTGGGGACTGAAAAAGTATGCCAAGGCACTTCTACAACCTCTGGGGCCCTATCACTCTGGGTTTGTGGTTTTGTGGGACCTCAGAAACCCAATTTGGGCCCTGTCCTGCCACAGGATTTTTGCCTTAATGAGAAAGGGAAGTAGGAAGAGGGCAAGGCCCCGTTCCCCTCTATTCTTAGAGTCTCCTGGGTTAATGTGAGGCAGGGCTTTCTGCACAGACCTGGAGACCAGGTGCCTAGAATTGGAGAATTCTTGGCACACACCAGCTAGAGCATCTTTCCCCTGTTCCTGTCAGTTAAAGGCATAGAAAAGGCACCTATTTGCAGTGCAGGTGTGACCAGAAGTAGCTGCAGCACAGAAGCGATAACATTGTGTAGTAGCAAAGGCACAGGCCGCCCGGAACTCAGAACTCACTGCCAGTTGGGGCGGGGAAGAGACCAGGCTGCTGGGCATCTCTCCGCCTCCTGCGCCTCATGCTCTGGAAAGACGTTAAGTCCTGCACCTAGGGCAAGGGACCCTGGGACTCTCACTTCTTTGAGCCGGCTGTGCAGGTAGGACGTCTCCTTCTGAAAACTTACTTCCTGAGACAAGTGAAGAGACCCCTTTAAACAGCTGGTCAAAAATGGGTCTGCGCTTCAGATGCCTCTCCCAGCCGCTTGGCTCTGAGGGTAAGCAGCCCGTGTCAGCCTTGCCATGAGCCTGGTGAGCCCCTTGTTTAGCTCTATCCCCTCTCTGCTCACCTCTACCCCTACCAGGGTCACAGAACAGCTTATAGGATTTTTGAATGGTTGCAGTTTTCTTCTCCTGCTTTTTTGCAACCTCCAGAAGGGCCCTGCCTGACACTAACCCAGGAGACTCTAAGAAGAGAGGGGAATGGGGCCTTGCCTCCTCCTAGTTCCCTTTTTCATTAAGGCAGGACAGGGCCCAAAATGAACTTCTACAGTCCCACAAAACCACACACCCCAGAAGGCCTGATCTCCAATGAAGCAAGGCAAAGGAGGGGTCCTGGAGCTTGGAAGGTACCCTTTTGTCTGGATCCTGGGCCCCTGCTAGCTTATTTGATGCCCATTACCCAATCACGGGCTGCCAGATGTCCTGCTGGTGAAAGATCTAGAAGGTCCAAAACCCTAAGTAGTCTTCTGGGGCTAATATGGGCTGAGTGCACAGGGAAAGGGGTTTAAGCCCCTAGGAGGAGAGCTGAGTGGAAAAGTTGCTCCCACAGAACCTGTGCTTCAGAGCAGCTTGGCCTGGTTAGCTTTCTGGTATACTTTAGTCTGACCTGGTGTTATCTAAGGGGGATGGGGACTCCAACAAGGGGTGAACCTAGGGGTGTGCTTGGAGTTGGGGAGAGCTGAGCTCAGCGCCTAAGAAGAGGACGAGAAAGGAGCGGGGATTACCTGCCCACTGGCTTTTCCACGCGTGAGCTTTGGTGGACTTCATCCACGGGAATGGTAGTTGAACACGGCTGGTCTCTTCCAGGGCCCCTGGCTCCGTTCCATCTGGGAAGGGTCCGGCAGTCGGGTGAGGGAGTGTGAGCTGAGCAGGGAGGTGGTGGTGTAGGTGCGCCACCGTGGGGTCGTCGGAGAGGGTGGGCACCTCGTAAGGGGAGATGTCCGTGGGGCTCCCCTGCTCCAGAGCTCCCAGGGCGCCAGGGAACGTGGGTGGCGGTGGCGGCGGTGGTTGACGGCCCATATACAAGCACGCGGGAGGACTGGCACTGAACTCTGGCACCGGGCCCCTCTGGAACACACACGGGTCCTTATAAGGCTGCGTGGCTGCGTAGTACTGCTCCTCTCCATTCATGGTAGCAGCCCGGGGTTGGGGACCAAGATCCAGGACTAGGGAGCTGCAGTTAGGGACTTGGCGCCGTGCTGCGCTCCCACTTCCCTGCTCGCTTTGACAGCTCCTCACTGTTCTCACGGGGAACCTGTGGGCGACAGGGACAGGCCAACCGGCCGCCGCGCCATAGGCTCTGGCGCGCCCCACGTGGCTCAGCCCGGGGACATTATTGGCCTGCCCGACTGCTTAAGACTGGGGCGCAGGCACCCGTGAGCACCTGTGTTTGTTTCAATTTTCTCTCTCAGCTACGCACGCCTGTATGTGTAGCCGGCAGTGCCCTCTTCAGTGGTGGTGGGAGAAGAAAACATTAGAACTTCATTTTAGAGCCATTTTCATTATGGCTTAAGTTTCTATTTTTGTTTTACCTTCAGTAATGTACATATTATTACTTTATTGATATAGTGTATCAATAGACATATACTGAGGTTGCACTTTTGTTTGACGTTGCACTTTTAAAAAAAATTGTTGGAAAATACAGTCAGAGAAGTTTGTAGACCCAGTTCTGTAGATCGGAAGTAGTCATTTATTTCTCTAACTTGTGAAATCGGTTGGCACGTACCAGCGATGTCAGGGAAGGAATTAGTGCAGCACCAGCATTCATTGCATTGTTGTCTGTGCCTGTGTTCCTGGTACTTTTGGAGTGTGAACTCTGACTTTAGAAGCAATCATGTTTGTTTTTTTCAATTTTAGTTGAAGGGTATATTAATTTTAGTTTTAGGTATTGGGGTCCATCTGAACAACTCAGAATGTACTTTGCTAGTTGTCGGAAGAAGAAAGGAGCACATGGCTTCTTTTGGTTGGGGTTCTCAGGTGCTTGGTGATTCCCTCAGTCTGGGGAGCCCCGCTGGAGCGTATCAGTGGAGAACTTTCTCTTTTTTCCACTGGACTGAAATGAGGCGAGTGGGGGGAAGGGTGGGGTGCTTAGACAAGGAAATAAAGCTACTTTTGTACCCATGACTTTCTTGATTGGCTTCAACCCATCTGGTAACAGGCTGCTGATACTGATTTAAACAGGGTCACTTTTTCCTCACTCACTGATGAGGACCAGTTACCTTCTGTGGCCCCAGCATAGCCACTGGGTCCACTCGAAGTGACCACATTCCTCCAGCCACCTCGGAGGATTTTGGAAAACCTGGACACTGCAGAAAAACCTCCACTTGTGAACCACAAGCAAATAAGCAACAGGAACACTGCTGTAACCTACTTCTCCTAAACTACACATTCAACATCTAGACTTCTTCAAGATTTTAATGTCTTTTTTTTCCCTACTGGAAAGATTTGTGCTTTATATGCATCTTCTGATCCTTGTTTTAATTTTCATGAAAAGGCAGCTCGTGGCTGGGATGCCAGTGCATCCGATCTCAATGTTTGCCTAGGAGCAGGGAGAGGTATGCAGGAGTCAGGCATTGCTGATGAGCAGGCCTTCATTGAAAGCAGAGGGAAGCCAGGGCTGGCAGGAAGGGTTTAGGCGATTTCTTAAGAGAAAAGGGCCACCTGTGGTAATGAAAGGCCGTGGGACCCGTACACCTAATCTCTACACCCCTCGTCAATGAGCCCATTGTTCACGGTGGCTGCGGAGGACCCGTTGCTATCACCCTGGCCGCTAGTGACCACATCGATCAGGACAGGGCCAGAGGGGGTTGTGCAGCAGCATGTTGACCCTCAGAGATAATCTGCCCAGTCGCCAAGGGTTGACTTGGCGACCCGGTTATGAGCCGACTTGGAGCTTTGTTCGGAACAAAGATCAGCCACCTTCCTCCTCCTCCCTCCGCTAGCCACCCCCACCCCTGCTTTCCCTTTCTCCCTGGGACACCCGGCTCCTGGGACTCGACCAGGGCCTGCCCCATCCCTCCCCTGCTCCCTCCTTGCCAGCCACCCCTAGAGTATTTACTTTGCACTTCTCCTCTAATTGCATATTTCTGTAAAGAGGTCTCCATTTCGATGCTTCATTTGCTCCCATTTAATATTTTTTGCTCGGCCCTGCAGAAAGGAAAGAGGCTCTTAGCAGAAAAGTAAATCTACTCCCTGTGTGCACTGGCAAAAACACCGCGTACCCTGATACAGGGGAGGGAGACGCTGAAGGTGTTCAAAGGACAAGCGCTCTCACTCTTGCAGTTAGCGTTTATGGCTGGCTAGAAGAGGGGGCCCAGGAAACGAAGGTCTTATAGCCCTTTAGTATTACTATTCTTAGGTAGAACAAGTCTATCGGGAGTTTTTGGCGAATTATCACGCACAGACACCAGAAACGCGCATCAAGAAGAACCCTCGGCTGAGGAAGGTTTCAGTGGGTTTCAGTGCGGACCGAGCTTCTGGTATCATAAAGTCGCCAAATCCATTACAGGTGAAATGTGTTTCCGCTCTGACTCCCGGCTGACGCCCCGACGACGCTCCGCGCCGCCTGCCTCCCGCAGGCACCGCGATACCAAGCCATTAGGCGAGCGCCTGCCCGAGCCATTTAACAGCGCTCTTATGGATAAATAAACAAAAAAGGCTGTAAACCAATTATAGTGTGGACAGTGAAAAAGTCGTTTATTAGCTGGACGTCCTGATAGTCCTCACTGATATCGAAGATCCTCGCCTGCCCCCTTCCCCCTTTCCCTGCGCAGAGCCACGGTCTGCACCCTCTGAACGCGGGTTACCTTGTTCTTGGTAAGTGGCTAAGGCTTCCTCGGTAGTTTCGAAGGCACAACAAGGGCCGAATCCGGCTTGGCGATAAGAATTTTTAAGCTATTTCACCCAATTATGAAGGGGAAAAACTGAGCTTTTCTTAATTTCAAGGATACATTTATGTGGAATTTAGTTTACTGGAGCATGTTCATTTAAAAAGTGGCTCGCTGTTAAAAAACAAAAATTAAATCACATCCTGCTTTGAAAACTTCTGTAAAGCAAACAGTGTGATGTACTTAATGATAGCACACCTTTCATAACTGACCTTTGTTTTGTCTTGAGACAGGGTCTCACTAAGTAGTCCAGGCTGGACAAGAACTCATTATGTAGGCCAAGCAGTCCTATAAACTATATCCCTTTCGCTTCAGCTGGGATTACAGGTGTGCACCACCAACCAAGATTCATAATTGTCTTTTAAATTTCATTTCATTTTGCCATTTACTAGGGATTGAACTTAGAGCCTCTTGTGCTAAGGCAAGTGCTATACTACAGAGCTACATCTTAGTCTTTAAATTTTTAAATTTTGAGTCAGGATCTAGCTAAGTTGCTCAGGCTGGCCTCCTAACTTGTGATCCTCCTGCCTTAGCCTCCTGTACCTCCATACCAAACATAATTGACTTTTAACTTGTGTGCATTCAATGGACAGTTTTTTTTTTTTAAACAGGACGAATCATTCCTTTTTCTGCTACTTTTTGTAAATCTCCAGTTTAGTGTCTAGGTCTGAGAAGAGCCAAGGAAAAACAGCATAGGGGTGAAGGTGGAAAAGATCTGTCCCTTTGAAATAAAGGTTTCCATAAAGATACTGGGGGTCAAACTCTGGACCTTGCTTTCCAGGCAGGCAGTAGAACCAGTGAGCTAAATCCCGAGCTCCACCAATTCTTAATACAAAACAGCTGAGTGGATAGTTGAACTCATTTTCCACAAAATTAATTTTTAATTTTATGTATTTATTTTTTTTTGAGACATGGTCTAACTATACAGTTCAGTCTGGCCTTGAACTCTCAGCGATCCTCCTGCCTCAGTGCTGGGATTACAGGAACGTGCCACCACTCTTGGGGCATTTTCCATATAATTTAGCATCCCACCTTTGTACAGATAAATGCAACTAAAATTAAAAAAAAAATTTTTTTTTTGGTACTGGGGATCAAACTCAGGACCTTGTACTTGTGAGGCAGGTGGCAGAACCACTGAGCTAAATCCCCAGGCCCTAAAATCAAATTTAATTGAACAATTGTCTTATTCTCTACCTCACTGCACTCTGAAAGTGGAAGACGGAGTAAAGCAAGCTCTGTACACCTCACCACGTATGATGTTCAGTGCTTGCTCCCCAGGGGTGGGGCCTCCAGACATCAGCCCTACCCTCTTTGGATTTAACCCTTCCATCATCCTCAGTTCACCCTGTAGTGAAAAGGAGAAGTACTAAATAAAAGATGAGACCCCAAAGATTTCAGGTTGCCTCCTGCCACTGCCCTGCAGTTTTGGACCCATCCCTCTGGCTCCCAGCTTTGGTTCTTTCATCTAGATTTGAAGATGCCAGAAATCCTAGCCCTTGTTCCTTCATATTTAAGTCCTCAATAACCAGCTTTTTTATGTTCATTGAAATTTCCTTTCTTTGCCTACTATCCCTGTCCTACTGTTTCCTGTGATTAATTTTTGTTCTCCTGAGACTCTCTCAATACCTCCCAGTTCCTGCTACAACTCAAAGAAGCTTTAATCCACACTACTAGGTCTCTTACAGCCTTTTTCAACCATCCTATATTTCACACAATATATTGGCTAATTTGTTGGTTAATAATTTATTGGTTTGAAGGGCTAATAATTTCATTAGTATTTATTGATCAAACAGAGCTCTTACTGTGTGTCTGCTTGCCATTTATTTGTGTGACAACTCAGGAGTACAAATATGTTCTAGCTTTGGTATGGAATGGAAAGCTCTTTAGAGCTGCATATGCCTGTCTTCTGAATCTAGTTTTGCCACATGTAAGTGACGTATCCCTTGGCAAGTTATATAATGTCACTAAGCCTCCTTGTGCTTATTTTTAAGACTGAAATAACACCATTGCCCCATAAAGTTGCATCTATTATATAGCAATACCAGGAAACATGGAGCCAGGCATCATTTCAAATATTTGACATGTAACAGTCCTCACAAAAACTCTGTAAGCTACATACACTTGCCCGTATTTTGTAATGGAGGAAACAGAGGCACAGCAATGTTAAATGACTTGCTGAGAGTCATTCAGCTCGTAAGTGACACATTCTAAATCCAAGGTGAGGTAACTTTACTTTTAGAATCCATTTTGTTAGCCATTATCTTGCTACATAGCAATTTTCAACTCAAGAAACAGTTTTACTTTTTTTTGATGAGAATTAGATGAGCCCAAATGTCTAATGCCTTTAGAACTTTGTAGACATTCAATAAACTTTCATCTCTTCCTTCCTTTCCTAGCATTGCTTTTGATGTATGTGTAAGCAATTAATTATCAGTCACTACTGCATTTGAAAGAACTGCAAACTTATAACTGCGAGCCCGTTGACAAGACATTCCCAGACAGGCACACCTGGAAGGGCATGTTCGGGAACACAGGGAGGAAGCTCAGGAGGAGACTGTCACTCAGTGAGTCAAGGAAATGCATGACCAAGCAAGGCCCTACTTAAAGGGAACAGAAGAAGGGAGCTACAGGACACTCACTCCAGCCAGCCTGAAACAGGTGAGGTGAGGGGGACATAGCTAGGAAAGCCTGAAAGAGAGATTTGAAGAAGTGGGACTGGGAGAGTTCAATGGGAAAATTGCTTTCAGAGCTTGCTCATGATCCTTTGTTTGATCTCTAGTGCTGCAAAAAAATAAAGATTTGAAGTGATCTGATCACAGCTAATAATGCCTTTGCCAGCCCAGTAGATGCGGGATCCAATGTCTAAATTTTGTTCTTTGGCCAGTGGCCACCCTCATTGCATTTTCTGAGGTTTTTCTACTTCCAGAGTGAGGGATGAGGTTAGCATCATAAACTCAGAGGAAGTCTTCACAGGCTTGGGAGGAATGAGAGTCATTCTTGTTTCTGCTGCAGAGGAGGGCTGGAATCCTGCCCCATACTTGCTTTCCCACAACAAAAATGAGGTCTTGTATAACCCTGGTCACCTTTGTGAAGGTGCAGGAATAATATCCCCTCCAGTGTGATTCCTCAGTGTATCCCCGAAATCTGAGACTCACACAAAAATGTTAAAATTGGGAATCTGTGGGATTTAAGTGGGAGAGTCAACTTCTAACTCAAGGGTCCTCTGTTTTTTTTGGGGGGGTACCAGGGATCGAACTTGGGTCCTTGCTCTTGCAAGGCAGGAGGCGGAACCATTGAGCTAAATCCCTGGTGGATCCTCTGTTTTGACAGTGCATGTCTCACTGTTTGTAATGTCAGCTCCACTAAAATGTCCATTAGTAACTCTTCCTATCTATAGTTATGTAGAGACAAATGTTGTCCAATTATATTGTAACACCTTTAGGCAAATCCAACAAAGATACAGGTGACTACTAATCAGTGAAGTAACATGGACCCATAGGACAGTGTTTCTGGAGTGAGACTCCTTAACTATATTTATTAAGATCACTGGGATGCTTATAAAATGCAAATATCTATGCCAAACCCCAGCCCCACTGAATTATAATGTGAGGGTGGGGGTAATTTGGAAATCTGCTTTTTCTTTTCTCTTATAGTTCTTTGGTTCTGGAGATTAAACCCAAGGCTTTAAGCTCGGAGAGTGCTCTACCCCCGAGCTGAGTCCCTAGCTGAAAATCTGCACACAGGGGATTGAGACTAACAATAACCATTCACACCATAATTAATATGATATAGGGGGACTCATAGGAACTCATAAAGAACAACTGAATGGAGGATATAAGAAAAGAAAACCTCTATATCGTACGATTGTTGTGAAGCTCAAGTGAAGAAATGTTGAAAAAATATCTGTTAGTGAAAACACAAGCTCAAGAGATGTTATTTAAATCTCTGTATGTGAAACACTTGTAAATCCTGAACATTTTCATGGTAGCTTACAAACACTGAACGTTTTCATAGCTTCCCTTTCCCTTTTACACATCCATTCTTTCTTTATGTGACTAAGGATTTAGAAAGGATTAGTCTGCACTTATTTTATTATTGTGCTTACTTGGACTGAGCGCTTCAGAAGCAGTGGAGCTCTCCTTAGGATGTTAACGTGGCTCCAACATGGGCTCTGTGGAGTTGAGCTAAGCATTTTCAGCCACAGCAGCTAACACATAAGGGCAAACAAAGGGAGGTAATAAAACCAAAGTAAATTGATTCATCTCCAGGCAGTACCATTAACTTGTGTCTTAATGCAATACACTCTCCACACTGGACATGACCAAACAGCTTCCTTTAAAGGTAAATGAATTTTATATAATTTGCAGCTAATTCCATTTAATTCTGCCCACATGAGCATGTGATAAGGGAATGTTAAATTGGTTAACAACAGGCTAAAAGGGGAGTCCAGGAGGAGCCATTATATTTGATTTCCAAGTGCTCTGGCTCAACGCTGAGAAATCCAGATTACTATGAGTGTGTTGGTTTCTTGGTTGTTTGTTTTCTGTTCTCCTAGCTTCTGAGTAAAGGGCAGTGAGAAAGCACTAGGATCCCATCTGTCACGAGGAGGCCACTTACAACAAAAACAAGTACTCTTTTTTACAAAAATCACTCTTGGTCTGAAAAGCTCACCTTGGACTACAGGGAATCAGAAAGAGTAAAAATACTAGAATCAATAGCAATTTTGTTATCTAGTAACTTAAACAACCCTTGCCTGCTGGGATGGCAGAACAGGCTTTCTTATCTTGCAAACAAGGAGACTTTCTGGATAGTAAATTATTTTTCACAAAATGTTTCTAACCAGTAGGTTCCTAGAGAAAGTGCCTAAGGTAGGAACTGTGCCAAATTCTAATCCACTTAGACATAATTCTTTCAAATATGAGAAATAATTTGGTTCTTTAAAATCTAATATATATTATTTCTTCTTTTGAGCCCATAGAATGCCAGCTACTGTATAATCAATTGAATATTGAAAACTGAAAATGGGAAATTCTCACTAAATATCTAGAACATCTGGTCAACTTGCTCTTCCTTCCTGTATCAGTGGGTCAGTACTTGCCCAATGTTGTGGTCTCCTGAGCTATTATAATTGGCATTGGTGTCATTAGAGTCAGATTGTTCTCGAATGAACAATCTGTTTAAAAAGCAGCCAGGCCAGGGGTGTAACTCAGTGGCAGGCCATGTGCTCAGCATGCAGGAGGCGCTGAGTTCCATTCCCACACTATGAATTAAAATGAAGACCACCAGGGAGAGGGCATAGTCTGACTTGGACGTTGCATGTGTATTTCTTTGCATGTAAATAATGATTCAGTTCAGGAGTCATGCTTGTGTTTTGAAGAGAGCTATCTTTCCCATAGTACAGTTATCTAACTGACTGGGTACTATACACCAAAGAGATTATTGGGACCCTGGATATGTTTGAAAGTAGAATATGAGGCTGCGATGAGCAAGTTTGTCTTTACTGCTGCAATTCACATTCAAGTTCATCACTCACTTGCCGGGATTTGGGCACAGACTCAATCGTTTCGCATTTCATTATCCCTCTAACAGTTGCTTCATAAAAGGTGTTCTTTTTTTTTTTTTTTTTTTTTTTTTGGTACCGGGGATTGAACTCAGGTCCTTGCGCTTGCAAGGCAAGCCACCGAACCACTGAGCTAAATCCCCAGCCCAAGGGGAAGAAAATCTTTAAAAAAAACATAACTAATGTTGTATTATAAAACACAATCAATCAGTGTTGTCTGCTTCATTTACAAAGCCATTTATTAGACTCTGCCAATGTGGTTATAGTCAAACCTTCAGATTTCTGAAAGTTAGAGATTGCCACGAATCCAGATAATCAGCAGTGTTTTCTTACCTTCCCAGCAAATTGTGACTGGTGATAACAAAAAGGCAAACACAAGCCTCTAACACCCAGCCTGTTGTAATCTGTCTCCTGGCCTTTAATTACACAGAATTTGGATTTTTCTCAAGACAATTCAGTGACATTATTTACTTTCTTATATTTATACAACCAGTAGCCAAATTTAAATAGAACATACTGGGAAGCATTCTAATTTTTCCATTTTCTTCTGCTGTGTTTCCTTATGAATTTCTTCCCTACAAGTCACAGGGCCTTTTTATTTGATTAGTGCATATTACCTATATAGATTAATGAATTATAGTGGCAGAGTTGTACATGTGTACAACTAAGTTAATTTTTATACACTGTCACCTCCCTTGTGGAGGGTCACTTTTAAGAGAAAATACTGATCTTAAACCATCTATTTTTAATATTCCAGGATGTCCAGGCTTTTTTCCTTTTACGGCATTGAGGATAAAACCTAAGGCCTCATGCATGCTAGAGAAGTGCTCTGCCAAGGGTTTCAGTTCAGATTACTACTTGGTATGAGGACAGACAGGAATTGGAGGTGATTTGTGTATATTTCATCTGAAAAAATAATTTTTTGGAGGTACTGGAGATTGAACTCAGTGTATTAGCTAGCGCTCTACCACAGAGCCACAGCTGGCCTGAGGAAAGAATTTAACAAAGTTAGTGGTGTTTCAGCATTTTTTGTTTTTATTTTTTGTTTTTTTTCCAGTATGTTGGTTAAAAGGCAGTGGAAGAGTCTTAAAAAAGAAGTTAGATGGTCACATGGCCTGACTGACCTGTTTCTTGTTCTTCACCTAATTCAAACTCTGCTTTTATTTAACATGTACTACAAAGAGTTAAGTATGTCCAACTTCAGAGAAGAATCACTAACTAGAGGTATAGAAGCAACTAGCTTTGTAGAACCAAAATTTTGTTCCAAATTTGCACAACTATTAATATATTAGATGTTTCCACAAATTTCACCTCCTTTCTTGTACTGTCTCCATTCACAAGGTGCCCTGAAGCTTTTCTTCATTTTGTATTCATGAGTCATTAGAGTTCTTTCTCATTTGACTCTTGGAAGGGAAACTTTTTTCTTCAGTAAGTGAGAAAGCATGCTAAAGTTGTAGTTCTGCCTTCATTGTCTGAGTCAAGTAATGCGTTGAGTTGGCAATGAATGCTGTGGTTAACCTCGCCAGAAACACACAGGTGTGTAATCACACCGCATTCTGCATGAGATTTCAGGAAATTTATGGCGCCTGCCTGCCCAGGCTGTCTGTCACCATCCTCCACGAGGCAAGGTTGACAGGGACCACATCCATGCCAAATTTGTACTTTTAATTTCAACTTTTAAATCTTTGGCTAATGGTCTTGGGCACTGTCTGGAACTTTACAAAGATTGCTTCCATGTCAATGTTCATGATGATCATTGTTTATTTGATTGGCTGTTTATGCTGTGTACAGAGGACTTATACGTTGGATGATTAGTACTCAGTTTTCTCTCCATAGTTTTACCTTTGCCCTTGGCAGGTAATAAATACACTAAAGTTCAAATGGTCAGTTTACAAGATATGAAATTATAACTCTAAGATTAATTAGAAATTCATAGACTTAAAATGTATTGAACTGTGACACTGAACTGTTGCATAAGTGGTAGCTTGGCTTATGGTTGTTCTTTTCTTCCTTCTCTTGTCTAAGTATGTACTTTGGGCCCGGCTCTGTGTCAGGATTTGGAGATACAGAATCACATAATCCCTACCCTGGAGGCTTTACAGTCTGTAGTGGGAAGAAAGCATACACACATACACACACACAATGCCAGAGGCCTCTAAAACATGACTTTTTTATCTTTTATTGAAACTGATGAACACATCATTCACACAGAAGCCTTCTGGTTTTTCCAGGCTCAATTCTCAGTTATTTCCTGAAAGTAGGCAGGTATGGTCAGACCTCATCACTTACTAGCAGTTTGACTTCGGACTTTCAGTTGACCCATGTTTCCAGTTTCTCATCTACTGAATGGCAACTTGGCAAGCAGTTCAAAGAATGAACTCTGGAGCTGGACCGTCCTAATTTGAATCTCGGCAGTATCACATAGCAGCTGTGTGGCCCTGGGTGCATTCCTTGGCCTCTCTGTGCTTCAGTTTCCCCCTCTGAAAGTAAAGTGAGGGTAAAAGTCATTCCTGTGGTATTGAGTCATACTGCCTGAGTTGATATGTAAAAAGCACTTTGACAAAGATGTGTCTAGCTCTTCATTTATTCACATTCAGCAAGTGCATGTGGAGTGCCTGCTCTGTTGCAGAGATGGCGATGACAGAATAAAGAGGTCATCTCTCATTTCTGCTTAAAGGAGCATCTAGTCTCCTTAGGGAGTCAGGGAACTAGACAGAAATTTTTTGCCAGTGCTAGTGACTGCATCCAGGGCCCCATGAATACCAGGTAAGTACTTTGGCACTGAGCTACACTCCAGCCTGCTAGAGAGGAAATGTAAATGCAGTGAGCTGACCTCAGTGCTTGAGGCTGTGGTGGGGACCCAAGGCTAGGGCATGACTTTGAGGTGAGCTTTCTTCCTGCTTCATCTATTCCCTAGCCAAGGCAGGCACCTTTGGCTCCTTTAGGATTATTATCACAAAATTTTATAAAAATATAAACAACATTTTTGGTAGTGGTTAAAAAACACAAAATGAAATCAGCCCTTTTAATAATTTCTAAATGTACAGCTCAGTAATGTTATGTGTATTTACAGTTATAGAACCAATCTCTAGAGTACTTTTCATCTTGCAGAATCAAAACGCAATACCATTAAACCATACTCCCCACTTCCTCCATTGCCCCAGCCCTTGGAAACTGCTCAGAGTTTTTAACTTTTACATATGTTTTTCATCATGTTAATTTTTCAGCATTCTAACAGTTACTGTGAAGGGGATGTCATTTACTATCATGGGTTCCACCTGGCTGGAGGTGGCCTTATAAAATAAATCAGCTTTTTTCCCCTTGCTGTTGCTACTACTTTTCCTGGAATCCTAAGAATTGATGGACTTTGAGTCTTCTAGCAAATAAGTTGCTGTAAATTGAGCAGTGTTCTAGGAATGGGCATGTTAATCACTTGTCGATGGCAATCACTTCCAGCTCAGTTTGCTGATCCTTGTGCTCATCTAGGTGGAGAGATATTAACAACAGAAGGCAACCAAAAGGCATCTGTTTCTCATAAAATATAAGAAAATGAGGGCAGGGGATTTAGTTCACTGGTGCTGCTGCCGGTTCACAAGGGAAAGGTCCTGAGTTCGATCCCCTGTTAAAAAAAAAAAAAAGAGTGAGGACCCAGAAACATGGACCTTTAGAATTATTTCTCTATGTGACCAACCTAGGCACAGCAAGCACATCTCAGAGGCTGAGATGCCAGTGAATGGCACTGCTGAAGCATGAACTGTAAGAAGAGTAACTAAGGAGGAGAGACTGGTGCAGAGGCTGTTGGAGTACTGAGATAGGAGAACATGTAGGTGAGAATCATGATGGAAAGAGAGAAAAGGGGGAAGATGCAGGATTTAACAGAAAGAGATTATAAGACTTGGAGAGTGAATAGGAATCAAAAGAAAGGATTTAGGAGGTGAAACCAATGTTGTTGGGTGCTGGCTTGGTGCTGACCATCTGCCCCTGGGATCTCATTTCCATCTGAGGAAATTTCTCTGAGTTAGGCATTATTTCTCCTATTTTGTTAGGGAAGAAGTTTATTTATTTTTTTCTCACTGAGTTTATTGGTACATTTTAGGTATACAGTACAGTTATATTCATCATTGGGATCTTGTACCTTTACATGACAGGTCTTAGTTCTCATTATTTCCCCCTGTCCCTGCCCTCCCTTCACCCCCTCCTCCCCTCCCCATTTACTAATACTTTATTTCCATTTTTTCATTTTCTCATATTTTTTCTTTCCCTTATTACTCTTCCCACTTTCCCCACACCTTTAGCCCTTTTCCAGGGAAGAAGTTTAAAAACACTGATTCAGTTGCCCAAAATTGTATGACGGACAGTTGATTGAGTACTTTTTTTTCATCCAGAATCTGCCTGATTCCTAAACCTATACTCTCTTCTTATGAAAAAGCCTCAAGGTTTCTAGTTTGGGAGACTGCAAAGCTGATTTTACTATGAACAGAGAAAACAGCACTGATAGATGGGGGCAGCTGTCAGAGTAAAGATAGACAATGGTACCTTCTGTTTGAATATGCTGAATTTGAGATGAAGGTGGGCAATGGAGATAAAGGACTGGATGAGCTGAAGACCAAAGTATTGATTAGCTTTTTGAAAGCCTGAGTCTAAAAAGAAAAGAATGCTGGATACATTCTTGATCATATTGTCAGTGAGTGGGCAGAAAAGAGAAAGAGGGGTCCTGCGTCATCCGTTAAATTCACGGGACTGTGATTGTTAGAAAAACCGCACATGTGCTTCTGTATGGAAAAGTGGGACTAGGGCAGAAGGATCCGAATTGTCAGTCATGACTCAGAAAAGTTACCTTAGTGCTCTGAGGAGTGAGCTAGTCCTTCTTGGTCCTTCTGCAGACGAGACATCAGCCTCTTCTTCTGTTTTCCCTTTTTCTCTCTGCCTCCCTCCTTTTTTTCCCCCAGTACTGGAGACTGAGCCCAGTAGCACTCTATTATTGAACTACTTCCCTAGCCCTTTTTATTTTTTATTTTGAGACAGTTTCACTAAGTTGCCAAGGTGGCCTTCCTTCCTTCCTTTCTTTCTTTCTTTCTTTCTTCTTCTTTCTCTTTCTTTTTTTCTTTTTTGGTATCAGGGATTGGACTTGGGACCTTGTGCTTGCAAGGAAGATGGTAGCACCACTGAGCTAAATCCCCAGAACATCAGCCTTTCTTAAAGCCCTCGATCACTCCTTCATACAGATTGCTTCTCATCCAGGTTGTCATTAAAGATGTCCACCAGGGACACCCTTTGTCTGCTTCTTCACATCTTAGCATGTGTACTTTATCACCAGAGTTTTTATTGCAATATGAATTTCATAAATTTATAGTTTTAAAATGGATTTTCTTCCACTGTCTATAGCAGTGATAGAGAACCTTTTGGAACTTTCAATAATACAAACAGCTTGTTGCAGCACTCAAGCCATAGGTTTGCCACCACTGGCCTAGAGAGTGAAGTCAGACTCCTTAACACAGCCCATTGAGTCCCCACACAAAGGGAATAAGCCACCAAGCTGCCTTTCCACAAAGCTTCTGCTCCTCCAAGCATCAAAAACTCCACTCAAATGCTTCCCAGCTGTATCTCCCGAGACATCAGCCCTGCTACTGCATGCATTGGTACTTTCATTGTATGACCACGACAAACTTCTGATGGTCCTTCAAGGTCCAATGAAGTGGCATATATCAAGAGGGACATAGAGACAAAGTAGAAAATATTACTAGATTCAAATTCAAATCCAAGGAATAGACACCTGTAATCTATGCAATTATAGGAGAAATACATGAGACAAGCCATTTCTGAAATAAAACTGTTAGGTTTCTTAGGTTGCATTCATTGCTGGGATACTGATGTCTGTTGCTGTGACAAAATACCTAATATTCACAACTTACAAGAGAAAAGTTTTATTTTGGTTCACAGTTTTGGTGGTTTCAATCCATGGTTGGATCCAAGGCAGAAAACATGGTGGAAAAGTATGGCAAAGAAAAGCTGCTCAACTCATGCAAACAGAAAATAGAAAGAGAAAGAGCCAGAGAGAGAGGGCCCAGGGACCAGCTATACTCTTAAAAGCCATGCCTCCAGTTACTTCCTTCTTCCAGCTGGGCCTCATCTCCTAATTTCTCATTCAATTATGAACTCATCAATAGATCAATGTATGGGTGAGGTTAGAGCCCTCATAATCCAGTCACCTTCCCGGGACCCACTTTTGAACATTGCTACATCAAGAATCAAGCCCTCTCTCCATGAGTCTTTGGGGGACATTTTATGTCTAAACCACAAAACATCCCTAGAAGAGGGATTGTATTTTCATTGTCTTCCCACCTGAGAAAAATGCCTTCCTCCTAATGTGATCAGTTCCCACTCTCATACTTGCTCTGGACTTGTCTGCGTCATGGGTCCTCCTTTAGGTCAGCATCCTTCAGGCCTGCATAGTGGATAGGCAGACACAGTGTTACCTGATTGTACCCTGGACCCTAGAGTGGGTGGTTAGGATGGATCCCCAGAGGACTAAAACACATAATATGTCACAGAATTGAACTGGAAAAAAACCTGAGAAAACTGTGAAAAGCTGAAATAGTACAGTGTGCTAAGAGCCAGAAAATCTGCATTTTATATTTGGCCCTACTTATTGGCTCTGACCAAAAGAGGCAGACACTGGTTTAAATGTGGAAGTAGCACTTGGGAGGCTGAGGCAAAAGGATTGCCATGAGCTCCAGACTAGTCTGGGCTACATAATGAGTTCAAGGCCAGCCTGAACTACAGAGCAAGATCCTGTCTCACAAGAACAAATAAGTAAACAAATATAAATAAAAAAATAAATGTGACAGTTTATGGAGTATTTTGGACATATGGTGCCTAAACCAGCAGTGGTTTTCAATATGGCATTTGTTGAATCAGGTGTTGTAACACAACTGGTAAATTTCTTCCAACTCCTAGAGAAATTATTTGAAATTTAAGAATCTGGTGACCTTGAGGAAGAGCTAGTCGAGGCTAGTGCCCATGGAGATGCTGCCAAAGTGGATGACTTTCAGTTCCTGTCTTGTTCAGGGAATCTCCTCCATTCTTGAAAATGGTGCTGGCTTCCCTTAGTTCCATCAGTTATGAATACCATATATTTAAAAGTCATGCCTTGCAATTTTATTTCCTGAAAACTTGGCACATAGCCAATATTAAATAAATGTGTACTGATTTATTCCCCCTTCACCTTTTCCACTTTCCCCCTTTTTTCTATTTACTTATTTTTGGCACACCATGCTGGGAATTGAAGCAAGGGCCTCACCTATGCTGGGCAGATGCCCTACAATCTCACCCCTCTTTCTTGTGTTCATAACTTCTGTGTTATCAGTGTTGTTGTATGTAATGAGGATTTAAAGATGACTTGTTTTTGAAAATTTATGTAAAAATAGTGATTTATTTGCTAGCTACTTTCCCCACATATATATTCTCATTCTTTCCCTCTCTTTCTGTCTAGCTTTCTC
The DNA here is from genome assembly GCF_012274545.1 of Fukomys damarensis. NCBI lineage: Eukaryota > Metazoa > Chordata > Mammalia > Rodentia > Bathyergidae > Fukomys > Fukomys damarensis. Next base: position 31,506,890 of record NW_022900950.1, on the reverse strand, counting down.
TCTCCATGAGACAGAATAAGTGCTTAGATCCTGAGGCCTCAAGGGGTTTGAAGGTCCAGGGTTTAGGCTGGGTGGAAAAAGAGAAACAAGCAGGAAATAGTTTTTCTAGGGATTGATTTTTAACCTCCTCCCCACATCAATATACTCTTCACAGCTCTGGTTAATTATCAATTTTTGTGAGAAAGCAAGGCTGTTCTCTTTTGAAAGTCCCCTGAGCACAGCAGGCTATGCAAGATATGCCTCCAGTTAGTGAAAACATCGGCATCTCGATGAATCCGATGAGTCCTCTGTGACTTTTGCATTGTGTCTCTCTGCGCCTTAGAACAGTGTAAGCAAGTTATTCTGCATTTCATCTTTTAAAAATCTCATTTCATTTCCATCTCCTTTTCTTCTTCTTCTTCTAAAATTGATAAAGAATTGAAAATTTTCCATTTTATGAACTAAAGATTAAATAGTTGCTCTTTTAGGAGTTTCTTTAATCCCACCCCACCCCCCGCCAGTGTTGGGCATGCAACCCGGGAGCCTTGGGCATGCTAAGCAAGTATATCCCATGAAGCCCCATCCCTCAGCCCTCAATGTTTTTTAGCATCCATTATGCTTTTAAAATTTTCAACAGTCTAAATTACCCAAGCTTTCTGTTTTTCTCTAGAATAAGGGTGCAATGATGTCATACTTTGTTATCTGAATCCCTCTCTGTATTCCTCTCTGTTATTTGTATCTAATGATTGAGTGTCATTTTTTAAAATCCCAGAATTAGGTTTCCTGATGCTTAATAGATGTTTAATTGGATATGTCAATATATTTTATTCAGGTTTACTCTTGCCTTTTTATTTTTTCACCTTTCTCTTTGTGGTAACTCTTCTTCAGATATTCTTTTAATGATGGTATGCAGGTAGTGAATGCTCTTAGAAAAAATAAACTATGCACATATTAAGAAAAAGAGAAGGAAAGAAAAGAGAGGGCATTAGATCAAATAGTCTTCCAGTAGAGAAAATTATTAGAGATGAAGACTATGACACAATGATAAAGGATCAGGAAGACATAATTCTAAATGTCTGTATAGCAAACAACAGAACCCCAAAATACAGGAAGCAAAAAATGAGAGAGCAGAAAGAAGAATTAGACAAACTCATAAGTATAGTAAGGAGACAGCAATACCCTATTTTCAGAAACTGTTGGAACTGGTGGATGGAACATCAGCAAGGTGTAAAAGACAAGGTATGAACAACACAATTGGTAAGGTTTGAATATGGTCTGTCCCCACTAGAACCCATTTGGAATTGAATCTACATTTTGAGATATCAAGAGAGTGGAAACATAATTGTACTATGGGGTTCAGAGGTGAGCCTTTGACTCATGATTAGGATTAGCTAAGGGCATAGAATCCTGTAGCTTCATAAGAAGAGAGAGGAACCAGAACACACACACATAAATTTTTTTCTGTTTCTCACCACACAATGCCTTGTGAACCCTCAGGACTCTGCAGGCAAAGTGGCAGTCACCAGATTTGGCCTCTTGTCCTTGGACCAGAACCATGAGCCAAAACAAACCTATTTTACAAAGCACCCAAGTCTGTGTCATTGTGTTATCACCAAGGGAAAATGGCCTAAGCAATGATCCACAGGTTATATGCTGTATGATTCTATTTATGTAACATTTTTGATATACCAAAATTGTAGAAATGAAAGCAAATCCTTGATTTCCAGGGTTTGTGAGGAGGTGGGAAAGAGGTAAGTGTGGTTGTAAAAAGGCAACAGGCAGAATCCTTGTGGTTTGGAACTATTATGCATTTTAATCATAGTGTTGAATACACAAAATCATGTGACAAAATTACATAGATCTAAGTACCCATAGATCGATACACACAAATGAGAAACAATAAAAATACTAAATAATTTCAAATTTGAAAAAGTAAGGGCTGGGGATTTGGCTCAGTGGTTTCACCGCCTGCTTTGCAAGCACAAGGACCTGAGTTTAATCCCCAGTACAAAAAAAAAAAAAAAAAAAAAAAAACACCACCACCAACAACAAAAAAAAAAAACCCAAATTTGAACAAGTTCAAATTCTTCTGCAAAATGAAAAATTTAATTGATAAAGAAAAAGCAATCAGAGGTTGGGAGATTGAGGTAAGGATACTTAGTCCTTTTTGACTATTGTCATCACTTGCTGTATGATTACAAGTATGCAACACCATATCTAGTTTATTTATTTTTATGCTTACAAAAAATTAGGGCCTGGGATTTAGCTCATTGGTTCCACCACCTGCCTCACAAGCACAAGGACCCGAGTTCGATCCCTGGTACAAAATAAATAGATAAATAAATAAATAAATAAATAAATTGCACTCAATTCAAGGTTGTCCTAGTAGTTAAGATATCTCTGCTTTCTTGATTCTTAGGATGCCTTAACAAGAAGAAAATTCTTTTGCCTTAAATTTGCACATCATAATGTTGCTTACAATTACACATACAATTTTTGCTCTACTTGTATATTGTAGTATTTGCCATTACTTGTATATTCTTAAGGAATTGTGTCATGTGTATAAGACTTTATGTTATGACACAAAAAAATATTCCATGCAAAGAATACAACCTCCCCAAAGCAAAGTGCTTATACTAATATCAGAAGAAACAGATTTTAAATTAAAAATATTTACAGGAGTTAGGCATGGTGGCACATACTTATAATCTCAGCACTCTAGGAGGCTGAGGACAAAAAGATTGCAAGTCTGAGCCCAATCTGTGCAACTTGGTGACTTACTGAGAATTTATCTCAAAGAATAAAATAAAATAAAATAAAATAAGCTGGGGATATAGCTCTATGTGAAGACCTTGGGTTGAAACTCCAGTACTATGAAAAAAAATGTTTATAGGAAACAAAGAAGGGCCAGACATGGTAGTGAGATCTTGTCTCAACAAAACAAAACAAAACAAATAAGCAAAAAGAAACAAAGAAGGATATTACATATTAATAGAAGCTCTAATCCTATAGAAAGGTATAACAGTTACAAAAATTTACACATCTAATAATGGGTCACCAAAATATATGAAGCAAAAAGTCAACAGATTTGAAGAGAAAAATAGTTGTACAGTAATAATTGGAGACTTCCTTACCCTACTCTCAGTTATGAATAGGACAACCAGCTAGTATGTAAGTAAGGAAGTACCAGAGTTGAACAACTTGATAAACCAATTAGATCTAGCAAATATATACAGAACATTCAATCAACAACATAAAATGAATTCTCAAGAGCACATGGGGCATTCCCCAGGACAGACCATATGTTAGGTTACAAAATTGAGTCTTAATAGTTTTTAAGACTGACATCACATAAATCATCCTCTCTGACCACAATGGGGTGAAGTTAGAAATCAACAACGGAAAATAAGAAAGCTCACAAACTTGTGGAAATTAAACACCAATGGATCAAAGAAGAAATCCTAAGAGAATTTAGAAGACATTTTAAGATTAAAAACACTACAAACCAAAATTTATAGGACATGGTTAAAGCAGTGCTAAGGAGGCAATTTTAGCCGCAAATCCTTACCTTAAAAAAAGACAAAAGTTCTCAAAAAGCAACCTAACATCATGCCTTCAGGAAGTAGAAAAAGAACAAACTAGTCCTGAAGCTAGCAGAAGGAAGGAACTAAAAAAGATAGTGATAAAATAGATATTAGAAAAACAATAGATATGACCAAGAAGCCAAAACTAGTTATTTTAAAAAAGGTTAATAAAATTGACCAACCTTTATCTAGATTAACTAAGAAAAAAAGAAAGAAGAGTCAAAATTATTGAAATGAGAAGTGGAAGTGGGACATTTCTACTGCTTTTACAGGAAAAAAAGGATGAAAAGAAGGGCTGTGAACAACTGTCCATCAATAAATAAATAACAATTGTTCACTGCAGACATGTTCTGGACTGCTTCTTGATTTCAATTTAATTCAAATGATTTAAGGGTGATAGACTAGTGATCAGTGGTCAGTGTCCAAGTTGTGGTCAGTGTCCAAGTTGTGCTTGATCTTAATGTGTTGCTGATTGTATCAGTTGGGATAAAGCATTGAGGTTGATTTGATGAGCTGTTTTCTCTGATGTTATGAAGATGAGAATGTCTGTGGGTCATTAGAGACACAGAAGCTAGGGTGCAACTATATCAGGAAGATTTGGGTGATAATCCAGAGATTAAATCAAGGACAGTCTGACAACAAAAATAAAAATGAGAAAACACTTAAGCAAGACACAATGACAGACTTCCAGTTTACCAATGGCAAACAGTAGGGCAAATGAGGATGAAAAGGCCAATAGTGAACCACCAGGACACCCTGAACTCAAAGCACAGGAAGTAACAAAACAGATCAATCAGGCTCTAGAAAAATTCAAAACAGAACTAATTTCCCAGATAACCATAGAGATAGTGAGCAAAATGGAAGTCGTGATTCGAGACTCTAGAGCAGAAACTGACAAAAAAGTAGATGACCTCAGGACCACGATAGAAGCCATGAAGGCCCAGCATAAGAAAGAAATGGAAACAATAAACGCCCAACATAGGAAAGAAATGGAATCCATAAAACAGATTCAAACAGATATCCAGGAGATTAAGCACTCTATTGAAAGTGTATGAAACAGAATAAAAGAATGCGAAGATAGGCTCTCAGATATAGAAGATAAGATTGCAGTCAGTGACCATGAAAAGAGAGGTCTCTTAAAAACAGTAAGAGATCATGAGAAATCGATCCAACAACTCCTAGATGATGCAAAGAAGAATAACATAAGACTGACAGGAATCCATGAAGTAGCAGGAGAAAATACAAATGACTTTAAAAAGCTGTTCGCAGAATTAATGACAGAAAACTTCCCAAACAGAGGGGAAGAATTTGACATTCAGATAACTGAGGCATATAGGACCCCAACTAGCTACAATCAAAAAAAATCTACACCTAGACATATAATAATCAAGATCCCAGAAACCCAACAGAAGAACAAAATACTACAAGCAGTAAGAGAAAAGAAACAAATCACATACAAAGGAAAGCCCATCAGAATCACAGCAGACTTTTCAACACAAACCCTTGGGGCAAGGAGAGCCTGGAATGAGATATTTCAAGTACTAAAAGAGAACAACCTCCAACCTAGACTGATGTATCCAGCAAAACTCTCTTTCAAAATGGATGGGGAAATAAGACACTTCCACGACAAAGAACACCTGAGAAACTACATGAATACCAAACCAGCACTACAAGGAATTCTAAACAAGATCCTAGAAAAAGGCAATGAAGGGAACAACAGCATGAGGCCCAACAGAGCAAATCAAATAGGCAAGGCAAGAAATTAAAAGAAGGTGGAAAAGTAAAAAGAGCCAACAAAAGGCCAATAACATGTCAATAATAAGTTAGTACATATCAGTTATAACCAGCAATGTGAATGGCCTCAACTCACCAATCAAGAGAAATAGACTGGCAAAATGGAATAAGAAGCAAAATCCAACAATATGTTGTATACAAGAAACACACCTAGCACAAAAAGAAGCCCATAGACTGAAAGTGAAAAGATAGAAAACAATTCTCCATGTGACAGGAGCCCAGAAAAAACAGGGGTAGCAATTTTATTTGCAGACAAAGTAAATTTCAAACCAAAACTGATTCTAGTATTATTGATATATGACGGTACTGTATCATACCTCTATGAATGTAAAATATCTTGTACCTGCTTTATGATACATAGTAGGGACCGTGCTTTATCAGAGCTACATTTAATGATATTACTCTAGAATGTTCTCTTTCCAGGTGATGATTAAGATGCTAATAAAAAAAAATGGTCCCGGATACCACAACAATAACAGAACTTAGCTGTTTTCTGGATATTATTCTTTTCTTTTTTTTTTTTGTTTTTTTTTGTTGTTGTTTTGTTTTGTTTTTAATGGAATGTGCTGAATGTCTGTAATTTTGTTCAGATGACTGCAGAACCTGGAAAAGCTGTTGTTGCTATCGATGTATAACATACTATTATTAGTCTTTTTATATAAATATAAATATAAATATATACATACATATATATATAAATTGAATTTTGGGAAACTTTAACGGTGCTGCC
>NW_022900950.1:31497906-31500737 GCF_012274545.1 Fukomys damarensis | reverse complement strand
CTCCAGAATTAAGGATTATTTTGATGTTACATCATTGCCTTTTCTCTTTTACTTTCCTTTTTAGTTTTATTTTAGGATTCCCTATTTTTAATGTTCATACAGAGATTTCTTTAACTGAAATACCGAATAGTTTCTTTGGTGTGAAAAACTATAATAGTACACAGGATCCTAATGAGATAATTAATAATGTGAAATAGGAAGCAAAGGGCTAAAAGTGTAGGGCAAGTGGGAAGGGTGGGGAAAAGGTAATAAGGGAGAGGAAAAAAATATGAAAAACTGAAAAAATGGAAACAAAGTGTTTGCAAATGGGGAGGGGAAGAGGGGGTGAAGGGAGGGCAGGGGCAAGGGGAAAAAATGAGAATCAAGACCTATTATGTAAAGGTACAGGATCCCAATAGTGAATGTAACTGTATTGTATACCTAGATTGTACCAACAAACTCAATTAAAAAAAAAAAAAAGAAAAAAAAAAACAAAGTGGGCTAATTCCTAGAAACACACAACCTACCATGACAGAATCAGGAAGAGGAGAATTCTAGGAAGATGGCAGAGCATGAAGCAGCAACAAATCAACCTCTCTATGATGCAGAATCCAGACAATGGAAAATAAAAATTTGGGTAGGACAAGGAGGAAGTCAGATCCCAGGGACCCAGGAAGGATCTGAAAGGAAAATTCACAAAGAAAGCGAAGAGTCAGACCTTAACACAGAAAAAGGAAGGAGCAATCCACTCTTTCTCCCTGGCTCCCAGCTTGTGGCATGAGAAAGGAAGTTTCAATCCACAAAGAAACAGTGAAAGCAGGTGACTACTGAGACCTCCAAGGAGAAATTCATCAGGGGAGCAGAGCAGTAGATGCTCTGGGCTACAACAGCTGGTGAGTGACTTCAGTCAAAGTGACTGCTTTGTTCCCTTGAAAGGGTGCTTGGCCAGATGCCACTGTAGGGAGGGACCAGCTGCACTTGGGACCCAGAGAATTCACTGATTGGCTTCATCTTAGGATGCCAGTGTTAAACTCTCACCATAACTGGGTGAGGGACAACCACAGGAGACATCCAGAGATAAAGAGCCAAGGCCAGGTCAGCAAGAAACACCCAGATTGTAATAAGCAGGGGACCATGAAAAATCAATTCAACAGCTGTTAGATGATGAAAAGAAGAATAACATGAGATTAATTGGAGTTGATGGAAAAGTAAGAGCACAAGCAACATAAAAAAGCTGTTCACAAAAGTAATGGCAGAAAACTCCCCAAACATGGGAAAAAAACTTTTACATACAGAGAAGTGAGGCATATAGAACTCCAATTAGTCATGATAAAAAAATGTGGATCAAGAAAATAATAGTCATGATTCGAGAAATTCAACATAAGAACAGAATATTAAAAGTAGTTAGAAAAAAGAAACAAATCACATATAAAGGAAAGTGCATCAGAATCACATCAGACTTCTTAACACAAACTCTTAAGTCGAGGAGAGCTTGGAGTGACATATTTCAAGCCCTAAAAGAAAATAATCTCCAGCCCAGTTTGATATATCCACAAAATTATCTTTCAAAAATTGATGGAGAAATAAGATACTTCCTTGATAAAGAACACCAGAAGAAATTCATGGCCACAAACTAGCACTCCAAAATGTTCTAAAGGATATTCTAGAAAAAGACAATGAAGATAAGAATTCTAAGATTTTAAATAGAATAAATCCACCAGGCAAGTCAAAGAATGAAACAGAAGGGAAACAAAGGGAAGCAACAAAAGGAAAATAATATGACAAGAATGTCAATACATATCAGTTATAACCATCAATGTGAATGATCTCAACTCACTAATAAAAAGAAACAGATTGGCAGAATGTATCAAGAAGCAAGATCCAACAATATGCAATATACAAGAAATACATTTAACTCATAAAGAAATTCAAAGGTTGAAAATCAAAGGATACCCCATGCAACACGAATATGGAAAAGAGCAGGGGTAGCCATTTACAGACAAAGTGGATTTCAAACCAAGACTGATCTGAAGAGACAAAGAAGGTCACCACATACTTGTTAAGGGAACAATCCAAGTGGAAGAGAGAACAATTATGAATATATATGCACCAAATACCAGCACATCTAACTATATAAGACAAATACCAATGGATATGAAAAATGAGATAAGCACTAATAAAATTGTAATAGGGAACTTTAATACCCCACTGTCTTAAAGAGATGAATCAACTAGACAAAAAAATCAACAAAGAACTATCAGAGCAAAATATTTTGAACAAATGGACTGAGTAGGTATCTACAGAGAGTTTCCCCTCACAACAACAGAATACATATTTTTCTTAGCAGCACACAGGAATTTCTCCAAAATAGAACACATACTAGCTCATAGAACATGCTTAAGTAAATGCAAAGGAATTGAAATTACCCAATGCATATTATCAGATCATAGTTCAATGAAATTGGAAATCAATGGCAAAATAAACCACAAACATTACATAAACATACGGAAATTAACACCCTCTGAGCAACTAATGGGTCATAGATGAAATTAAAGAAGAAATTAGACAGTTTTTTACAATTAAACAGTAGTGCCAGTATGACATAACAGACCTTATGGGGTGCAATGAAATCAGTCGTATGAGGGAAATTCATACTAATGAATTCCCACATGAGGAAAACACAGCAATTTCAAATAAATACCCTAATATCAAACTTCAAGCTTCTAGAAAAAGAGCAAATCAAGGAGGAAATTATAAAGATCAGAGCAAAAATTAATGCAATTGAGACTAAGTAGACAATACAAAGAATCAGTGAATCAAAGACTTGGTTCTTTTTTTTTTTTTTTTTTTTT
>NW_022900950.1:31435199-31497770 GCF_012274545.1 Fukomys damarensis | reverse complement strand
TTGTTTTTTTTTTTTTTTTTTTTTTTTTGGTGCCGGGGATTGAACATGGGTCCTTGTGCTTGTGAAGCAGGTGGTGGAACCACTGAGCTAAATCCCTGGCCCAAGACTTGATTCTTTGAAAGACTAAATAAAATAGACTAATCGTTATCCAAGCTTACCAAAAAGGAAAGAAAAGACCTAAGTCCATGCAATTAAGAATGAAAAGGGCAAAAATCACAAAGAATCCTGCAGAAAGCCACATAATCAATTTCCACTTTGAGAATCTGTCCTCTAATAAGATGGAAAATGCAGAAGAAATGGACAGATGGCTAGATACATATCAATTACAAAAGCTGAATCAAGAAGATATAAAAATTCTAAATAATTCAATATCAGCCAAAGAATTGGAAAAAGTAGTTAAAAAATACCCTACTAAAGAAATACCCATATCCTAACACATTCACAGCTGAATTCTACAAGAAATTTATAGATGATCTAATGCCACTACTCCTCAAACAAAAATGAAATTCTGACACATGCTACTGCATCAATAAAAGTTGAAGGCATTATGCCAAAGGAGAGATACATGACACACAAATTATATAGACTACTTCCAAGAAGTGGCTAGAATAAGCAAACTGAAAGAGACAGAAAGTAGATTAGAGTTTGCTAGGGGATAGGGACTAGGGAATGGGAAGTTACTTCTTGGTGATTATAGAGCTCCTGTTTGAGATAATGAAAATATTTTGGGTGATGAAAATGTTTCGGTTAAAAAACTGAATTAAAAATTCTAAATGTGCTCACCTTTATTGTACCTTATTTGAGTGAATGGGAAAAGCATACTCAACATATCTAAGTCTTCTTTGTTATGTGAGAGTTTTTATTCCAAGAAAGAGTAACAAATTCTAGTTGGTTGAAATGGAAAAGGAAATAAAAATTTTAAACGATATATAGGAACTAAAAGAACTTCTGAAAGAACTAAGATATCTGAGTTATTAGCTCAGAGGTTGATTGAACAAAGAAAAAATGGTGAAAATCCCTTGGTTTGATAAGGAAAATGCTGTTGTTAGCTGAAAATACTAGATTGAAAGCTTAGTTTTTTGTTTCTTTGTTTGTTTGTTTTTGTTTTTGTTTTTTGTATCCAGCATTGAACTCAGGTCCTTGCGCTTGCGAGGCAGGTGGCCAAACCACTGAGCTAAATCCCCAGCCTGAAAATGCTAGATTTTGTTGTTTATACTCCTGAAACCACTGGCACAAGACAAAGGCACACATCTCACCACCTCTAATACAATTGCATAAGTTGTTTTTAATTTGTTGTGCTGTTACTAACGTTCTGAGAGCTGCAGTTTTTGGGTTTTTTTTTTTTGGACCGGGGATCAAACTTTGGACCTTACATTTGTGAGGCAGGCAGAGGAACTCCTGAGCTCCCTGGCTCTATCTGCATTTAAAATATTCCAATTCTCACTTTCACCTTTAACTTTGATCTTATAGCAGCACCCCACCCCAATACCAGAAAAGATTCTCTCTCATCACCACTGGATACTCATTTCTAATTCAAACCTCAATGGGAAGTATTTGATAGGCAAAGGGAAAGTCCAGACTTGTGCTCCAGCTGTAAAAGATGCTGGGAAATAAAACTTTGGTATTTTTAGGTTTGCCTTGTGTCTGAGCTAAGAAGTCAGATATTACTTCCATATGAAAGGAATTTTTATACTGGATTCCTCTAGAAATAATAAACTTTCAATATAATTATATCATTAAATTTTATGTTCTTATTTTGGGAGGGGGGGAATTTAGTAGAGCTGCCAAAAGCTAAAAGACAAATATTAAAATTTCTTATTATAAATTTGCTTAGCAAAATTATATATCTGTGGCATTCTTATTTTTTTCCTTTGCATAGGTCTTTTCTTTTTTCTTTGTATAGGTCAATAATATTTTGGGGGATTTTTTTTGGTTGTTATTTGTTGTATTTGGTTGTTATTTTGTTGTTGTTCCAGAGATTGAACTCAGGACCTTGCACTTGCAGCTCCACTGAGCAAAATCTCCAGCCCCTTTATCTGAGACAAGGTCTTGCTATGTAGTATAGGCTGGCCTTGAGCTCACTGTGCAGCCTAGGCTGGCCTTGAACTTATGGTGATCCGCTGGTCTCAGCCTCCTGAGATCTGGGATTATAGGCAGGCACCACAACGCCAGGCTATGCGTTGTACAATATTAAAACTAGGACAGTGACATTGGCACAATTTACTGTACCAGCATTGCTTAACCAGTCATTCATTCACTGAAGGATTTTTTGGATTGTTTCCAGTTTGAGCTATGGTGAGTAAAGGTAATATAGACATTTAGGTCAACATTTATGTGTGATCACATGGCTCCATTTCTCAAGGATAAATGCCCACAGAAGCAGTTGATTAGTTGTATGGTAATTGTATGTTTAGCTTTATAAGAAATTCACAAAGTATTTCCCAGAGTGTTTGTACCATATCACATCCCTACCAGCAGCATATGAAACATAGTTTCTCTGCACTCTTGCAAACCTTTGATGCTATCATTGTTTTCAAATTGTAGCTATTTTAATTGGTATACAGTCATGTCTCACTGTGGTTTTAATTTAATGCTCAGTACTAAAAAAGATAGTTTTATTTGTTTTTGCCATGCACATATTTTTTGGTGAAATGTCTGTTCACTCTTTACCTTCTACTTTATCATTTTTTACTTCCTCTTTACATTATTTGCCTTTTAATTTTTTTGCGGATTCATCTAGTTAGTTTTATTTTTCATGTTCACTTGTACATTTGACTATAATTGTCAATTTCCTATTTCCATTCCTATTTCTAATCATTGCTTTTGAATACATGATGCTGTACTGTTACCCAAGATGCTGTGCCAGGTACTATATTGCTCCACCAATGGCTCTACTGGAAGCGTTCTCCTGTTTTCACAAGAAGACAAGTTCTTTGTTGAAAGCTGTGGGTGTAGCTCTGTGTAGAGGGCTTACTAGCATGCACGAGGTTCTGGGTTCCATCGCTGCACACACCTGTGCACACACATGCACAATTAGTGTCATTACTCCTTCACATTATGCCCACAATTTCCAATTTCTAAATATTGCTGGAATGAAAAATGCTTTAGTTCCAGATGATTCTTGGGCTCTTCTTGCAATATTTCTCAGAGTTCAAGGAATCCTAGTGTTTGTGTACATCCTCCCCTTCCATCTGTCATTATCCATTCAGGGTAACCACATATGTCACCAAGTTCTTTTCCTACCTTTGACTCTTTTTCTCTTTGCTTCCTTTACCAAATTTCTCTTCCTCTTCTTCCTCTTCCTTCTCATTCTGTTTGCCTAATGCCTCCTTTTTCTTGACAGAGTCCTATCTGAAAAATTTCTTTAGCTGGATTATGAGCTTGATGACCCCTGAACTTTGCATCCCAGTAAATATTTTTCTTTCACTTTGAACAAGTGAATACTATCTCAGGTTACACATTCTTGGGCCCTTTGTAATCTATAAAGATTATCCCATTGCTCCACTAACTTCTGGTTTTGCATATGAGCAGCCCAGTACTAGCTCATTTGTTTTCTTTTCTGTAAGTAAGTTGTTCTTTTGGTCTAGAAGCATGCAAAATTTATCTTTAATGCTGGAATTTTAAAATTTTACTAAGATAGGCCAAGTTATATGCTTTTTTCTTTTCTTTCTTTAAAAAAACTTTTCTAGATCTGCATAAGCAAGTCCATAAATGAACAACATTTATTTGATTTTTTTTTTTTTTTTTGTACTTGCGATCAGGGATCAAACCCAGGACTTTTGGTCTGCCAGGCAAATGCTCTGCTACTGAGGTATAGCCCCAGCTTTATAAAGTTTATTTTGAGACAAGAGTCTTAATTGGGTTTCCCTGCTGGGCTTGCTCATATGATCCTTTCTGCCTCAGCCTCTCAAGCAGCTGGGATTACAGGAGTGTGCCACCATGTCTGGTTTCCTTGATCATCTCTTTCTTACTTCTTCATCTATTACTGGTTTTCCTCTGGCATCCATTACTTGTTTAGGACTTGTCTTTTCAAGTATCTTTTAATTTATATATTCCTTCTCCTTGTATTCTTGTCATGTGCTTTAAAATTATTTTTCCTATTTGGTCTTAAAACCACAATTAAAAGAAAAACCTCAGTGGCAGCTATTTTGTCATTCAATTTATCTATTGACTTTTTAAGTTTGAAAAGAAATTTTTAAAAATATCTAGAGAGTAAAAATGACAGGTTTTATGCTGTAACCAGATCACCTTAAGCATTAATTAATGTGATTTTAGTTACTATTAATAGATATCCTACCAATTCTCATGGCTCGTCTCCATGAGGAAGGCTCCGTTCCATGCAATCATTCAGGTATCCTGGTTGACAGAACTGCTGACATCATCAACGTTTAAGTTTAAAGAGATAGATGAGTAAGATTTTAGGCACAATCATTGTTGGAAGAGAAAGAGAATAGATAGTTGTGCATCACTAGGACTAGAAATACATCACATACATCCTTCCCTGGCTCTCCCATCTTCAAATGTCATCTACTATATCAGAAACACTTCTCAGTTGTTTTGTCCATACTACCACTACAAGCAAACCTACTAAAAAGAGTTCAGGCTGTGTTTGTAATTTCCATCCCTTCTCCCCCGACCCTGCAGTCGCCCTGCCACAGTGGACAGTAGATAGTTGAAGACTGTGTTCAGAGTTACTTGTTTTAGTTCTTTTGTCTCCATTAGTGTTGTTATAGAACTGATTCCACATACAATTAGTTTCATTTGTTTACTTACTTCGTTTTAGTTTTTTTTTTTCCTGGAAAGAGGCACTCTTACTGATTTAATTTTTTAAAATATGGAGAATATTAACATACTCTCAAGAGCCAAAACTCTGAAAAAACGATATTCCTACAATTATCATTCTGTCCTGTTTCCCCTCCTACCATTCTCCCTCAGTGAGCTAACCAACTGCATTGCTTTTCACCCTGTCCTTCTCGTTATAATGATAACACAATGGATGTGTATTTAAAAATTTTCTCTCTCTTCTTACACAAAGGCAGCATGCTGTATATTCTTTTTCTACTTTGCCCTTTTTTTTTCATTTAATGACATTTCTTAGAAGTCGTTCCACATGGGTTCACAGCAGTCTCCCTCATCTTCTCTTTTGTACCTTCAAGCTTGCTGATTCTCTCCCGGCTGTGTCCAGTCTACTAATGAGTCCATCCAAAGCATTCTTCATTTTCAATATGGTGGATTTAATTTTTAAAATTTCAGTTTGATTCTTTCTTAGCATTGCCCTGTCTTTTCTTACTATTCTTGCATGCTGCCTATTTTCTCCTTTGGAGCCCTTAGCATATTAATCATAATTATTTTAATTATTGGCCTAATAGTTCCAAAAAGTCTCCATTATATCTAGGTCTGGCTGTGAGACCTGCACTGACCTTTCAGATTGTAACTTTTGCCTTTTAGCATGCCTTGTAATGTTTTTGGTAAAAATGGATGAATCTGGATTAGCTAATACAAAAGTATAATTCAAGGGCACTGGGAATTTAAGAACAAGTGACAAAGATGAAATTTAGAGTTGTTTCCAAGACTCCTAGGTCCTATATAAATACAAATAAATTATAGAAAAATATTATTTGCAGGTCACTGTTTGAATCTTAAAATATATCCCACATAGATGACATGGAGTCAAGATAGTTATTCATTTATGCTAGTTCACTAACATCATATTTAACATTATTAATAAATAGAGGTTATTTTTGAATCTGTGTTAAGACTTGAATTGTTTTCTTTTACTCCATACAATTTGACTTCTGGTTTCAACTACCTGCACGGAAATCTAAAGTGCCATTGTAGGTTAAATTTGCACAATAACCAAGTAGATGGTCAAGCCTCAATGGTGGCCTTTGTTTAGTGTTGACAAAACAGGCTGGAGTTGGGGCCAGGGATTTAGCTCAGTGATGCTGCTGCCTGCCTTGCAAGCACAAGGTCCTGAGTTCAATCTCTGGTACCCAAAAAAAAGAAAGAAAAAAAAAGGCTGAAGTTTAGTCCTTAAACTTGCAGTTAAAGGTGAACCTTCTATCCAGGCAGAGTAAATTAGAGAAGTTATGAAATCTGGAAAGAAAATTCAAGGAGACCAGGAAGAAGGCAGCATAAGCACTGCTGGTGTGTGTGCATTTAATATTTTAGCAAAGACAGAGAAGTCAGTCACTGATTTCTTTAGCAACTTGAATAATCAGTACTTTTTCCTTCAAAAATCTTGCTGATGGTTGCATTTCATTATATCCAGTAAAATATAGAGTGAACCATTTGTAGAGACATCCTCAGAAGATATTTCATAATGACAAATTCAGAATCACTGACTGCTTTTTCTTTGTCATTTTTTCCCTGATTGTGTAGGTGTTTGAGGCTCTTCTATTCTTTTGTATTAAATATGGGCTACTTGAAAACTATTCCATTGTCTTTATTATCATCATTAATTTCCTCCACTTAGACTTTGGTCCCTCCAAAAATGGAGCACAAATTGGTGTAGGAACCTGGCTGTACAGTCTCTTCAGGAATGTTAGGAGTGCCTTAAATCTATTTTCTTCTTCATATTAGGTAAAAATGCAGTTATGCAGGTTTCTGAATATTAGTGTTTGAAATATTTTTTCTTTTTCTATAAAATCAATGAAGGAAAATTATAATTAATTCTTTTTTAAAAAAATTAATCTCGTCCTGAGTAATTTTTCTTTCCTTTTAAATTACATCTCTGTCCATAGCTTTGGTAGAAGTGTCTGATTGTGTGTGTGCATGTGTGTGTGTGCGTGTGTTACTGTAGCTCAAATCCAAGGCTTTGGACATGCTAGGCAAGTTCTCTGTCCTTGAGCTACGCCCTCACCAAAGAAGCGCCCAGTTCTGATTTCTCTTATTTGAGAAACTCAAAGTATGAATAAATTAAAGAGTAAAATAAAAAAGACACGGTAAAAAACAGGGAGGTAGATATTTTGGAGATGGGGAAGGAGTAAAAGGAAGGAAAAGGGTAGGGATGAGAGAAAAAGGAGATTGAAAATGATCAAGATATTTTATTAAGATATATACCAATTCCCCAAAATCAATACAAACATTCTGTATCACAAATATACACCAATAAAAAGTTCTGTGTGTATTTTTCAGATGACAAAAAATGATACCCCATGAGTCTGAAAAGCTAGTTGTTCGCTGTTTCAGCAACTGTGTTGGCACCATCCACAGATTCAAAGAGCACAAAGGCATAGCCTCTACCATTCCCAGTCCTTCTTTTTGAACGGCCTGAGTCTCAGAACAGCACCAAACAGGGATGTGGATGCTTGAATGTGGGTTTTTAATGTGTTGCAGCAGGTGGCAAAGGCAGATTATTACAGGCTTCGGTGACTGGTTGTGTGCCAATGATCTTGTACCATCTTTACCTGAAGTTGGGTATCTTCCTATGGTTCCATCACAGAATGAGCTTTGTTGGGTCAGCAAAGGCTGCCAAGTTTAACGTACCCAGGCTGGGACCAAGATGGAGCAGACAAGCTCCATCTGCACTCCTAGATATAATATGCCTTACAATTTTCTATTGAAGGCCAGAAAAATCACTCAAGTAGAACTGAAATAGGTAGCTCTTCAGAGTGAGCTTTTATGTTAATCTGGCTGAGTTTTATCTCAATCTGGCTTGGGGTGGGGGGGTCAGGCCGTGTTTTCTTTCTATAGCAGTGGTGTCCAAGGCCGAAATCTTCTGCAGGGTCCTTGTGCTTGTGCTCTGAGATTCCTTCTGAAATAGTGTCTGTTTGGAATTTGCATTTCTTTCAGTTGTGATTCCCTGTTAACATGCAGGAGTCTTGTGGTTGGCTGGTAATAAGGTGAATAGGAGAGCATTGTATGCTTTAGCACTCCATGATCCAGTCTTAATCTTTCAGTGGCTGTGACCTTCACAAATGTGTGGGCTCCAGTGAGCTCCAGTGGGCTCCAGTGAGGCAGGAGAGCTAGGTGCATATGGAGCAAAGTGCTTCCCTTCCCCAAAGGCTGTCAGGCTCTGGTGCAGTACTTTCCATTGGGCTAGACCATTGCTAAAGAGAGCAGAGTGTTCTAGGCTGATTTCTAAATACTTCTTCCCCTGAGAACCTTGGGGACACTTGAAGGTAAACTCAGGTGAGTGTGGGAAATCATGAAACTGGGCTTTTTGGAGTTTTATCTCTGAAGTCAATTCTTGATGATTCTATAGCAATGAACCATTTATACAGCTTTAGTGTTCCTACCAGGTTCCAGCTACAGCTTCTGCTCCATGTAAACTTGTTTTCTCTCTTTGTCTCTACTCTTCAGTTTGTACAGTGACTTCAATTCTCTCATGATTTAAAAAGGGTTTTCATTTTCAGTTTGTTCAGTGTTTTCTTCTTTCCTCTTCCCTTCCTCCTTCCCTCTCTCCCTTTCTCTTTTTTTCTTTCTTGTTTTAAGGTTGAGAATGATGAGTTCTAAGTTCTTTACATGTCAGGCCAGAAACTGTGAGTCAGTGCTATTGATTTTTGCATGTTAATTTTATATCCTGCTATCTTACAAAATTCTTTTATTGTTTGAATTGTCGTAACATTGATTTTTGAGGTTTTTTTCATGTTTGCCATTTAGTCATCTGCAAATAGAGATAGTTTTATTTTTCAATTTTTTTCCTTATGCCTTAAATTGTTTTCTCCAGTCAAACTGTAATGCCTAGTACCTATGGAATAGGTTGTTAAATAGTCATGAGGATTTTGGACATTTTGCCTTATTTCTGACTTTAATGGAACTAGCATAGATTTCCTGTTAAGTAAGATACTGGTCTTTGGACTGAATTGTATGTATTTTGACATATGGCTTAAAATGTAGTTGTAATTATTTTTAACTGTACCAAGGCCAACAGATCGGGAGACAGCTTAGTTGGGCTTGGTGATGTATGGCTGTAATTCCACATACTTGGGAGGTTAAGGCAAGAGGATTGTGAGTTTAAGACTAGTTTTGATGAGTGAGACCTTGTGTCTCAACAGAAAAGTTCATATTCACAGATCCCAGCAGTAGGGGGGAATATTACATCACAGGGGGCCACCAGACAAAGCACCAGGATCTATCAGAAGGCAGAGGATAAGACTCTTTAACTGTGGCTTCTGTGGGAAAGAATGAGCCACAAAGGGCGAGCTGACTTGGGATGGCCTAGTTGGAATAATTTCAGAAGGTCTGGGCATAGCTGGTCCTAGCTGACTGGACTTGGCACAGAGTGATTAGGGCAGATATATAGTAGCCTAAAATGTAAAAGCCCATTGAAGGAGGTGGTAATGAGGTAAGCTATCTACTCTCTCTAGGACTTAGTTGGCCACGAGGTGGACTGTTCCTTCAAGGTCAGCAGAGCTCCTGATGTCAAAGCATCAGAATACAGAAAATAAAAAGGAACAGTTAATTTAGATTAGCATGGTAGGGCAATATTAATCTACTTCTATTTTGTTAAGAAGTCTTAGAAATGGGTCAAATTCTATTAAAAATTTCAGAATTTATTGAGATAATCATGCTCTTTCTTCTCAGATCTGTTACTGTAGTTAATTATATTAAAATATTTTCTAATATCAACTCACTTTTAATTTCCTACTATAAATTTGATCATAGGGTGTTTATTGATTATTTTGAAGTCAAAAATCAACTTTTTAATCTCAATGTTTTGCAATGCCCTTCCTTTTTTTCTGTCTTAAAATTGAATGCATAGATATTGCCTACCTATATTCAATAATATAAGAGCATTAAAAATATTGCATTAAGTTCAAGATGTAGAATAGAAACTCAGTGATACAATGAATGCTTGTGTGAGGTTCCAGGTTCAATAACCAACAGCAAAGAAAAAAAAAAGAAGGAAAGAAAAAGTAATTTTCCCCAGGGATTTAGCTCAGTGGTTCTGTTGCCTGCCTTGCAAGCGCGAAGACCCAAGTTCGATCCCTGATACCAAAAGAAAGAAAGAAAGAAACAAACAAACAAACTAACAAAGAAAGAAAGAAAGAAACAAACAAACAAAGAAGGAAGGAAAGAAGAAAAAGTCATTTGCTATAAACTGGTATGTATTGTTATATGCCAATTTTGAGAATGCGTACACTAGAAGATTCTATAATTTAGTTAGACTCTGCACTTGTTCCTGGGATCACTGTGAACCATAAAACTACAAAACAGGTTGATAATAATGTGTTATACTGGCAATGTCAAAGATATAGATATATTGCCATCAGCAATATAATTTTCCAAACTGTTGGACAATTCTTACTAATAACCAAACAAATCAAAGTGTAAATTTTGTCTTGATTTTTATTATATTGGCATTCCCAGAAATTTCCATGTATATCAAAATGATGCAAAAATGTTTCCATGTAAAATAGAGTTAGTTTCTGTTCTGATATAAAAAATTACAAATAGGTTTTCACTCATGAAAATGTTCAGTCTGACATTTGTTATTACACAGGACTACCCCATGAGCCACAAAATTTCTAGCACCCCTGGAACCTGCCCACTAATGCCAGTAGTAGTTGTTCTACACACACAAACATGATCCCCCCTTGTAGAAAATCACTGGACCAGAGCAATTCTGTTTGGTTCAGCAAGTGACATTTCAGTTCTTCAAATCCAATCCACAGCAGGGGCCATGTTTTATGCAGATGTCTGAAACATAGCTGAAATTGATTGGAAAATAACCCCCTTCAGATGCAGTGAAAAATAAAGACATTTTCCTCAAATCAATTCATCATTGATCTACAAGACTAACACTGAATAACGCAAAGTGGTATGAAATGGCTACTCTTACTCATTTTAGTTGTGGTGTAAATATTTTAAAACACATTGGCAAGATAGGGCTGGGGACTTAGCTCAGTGGTTCTGCTGCCTGCCTTGCAACTGCAAGGTCCTGAGTTTGACCCCTGGTTAAAAAAAAAAAATTGGCAAGAATCTTTTGATGCATCCAAAATCTTAAACTAAGTTATCCCATTTCTTGGAGACTTTCCTAAAGAGACAGATAACTTTTCCCAAAAGCGTCATTACTGACAAGAAATGGTATGTTTGTCAGGTTTATGTTATTCTAACAATATAGCAAGACTGTCTCAAAGAAAAATGTTTTAGAAAGGGATGGGTATATAGCTTCATGTAAAGGCCCTGTGTTTAATACCCAGTACCACATATACAAAAATTATATATTTATACTCACGATTAAAATTTTGTCTAGAAAGCTTTCTTAGTAACATGAAAAATAATTTTGTTAAAATGGCGAATAAAAAAGCTATATATAATAAGTTTTAAAATTTTTTGTTTTTAAGAAAACCTTAAGAAAGAAATTCAGATGGCAGTATACCCCAGTGTTAACAATTACCTTCTGGTAGTTGTCTTACAGATTTCTTGTCCTCCTTTCTAAATTTTCCAAAGCTATACTAGAGTGCATTTGTAACTAAAAATATGACTTGTTGTGTGATAAATACTGCTTAATATCTAACCCTGTGCCTGGCTCGTGGGGGCATTTGACAAATGTTTGCCAGATTGAATCGCTCCTTAGCTACTGAGCCCACCTACAATCTTTTAAACATTTAGAATTCTCTCTTTCCGGAAAGGATTTAAAAACAGGCTTATGTAGCATTTAATCCCTGGGTACATACCAGTTGAGTAACTCATTAATTACCCAAGCTTTGGACTTCCCAGGAACATATAGAGAGAATTTAGACATTTGGGTAGCCTAGACGTTCGCTTAGCACCAGAGTCAGATTTTAAAACTTCCACATATCTGCAAATATTTTTAAATCACCTCTGCTTCGAGTCCATAGTTTAGAAAATTATATGTAGTTTTCTTCCTTAAAATCTAAGACTTTTTGTTTTTTGGTAATTTTACAAAATGACAATTTTGTAAAAGCTACAATCCCTGTATCTTTTTCTACAGAACCAGTTAACTTCTAAAACTTATAACCTTAGGGAGAGTTACTGAGCTACAATGTTATAAGTTAAACTCTGGATCCTAAAAAATGTTCAGAAAAAGACTTCTCCGAAAGATTCTTCTAACAGCTATTTTCTCACCAGGGTTCTTTGGCCAATACATTCGCGCAGGTTTTTATTTTCCTGCGTGAGTATATTATTTAGTAAGGTTACTTTTGGGGTCTAAATACCCTGTTCTAAATTTCTTTCCTCAATTTTCTGGGGATTTTTTTTCTTCAACGCAAAAACAAAACATGGCGCCACCTACTTGCACTTGCCAGTATTACATAAGGATCGATTTGGGAGTTTCGTTCTTCACTTTTTTGGACTCCAGTCAAGTATTAAGTGTTAGAGCTCTGAGCAAAATGTCAGCCTAGCTGAGAGACGGACAGTAGCAAAGAGTATTTGGGGCGCATGGTGCCAGAAGAACATGTAGTAAGAGCACTAATCATTAGGAGGCTGTGATAGCTTCAACAATCCAAACACAAAATTTCTTCTCTCAGTTCAAAAGCAGTAATAAGTGTGTCTCTATCAAATAGTTGGGGAAAAGCTGCATCTTCCGGGCCAGAAAGAACACTTGCTGCCTGTCCTCAGGACAGTTGGAGATATTGTCTTAAAATTCTGCATTTCAAACAAATACTTAGACTTGAGTATTATCTCCCACTACAAAGATTCCAAAGATTATCTCAGACTGTGGCATCCTACTTATGGTTACTGTCAAAGCTATTAAGCTTCTCACCAGGGCTTTATAAATAAACTTAAATTCACTCTTAATTTTCTTTTGCTTGTTCCTAACAATTACAGGTGGATATTGCACCTTTTCCATAAATCAGAAAAAAATCAAAGTCAAGGAACCAAAAATTATGTACAAGCAATTCAGATGAACTGCTGAGAAGTGATAGATTATGAATAGGTGGATTTGGGTTTTGAATTACCTGTCAGTTTCATTTGTTCCTAACACATCTATAGAAATAATTGGATTGCTGTTTCTGTCAAATTTTCAGGTGCCTTAAACATTTTTAATGTGAACAGTAGATATTAAGATTTCTTTCTCTTTTTCAAATCTCAAAATTGTTAAATGATATAACAGGTAAAATTCCCACGAAGAAAATTTAAAGGAGAAAAACATTTAGCTTCATACAATGTTTCTTGTCAATATTTCCTAGTTCACATGTTCCTACTTGATTATATTTTTGAGGTGTACTCCCATTGATAGATGTAGGTATATTTTACTTATTTTAATTACTGTATCTGTGACTATACCATAATTCATTCATTTTCACTTTGCTAAATATTTCATTAGATGTTGTTGTTAAGAAAAACATTGCAGGTGGATGTGTAGCTCAGAGACAGAGCACTTGTTTTATATATGCAAGATCCTGGATTCCTTTCCCAGCACCCTGAAGGAAAAAAAAAAACAAAAAAAACAAAGCCACACCACTTGACAGATTATTCTTTTTATTATGTGAATTCATCCTATATTTTAGTAGCCAAGAATCTGGGCTATGGAGCTTAGACTATCTGGAGTTCCATCCAAACTGTGAATCTTGTGATACTGGAATTGGGAGAGTTACTTAAGTCACCTGTATGTTTGTTTACCCCTCCATAGATACCAATAGAACCTACATAACCATTTCATTTCAATTAGCACATTTGAGGCATTTGAAAGTAATACCTCTTACCTTCCAGCAGGTATGTGCTGATAAGGAGTCTGTTGAAATTCCTTGGTAGATAATGTATCTTTTTTTTCTATCATGATTTTTAGGATTGTCCTTTTGTCTTTAATGTTCTCAAGTTTCACTATACTGTCTCTGGGTGTGGAATTTATCTTCCCTGCTTAGTATCTAATGTGCATGAGAATGTGTTTCTTTGAGTCTAAAAAACTTGTAATTATTATTATTATTATTTTTTTTTTGAGACAAGGTCTCACTATGTAGTTGAGACTGACCTGGAACTCACTATGTAGCCTAGGCTGGTCTCGAACTCACAGCAATTCTCCTGCCTCAGCCTCCTGAGTGCTGGGATTACAGGTGTGCGCCACCACGCCCGGCCCAATTATTTTTTAACTGTTCCTTCTGTCATGCCCTCCCTACGTTTTTAAACTTTTGTTAATTGTTTTAGACATTTCTAGGAAACTTTCAGTCTTATTTTCAAATCAATCAATCTCTCTCTCCCTTTCCTTCCCCTAAGAAGCAAACCCACAGCCCCTGGCGTGTTAAGCACGTGCTCTACCATTGAGCAACACCCTTGCTTTCTAGTTCCCTTTTGTTCTCATTAGTATTTTTATTTTCTTTCTATATTTTATTCAGAGTGAATTTCTCACCACTATTTCCAATTCATTGGCATTATCTTTGACCACACTGGATCTAGAATTTATCCCATCTGTTACATATTTTATCTTTTTTTTTTGTACCAGGGATTGAACTCAGGATCTTGCTCTTGCAAGGCAGGTGGTGGAGCCACTGAGCTAAACCCCCAGCCCACATATTTTATCTTAATGGTTGAATTTTTCATTATTTAAAATTTTCATAATTTCTTTGAAAAGATACTCCCATTTTTGTTTTGTTAGTTTTACTTTTTTCATTTTCAATTGAAGTTGTCTTTAAAAATCTAAGCATATTTATATATGTTTGTGTCAGACTATTCTATACTATTAATCTTGTATGAAGTGGTTTGATATTCCAACTTAGTTGTTGGACTGGGGATGAGACTCAGTGTAAAGGGCTTGCCCATCATTTCTGAGGCCTTGAGTACATCCCCAGCTTTGCAAAACTACATATATAAATTATTTTGTTTGTTGCTTTTCTTAAGATGAAATTTTCGTAGACTGATTATTTGTTTATTTATTAGTTGTTTACTATTTGGTAAGAACACAATTACTTGAAAATGCAAGTTGTGGGGAAATGGCACTAATGAGAAAAGGGAAATTTTAATAAAATAAATTTGCTTTAAGCGCACAAATTTACTTCTTGTCATACTATTGAATACTTTCATTTGGAAAAACAAAAGAATTCACTGTGCCTATAAAAAGTCATAGATTACTTAATGTACCAGAAGTTAATGAGGAAGGGGGTGAGAATTAAAGCAGTGTATCAAATAATAGAGAATACTACACCTGTAGCTTTAGAACATTGCCAAATGCAATTGTTTTTTCTAATTACAAACCTCTCCTTTCCTCTTTGTTAGCTGCAAATTTGGAAGATTTTCATTCTATACACACCTTCTGTGTGCTGCTGGAACTCAGAGGTTGTTCCCTGCTGTCTATAACATCATAGGATGATTTTGGCTTTCTGCAGTCAAAGAAACATTACAGTTACCTTTCTTATCCATGGCCTGGGATCTTTTTTGTTGATTTTAGCTTTAATTTTCCAAGTTATGATGCACTCAACTACTTGTACAGGTTTAACAGCAGATTTGAGCCCCTTTTTCCCCTTTTCTTCAAAGGCCACTATTATTTCCCAGCTAATCACTTTGGTGTTTTCATCTGTTTATAAATAATATAAATGAATGGCTAATGGTAGACTTTTTTTCCCTTTCAGCATTCTCTACTGGTTTTCCACCATGATTAAAAAAAAAATAATAGCAAGCATGTGCCAAACACTCTTATTGTTACAGCCCATATGCTGTATTACTTTTTGTAATGGTCCTAGTAGGTCTTGTTATTATTAACACCATTTTGCAGATAGAAAACTGAGGAACAGTGGTATGGTAATGGTCCAAGTTCATACATCTCAGAAGTGAACATCTTGGGATTTGGACCCAGGGAGTTTGCTTTACAGTTCAGGCATTAGTTGGTCTGTCACTGCCTGTGCTGTCTTACCTCACATAGTCACCCTTACCTTTCCTCATTCTCCAGACAGTTTTGCTTAGATCAGTATCCAGTATTTACATGAAGGTCAAGCCTCACCAGGTGACATGCAGATCAACGGCCTGCATGGGGTCAGCTCCTCTAATCCACAGACATAGAAGTACAGGTAAAAGTGCATGTTGTATAAGGCCTTGAGAGCTTGTTATTGTGCATTGTGTAGCAAAAGCTGGCTGAGACAACTTACCAATAAATGATTTTTTTTCTGTCCTACACTTTATTGATAATTTGGTTAGGTATACAAATATCAGTTGGGAGTAAATTTCAGAACTAAAAAGCACTGCTTCATCACCATCTATCAATGCTTGGGAAATCGAAAGCCATTCTGATCTGTGATCCTTCATGTTTAATGTTATTATTTTCCTCTCTGCGAGAAGAAGTTCATTCTATCTTCATTCTTCTGAAAATTCACAATTAAGTGCCTTGGTGTGGACTCTACTATCATGTAAGATGACCAGCAGTCAGTGAGTACTTTAAGTCAGGAATCCCACGTCTTAGTTCTGGGAAAGCTTCCTGGATTATTTCATCGCTGAACATTTCCCCTCTATCCCTTTTCTCCCAACAGAAAATCCATTATTATTGTAATGTTGCAACCTCCTGGATGGATTCTCTAACCAAAAAATGTATTTCAGGCCTTATTTATATATCTTTGGATTTTCTAAACTATGTTTTGGGAGTGTTCCCAAGTTAAATTCATTTCTTCTATTGGATTTTCCATTTCTGCCATCTTTAAAAAAATTTGGGTCTGGGGATGTAGCTCAGTGGTAGAACACTTGTCTAGCTAGCATCATGTGAAAAGGCCTGAGTTTGATTCTCAGTACTACAAAAACAAAAACAAAAACACAGAAAACAAACAAAAACAGGTTTCCAATTGTTCCTAGTGGTCCTGAATTTTCCTTTAGGAATAGCATTCTGTTTTTCACGAGTGTCACACTTTTTATTATTTTTCAAAGATACATCTGGTGGTTAGTTTTAAAACCATTTTCCTCCCAGAAATGTTTTCTCCAAGTAGATTTTTTTCTTGATTATTGTTTTGGCCCTATACTTCAGGTTAGAAGATTTCCTGAGATGACTGGAGATCCCTGGTTGTCTACTGACATTAACGAGTGAAAAGCTAATGTCTGATGGGAAGCCTTAAGTGACTCTGTCTACCAGGAGGTGATCTGGCTGGATCATTTGATACCAACATGTCTAAATTATTCTTCTTGTGATGGACATAGTCAGATCTCAGCACCCACCATTACCTGTCTATTTCATGTGTTTGTTTTCAATACAGTATCCCTGTCCTCAATTTTACCTAATGATTTTCAGTCCAGTTACAGTTTGTAACTCCACATACTAAACCTCAAGCTTCAGACCAGGAAGTGAGGAGAGCAATCTAAAAGCTTTGAAGAGTGAGGAAAAGGATTTGGGTTGCTGGATTTTTAAAAACAGACCTTCAAAATATAAATAAATAAATAAAAACAGGCCTTCCAACAGTCTGATCTATATAAAGTTCTCCTCTTGGTGCACCCCTACATCACAGGCCAAAATGCAGCCTACTCCAGAGACTTTTGAAATGTGTAATACAGATCACAGTGGTTGCTAAGTTTTCGTGATGTCTGCTGAGGACTTGATTCTATTTTTTAAGTCTCTGAGTTCTTTCTAATTTTTCTAGCTCCCTTAAAAATTCTGGAAATGTGGAAAGGGCACCATGTAGGGGACTCTGTCCGTGTGGACAAGGCACGTGGAAAGCTGCAGGAGGTCGAGCGGCAAAACCAGTCAATCTGAGTGATTTCGAGACCACACTCAGTTGTACGAGCGGGCAGAGAACAGGGATGGGGCCCTCCAGAGAGATGGAAGAGCAGAAAGGGAAGCAGTACAAGGTGGAAGTAAGAGCTGCAGCAGCGCTTGTTAAGGAAGGAGCTGGGGCAACAGGCCTCACCGGAGAAAGTTGAGGAAGGGCCACTTGCTGGAGGGGAAGCAAGAACACTGACTGCCCAGTAGGACTTGACAAGACAGCTACACCATGAATAGCAGGCTCTGCAGCCAGCAAAGGAAAGTCTGGCAAATAAGAGAGCAGGGCCTGAATCCAAAAACTGTGATCCAGTCCAAGGGTGCCTGTCCAGGAGGTCGAGGAGAAAGCGACCTATCTGGAGGCAGGGGACATAGAAGTGTGTCACTGGATGGAAAAACAAATCAGCAATGGTGGCTTCAGCACCCATTCCTGGACCAAGACAGAGAATCTGGCTCTGCTAGGAAGTCCAAGCCCCCAGTCCTACATCCGTACCTGTCCCCTGCATGGTGGAAACCTGAGCTGTGAGGAGATGGATGCACCACGAGTGCTACCTCTTACCTACCAGGAAGCTCACTACCCTTTAGGTCTTTAGCACTGATTTAGCACTTGATCACCCCAGCATCAAGAGCCAGGTGGTCTCTGTATTTCCATAGTTAGTGTTTCTGTCTGTAGCCCAATCTCCCTTCTGTTGTAAACTGGAGTTCAGCTGCCCCAGAAGCAGCAGAGATGACAAGATCAGCCTCAGCCCTCAAAGCTGGAGGTAGAGATATCCAGAGTGATAGGAGGATGTCCTAGGGGAATGAATTTGTTCCTGCAAACACAGCTGGGTTCTTAGCAACACACAGTTTTTCTATTTACTCCACCCTCAGGCAATGCTGAGCTGGGCCTTCTAGGACAGGGAATAGGGAAGCCTAGTCAAGTTCAGGGAAACTACACTTTTGCTGGATGGCCTTGTCTTTCTAAGAAGAAGAGGATATACATTCAAGGAGCAGCTTTTAATGAAATATTCTCTAGGGCCACAGACAGTTTTATATGGCTTCTTCCTGCTGTGACATCCCCAAGAATCCTTGGGATAGTTCCCTAAGGTCCACCACAAGTTACACCTATCTTCTTGACACACAACCTAAAAACTGTTTTTACCATGTTATATCAGCCTACAAAACCTCTGGTGTATTCATTTTACTAGGTTATTGTTTACAGTTACAACTGATTTAATATGAAAGTTCTATAGCTTTCTTTTCTGGTGTTTGTATTTGCCTGAAACTGGGAAATCTGTTCCCCCTGGCCTTGTTGATTTTAGGGTGACATTGTTATAACTGCTACTCTGCATTTCCTCTACATGCTGCTTTTTCTTTCCTTCTCTAAACTCAATGTAAGCCTCAGGAAGGCAAGTGTACTCTCCCTGATGCCTTGGGGTCTGGGTGTATGTTGTCTGAGGAGAAGACAGCAATCAAGATTCTTCCCGGGCAGGGATGAGTTCTTCCTGTAAACCTCTGAACCCCTCTGCACCCCTCAATCTTTTTTCCTGTAAACCTCTGAACCCCTCTTCACCCCTGATCTTTTTTCCTGGCTTTGAGTGATCCTGCCACTCACCATGTTTTCCTTATGGCTTTCCTTCAATCCTCAGGAAGCAGATAATAGAAAAACTAAAAGTAAATATGGAGTATATCTTTGGGCTCTACTTGGCCACAAACAGGATTCTTAAATCTTCATTTTTGTGTGTCAGGATTGGTCTCAGCTTCTGTATTTGTCCATAAGGTTTTCAGAAGTTGCCCCCATTTGTAAAATAAAGAGGTTGGCCCAGATAGTCTCTATGTCCCCTCCAGTTCTGATGTTTTTTTTTTTTTTCATGCCATATTCTTTGTATGTTGGATTTAGTGTCTTTCTTTGGAAAAATTTCTAAAAATTTGTTCCTTGCCTTCTTTCCCATTCTTTTTTTTTTTTTTTTTTTTTTTTTTTTTTTTTTTTTTTTTTTTTTTTTTTTTTTTTGGTACCGGGGATTGAACTTGGGTCCTTGCACTTGCAAGGCAGGCCACCGAACAGCTGAGCTAAATCCCCGGCCCCCTTTCCCATTCTATTTATGCTTTGATATCTATTGGTTCTTAAAATATGGTTTTATTGATGTTTGCCAAAGAGGTTAAGCTCATGGCTATGTCCTGTCTTCCATCTTTACTTTGAACCTTAGCCTCTTGGCTGTTTTCTCAGCATCAGACTTTGACATGCATTTTTATTTTTCAATCTTAAATGGAACAAAGGAGTTTTTTCCTTTTCTTATTTTTTTAGAGTATTTTCTTTCAGAGCCCAGTCACTGTGCTGTGAGGAACCCACTCCACTGAAGTCCACAAGAAAAGAGCCAACAACAGGACAGTTGTTAGCCTCATGAGTGTGATAGAAGTGGGTTCACTGAATCTGGAAGAGTCACACCAACTGACATTACATATTTCTCCACCAAACCCTGCCACACTGCAGATTGGTGAATGAAAATTGCTTGTGGGTATTGTTTTAATCCCTTGTGGTTTGAGGTAGACAAAGCTAGAACTGCCTGCAGTTTTTGAAATTGCCTCACTCCCTGCCTGTTCTTCCATCCATGGGCGGGCTGTGGAACGCTCTTTGCGAGACCTAGTGAGTACTTTGGTTCAACTCTGGCCAGCAGGCTGAGTCTGCATTCTCCCTCTCCAAAGCTTCCGATTTTCCAACGACATTCAGGCCATACCATTCCGTGGCTGAAGGGGTCCACCCCACCCTGGTTTTAAGAGTAGCACTCGTCTTAGTTTTCTGTCTCAGGGAAAAACGTTTAAAAATCCTTGTTATCCCACAGCCCTGGAATTCCCAGTGCTGTCCCATCCCCCTACTTCTGAACTGGGCTTAGCAGGTCAGGTCCCTTCCCTGTTTAGAAATTCAGTTCCAGGAGGGGAGAATTTGGGAGGCTTGAGTTTGCTTACATAGATCTTTATGTAACTAAGCTGATCTTTCTCTAACTAGACTCTCGCTCTATCATTTCCATATGTTACTGGAGATTCTAATGAAAGAAGATGTTTAACTGAATTTTGAACCCAGCTTTGTGATTTTTAAATTTTCTTCTCCTTCTATATTAGGCAAATTGTTACGTTTTTGGAGTGGAAGGTTTATTTTAAAAAGTTGATCCTACTCTCCATCTGAATGTGAAGTCCTGGGTTTTTTGGTCTTGCTTTAATTGATGTGTAGAAATTGTACAAATTTATAGGATGTAGTGTGATGTTTTGATACATTGTATAAGGATCAAATCTGGGTGATTAGCATGTTCATCATCTCAAAATTTATTGTTTCATTGAAGTGAAACACTCAAATTCCTCACTCCGAGCTATTTGAAATACACAATGAATTTTTATTAACTGCAGCCTCACTGCTGTGCAGTTGAAGACCAGAACCTATTCTTCCTGTCTAGCACAACATTGTCTGGGTTTGATTTTAAGGAAAGTCTTATCTTTGTTTCATCTGGTGGCCGTGGTCTCAGTCCTTTTCCTGGCCCATATGCTCATTTTCTCCCTTTTGTGGCAGAGGAAAACTGGTTCAGCCTTCCACCAAGGTTGTGTATCTTGTGCTTTGCAGAACAAGCCTTTCTACAAAGGAGAAACTTCCCCTCCAACCTACCCACTGGCCCTCCAAATGGCTATTTCATCTTTTTCTTTCCTGTTCTGTTGAATTTCTCAAGTTGCCTTAATAATTCTCATATTCCCTTATCTTAACCTTGGGTAAGTAATCTGCCACTATTTATTCTTGTTACTACTACTACACAAAAATTACCCCAAAATGTAGTAGTTTAAAAAACACTTGGTTTTGTTCACAGTCTTGTAGGTTGGGTATCTGGGGAAGGTGTGGTGGTGTAGCTCTTCCTTGGGATCTTTCATATAGTTGCACGCAGGTGTCAGCGAGGGCAGGAGGCCAAACCAGGCTGGTACCCTGCACAGCACACTCACAGCTGATGTGGGCAGCCTGATAGCTCAGCTGAGTCTTTTCTTGGACACTGCCACATGGCTTCTCCTGCAAGGCATCCTCAAGGTAGTCACTGTAGATGGTGTCCCTTGAAGGAAGTGACCTGAAAGGTCCAGGTAGAAGCTGTATTGCCCTTTCCACTGTTTCTAGAGTCCTACACTGTCACTTCTACTTTACTCTATTGAGTGAAGCAATCACAAGCCCAGATTCAAGGTAGGGGACTTCTCAATAAAAGGTGCATGGAAGAATCCAACTGTCTATCTTGACATGAAGTCCTGGGGTTTCTTTTAATCTTATATGTCATTTGGGAATATATCTTAAAACTACCACAGTCCATCTTCTGGTCATATGTTATTTCTATTTCTCCTACATATAAAATACTCTTCCTCTCCCATGCATCCCTACAATCCTATTCCATTATAGCATTAGGATTGATATCAGGATCTTGTCCTCTAAACCAGGTCCCTGAGCAGAAAAGGCTCTTTGAACGAGGCTCCTTGAGAATGGATCTCACTGTGTGTGAAGATCTGTGACCTAAAAGCTCAATACCTGCTTTCCTCTCACCTAAGGTACAGTGTTGGGTGTGGAGTAACTTCCATAGAGACTCATATTAAGAACTTTGGAATATGAGAGACAATGGAATTAGTCACTGGGATATAGCCCTTCTGGAATTCATCTAGTCTTATGCTTTAGTTCTTTAATTAGAGCTCAGTTCTATTCCATTGGGTTTATTCTTGTGACTTTGGATTTGCTCTTTGAGCTGTTGGTTGCCTTAACAAATATTTCCTTTTCCACAAATAATAGCTGATATTCACAACTGAGTAGATTTCCAAACTGCTTCTGGTCCATAAAAAGTTTGGTGTGCACCCAAGCATGGTGGCACGTGCTATAATTCTAGCACTGGGGAGGCTGAGGCAGGAAAATTCCCACAAATTCAAGGCCAGCCGGGACTGCATAGTGAGTTCAAGCCCAGCCTAATCTACATAGGGAGACCCCATTGCAAAAAACATCAACTAAAGACATTGGTATGTGTATGTGTCTAAAATCCTCTTTTTATTTTGTATTATCGCTGTTCCTTCTAGTTAATTAATATATATACTATAATGTCTTTATATTAATATTGAATATTAATATATAAAATATTAACATAACACCTTTAAAAGCATTCTGAGATTCCTGTGTATAAATTTATAATCCTCTGCATTCGATAAAAGCCAGGTCCATAAATCTGTTCAAGATAAGTCTTTAGCTTGGGGTCTTTGTAAGGTTCTGTGTGAGATAATGCCCTTAAATACTTAGAATCCCTAGTGTTTAGCAGAGATGGTCTTCTGATCTTTAATAGACTGTTTGTATTTTTTTAAGGGTTTATGAAGTCACCATCTAACGACTTCCAAAGGTTGTAATGAAGGATACTATGGTCACACATTTGGTTTTATCTTTCAGTGGGACATCTGTCTCTCAGCGACCTGGATTTAATATTTTCTGTGAAGTTCTTTCTTAAAGAAGCTTCTACCAGGAGAAATAAAGATGAGAATAGCACTCCTTTCTTTGGGGAAATGACTGTCCTTTTCTCCAATAATCTGCTCAGTACATGTGGTAGGAGCAAGGAGGGATGGGTGCCCTCTGTGTAGAGCTGGACACTTTTATCTGTTAGGGTCTTGGATAGAAATGGAATTCTGTTGGCATGGATCAGCTGAAGAGCTTTTAATGAAGAAATTATTTATAGAGATGCTGTAGTAGCCAACAGCAGAAAGCCATTTTTAATCTCTTAATCTGAAATGGAGAGAGGAAGAAATAGTGTTAGTAGAACCAGTAAGAATTCTAGCTTTGAAGAATGGTTACTCAGATGCAGTTGTGGAGGATGGATCCTCTAATAATTTGCAGTCTTCATTAGGGAGATAGCAAGGAAAAAATAGCCTTTTTCTCCTCTTGTTCTGGGAATGTCCAGGGGTGCCAAGGACCAAACCCAGCTCAGAGAAAGATGGCCAGGGAATCCTAGAGATGCTGTCAGTGGAGACAGCACTGGTAGCTCTAAAGCAGGGAGAAGAGGATTTTGAGTTGATGTGGGGTGAGTGGTAGATGGAGAAGAGGCAGCAGAGCTTGGGTTTGGCAAAGCTGTTTTCACACTGGATAGGTGTGGGGAATGTGCTCTAAGATAACTAGAATCCCACCTCCATTTTTGTTGCTGTTGTATATATATCAGGTTATCTGTGATCAAGAGGTTTAAAGACAAGGGGAGCCTGGTGCTTTCAAGGAACAATTTACTACAGGTGACTGAAGACCAGCAGAGGCTAGCTGGGCTGTAAGGTGGATAAAGAGAAGCATCATGTTGGACAGAGAGAATGTATCATGATATACCTATCTATCTATCTCTCTATGCCAAATTCATCACTACACTTGTGAGAAAACTATGCAAAGCACAGTATCTCTGGACCAAACAAGTGCTAATATCTTACACAATTTTGAGAAGCTTGGATTTTAGGGAGCAACTGCAGAATGAGTTGTTGCTGATTTTCCAGAGTGTGACATTAAAGTGAAACTACCACCAAACAATAGTTTAAAACCCCTGTGTGATTACTTCTTCATGGCTGGGATGAGGGCTAAAGGTAGCCACAGGACAAGAGCTTTCAAACAGTATTTTGGACACCATCTTCAAGATCTTTGATATGGATGATGATGAATGCCTTAGCCATGAAGCGTTTCTTCGGGGTGTTAAAAAACAGGATGCATCGAAGTTTATGGGTACCACAACAACAGAGTATACAAGAATACTGGAAATGTGTGGGAAAAAAAGCATTAAAGGAGTAAAAGAAGTCTGTAAAAAAGCTGGGAAAGTTTTTTTTTTTTTTTTTTTAAAAGAGTTAATATGGCAATTATGTTGCTCCAAATGTCAGAAGCTGAGATGTTTTTCCACAGCTTCCATTATCTGCTTTTCTGAAGTCCTCATTGATTTCCTTTGTAATAAAAAATGCTATGTACCTGCTTTCTGATTCAATGATTTCTTGATACGTTTTTATTAAAAAAAAAAAAAAAAAAACCTAGTGGAAAGAAAAGGAACTACTGGGTTAGGGATTTAGCTCAGTGGTTCTGCTGCCTGCCTTGCAAGCGCAAGGTCCTGAGTTCAATCCTCAAAAGCTAAAAAAAGAAAAAAGAAAAAGAACTACAATATCATTTGACAATAACACACATTGGATTCTTTCAGAAGGCCTAAATTCTAAGTAGCATTTTATGCTTTGGTAAGATACCTCATTGCTGAATCCTTAGACAGAAGAGCATGGTTTGCTTTCTGGAAAATTAGTGCTTGCTTTGGCAGCACATACACTAAAATTGGAAAAGTAAACAAAGCACCTGACTTACAGGCCAGTATCAATTCCAGAAGCTGTGGTTTTCCTAGTAGAATAAATGAAATTAAAAACTAATTTCAGATTTCTTGAATTGGTATTACATCTAATAAATTTCTTGTATGTTTTGTTTTAGCTAGCTTAGCTATATATTGTCATAATATGTAAATGTCAGTAATGAAAAAAAAATAAAGTGTTTGCATAGATACAAAAAAAAAAAAGAACAGTCTTTTTCTTCCTTTTGGGGAAGGGTGCTGGGGATGGAACCCAGAGCCTCAAGTGTGTGAGACAAGTTCTCTATATTCATAGCCTCATCTTTCTTGAACTTGGAGAGCAGGAACTTTTATCTCTCAGAATTTTGATGACCTTTTCTGAGTCTGAGATTTAGCTATGTCTGTGCCATTCCTTGGGTTTCATAAACTCCTCCCTCTTTTTATTTTTTTAAAGGAAGTTCTGTTAAGTTTCTGTTCCTTTCATTGAGGATATCCTATCATCCTTTCCAATGGCTTTAAACACTCCTTGTCAAATCATGACTCCAAACCTCTATGTACATCATGGTGTCATCTCTTGCACTTTTAGTGATTTCCTCCTAAATATCATCTATATGAATATTTATGGCATTTCCACCTCACCATTCCAAAGTTGAATTATTTTCCTTCCCCCAAACTTTTTTTTCTTCCTGTAGTTCATTTTTAATGAATCCAGTCATCTGGACCAGCAATAAAGAGTCATCTCTGTATGTTTTACTTCTGTCTCTCCCTTTCCTCCTTGCCTGTCACCATCAATCAATAAATCTTTTGCTATAATTTGACCTTTTTAACTCTAAAAGTTTTTTTTAAGCAGCTAGCTAGTATATTCACATAGTTCGTATTTGAAAGGGCAAAGACTTAAAAAGCATTTCCTTACCACCCTCTCTGTCCTCCTCAGTTCCCCATCCAGGAGACAACCAATGTGATCAGTTTCTGGTAAAGACTTTCAGAGATAATATGAATGATAATATACAATTATTTTCCCCCCTTTACAGGCAAAAAGCAGTAAATAAATGACACTGTGCAGAAGTACCTTACTCTTTTCACTTAGCAATATATTTTGGGAATTATCTTGCTGTTCTTTGGATCTTGAGTGTCTCCTGAAGTGCATGAGTTAGAGGCATGGTCCTTGGGGTGGCCTATTGGGTGGAGATGGAAGCTTTAAGGCCTAGTGAGAGGTTCTTAGGGCATGGGGATGCGCCCTTGAATGGGACTGTGGAACCTTTGCCCCTTTTTCTTTCTTTCTTTGCTTCCTAGTCACAAATGAGTTCCTCTGCTTTGCCACACACTCCTGCCATGACCTGAAGCTTCTCCAAGGCCTAAAAGTAATATGGCCAATCACCCATGACTGAAATCTCCAAAACTGTGAGCCAAAGTCAGCTTTTTCCTTTTATAATATGATTATCTCAGGTATTACAGTGATAGAAAGCTGATTAACATAGAAGTAATTCCATATTAGTGCTTTTAAAAAATAGCTGTGTAGCATTGCATGATATGGACACACAATTGATAATGAATGTCCTGTGGATGTTCCTCTGCTGGGCTGCACTGTGCCAAGTTTGATGTTGTAATGTGTTTGTGCTTGGTCACTCAGCGAGTAGGAGTTAGGCACCAGGTTGTGGAGGATCCACCAATGCGCATCAGACTGGGCACCAAGGAGTCATAGGTGATGACAAGCTGCAGCTGAGAATCTGCTGCCCCATGGGAGAGTAAACAGATTGCCTCAGCATATTGTCCATGTGCACTGTGGGAACAGGCACAGTGGCCAAGGGAAGCCAGTCACATGCTCAGCTGAGCCTGCACCACATCAGAAACTTCCCTCAGCATCAGGAAGGATCTGGCAGGCAAAGGTAGGGAGAGGGAGAGGTGGGTGCCTCAGGCTGGGTGTAACAAGGGGAGGAGTCATCCTGGGGACCAGCAGTTCTATGGGCTGAGGTGCTGAGGGGGCCAGGGACGGTGTGTGTGTGTGTGTGTGTGTGTGTGTGTGTGTGTGTGTGTGTAAGTCTCCGCCCCCTTTTGGCAGTGGGGACCTGCACCAGTACACTGTCCCATTTGGCTCTTACATTTTGGCCTCTGGTAACAGTGGTAGAGACTGGGTCTCCACTCAGCAGGAGGGAGAGGTGGCCAGGGAGCCCTGTGAGAGATGAGGTTGCTGGAATGGCCAGTGGAGGGATGGTGGAGGAAATGAGGGTTACAGACCCATAATTACCATTAGATGGGAGGAATACATTTCAGAAAAACTATAGTACAACAAGGTAACTGCAGTTAATGATATAATGTGTCTTTAAGAAATGTAAAGAGAGGGCTGGGGATTTAGCTCAGTGGCACCGTGCCTGCCTTGTAAGTGAAGGGCCTGAGTTTGATCCCCAGTTCAAAAAAAAAGAGAGGAAAAGAAATGTAAAGAGAGTGCTAATGACTATGTGAAGTCATGAATTTGCTAATTAGCTAGGTTGAACCACTCTACAATGCATGTATACTTCAAAAGCTCATATTGGATGTGGCAAAATCATGTTATGTGTCAATTAGAAACATGTAAAATTGTCTAGGAAAAAAAGAGCGATATGATAATGAGTCTTGAAGTAGAGAAAGAGCAGAAAGAACAAGGTGGATCTAGTTGACAGGACCTAGTTTAACTTTGGAAGTGGAAGATCAATGTCCTACAGTATGTGACAAGAATCCACAGCCCAAGGACCTCCTGGGTTACATCCTGAGACCCCTCTGGGAGAATTAGTAATGCTCAATCTCAGGAGCAGTCCATTTTCATGCTGTGCATTTTAAACTGTGTCTCACTGGAGATTAAGTTTGTTGGTTTTTGGACCAACGCACTAGATTACTCACATGGTAGCTTAGATCTGACAATGACTTTATTGGAGACACACCATTATCCTTGTTGTTATTATTGTCATTTCCTCCTATTTCTGGCTCAAAGATAGTGGATTTTGGAGCAGAGTAATGCCTGCTCTTTCCACAGGTATATCCAGCTTTCATTCTTACTTGCTTATCCTCCTATGTAGATGTTGGTTTTGATGGAGATTATGAATACCTTGGTGGTAAATATTTCACATTGTGATGATAATTAAATCTTTTATGAGACTATCAACCTTCCCACTGTCCTTTTCATAAGGGTAATATCAAAATGAATACCCAATAGCTCCTCCCCTTGAAAGAGCTTCGATCTTGCAGAGGAGGAAGGAAGGACGCTGATGACCTGAGAAAGTGAACAGGAAGAGGATGGCAGAGTAGAAGGGGATCTCAGAAAGCAGTAGCCAGCCTCAAAGTTCCATCCAGGATGTGGTTGATCAATCTAGGGCCTGATCTTCCAAACTAAAGAACCAGAGCACATGTAGACTGTGAGCCAGTCTTGCTCTGTCCTGGCCATCTTGGAAAATCTGGGATGTGTGGAAACCCCAACCCAGGATCCACTGAGGCTGGAAAACAGACAAGCTCAAGCTTAGAGGCTAATGGCCTAGTGTCCCAGTAGGATGTTGGGACTGGACAATCTTTTGTGGGTGGCAGGTGTGGGAAACCAGAGTAGGACAGAGGTTAACATAGCATCTCTGGAGTGAGGTTTCCTGGGTTTAAATCTCGACTCAGGTATTACTTAGGCGTGTGACTTTGTAAAAGTTACTTAACTTTTCTGTATCTCATTTTACTCTTCCATAATAAAGGGGACATATAAACTGGGTTTGTGGTACCTATCTGTAGTCCCAGCAGTCTGGGAGACTGAGGCAGGAGGATGGCAAATTTG
Organism: Fukomys damarensis; assembly: GCF_012274545.1. NCBI lineage: Eukaryota > Metazoa > Chordata > Mammalia > Rodentia > Bathyergidae > Fukomys > Fukomys damarensis. Next base: position 31,469,104 of record NW_022900950.1, on the reverse strand, counting down.
AGCCCAACCTGGGCACTTTAGTTACTTAGCCAACCCCTGTCTCAAAGTAAAAAGTTAAAGGAAAAAACGGGATGTGTTTTTGTGAAGATGAAAGGAGATAATACAAAATAAGCACTTAAAACTGCTATCTCTCTTCACTGTTAATAAAGTCATTACTTTTTCCAATAGTTGATTATGTGTATGAATGTGAGTCAGACATATATTTAATGAACACTCATTTTCATTCATAAATAACAAAAGTAATGCCAATAGAAAATAAAACAAAGTTCTGTCAGCACCAATAAATTAGAAAAAAAAACCCTGATCAAGAAAAGACTATACCAAATGTCTATCAAACTTGTGAAAGGATGCTCAGAACTAATAATCTTCAGAGAAAACAAGTTGAAATTGGGATATGACATCATTATTCACCCATCAGAATGGCACAATAATGAAGATTGATGATATTGTGCTGCTGAGATGGTAAAATGAATTGATAGCACCACTTTGAAACTCCCTGTGATGATTCCAACTAAAGCCAAGCATGAACACTGTGACCCAGCCATCCCTCTCTTGGGCACATACTTGCTAGAGATGTGCACAGTTCATCAAAAGACAAGTATTGGATTGTTCATAGCAGCACTATTTGCAATATCTCCAAGCTGGACCCTTCTCAATCACCCATTGTGCATTCCGACACAGAATATTCTGCAGTACTATGGAGGGTGTGCAAGTTCGGCCAGGTGCAAAAATATGTGTGAGCCTTGCAAGGACAGTTTAGAGCAAAAGAAACCAGAGACAAAGGATTCAAGCTGACTTCATCTATATGATTAAAACCAGGCAGAGATAGTTCATATTGTTCAAAAGTAAGACTGTGGTTACCACTGGTAGAGGAAATGGGTGATGGCTAAAAAGAAGCAGGAGAGTGTTTCCCAGCTGCTGGCTATGGTCTCTGCTTGGTTTTGGTTTGGTGTGGACCTTCATCATGCTGATGAATCATGGAGTTCTTTGTGCATGGTAAACCTGAAGAAAAAAATTAGGCTATATATTCTGGGTCATCCCTAAACCTGCAACACTCCTCTTGTACGCAGATTCATCCAGACCCTGAAAACAAAAGCCTCTCCCTCTTACTCTGCAGCAAAATCATCCTAGGCCCAGCCAGGGACTGAGGCCTCTCGGAACACTGGGTGTAAGGGGTGGCAATGAATGATGGCCTTCACTCTTGTATCCCTGGTGACCAGCCCCAGGCTGGATGGGGTGTTACTCAGTGAGTCCCTATGGAAAGAGGGAGGAAAGAAGGGAAGGAGAAAGGGAGGAAGGGAAGGAAAGGAGAGGGAGTTAGATGCAGCTGAGTATAGACTCTCCCCTGCTGGTAGCCTTTGGGTTGGGCCCAGCTTAAGTAGAGACATTTGGGTGATTAGATGACAGACATCAGTGAGTGAGGGCTATCATCAAAGCAAACCTATAGTGACCTAAACACCATTCATTTACTCATTCATAAAGCTTGAGTTGAATCTGCTTTGTGTGCAAAAGGCACAACCATTGACCTAGAGGGTGTGCAGAATAGTGAAGGGCTTCATACCCTCAAGGGGTGTTCAGGATGGTGAGGGGCTTCATGTTCTAGAGGGTCTGTAGGGTGGATGCTCACCACAGTTGCATCCCTCTCTACATGACCCACTGCCAACACATTCCCTGACACTTGAGAGCTAAGGAAAGGTCAACTTTGCAGACAGAGGTAGGTGTGGTAGCTGGAGGAGTAGATGAAGGGAGAGCATGGACTGAGGGAGGTCCAAGGTCCTTTCCAAAGACAGTACATGAAAGAATATGCATAAAGGCACAGCAAACCACCTACACTTGCTTTTGCTGATACAGAGGAGAGATGGTTGAAATAGGGAAATTTTGTCAGCCTCTAATTTGTTATTTCTTTCAGCTACTGTTACAGCACTTTGCCTGCCAGGAGCTTTGGTCCCCATGTGCCTCTTTTATTACATGCACTTGATTGCACCTGTTTTCTTAAAACCGTATTCATACTCTTGATCCTAGAAGACTCTTGTTTGGTAGCCTCAGATAGCAAGAGTGTTGAGATAGTCTGATATGAAGACCAGAAATGGTGACCCTACAGATAGAGATTTAAGGGGCTCAGGAAAGTGCATACCTCTTCAAGAGAGACATCACTGTTGCCTGAAATGTCTCAGTTCCTGACTTGATTGTGTTGGGACTTGTCTTCTCCATTCTGTTTCCTCTATTAGTTCCCCCTTGGACAGAGTCATGGCTGGAGGTGACAGTGACTATCAGAACCTTCTGCAGGCAGAGGCTTGCACAGTAAGAACTGTCCCATGGGGAGCCCTGGAACTAGGAAAGGATGTGCTTGCATTGGGATGGCAGGAGAAATTTTACTTAGGGACAACTCCGGACAGCCATAAGTTGATACTCCAAGCCAGTGTCACAGACTGTAGCAGGGGTCTTAAAATGTGTTTCCTGATCTGGTAGCTTCAGTATTATCTGAGGACTTCTTAGAAATGCAGGTTTGCAGGGTGTAACCCACACCTGCTGAACCCGGAAACTGTGAGTAGGGCCCAGCAATCCATGACTAAATAGATCTCCAGGGCAAGGGTGTGTCTCAGCGGCTGAATACCACCAGCATGCAAGGAGGCCTGGATTCCATCTGCAGAACCACAAAACATTGAAAATAAAGTCACCAGGAAATGTGGATAAATGCCAAAGATTGAGAACTTCTAAGGAAGGGCTTTTGTGTGTATGTATACTGGGGATGGAACCCAAGGTCTTACACATGCTAGGTAAGCACTCTACCTCTGAGTTACATCTTCAGCCGGGTAACCAACTCTTTTTCATCCTTAACATTTTTTGTCCTGAAAGAGAGATTAAGACATGGCATTGGATTGAAGCTTAGGTCTTCAAAGTGTTTCCTGGGGATCTTTGCCAGTGGCCCAGTCTAAGGACACCCTTGTCATCCCCTTGCATCACACTGCATTAGGTTTGTAATTCTGACTGCCACTTCCTGGGTATGAGAACCTGAAAAAACTTACTTGACCTCTCTGACTTAGTTTCCTGTCTGTAAAATTGGTCTCCTATTAGGGCCTACATAACCAGGGTTTTCCGGGAGATCCTAGTTGTACACATTAAGGACACAGTAGATGAATCTGTGAGTTATCAGCCATGCAATTCACCTAAACTTGATGAAATTAGAGTAGGTCTCAAAGAAATCTTGTCATGGTAGGTGGAGTTGCAAGGCCCACAACAGTGTGCTAGGTGTTTCCAGGCTCTGAGGCACTAGTTGATGTTATCCTGTGACACTGAACATTGGAGAAAGAATAGGCAGATGCTAAACTATCTTGCTTCTGCCCTGTCTGCTCGGGTACATCTGCTGTAGAAAGAATGGGGAGACTAGGTGGTCCCCTGCCCTGGTGAGTTGGTGGCCTGCAGACTCACTCACTGAAGGAATAAACACACCTGGCCAGCAAGCTTAGAAACAGAGCCACCTCCCTCCCCCTTTCCCCGGCGATGATCTAACTATGGAATGATTTATGTGCAGTCAGTTTTCATTTATAAAACTGACAGCGTTCCAGCTGATAATATTGATAGATGTGAAAGCCAGCAATGGTAGGATAAAAGTCTCTGGCCCTGTGGCAACATCTGGCCCCCTGGCCAGTCGCCCTTCAGCCTTCAGAATGCTGACTGCTGTCAGATAGAAGAAAAGGGCATTTAAGGTCCACAAAGACATGACAATGACAATAGGGTTAAACTCAACCAGTAGACTCCTCAGCAGGGGTAGATCCCAGGTAGAAATGTTTGGAATCATGCTTGTGAAAGAATACTCTTCTGTGTGATCCTGAGACAGCAATGTGGGATGGGGGTAGTCACTTAGATAATGGAGGACAGAGACGAGTGGACGGTGGAACAGGCTGGCATTGCCACTTCCAGGCTGTCTGCAAAAGTGGTGACCATGATTCCCTTACTAAATGCTCTCAGTGATGATGGCAGGGACACAGAGGAGATTGGTGTGCCTTTTATCTGCAGGTTTCAAAGTTCTTGATGTGACTCAGTCTTTCCCAATACCTTGTAGAGGCAATAGTTTCCACTGCTTCAGAGGGAGCCCGAAGTACACATGGGACAATGGCACTGCAGGTCACAGAGTGACTAATCAAGTACTCACCTGCCCCCAAGCGTGTGCCCTGGCTGCCCTTGTGACCCAGGAGTGTCCAAGAGGAAGACACAGCACAGGGGATGGGGTCTGGGAGTAACTAAGCCCAGAGATGCTGCTCCTTTAACCACCCATCAAGTTTGTCAAAAATTCAGCTTTCTCTTCAAACCAATTGCTCTTCTCTTCGTTTCTCTGCCCTTCTCCTCCTCCTTTCCCTCCCCTTCCCCTTTCCTTTTCTTCTCTCTGTTCCTCTCCTCCCCTCCCCCTTCTTTCCTCCTCCTTCTACTTCTTCTTCCTCATCTCTCTCCGTTTTCTTCTCTCTTTTTTACGGTACTGGAGACCAGCTAGGGAAGGACTCTACCCACGAGCTATACCTCAAGCACCTCAAACGGATTTCTCTCCAAAAGCTGACTTCCTAGGTTTGGGTGAAAACAGGGATCAGAAGGGAATCTGGGGATAGGAGATATGGAAGGTCAGGGAGGGGACGGAAAAATAAAAGTGATTAAGATGTGATGTGTATATGTACCAGTACCTGATGAATGTGATTCTTATGATTGCTAGCATATACTAATTTTTTGAAAAAGAAACTGAAAAAGAAAAGATGACCATGTAGCACAACCAAGTCTGGCTCTTTTTTTTTCTCTCTCATTGAGTTTATTGGCACATTCTACATATACAGTACAATTACATTCATTATTGGAATCTTGTACCTCTACATGACAGGTCTTGGTTCTCATTTTTCCGCCTGTCCCTGCCCTCCCTTCATCCACTCCTCCCCTACCCATTTACAAACACTTTATTACCATTTTTTCATTATCTCACATTTTTTCTTTTCCCTTATTACCTTTCCCCTACCCTTCCCACTTTCCCTACAACTTTAGCCCTTTTCTTCCTATTTCACATTGTCAATAATACCATTAGGATCTTATGTACCATTATAGTTTTTCACACCAGAGAAACTATTCGGTATTTACACATATGTGACTTAATTATTTCACTTAGGAGTATATCTTCAATATGTATCCATTTCCCTATGAATGAATCTAATGTCTCATTCTTTATGGCTGAGTAATATTTTTATAGAAAAAACACATCTTCTTTATCTAGTTTCCAACTGATGGGCAAATGGGCTGTTTCCAATTTTTAGCTATTACAAACTGTGCTACTATAAACCCAGGTGCACATATATCACTGTGATAAAATTCTTTTAATTCTTTTTTTTTTTTTGAGACTGGGTCTCACTATGTAGTTGAGACTGACCTGGAACTCACTATGTAGCTCAGTTTGGTCTCGAACTCACAGCAATCCTCCTGTCTCAGGGTCCCAAGTGCTGGGATTACAGGTGTGCACCACCACATCCGGCCAATTCTTTTAATTCTTTTGGAAAGATACCCAGCAGAGGGATGGCTGGGTCAAATGGAACCTCTAGTCCCAGCTCTTTGAGGTATCTCTATATTGATTTCCATAGTGGTTGCATCAGTCTGCACTCCCACCAACAATGGAGAAGGGTTCCTTTCTCCCCACGTCCCTGTCAACACATTATTGGTTGATTTCTTGATAGCAGCCATTCTTTGTGGGGTGAGGTAGAATCTCAGTGTTGTTTTCATCTGCATCTCTTGAATGAACAGTGATGTGGAACATTTTTTCATATATTTACTTGCTGCTTTTACTTATTTGTATGAGAAATGTCTGTTCATTTCAGATGCACAGTTTTGAATTGGGTCTTTATATTTGGGGGGGCTGGTTGTTTTGAGTTCTTTATATATTCTAGATAATAGTCCTTTGTCTGAGGAGCAGCTGGTAAAAATACAAGTTTGGCTCTTACGGGCAGTGAATAAGGAATGCTGGGAGGAAACAGGGAGTGAGGGGGTGGGGTGACTCAGGCCACCACCAGCATGCAGTGTCCTGGATTGCTCCATCCCCTCTACTCTGACTGAGGAGGTGCATGTCTCTAGACTCCCCACAGCAAGTGTGGCTCATCCTTATGCGGACCTTTGTTCCTTTCAGATGCTGGTTTGAAAGAACCACCTGGAAAAACACACATGTCCCTATAACAATTTAGGCCAGTGAGGTGAACTTTTTAGAGACTTGAACTGCGACCCCCAAGCCACTTATTTATCACAAAGTGCCAACACTGCAATTAAACCGGAATACTGAAATTTTAGTTTAGAAAAAATAAGTCATGCCGGGCATGGTGGCGCATGCCTGTAATCCCAGCTCACAGGAGGCTGAGGCAGGAGGATGTGAGTTCAAGACCAGCCTGGGCTACATAGTGAGTTCCAGGTCAGTCTCAACTACATAATGAAACCCTGTCTCAAAAAAAACAAAGGGGAAAAAAAGGAAAAGAAAAAATAAGTCATAAATATCTTTTGTCTTAAAAGAAAAGCACAATAACAGAGCTTTCAATAATACAAACAGCTTTTTATTGAAAGGTGAAGTTTTCACTTGGTGTGCTTTTGCACGATGGGATCTTTGCTGTCATATGCATGCATAATTTGTCAAACCTTGGCTCATACTTTGTTATTTTGAAAGGAACACCTGCAGCACTTGGGTCATCTATTAATTTGTTTCTTGTATCAGATTCGATATAATTCAAAGCTACAAACAGCTGCTCACAAGCATAAGACGAACCAGACAAAATCAGAAAAGCAATCCCAAGTGCTTTCATTGACTTTCAGTTAATTTGGCAGAGAATTCTACCCTCTAAGGATTTTATTTTCAGAACTACCAACTGAACTGTTCTTTGTCATCCCAGCACAAGCCACACTCTATCTTCTTTATCTTCTCAAGCACAGATCATAGCATTTATTTTTCCAGACAGAGATTTCTTGAAATTCCTATAGCTCCATTTCTGAACTTCCGAGTCTAACCAGTATAAGCAGGCAAGTTCAAGTTCTTCAAATTTGACTTCATCTAGAAAAGTCAGAAAACACAGGGTTGTCTCCATCTTATGGAACTATAATCTGTTATGAAAATTCTCCTTCATAGTAGCTACAATGCTAGAAAATTCCTTGTAGATTTCCTGATGTCTTGTAGGATTGTCTGCAAATGTTGTAAGGTTTTCTAAGTGCATTTTTTTTTCTTTTGTGGTACTGGGGATCGAACTCAGGTCCTTGCACTTGCGAGGCAGACCACCGAACCGCTGAGCTAAATCCCCGGCCCCTCTAAGTGTGTTTTTAGATTTGGAAAATATTTCAGCTGCTCACTTTCAAGGTCACTTTCAAAAACCTGCAATTTTCTCTTATATGTCTTGATATCCAAAATACCTTGTCTCGTGTTTTCCCTGTAATTTTTGTAATTTCTTCTTCAGTACATTGAACTGTAGTATAATATCTGTTAAAAAATAAACTCCAAAACTAAAAACTAGAAAACATAGGTTGTTAAACCAGGCCATATCAGTGAGCTGTGGATATTCCTGCCCCTTTTCATTCATCAACAGCTAAATTTCATCCAATCAGGCCACAAATTTCTCCAGGACTCGTCCTCTGTTCAGTCACTGGACATTATTGTACATAAGTAAAAGCATTATACTGTGCCTGAACCTCAAGAAGTGCTCGAAACTATTGAAAATCAAGATCATGAGCTATGACATAATTCACCACTTTTGTGACATCCTTGAGGATATTGTCTATCTTTTTGCGCTCTTCCTGGCAAGAAGAGCTTCTTGATGTATAATACAATGAAACTGAATGACTGGTCGTTGTGCTTCTTTAACAAAGAGCTATACGAAACCTGATGCTGACCATGCAAAGTGGCCCATTACTAGTAATTGAGACCACTTTTTTTTTTGGTCTTAGTCTTGTGACAAAAAAAAAATCCTCCATCACAGCATTGTAGATATCTATTGCTGGTGTTCTTCCTCCAGGCAAAGACACCAGTTTCACCAGCTCTTCTCTCATGATGTCACCAACAGCATAATGCAAAATTGCTGCTAGGCTTGCATGATTATTTATATCTGTGCTTTCAGCCCAGCACATGGAGTAACAGGCTGCCTTTTGTGAGTCAGTGGTAAGCTGCTGACTAACATTTGCTGTGTGTAGGATTCAATCCTTAACAGTATTTCTGCAGAGTGGCATTGCAGGGATATGTTACATAATTTTATCCTTGTTTGAGAAATCACAGAAAACAGAATTACTCCCAGACAACAAGGCCATTTTGATAAAATCCCCATCAGAAGGGTGAGTTTTACCATGTTTTGTGGTGCACAGTAAAATCTGAAAGCTGGCAGCTGTCAGATGATTTGCTTTAGAAAGATAGCTGCAAAAACTAAGATACTGGGAATGATATTTCCTCAATTTCCCTTCAAGAAGCTTGCTCCTTTCAGTTTCACCAAGTTGGCAGCACTTGTGGTTGGTGTCAGAGTGCCATCTGACACTTGATGTGTGACACACAGCACTTTCACTGCACAGAATACGTAATGCTTTCCTATTGCATTCAGTCACTCTGTCCGGGCCTCTTAGAATAATCTTCCACTAACTGTTCGCAGTTTTGCTTTTTTCACTGTACTCATTTTTTGGGGGGGTGTTCAAGAGTTGGAGTCCACAAAAGCACATTTTTTTGAAAAAATGAAGCACCCAATTCAAATCTATCCCTATACCAAAAATATAACACTGAAGAATTGGATGCTCACTGAATGAATAATCTAGGGCAGTGGTTCTCAGCTGGGGTTCCTCTTGAATTTGCTGACCACTGGTGCAAGGGGGCAATTTTCCACTGACCACCAGCTTTTGGCCTGCTTTGAAAAAGGCATCTGAAAACATTTCCTACCTTGTGGGAGGTTCTGCTAAAAATCACAGCCAAGCAAATATATATGCATCCTTGCTCTTGCTTTCATAAACTCCTCACAACCAACTAAATGTGGCACTGCAGATGCAAATATGCCATGGGGACAGCACAATATGAAAAGAATCTCAGTCTCGCGCAAAACATCTCTTTGCTAGATCCTAGATATTAAATTTTGATTTTTCATAGGAAAACTCAGAGCAAAAATCTTGTATTAATAAAAATGGACGTATCAAAATTCAAAGCCAGTCCAAGCTGACTGTGCACTGACCAGCCATGTGAAAGCTCCCACGAGTCCTGGCTAATGAGTGTTAGTTAGCTCATGACGTCATTGCCTGGCACTGCTACTCCTTTCCCAGCTGTGCTTGGTCCCTATGTGCGCAGCTATCCAATGCTCAGCTGCTAGGGCAATTTGGCTTGCACATGCCCACAGAGAGGGCACTGCTGGCACACATGCCACAGGTTCACTGCCACTGATTTAGGCTGTGACTTCCAAAGGCTCTGGAGGAGGCCGATTTAGCATCAGAAGAAGAACTAAATGGAAACTAAAAAACAAACAAACAAAAACTTTAAAAATACAGGTTTCTCCTTAATCCTACTAGACATAGTGCTTCTCAAACTCTAAGTTTGAGTTTTCTAGTACACTGAAGAATTGAGAAATGCTATGATGAAAGAAGGTTTAGGATGGAGATATGGTCGTATACCGCACAAATACATCTATGTCAAGGACCCAGAGGATCATATTGTCTTGTGCAACCCTAGCTGTGTTGGTTTGTGTGATAAGTACACCCTGATGTTCCCAAAATGATGAAATAGAGTAATACCAGCTCACAGAAATTATGACCGTGCTTCTGCGATGCACCACTATTTAATTAGCACTCCACAACCAGTTCCATCTCCTTCTAGCACTGCCTTTGTGAACCACAGGAGCCAGAGAGCTGAAAATCTTACTTTCTGTGCTCCCTTCCAGCTGAACATGTTCAGGTTCCATCCCACAGGATTTGGAAGACAGAAGGGAGCAGAGGTCGCTTTTACAGCTTTTGGTTACTTTCTGCAGAGGGCTCAGGCCCCCAGCACCCTGGTATTTAGGGCACGGGCAGGAGTTGCAGCTGCACCTTCTAGTCCCCAGGATCTCAGTTGTGATGGTTCATTCTAGAACTGAAGGGCTTGAGAGATCCCTGTATGGGCTAAAGGAGCAGCCTCCAGGCTGGGCTTCCAAGACCAAGTCCCAGAACTCCACCACAGCTCATTTCTTATGGCAAGCAGCTCCCTCTGCCATGGTCAGTAGGTGTCAGAGAGCAGGAGCTGCCATTGGGGTTGTTGAACTCACAGCTACAACCAAGGATGGAAAAGCTGCTTCCAAACAGCCATGAAGATACTAGCCAGACCCAAATCCCTGCTGATGAGCTTGTACCACATTTCTAGCATGTTGCCATACTGTGGTATGGAAATGCTACACAGAAAACCTTTGTACATCTGTGTGTGTGTGTGTGTGTGTGCATTTATGTGAGTGTGTCACAGGTGTTGAAATACTGGTCAAAGGGTGTGTACTTTGGTAGAGATGGCTAATGCGCTCTCCAGAAATATTTTAACTCATATTGCTACCAATATTTTATCTCATCTTTACCAACAGAATACAAGCCAGGTAGTGAGTTTTTAAATAGCTGCCAGATGGTAAAGTAAAAACTAGCATTTCTTGAGTACTGAAAATCAAAGAAAACAGAAGCTCAACCAAGCAGGACACACACAGATAGGAGGTGGATTAGTGAATGTATATCCATTGCATGTCTGCTCTAGGGTAGCCAGTCTTTTTTTGTTTTCTTCTTTCTGTTCTGTTTTTTTTTTTTTTGGTACTGGGGATTGAACTCGGGTCTTTGTGTTTGCAAAGCAGGAAGCAGAACCACTCAGCTAAATCCTCGCCCATAGCCAATCTTTTTTAATGTTTGGAAATACGAAAGGTGAAAAATGACAGCTCATTGTTTTACATTTATGCGTCTCAGAGTACCAATGATGTTAAGAAGTTTTTCTGTGTCATTTTTATTTATTGAGGCAGTGCTGGAGATGGATCCCAGGGCCTCATGCATGCTAGGCAAGTGCTGTACCACTGAGCTACACTCCCAACTGCTGGGTCACTTGTACATCTTTTCTAAATCTTAAATGCAAAATGTTACCCATCCTGTTCCTAAGTTCAGCAGAAATGTATTAAGAGATTACTATGAGTCAAACTTCTTCTATGTTCTGAAGATAAAATAATGCACACAATTCCCATCCAAGGGAAATTCAGGGCATTGCAGGAAAATAAGCACACACGTGCACACGCACCCACACACACACAGATCATTTCAAATCTAGGAGCACCAGGATGAAATAAAATCATTTAATACATTAGTACATTTTAATACATATGTAGGGGAAAATAGAGTGGATGTAGAGTTATCAAAAAAGAAAGCCGATTTGTAAATGGCATAATTTGGCCAGGCATGGTACCAGATGAGTATAATCCAGCACTCTGGGAGACTGAAGCAGGAGGATCACAAGATTGAGCCCAGTCTTGGCAAGTTGGCAAGACCCTGCCTCAAAATTAAAAGAAAAGGGACTGGGGTGTGGTTTAGTGGAAAGACCCTGGGTTTAATCTCTGGCACGATGGGGCAGGGGGAGAGAAAGAAAAAAGCTTATAAATTAAAATGAATGGAAAAAATTATACCTCAGTAGTACATAAATGCCTGATCTATTTTAAATGAGAAGGGTGATACATAGAACAGTTAAACATTGCATGTGATTTCTTCTTTTTCCATGATAAATTTAGTCCGGAAATGTCCCTTAGGAAGAAAGTACAACCATAATGTAGTTTCCTTCCCTCTCCCCACCACCATGGTGTCTTTGAAAGCTTGTTAAACTGGGACTTAATAAGATCCAGAGTTACATAACCTAACTTCCAAGTGTTGAGAATATCACTGAAAATCATGAAATTTTTTAAATTCTTGAAAATACTGTGACTATTAATAATAAAATTCAGAAATTAGCAAAACAGTTTTATTGTTTGCCTTAAACACATATAATATTTTCCTTTATAATTTTAGCTGCATGATTTTATTTATTTTTTGTGGTACTGGCAATTAAACCTGGGGCCTTCACAATGAGTTACATCCCCATCCCTTTTTAAATTTTTATATTAATACAGTATCTTGCTAAATTTCCCAGGCTGGGCTTGAACTTGCAATCCTCCTGCCTCAGCCTCCAGAATTCTGGGATTATAGGCATGTATCGCCATGCTCAACTGCGTCTTTATTTTGTCATTAAAGTAGAACACATCAAATACACTGCATCCATTTAAAACAAGCAATTTGAAGAGAGTGGCGGGATGTCTACGTGCTATGGCATGGTCACAAGGAACATGGAATGTTTCCTCACCCTTCAGAGTTTCCCTGAGCTTCTTTGCTGTCTCTCTCTTTCTCTCTACTTGTGGTTTCTGGTCGGGAGCTTTATCTAAAGGAAATCATCCAGTGTGAACTCACTCTATTTTGTCTGTTTCTCTCTCTCTCAGCATAATAATTTTGAGATTTACCCATGTTGCCATGTGTGTCTGTAGTTCCTCTTCATTGCTGTTTAGTATTCCCTTGTATGGCTATACCACTGTTTGTGTATTCATCTGCTGACAGATGTTGTTTGGATTTTTCCCAGTTTTTTTGTCATTCTGAGGATTTTTGTCAGGAATGAGTATTGAATTTTCTCGTATGCTTTGTTTTGCAGCTATTGAAATGATTGTGTTTGGTTTTTTTTTTTTTTTTTTTTTTTTTTTTTTTTTGGTACCGGGGATCGAACTCGGGTCCTTGCACTTGCAAGGCAGGCTACCAAACCGCTGAGCTAAATCCCCGGCCCATGTTGTTTTTTATCATATTAACATGGTGGATTATAGTGATTGCTTTTCTAACTTTGAATTCCTGGAATAAACCGTACACTGTCACGGTGTGTTCTATGCAATTATTGTTGTTATTTTACTATAGTTGTAGATAAATAGATAACTGGATTTGGCTTGTATATGTATATGTACTTTCCATTCTCTTCCACCAATCCCTGGCAGCCACTAATCTACTCTTCATCTCTAAGAGCTGCTTATTCTGGATATTTTAATCATTGGGACATAAATGTGTGGGCTTTTGTGTCTGATATGTTTTTACTTAGTGTAAGACTTTTATGTCCATCCATCTGTACAGCATGTATCTGAGTTTAATTCCTTTTCATGGTCCAATAATAATCCCTTGTGTGGGTGTATCACATTGTGTCTACCTATTTAGCAATTAGTGATACTTAGATTATTTCCACTTTTTGGCTGAGAAAAAATGCTGCTATGAACATTTGTGTACAAATTTTGTGAGGGTATATGTTTTTACTATTTTTGGGTGTATATCTGAAAGTAGAACTGCTGGGTTATGTGGTGATTCCATGTTTAATTTTTTTTCAAGATTTTCCCAGTTATTTATTTATTTCTTTTTGTGGTACCAGGGATTGAACTCAGGACCTCGTGCTTATGAGGCAGACGCAGTGCCACTGAGCTAAATCCTCAGCTGTAAGATTTTTCCCAACTATTGTCCGAAAGAGCTGTACTCTTTTCTGTTCCCTACAGCAATGAATACAGTTTCCAATTTCTCCACATCTCTGCCAACTCTATTATCATATGACTTTCTGTTTGCAGCTCTCTTAGTGGGTATGAAGTGGTATCTCACTGTGGTTTGGGTTTGCATTTAACTCTGGACTTAATGGTATTGATGAGGATGATTATTTTCACAACCTCATTGCTTGTGTGTGTGTGTGTGTGTGTGTGTGTGTATAATTTTAATCTTAGTTTACTTTTAAACTGAATTGTCTTTTTTGCATTGTAAGAGCTCTTTAGTCTACATTTAAGTCTCATCAGATAGGTGATTTGTAAATATTTCCTCCCCTTTTGTGGGGTCCTTTCACTTTCTTGATGATAGTATTTGAAGCACAAAATTTTAAAATTTTGATGATGTGCTCACTTCAGCAGCACATATACTCAAATTTTGATTAATTCATTTAGTTGTTTTTGCTTTTGTTACTTGTGCTTTTGTGTCCTATCTAAGAAACCACTACCAAAGGGCATGTGGATTTGCTCCTATACAGTGATACCTTGGTTCATGAACACTTTTGTTTGCAAATAATTTGGCTCACAAACAGAAATGTTTGGTAAAATTTTGGTTTTGTTTTCATACTCTATATCAGGTGACAAACTTCACCATGGCCATCTTTCCCACACAAACACAGTTGTGACCTGTTTTCCAAAATCATAGAACAAAGAACAAATTAAGTTTGTGAACTGAAGCACCACTATATTTTGTCTTGAGAGTTCTATACTTTTGGCTTCTTGGTCTACTCCATTTTAAATTAATTCGAGTATATGGTATGAGGTTGGGGCTCATTTTCACCCTTGTGTACATGAATATCCAGTATTCAACATCACTGGTTGAAACAACTACTCTTTCTTTTCTGAATTTTCTGGGCAATTTTGTCAAACTTAATACAGAAGTTTAAGTAGTCTTAGCTAATTATCTCAATTGTGCTTTCTGTTTGTACTCTTTAACATTCTCTTTCATTTAGTTACTTACTTCGGGCTTATTTTCTTCGTCTTTTTGTGGTAATCTTAGGCTGCTGTTTTTAAATCCTTTTTTCCCTAATGCAAACATTTAAAGCAATTATAGCTTTCTCTCTAACCATTGCTTGCTTAATAGCTCACACATTTTGGCTTTCTTCATTATCATTTGCTTTGACCTATTTTCTAGTGGTCCTTGTGATTTCTTCTTTAGCCCACTGATTACTTAGAAGTCAACTGTTAAATTTCCAAACATTTGGAGTTTTCCTAGTTATCTTATTGTTATTCATTTCTAATTCTTTTGATCAGAGAATATGCTTTAGATCCTGTTAATCTTATTGAACCTTGCTCCATAGTCCAGCATAAGATCTCTCTTGGTCAACAAACCACGCACTTGAAGATAATGTGTATTCTGTAGTTGTAAACCAGTAGTTATAGTGTTCTATAAATATCTATAAAGTAAAAGTTATTAATAGTGCTGTTTATCTCATCTTTCTCTTTATTCTTTCCACTGTTTTTTATATTTATATTCATATTTATATGATTTACATATTTATATTTATATATAGCTATGACTGTTTTGTCTAAGAATTTATATTTATATTGAATCTTGATTTGGAATCAATCTTTTCCTCAACAATATTGAAGCTCTTATTAGAGACATATATATATTAGATACTTCTTTCTATTGTACTGACTCCTTTACCCTTATGAAAAATCTTGGGAATTTATAGTACTGTTTCTTTCTCAAAGTCTGCTTTATGATATCAGTAGAGCACTCTTATACTTATGCTTATTGCTTTCTACCCATTTATTTTCAATTTATTTATATTTTACATTTAAACTGAATGCCTTATAGAAAGCATATATTCTAGGCTTGCCATACACACTTTGGGTAGCCTTCTGTCTTTTCATTGTAATATTTATTTTATTGATATTTCAAATAATTATTGATATAGTTGGATTTGAGCTTATAATTTTATTATTAATTTCTGTTGATCTTTCTTTATTCATATTTTTATTCTTTATTTCCTGACTTGTTTTGGATTATTTTGAAAATGTTTGAAATTTCCACTTTAATTTAATTTATTTATTATCTTTTAAACTATATCTTTTTTTCAGTACATTCACTTTTTGTTTGTTTGTTTGTTTGTACCAGGGATCGAACTCTGGACCCTGCACTTGCAAGACAGGCAGCAAAACCACTGAGCTAAATTGCTGGCTTTTTTTGTCAGTATAAGAGCTTAAACCCAGGGCCTTTGCACTAAATTACATCCTTAGCCCTTTTATTTTTTGAATTTTCAGATAGGGTCTCATTAAGTTACCCACACTGAGCTTGAATTTGGGATCTTTCTGCCTCAACCTCCCAAAGTGCTGGGATTACAGGTATGTGCCACTGTACCTGACTTAACTACATTTTTTATGGTTGTTTTAGAGATTAAAATATATATGTTTAAGGGCAACCCACTTTCTGGTCCCCCTTCTGTCTCTCTTAGATACAAGCTTTCTTTCCCTCATTAATTGTTTTCTACTCTCAACCTCCATTATTCCTAGAATTCATTCTTCAATTTTAGAGAACACAAGCTCATGTTGCAGACACCTAGTAGGTTTGGGAGTTTCATCTCTTTCCCTTATATTATTTTGGAGGTCTTCCACTGAGATTACTGGTCGGAGATGCATCCTACTGAAGGATAACAAACAAGAGTTTTTCTTCATGTCATGTAATGTCTTGTGATCAAATGAAGGTGTTTGACTGAAAGACTATTTCATACTAAGATGAATATAGGCTGCCAAACTCCAAGCGGTCATACAAATGGACCCAATGACGAGCATGCTAGACTTCTTTTATTGGGATCCACCAGACCAACCTTGTAAACAGCTCATAACTACTAAACTACACCACTTCTATGTTGGATTCTGAAGTCCCCTGGATCTTCTCCTTATCCTCTTTGTGGGCTATATTCATAGCAATCCTGCTGACCTTATAATTTGGCCCATGCATTCTTAATTGTTTCTCTGGCTTTGCCTCCTCCAGACTTAAAAGCTATGCAGCTACTAAGATGACAGTGCCTTGCGCCTATGGAGTGACTCTAACTGCTGATCACAACTACGACCCTCTTCAGCTGGAAGTAGCCAGAGTTGCCTTAGCCCTTTGCCCCCTCACAGCAGTTAGGGGTACTTCTTTAGAGGGGGGAATATTGCAGATAGGTAAGTTAATTAGATATCTTGTAGGCATTTAGACAGGGCCTCCCTCAAGGAGCCAACAGGGAGGACAATCAAGACACATTCACTGAAGGCCAGAATTGTAAAAGGAGAGAAACTATTATACCTTTGTTCTTCCCCTGGAGATGAACAGCAGTGATTGATATTTTAGGTTTTTTTGTTTTTGTTTTTGTCTTTTTTTGTACCTGGGATTGAACTAGGGATTTTTCGTTTATGAGGTGGCAGAACAAGAGCTAAATCCCCGGCCAGTCATTGATATTTTAAATAGGTATCAATTATCTAGGTGGGGGGCCCGAGGTCTCAACCCAGTCTTCCCAGAAAATATCCCTGGCTCCCACCCTTACTGAAAATCCTTATATGCTTGCTGCACGACTTGCTCCCCATTTGACTCCCATTTAATCAATGTTACCTGGGTGACTGTACTTGTAATCTTATTGGTTAATTATGGTTTTGTCCCACCTCATGCCCACCTTATAATTTTCTATTGGGTCATACAATTTTGTACCACTTTGTACCCACCTCACCACATGGCTTTGCTGTATAAAACATCTTTGAGAAGTGGGGTGAGTGGGCAACCCTTTTGCAGGTCCCCCTCTGCCTCCCTTAGAAGCCTTCTTTCCCTCAACAAATTTTTCCTATTCTTAAAAATAATATGAATAGTTATATTTTACACTTTACTATTCTTGGAAGCCATAAATGACATAGATATATTGATCCTCACATATACTATAAATTTAAAGTATTAAATTTTTTACTTTAAATGGTTATATTTGTTAAGAAAGAAAATTAGTTTTTTATATTTACCATTTTTGATGATCTTTAGTTCTTCTTGAAGATTTAATTTTGTCTCTGGTATTATTTCTTCTTAGCATGAGAAAATTCCTTCAGTATTTCTATAGTAATGATGAATTCTTATAGTTTTATTTGGAAAATACCATTTTTTGCCTTTAAAAAATACTTTAAGGACATTAAAACTTTTATTCTTATTGTCTAACCTTACTTCTACTCAGTGCAATTTTAGCCCAGGCATTAGACTTTTTATCTCCAGAACTGCAATTGAGTTTTTAAAATTACATCTTTGGTGTCTCTCCTTAACTCAGCCCTACTCTCTTCTACCTTTTTGTATAAATAAATACAACTGCTTTAAAGCTCAATAACTGATTTAGTATTTTCACCAACTAGTTCAGTCATCTGTGTCATATCTGAGTGTTTCTACCTCCAGATTTTTAACCTTATTATTGGTAGTATTTCTCATCTTTGCATAACCATTAATTTTGGAATGAATGATAGACATTGTGAATTTTGCCTTGTTGGATGCCAGATGTTTTGTATTCCATTAAAAAAATTCTTGAGTTTTATTTTTCTCAAGTAAAAGTCTTATTTTGGGATTCAAATCTGTAACTTGGAAACATTTGGGTCACATAGAACCTTGCTTTAAAGCAATGGCAAGTGGGACCAGGGCAGCCAGGGTGGCCTTGTGCTTCTGAATATTGTACAGATGCCCCTGAGTTCTGAGGTGCTTCTGCTCTGGCTGGGGAAAGCACAGACCATCTGGCTCTGTTTGGCTGCACAGAAGATTTGCCCACCATACCTTCCACACAAGCACTCAGTTGAAGACTGGCCCTTTGCATTTCCAGAGCCCTCCTTTCTTTGCTGCACATTCTGTCCTTTCAATGCCAGCCTTCCAGATTCCTAACTTTGCCTCCTCAACCCTGGAGGCCCCTGAGCTCTCTCCAGCCTGCTCCCTGCACCGTGTCCTGCAAACGCTCCCCGGGCTCTTCCGAGGACGTCCCTTTCTGAGGGCCACTTCCTGTAGTTCAGTGTCTGAAAGCCATCATTTAATGCATGCTGTCCAGCTTTTTAGTTTTCTAAAGTGAGAGGGTAAATATGACCCATTTTATTCCATCAAGATCTGAAACTTAATTTGTTTTCACCTATTTTTTTGTAGTATTGCAGATTGAACCCATAGCCTCTGGACTTAGCTGCATTACCAATCCTTCTTTCCTTTTTCTTTTAAAGTGGGCTTTTACTAAGTCATTCAGGCTAGATTTTAACTTGCAATCCTCCTGCCTCAGCCTCCCAGCTAAATTCCCAGCCCTAATCTTCCTTTTTAAATGATATTTTTCCTGGATACAAACTTTTGGACTGACAGAATTATTGCTTTTTTACCTAGCACTTAAAAGATGCAGTTCTGCACTACTCTGCCACCACAGCTTCCAAGGAGAAGTTGTGGACATTTAAATGATTGTTCCCCTGTGTGTGTAGACTGCCTGTGTTTCTTTGGCTGCCATGAAGACTCTCCTTGCTGAAGAACATGATTCTGGCTGTTTGATGGAGAATGGCGTGTTAGTCAGATTTCCATCACTGTAACAAATACCTGAGAAAAATCAACTGATAAAAAGCAAAGGTTTGTTTGGCTCACAGTTTTAAAGACTATATAGTCACTTGGTTCCATTGCTTTTGGGCTTGTGGTGAGGCAGCACATCATGGTGAGAACCCGTGGTTGACAAAGTTGTTCAACCCATGGTGGCAGGGAAGCACAGGAGGGAAAGGGGCTGGGTCCTAGTATCCCCTTCAAGGACACATTCCCTGATGACCTAACTTCCTCCCAT
Organism: Fukomys damarensis; assembly: GCF_012274545.1. Lineage (NCBI taxonomy): Eukaryota > Metazoa > Chordata > Mammalia > Rodentia > Bathyergidae > Fukomys > Fukomys damarensis. Next base: position 31,449,741 of record NW_022900950.1, on the reverse strand, counting down.
TAGGACTCACCTCCTAAGGTTGCGCCACCTCCGAACAGAGTCTCAGACTGGTGACCAAGCCTTTAACACATGGGCTTTTGGGGAACACTCATCCCAAACATAGTGAATGGCCTGGAGCACAACAAGGGAGAAATGAGGGGAAATAATGAAGAAACGGTTGCAGAACATTACACGAGAGGTGACGTTGGCTTGGACTGCACTGGGAGCAGTAAAGGCAGAGAAGAGTGACTGTTGAATGGGAGTTGGTAAGCAACTGCATGAGACAGTGCAGGAGCAGAGGCTAAGAACAACTTTCCAGTTTGGAGGCACAAATAACAGAATGCACTTGCCCTTCTGAGGTAGAAGGGACTAGAGGGAACAAGGAGGCATGGGGGAGAGAAAGACCTCCATTTTGCAACCTGTCTAGTGTGTGACACGTAGGTATACAAGTGCACATGCTATGGTTTAGAAGTGGTTTGTCCTCCAATGGTTTATGCTTGAAAGCATGGTCCCCAGTGTGGTGATACTATGAGGTGGTGGAGGACTGGGGGTGTAACTCACAGTACAGTGCTCTCCTAACCTGCACAAAGACCTGGATTCAGCCTCTAGAACTAACACATGCACACACACACACACACACACACACACACACACACTCACACACAGAGGTGGTGGGACCTTTAGGAGGTGGAGCCTCACTGCGGTGCTACCCTGGGAAGGATTGAGGTCCTTCTAGTAGGACTCCGGCTCTTTCAGGAGTATTGTAATGAAACAGCGGATCTGGCTGCTCCCTCACCTCTAGCTTCCTGTCTCACCATGTGATCTTTCCCTCTTGCATGAGCTCCCACCATGATGCCACCTGCTGTTAGGACCTTGCCAGAGGCTGAACCAATGGGAACACCCAGTCTTGGACTTTTAGTCTCTAAAACTATGTGAGCCAAGTAATCTTTTCCTCATAAGTGTACTACTTCAGATATTTTGTTACAGCATGAAAATGGACTATAGTGGCATATAAACAGCTCAGAAGTGAAAGTCACCAGTGTAAAGATGGTATGTGTGTGCATATGTGGGAGGATTTATACATAAGCCTTCTGCCCCACTGAGCTTAGAACCAAGTGAGAGATAAACCCAGGAATAGCAAGTGGAGATTAAGTATCAATATTGGTACTGATGAGTTTGACCAGACGCTGTAGCTCTAGATCTCTCTCCAGGAAGTATACACTTCCTTCTGTATTAGACAGCCCTGTGCACCCAGTCATCAGCTCAGATGAACAGTAATCAGCCTTTTCCCCTCACCCTTAGCCATGGTGGCAGGCAGAGGACAGAGTGCACAGGGCAGGTCAGCGAACTTCCAAGGCAGAGGAGAGGCCACATGGAGTCTTCCTGTGAAGACTCCCAGCCAATGAAATGGAGAGGCCTGAGAGTAAGGGTGATTTCAAGAGAAGCTCCGATCTTCCCACAGACTGCTTTCCATGCTAAGAGGACGAGGGTGCTTTTCACAGAGAGCTCCAGGGGAGGGAGGAAGAGGAGCCACACTGAGCCCCTGGGGACCACCCATTTAGAGGCCAGGCTGGGAAGGCAGGCCCCACAAAGGATATGAAGAAGAGACCACCAGGGACATCATGGGAGCAGAGGAAAAGCATGTGAAGTCACGTTGTCAACTGCTTCGTGGCCATGCATGTTGAGCTCTCATGACGGTCCCAGCCTGACTCCTGGTGAAGAACTGTTCAGGATACTTGTTGGGCACTTGACTGACTTCCTCAATTATGGCAGTCAGGAAGATTTATGGGTTTATGGGCCCTAAAAGTCATTGCACTCAGACTCTTGTTTTCTTAATATCAAATGGAAAGGAAAACAATTTTCAAAAATAAACATGGGCAAACGTGGAGAGCTAGAATCTTTCCTGCGGCTTATTTTAACTTCCATAGAAAAAACAGTAATTACAGATTACCTTGGCAGTCACTGAGGCCTTTGAAGCCCTTTTATCAACTCTTTCAAAGGACAGGAGGTAGAAGCAAAAGTCTTAGCTTTATCCAAAAAGGAAAAAAAAAAAATAGGAGTCAGTTAGAGGAAAGCAGAAGGTTTTTTTTTCTTCCAGAACCCAGGGGGATGAGGTGGTATTCTCCCAACCTGTAGAATCAGTCCAGAAGCTGCTCACTGCAACCAGGCCTGGAACAAGAATGAGGATGATTCATGACAGCCAAAGAGACTTGAAAAGATGAGCAATTATGTGACAAACAGAACATGCACCATGCTTTCCCCAAGTAACAAATCTGCATTTCAAATTTTTTCAGGGCAAGGATTCTTCCTTGCATTTCTTTTCATCTTGTATAGTCTCTGGCACAGGCTAAGCCCACAACAAATATTTTCTTGCTGGCTGATGACTTGACTTGTCTGTGCATGTATGGGAAAGAGAAAGGAATTTGGATTTTATTTAGTACCTAGAATAAAAAGTTTTCTAAGGTCCTATGCCTAGAAGTATACTTGGCTCAGATGCAAGTAAAAATGTAGTTATTCCAGAGCAGCTTTGGGTTTTAGGACGGAAACCTTGTAAAATCAGGCAAGATGAAGGCCGGGGATTTAGCTCAGTCGTTGCACCACCTGCCTTGCAAGCACAAGGTCCCGAGTTTGATCCCTGGTACCAAAACAAAAACAAAAACAAAAACAGGCAAGATGAATTGAAAACAAAAGAGCTAAGAGGACACAAAGTACAGTGGACCCTTGATTTATGAACTCAATTAGTTCACGAGGGCTGGTTGTAACTCAGGTTGGTTAATTGATGGCTCAGGCTTCTCTACACAGCTTTCAAAGTCTCTCCTGTATATCAGGCCACACTTTCTTCCAGGCAGATCTCAGTGTCCTTAGACATTGGCTCAGGACTTTCAATTAACCCCACACAGGCAAGGATATGGTAATGTTCCTTCCAGAACTCTTTAAGGGTTAAATCTGTATCTGAGACCATAGGAAGCACAAGTGGCCAGCATTCAGGTTGTAACTCAAGATTTTGATCACAAGTTAAAACTAAAATTCCCATCATATGTCAGGTCGGTCATAACTCAAGGGTCCACTGTAAAATATTGGAGTCTAAATATTATAAAAATTTCTCTTTACATGAATTTGTGAGCTTTGAATGCACAATTCATTCAATAAATATTTATTTAGCACCTACTATATGGCAGGAATTGTGGTAGATGCTGTAGTTACAAAGATGAATATAAAGCATTTTCTACCTTGATGGTGTCTTTGATCAAATGAAGACATCCGGGAGATGTCATTTATCAAATCATACTTTAGACTTTAGATTGAAACAAATAAAATGCTATAGAATCCCAGTAAGGATTTTTATAGATCTATATAAACTTACACTAAAATGTATATGGAAAGCCAGAGGTCCTCAAATAGCTAAAATGATCTTGCAAAAGAAGAAAAAGTGGGAGACATCACTGTGTCCTATATGAAGGCTTTCTACAGAACTATAATATAATCAAGACAGTGTGATGTTGATGCATGGATAGATATCTCCGTCCACACAAGAGAATAAAGAACCAAGAAATAAACCTACACAATGTCACTGACTTTCAACAAAGCCACAAAATCAGTTCACTGAAAGGATTGGTTTTTCTAAACAAAGATATTGAAAAAATTGAATAGCCCCAGACAAAAGCAGTGTACAACAAAAACCCAAAACATAGTATCTTCAGAGCACAACAAAGTGAAGCACAATACAACACAGTTGTATTATAATTCTATATCTAACCGGATGAATAGAACACCAGTGACTGTCTACCTTCGGAGAAAACCATCATAAAAGGGCCTGGTTGCAAACCAGAACTTGTAAGAACTCTGCAAAATGCAGCCCAAACTTTTCTCCCTGGGGCTCCCCCGTGACTCCAGCTGAGTTTCTTGCCTTCTCCTCCTCTTCACTTCATCTGTTTTTGCTGTGCATGTTTTATTTTTATTTGTTTTTTGCTCTTTTGAATTTTTGAAATTAGGCCAACTAATAAGCCTGTCATAGTCTCTAACTACTCGAATAGAACATCCCCATGTCTCTCAATTCAAATCAAAAATTGGAAATGAATAAACTTAGAGAGGAAGATATGTCAAAAAGTAAAAATAAGCTGAAGGTGAGGCCTGTTGGGCTAAACAATTAGCCAAGTTATGAATGCAAAGACAAAGTTCTTGAAGGAAATTAAAATGCTACTCTAGCAAGCACACAATGATAAGAAAGCGTTTGTAAATGGGGAGGGGAGGAGGGGGTGAAGGGAGGGCAGGGATAAGGGGAAAAAATGAGAACCAAGACCTGTCACTTAAAGGTACAAGATCCCAATAACGAATGTACCTGTACTGTATACCTAGAATGTACCAATAAACTCAATGAGGAAAAGAAAATTAGAAAGTGGAAGAACCTCAATGCTGATATGGAGAAAGCTTCAGTGGTCTGGGAAAGATCAAGCCAGCCTCGACAGTCCCTTAAGCCAAAGCCTGGTTCAGAGCAAGGCCCTTACTCTTCGATTCTGCAAAGGCTGAGGGAGCTGAGGAAGCTGTAGAAGAATCACCTGAAGCCAGCAGAGGTTGAGTCATGAGGTGTAAGGAAAGAAGCTGCCTCTATAGCATCAAAGTGTAAGGGGAATGGCGAGCACTGATCTAGAGGCTGCAGCAAGGTATCCAGGAGACCCAGCTAACATGACCATGCTGGACCACAGATTTCCACCTTCTACTGGAGGAAGATGCCATCAGGGTCTTTCATAGCTAGAGAACAGAAGTCACTGCCTGGCTCCTAAACTCTGGAGCGCAGGCTCACTCCCTTGTTAGGGGTTAGGGCAGCTGGTGACTCTAAGTTCCAAAGTCCTGGGGCCCTTAAGAATGACACTTCATGCAGTGTGCCTGTGCTCTACAAACGGAGCAACAAAGCCTGGAAGACAGCACATCTGCTCAGGGATTACTGAATATTTTAAGCCCACTCTTGAGACCTAACTGCTCAAAAAAAAAAAAAAAAAAGATTCCTTTCAAAACATTACAGCTAGGGGACAAGTATGTAGCTCAGCGACATAGCACATCCCTAGTGAGAGTGAGGTCTTGGATTCTATCCCCAGCACCAAAAAAACAAAACATTACTTCTGACCAGCAAAGCTCCTGGTCACCAGGAGTTCTGATGGAAATGTCCAGGAGCACAATGATGTTTCCATGCCTGCTGACACGACATCCATTCTGGGTCAAATAGTAGTATCAGCTTTTGAGTCTTATTATTTAAGGAAAACATTTCATAAGGCCCTAGCTACCACAGATACTGATTCCTCTGATGGATCTGAGGAAAATGCATTGAAAACCTTCTGGAGAAGATTCACCATTGGCAGTGCCATTGTCTTCTTTTGGCTTTGTTAAGGTTTTTGCTATGAATATTTAATTTTTGTGTGGTTTTATGATTCCTGGGAGGGGAACAAAATATCAACACTGACAGGAGTTGAAAGAAGTTGACTTCAACCTTCCTGGGTAACTTTGAGGGGTGTAAGACTTCAATCTTGATGCAGCATAATTAGCAAGAGGACTAGAATAAGAAGTAGAGCCTGGGGCTGGGGATTTAGCTCAGTGGAGCCTCACCTGCCTCGCAAGCACAAAGTCCCAAGTTCAATTCCTGGTACCACAAAAAAAAAAAAAAAAAAAAAAAAAAAAAGAGCAGGAGCCTGAAGATGAGACTGAGTTGCTGCAGTCTCATGATTAGACTTTAATGGATGGAGAGCAGCTTCCAATGGCTGAGCAAAGAGAGTGGTTTTCTCTCTCTCTCTCTCTCTCTCTCTCTCTCTCTCTCTCTCTCTCGTGCGCACTTACTTTCAGAATTAAGAGAGAAAGTGGGGTGTCAGGATGACCAATGCCCGTGCAACCCACAAAGGCCCTGGCCAGTCCCAGGCAAAGGCAACATGTGGTTTCTATGGAAATTAATGTAAACAAGGCTCATAAAGGACAAGACAGAGCATTCTCAAATTAGGAACAGAACAGACAAGATATATGATTGTAATTAGAACACTGTCCTTCTAGTCAGAAGGTTTTAGTTGTGGGGATGGAATTTGGGTGTGAGTCACTCTGACTTCAGCCCGTAGGCTTCAGCCAGACTCACTTCTGTAAACAAGCCAATTGTGGGGTTACCACTTCACAGCCTACCTTGGACATAATCAGTATTGCAGTCCTCTGCACTACCTCACTGGGTTAACAAAGTGTTATTAAATCTTCTTTCGATATCTTTTTTTTTTTTTTTTTTTTTTTTTGTACCGGAGATTGAACTCAGGACTTCACACTTGCGAGGCAGGCTTTGGAACCGCTGAGCTAAATCCCTGGCCCACAAAGTATTTAGAATACTACCTATGCTTAGTCAATAACATAGGTCCAGGGTTTGAGAAGACCGACTTTAGTTTTGAAAGAATTCAACCCTAGATAAAATGAAGTTAAAGAGAAAAATCTCTCATGAGAGGAAGTCTATTGATATGGTAAACTTCACCATTATCCTATAAGAAATTGCCACAGCCATCCCAGCCTTCAGAAACCACTATCCTGACCAGCCCGCAGCCCTTAACACTGAAGCAAGATCCTCACCCAGCAGAAAGATCACACCCTCCTAGGGGTGTGTGGCTCTGTGGTAGAGTGCTTGCCTGGCACATACCAGAATCTAGATTCCATCCCCAGTACTGGGAAAAGATTACATCTTCTTGAAGGCTCAGATTATTATTAACAATTTTAGCAATCAAGTATGTTTAAATTAAGGTATATACATAGTTTTTTAGACCTAATGCTGTTGCACACGTCCTAGACTACAGTATAGTATAGACATAACCTTTATATGCACTGGAAAACCAAAACTGCACTGGCTTACTTTATTATGATCCTCACTTTGTTCTGGTGGTCTAGAAAGGGACATGCAGTGTCTCCTGGCTCACAGCATCTGCACCCGTATACACAGGAAGCCAACGCCAGGAGCCCTACCTGTGGGGCAGGCCCTGTCTAAGTGCTCTGCATGAAGAATTCACATTCTTCAAAATAACAGTGATCCCCCCTGCCGTGTGTATGTGTGTGTGTGTGTGTGTGTGTGTGTGCACACGTGCGCATGAGACACAATTCTCTCAGGCACATTGCTATGCAATTTGGTCAAAAGCTGCAAACAGAAAAGCTGCAGTCTGATCTGTTTTTTTTGCTCCAGAAAACCACACTTTCAGCACTATCCTGCACTGATCATTTTCTCTTGTCCCAAACTGTCATTCTCATTTTGCATTTGAAGGCAGTAGAAAATTCTTTCCCTTTTTTTCCCCCAAATTAAGCATCTATTACCAATAAACCTGTGCGGATGGATAAAGAACTGTAAAGATAAATAAGCTAAAAGTTTTGCCTTTGGGAATTTTAGAAAATAGTCAAGGAAAAATATATGAAATAATTACTTCAAGGGAAGCCCCACTAAAAGTGTTGGGAAGAGAAACCCTGGTTTGCTTTTGTGCCTAACACTTTTTTTTTCCCATACTGGGGATCAAACTCACAACCTTGAGTTTGTGAGGCAGGCACGATGCCACTGAACTAAATGCCCACCCTTGCGCTTAACACTTTTGTCCACAGTGACTGTGAGAAGCTGGCTCTGAAGCCAGACTGCTAGAATTGAAATCTTGACTGCACTTCCAGCCAGGGAGAGATTTGACCATGTTGTATGAGTCCAACTGCTCTAAAATACCTCGTAGAACTGGAATCTTACAGTATGCATCCTTTTGTGACTGGATTATATTGCTTAGTAAGTATGGCATCTATGTGCTATAGCAGTATAGCCCGCATTTTGTTTATCCATTCGTGCCTCTACAGGTACTTGTTTGCCTCTACCCTTGGCTTTGTAAATAATTCTTACAAAGTGTATACATTTCTGAAAGTCTGTGCTTACATTTTTTTTTCCTGGATGGGACCCAGAGCCTGGGGCATGCTAAGCAGGCACTGAACCACTGAGCTACACCTTTGTTCCTCCAACTCTTTTGAATATACACGCAGAAGTGGAATTGAAGATCATGTGGTAATTCTATGTTTAAGTTTTTTAGGAACTGCCATAACATTTTCCATAGTGGCTATTCCATTATGCAATCCTAGTAATAGTAGTACATAGGACACTTAATTTCAGTTTCTCCACACCCTCTCCAACATAGCTTTTTCTCCTTTGACTGATATAACTAGACAACGGTAAGTAGCTAAACATCCCACACAGAGTTTACATTTATTATTATTTTTTCTCCTAGATAAATGAATTTAGAAAAAAAGAAGACATCCATCCTGTGTGCTAAAGTTCAGCACATAAGAAAGTACCTGCACCATTGTGCTTCATTCCTACAAAGAGTTATAGGGACCAGCAGGTGGACTTGTACAAAAGATGGGTGGACAAGATGTTTAGTGAACTGTCATCTGTAACACTTGAACCTTTGTAGAAGCTTTGTGAAATCAGGATAGCACTGTTGGGAAATGAATACAGATTTTGCTCATATTGATGTAAGTTTTGATACATAAATTTTAAAGTCTGGAAAATTAAACACAGCAAACATACTCACAGTGGCCATCTTGAAGTGAAAGGGTTCCAGGCAATTGAAATTAGTGCTTTTTCTCTAGTTTTCCTACAAGGACTACATAATAAAGAGTAGAAGGAAAATTTAACAATACTTACTGCTGTCCTTTTAGTGAGATGGGATTTTTGCTCTGCTCCAGGTTGGAAATCAGCCCCATGGCCCTCAAGGATGTCGTGACCTTGTATAAGAGCCTATCTTCTCTAGGCCTCCTGTGCTATCGATGTAATAATGAGAAAGTGGTTTAATTTCAAAAGTTTCTTTCAGTCCTAATGTTGTTGTGGGGTTTTGGTCTTGTTTGTCTATTTTATGGTGCTGGGGATGAAACCCAGCACCTCCAGCAGGTCAGGCAAGTACTCTACCACTGAGCTATGCCCAGCCCCCAAGATTTTCAACTTAAACTCACCCCCAGTGGAAGTTCTTCAACCCCCTCCCAAGAAATGATTTCCACGTTGACAAATGTCTCTTCACACTCTTCCTTCGCTATGTGAAGCTATTCCTGTGATTCCCTTCCCTTCACTCCTTTCAGGAGGAAGAGTTAAAGCATTTCACCAGAGATGTTTCAAATCATGCTCGGAATGAGAAATTAGTCATTCACAGGAAAATGGATGCACACTGAGGTCATACTCTTAAGTGAAATAAATAAATCACACATGTGTAAGCACCAAATAGTTTCTCTGGTGTGAAAAACTATAATGATACATAAGATCCTAATGGTATAATTGACAATGTGAAATAGGAAGAACGGGGCTAAAGGTGTAGGGGAAGTGGGAAGGGTAGGGGAAAGGTGATAGGGGAAAAGAAAAAAATTTGAGAAAATGAAAAAATGGAAATAAAGTGTGTAAATGGGGAGGGGAGGAGGGAGTGAAGGGAGGGCAGGGGTAAGGGGAAAAATGAGAACCAAGACCTGTCATGTAGAGGTACAAGATCCTAATGATGAATGTAACTGTACTGCATACCTAAAATGTACCAATAAACTCAGTGAGGAAAAAAAAAATCCAAATAAGTACTCTCATCTAATGCTAGCGGAAATGTGAATTGGGAAAAGAAAAAAATTTGAGAAAATGAAAAAATGGAAATAAAGTGTTTGTAAATGGGGAGGGGAGGAGGGGTGAAGGGAGGGCAGGGACAAGGGGAAAAAATGAGAACCAAGACCTGTCATGTAAAGGTGCAAGATCCCAATGATGAATGTAACTGTACTGTATCCCTAAAATGTACCAATAAACTCAATGAGAAAAAAAAACTTTTCCCAGAAAAATAAATTTTAACAGAGACATTAAAAGGTGAACCAGTGCCAGGCGTGGTGGCGCACACCTGTAATCCCAGCACTTGGGAAGCTGAGGCAGGAGGATCACTGCAAATTCAAGGCCAGCCTAGGCTACATAGTCAAAGCCAACCTGAACTACACAGTGAGACCCTATTTCAAAAAGCAACAACAACAACAAAAACAAAACAAAACACAAACCATCCAAACCCCAAACACTACACACGAACACAACATGCTCCACAAAATAAGCCAAAAAGAGACAAAAACCATCTTCCACACACTTCCACTCCTGCCCCTGCCCCTACCCTAAACACTCTTAGCTTCTTTAGGATCATCTGTCAGTGGTGCATCTGATGAATAACAGCTGGCTGTTTTTACAGCTAGCCGCAGGGTCACTGAGCATTTTCTCCTGCACATGCCCCGGTAAGCCACCACAGAGCGTGGCCGGAGGAGTAACTCCGGGTATAGAAGGGCCAGGGGTCGGATCCCGGCTAGCTTTGTTGCAAGCCAAAGCAGACCCTCGGCCACGGCTCTCTGGCGCCCTCTACTGTACACATGGCAGGGGAGCCTGTGGGAGAATGAGTCACCGAGACCCAAGTCTTCCATCCTTCTGATACCCACGCCAGCCGTTCTTTAGAGAGGAAACGCTGTATTTTCTGTTATTCTCAGTCAGAGGAGAATCTCGTAAAGAAAGCTTAACTTTCAATATCCTGCCAAAGAGATATTTTTTCAAGCGTGTTCAAGCATGAACACTGACTATGCTTCCCACGTTTTCGTCACAGCCCCGTTCTAGGGGAACACACACACTCTCAGAGCCAACCGTTCTAAAATTTCACCTGCCTGATCCACACCACCCCAGTAGCCTTCCAGGCGGAGCATTCACCTAGGAGCTGCATGGCCACCATCTGGCTGAGTGGCAGCAGGCCAGTTGCTGAGCGTCTCTGACCTAACACCAATCTCCCGCATCCCTTGGACACATGTCCACGGAACATCTGCTCCAGCTGGGCCCTGGCCTGGTGCTGTGGGCCCCTCAGGGGTGTTTGTTGCTCTGGTGACATTTACCATCCAATGAGGAGCCAGACTGAAACCCAACCAATACAGTGATCATGTGTCAGTGTAAGGCACCTGACACATTGAGAAAAACAATTTAGGCTGTGAGTTCAGGAGAGGGACACCAAAGCTGAACCTGAAGGAGAAATAACAATCAGCTGGGGTTGTAGCTCAGTGGTTGATCCCTAGCCTGGTACCCATGAGGCCCTGGGTTCTGTCCCCAGCACAGAAAATAATAATAATCCAGGAGGTAATGTTAAGTGAAGATTCTGCCATGTGAAGGTGTTACAAATGCCGGGAGAGGTATTTAGGCAACCTGAGTATCTGTATCAAAAAAGCAGAAGCGCCAAAGTAGGCTAATGGGTTAGGCAAGGGGCAGTTTGGTCAAGTTTTGAAGGCCAAGCTAAGGAGTTTGAATGAAATCCTAGAGCAGTGGTGGCAAATCTATGTGTGTCATTGGAAGCTCTAAAAGGTTTACCACCACTGGCCTAGAGTGTAGTGGGAGAGGCCCTGAATTTCTCTTTAATCGTCAAGTTGATCTGCTGTAGGTTTTGGGAGGATCCCTCTGGCCACTGAGGGTAACCAAGGGGAAGAGGGAAGGCAGAAGCAGGAGCTTGCTTGGGATCCAGTGATAGGTGGTAAACTGCTTTGGTTGGTCATAGACGAAGTGGGAGAAGTAGCCAGCTGCAGAGCATCCTTTGAAGGCTGGACTGAGGCACAGGCAAGGCACTGGGTGTGGGACTGAGGAGGGGAGAGGAGATGTGCATGACTCTCTGTCAGGCCCTGCCAGGGAGGACCCAGGGAGGAGCAGTGTCCAGAGTTGCTCTAACTCATACCTAAGATCAAGGACTGGAAAGTGGGCCGCTAGGGCCATCCAAATCCCATGAGAAGCTGCATCTTAAGTAGATTAGGCAGATACTCTGGGCAGTGTTGCTCCTGGGAGAGACGCATTTGACACCCAGCTGCTGTATTCCTAGCACCTGACGAGGGCACAAATCAAGTGGTACTGTTTTGTACCTTTAGAATACAAAGAAAAGAAAATCTAGAACTACATTTCAATGTGATAAGCTCCCGTCTGAATTTGATTTTTAAACGTAAAGATGGGTGGAATCATGAATGTAACTGGCAAAGGAAGCAAAGCAGAAATGGGACCTAGGATGGGGCGTGGTGGGGGCAGGAGGACAGCAGCAACCCCCGCCCCCGGTCACATTCTGTGCAGTCGGTGGAAACTGTAACAAGGGACACTCGGGCATTTATCCTTATTTTCATCAGGGCCCTGAAGTCAGAACAAATACCACACGTATGGCCCATGACATCTTGTTCCAATTGTCCAGTACTGACTGAAATGATGGAGGATGGTTGGAAGACCAGAACATCACATAATCGGGACGCTCATCATAATAACGTGACGCCTCTGCTGGAGAATCTACTCGGTGAGAACTGCTATAGGCATAAGTGGGGCGGAGGGGGGCAATCGGGCAGCCCTGAGAGTCTTCTGGGGTTCTCACCTTAAGTGGGTGGGGAAGAGAGAAAGGAAAATAACAGAGCAGAGTCTGCTTGCTCCCAGAGAAGCTCCGGATTCTCGTGGAAGTAGAGCTCCCCAGATGAGTGTGCGAGGTTCTCCTGGGGCCGGGGATTCCCAAGGACTAAATCCAGGCTCTGTAAAACTTTCCAGCTGTTACGGTCAGATACAGGCAGGGGGCGCTGCTACTTCACAGTTCCGAAGCCCGACCGCTGTTGAGAGACGGCTCTAGGGCAGTGCTGGGACCTTCCCGGAGCTGCTCAGAAAGCTGTTCCTGGAGCCCAGAGCCCCACTTTCCTCAAGCTTGGGGGTGTGGTCATGGCCTTGCTCACCCTCCGGTGACACACGGTTGATATTTTAATATTCTACTGCGCCTCTACTTTGCTGATTCTCACCTGTTGCAAACCAAGCCAAGTGGACTCACTGGCTCTGCTACTCTTCAGTCATCTTTTATAATCAAATGAGTGCCTGGGCCTCCCCCAATCATAACTTGTGGCAGAAATGCCTGATTTGAGCAACCACCTGTCCGCATGCTAAAGAATGTGTACAGTGCCTCGAGCTAAAAACATGAATAAATAAAAAAAATTTTAAGGAGGATTTAAAGCAGCAGGCATGTGACATTTTTCCTGTCACTCAGCCCCAATCCCACTAAGCAACTGGAGCTCAGAGGCAAATTTTCTTTGCTATAATGGCATCGAGACAGGTGGAAGTGGGACACTAGGTTAAGTGTGTGTTTCTAAGGAACTGGGGACACTGGGGATTTTTTTTTTTTTAACTTCCTGCTAAGTCTTGGCTGGCACTGAGGTCCATTGAGCAGTTTCCTCCTGTATAGATCTTATTCGCTAGACAAAGACTGGAGTGAGGCTTGCTGTTCTTTCTTCTTGCCCCTCCTCTCCTGGACTGGCCTGTGGGCTAGCTGGGTTAAGAACTAAACCTACAGAAGCTCCAGGCTGTTTTTTCCTGGGGTGGAATCAGTTTGGAACCCTCTAGGCAAAGGATCTCAGTGGATTTCAACTGCAGTGCCCTCTACCTCCAGGGAAATTCAGCTGCCACCTCCAGCAGCCTGGGTAATCTCTGCTCCATGGAAGGCAGGGCCTCACAGGGTGCTTTATTCCTCAAGACTGGAAAAGAGAATCCAAAGTGGTGCCAGTGACCCACATCTCATCACCTGCCCCATGGCCTGGGAAGGCTTTTCCTCCTGCACTTAGTTCAGGCTTGGTGAGGTTAGGAAGGATGGCAAGAAGCTGGGATGCCTCCTACCTCTCCACCTAATTGAGAACACAGAATGGCTTCCTCCTTTTTTTCTCCCTTCTCCTTCAATAGAGTCCAACAATTTAGCAAGCTCACCAAGCTGTGTCCTGCTTCATGACTAATTCACATATTTAAATGGGATTGGTCAAAGCCTAACTATTTGATGCCAGCCAAGCGCATTTATCAGGTCAAACTGCTCACAAAGGCTGGAGGCCAACATGGGTGTGTGAGTGCGAACAGCATGAATGTGTGGGATATTTATTTATTTTTAGTCTCAGATTTCAAAAGCAGGGGACCACATCAGAAGCTGCTGTTCCTCCCAAGGACCCTGCCAGAGCCTGGCTTGCTCTTGCCCCTGGCTCCCCACCCTGTTCCCTCTCCCCCTTCCCAGCCCTCCCCCATCTCTGATGAGGCTTCAGAGAATGCATCTACTCAATTACAGCCCTTTTCACGTGACTGAGCAGTTTCAAAGATGCCACATTTTATTATTTGGTGACCCCTGACATTGCAGGTGCAGATTTAATGGCGGAAAAGTTGAAATTAGTCAAAGTGAACTTTTTGCTTCAACCCCAGCATGGACAGACTCTGCGGCTAGGTCCAGCTGGAGCTGCCACGACTTTGAGAGTGTATAAGTTTAAAAAGTGCCAGTTTCAGCTTAGGGCCGATCATAGCCCCCACTGCACCCCCAGCTGGATGGCTTCCAGGCCCCAGAAAGTAAAGAGTTGAAGTACTGACTAGAGTTCCCTTTGGCAAGGGAAGCGCAGCCTCTGATTCTGCAACTGGAGAGTCCTCCACATCCATCAGATAGTGAGGGTGTGGCATGGACTCAAGGGTAGCATTGGGTTCAAGTAAAATGAGCAAACCTAAGTTCATGGCTTCTGGGCTGATAAATGTGGCTGCTGC
>NW_022900950.1:31410199-31430199 GCF_012274545.1 Fukomys damarensis | reverse complement strand
CCTGGAAAATCATGGACCAATGTCTTTGACCTCCTCCCCACCCACCCATGGTCTACTTTGCTAACTGTCCACTCTCTCCTCAAATTTATCCCATATTGCATGTTCACTGTACTCTGTTGACCACACTAACAACACATCCAGCCATGAACCCTGGTCAATTAATTCACCAGGGTTCATGGCTGGATGTGTTGTTAGTGTGGTCAAGTCGGAGGAGAGTCCCTAAGGCCATGACTTTGGAGGGTTCATCTCTCTTGAGCACTCTTCCCTGTGCTATGCTTCACAGCTGCTATGAGGTGAGCTGCTTTGCTCTACCAGGCTCTTTGCTGTGAACCGGCCAGCCATGGACTGAAACCTCTGGAATCATAAGCCGAATTAAACCTCTCCCTTCCTGACATTGCATTTTTTCTCATCAGCTGGAAATCTAATGCAGTGCCCCAGTAGCTTCATTCCTTTGTGCCTTTGAAATCCTCCCCTCGGCCTCCCAGAACATGCACATATTTGATCATGGCACGCTATTCCCATTGCAGTGTTCTGTTGTCCCCAAATAGCAGGATATTATTCTTCCTTGGATAACCATTATTACTTAGGTGGACAGGGAGGACATGTGACAACATAGAACCCAAAAATACATCTTAGGATTTTTTTTCTGGGGCTACTTTTTCTTCCTTCAGAGCTGCTAAGCTCATAGTAGATCTGCCCAGAAAGCTTGGGGTATTTTGTTAGCTATTGCAGGGAATCTGCCCAATAAAGGCAGAGCAGTTTGTTTGTACATAGTATCCCCAGTGTTTCTTGTATCCCCAGAGCCTGAAAATGGAACAACCTAGAGAAAAATAAGATAAAAGAGACAAGTGTCTGACATCATCATTAGAGCAGCTGGATGCAACTATGCCTGAAGTTTAATAATATTTGCATCTGCCACTTACAATTCAAAGAATCTTGACCAAATACAAGCAGAGCAACTTGACTCAAGTTTCTTGGTGAATCTTCCTGAAAGAGCATTCCCAGAGAAGTACTGATGTTGGAGGCCACAGTGGTTTTCCCAGGGGCCTTAACCTGCCTCACTCCTTTTCTAAAGTTCCTTTAGTTCCTTGGCTCATCGACTCCCTCACAGCATTAGTGAGATTGTTAAATTCTCTCTAGTAATTTGAACAGGACTATCTTCTCAGTGGAGGCCTCAGATTAAACACTAGCTACACCAGGGTGCAGGGCAGCTCCTGCCTTTCTGTGAACGGAGAACCTTCTGTGTCTAGCACTGTCTTTGGCCTATGTTTTATGTTTAGAAAATATTGAAGGACTGGGATATAGCTCAGTAGAAGAGCACTTGCCTCATATGTACAAGGCCCTGAGTTCAATCTCCAACATGCCCACTACAAATATTATTGAACAAAAGCACAGTAGGAAGTGCTCAGATCTTATGAGAAAAGCTACCCTGGAAATGTAAGTATCTGCCTCCCCCGTAGTCACTTTTCTTTTCTCTCTTTCGATCTCTGTCCAGCTCCTTTGCGATTATAGAGTGGGATAAGTGGCTATTGTGCTCAAGGTGTGAATACTGGTGCCCTAATACGTGACATAAGGCCTGCTGACACATCTGTCTGCTACAGGCTGGAGACATCTGAAGAATTTCCACCAGTTCCTTCTACATATTTGACTCTCCAGCATCTCAGTGTGCATTCCTTACAGAAAGTCCTGAACAAG
Organism: Fukomys damarensis; assembly: GCF_012274545.1. NCBI lineage: Eukaryota > Metazoa > Chordata > Mammalia > Rodentia > Bathyergidae > Fukomys > Fukomys damarensis. Next base: position 31,428,504 of record NW_022900950.1, on the reverse strand, counting down.
TGTTTTTCTGAATGAATGAATAAATGATGGCTTCATAACTCCAGCCTCCCCCTGTTCAGTCCCAATTCTGGGTTTCTCTCAGCAGTACAGCTCTGGGGGGCAAGTCTTTAACACACAGGCCTTTATGGGACATTCGAGATCCAAACTATAGCCACTCGAACTTTTCTCTGACCTCACAGACAGGTGTCACAATCTGCGTTCCTCCCTCCCCTGTTGTCTGCTATCCCCTATGTCACCTACTTTTCCTCTTAAAGTTTTCTTTGCCCCTCCCTTAAGGCTTGCAAAGCTGAGTGTTCCCTGCCCATGGGCTTTTCTGCTAAATCACAGCTTGGGTCCTCCTGTACCCCCTGTGAGAGTGAACACCTAATACGGTGGCAGGGGCTATCTTCGGCCCAACTTTTGCTCCAGCTTGGTGGACTGACCTGATGCAGGGGGGTGAATTTTTTGCTTGTGGACAAAACTTTTTGGTGGCACTGGTGATGAGACCCAGGGCCTCATGCATGATAGGTAAGTACTCTCTGAGCTACATCCCCAGCCCCAAAGCTCTTTAAGGAGAGGCAATTGTAAGTGAAGAAGTGGGGCTTCAGCCACACTTCCCTGTGCTGGATGGGAGACCCTGATGATATCATTTCACCTCACTGAATTCTGCTAGAAAATGGCCCAGGCTTGGGAGGTGAAAGTCTGATGAGACAAGCTCAGAGGCACTTTCCAACAACAAAGTCCTCTGACCCCTTCCCCCTTTGTCCTAAAGAGGGGGTGAGTTTGGAGTGCATGGAGGGCAAAAGAGAGACAGGAGCTGCATGGAAGGAGCTGGACTGTGTGGCAATGCCCCAGAAAGGCTCAGACTGATCCTGCTGCCACGTCGACAGCTTCTCAGAGTGATTCCTGTAGCACAGCCACGCAAACACCAGGCCGCATGGTTCTTCCTCCAATTGGACCTCCACATCCAACCACATCTTTGCATCGACATAGCCCAGACCATGTTTTGAAGCAGAATGACTTCAACAGTCCTCAGCATTCGTTCCTCCTACGTCAGGGTACTGTGTGCCTACTTATCGGTATCCACAGTGCCCCACCTACCACCTTCACCCAGCTAAGGCTAGTGGCAGTGAAGGCTCAGACACATGCCTCGTTTATCTTATGGAAAGGACAAGAAAGGACATAATTTTTTTTTGGGGGGGGGTACCAGGGATTGAACTCGGGAGCTTGCACTTCCAAGGCAGGCAGCGGCACCACTGAGCTAAATCCCAAGCCCAGGACACAATTTAATTACATAGAAAAGGAGCTATTTAATTCAGGCAATTAGCGATAACTCCTGGAAGGAGGTGACAATTCAGCTGAGATATGAAGGATAAGAAAATCATCTGAAGAAAAGCCAATAAGGTTGTGAAAAGCAAAGAAAAAACATGTACCAGGACCCTGCCGTGGGAAACTAGTATGCTGGTGCAGAGTGAATGGAAAGAGGAAGAAAGCTGGGAAGCCAGGCTCCTTAGTGAAGGGATGAATGATGGAAACTTGGAGGCCACAGGAAGGAGTTGAGGATTCAATTCCCATAAGGCCTAGTAAGGGTTTCAAGGATGGTGGCCCCTGAATTATATGACTATTCTAAATCACAAGGCTTCTGAGCAGATGGGACTGAGGGACTAGGGAGTAAAGTTTGGAATAATCCAGGAGAGTCTGGTGGTTAAGTAGAGGGAGAATACAGAAAGCACTCTGGGGTTTTAGAAAGTGGACATAGTGGCCATGATGTTGGACTGGACAAGAGGTCTAAAATGCAAGGGTGGGGGCCTGTTTTTCAACTGGGGCAGCTGGCAAATGGATGGTACCACTGTTTCTTCAGGAAGCCTGGTTGTGGGTTCCAAGAGGTCGGGGGAGAGTGAAGCTCCAGGTGAGCCAGCTCCACCTTCTCTACAGAGTTACTTCTCCAACTGCTGTGGCTTCCTTCACCCCTCAGGCCTCTCCTCCTCTGTGAGGCCTCCCTTGACCACTTTATTTCAAACTGCAGCACCCATTCCACCTCTCCCCACTAAGTACACTTTCTTTCTCCTGTAGGAGCCTGTTTCCCCCATAGCGTGCACCATCATCTACGATACATAACTAACAAGTACCTGCTGTATTGTGCATGTTTGTTATCTATTGCCTATCTTCCTTCACCAGAGCACAAGCTGCAGGAGGGCAGCCAGGGCTTTTTGTGTCTTAGTGTTGAAGCCAGAGCACCAAGGACAGCACCTGCCATGTAATTGTCTTTCGGAGACCTGTTGAATGAACAAGTGACTCTCATCTTGGGAGACCTTTGCACGTGGTGGCACTAAGAGGTGGAGAGTGAAGACAGTGTGAAGGAAGGAGAACCTGGGCCAGAAGAGGTATGGAAAGACAGGCCAAAGGCATAGGAGGGATATCTTGCCAGGCAAAGGAACAGGAGGAACAGATGTCCTCACAGAGTGGAGAAGGGAGGCCAAGCAGCTCTCCAGCTTATAATCCTTCCAGGATCTATATGGTCACTGTTTTTTTTGTTTGTTTGTTTGTTTGTTTTTTGGCCTAACATGCTTTGCGGTTTCTCAGTGACCTCAGACAATGCCCTGGCCATGGGGGGCATGCATGCAGCTAACCTTGTGTCCTCACCGTTCTCTCTTGCCAACCACTATATTTGAGTCGCCAGGGTATTCCCTGTCCCCTAGGTGGAACTGTGTCATCTTCTGAGGGTGTCACCCTCTTCTTGTTCCCTCTACTCACTTAAAAATACTGTCTCCTCATCTTCTCTAGCCCAACTCTTTCTGGCTGACTTAATCCCCTTTCCCTGGCTCACTTGAGACTTCGTTCAACAAGCTCCAGCTGTGTGCGCACGAATGTATGTCTGTTCATGAACATGTGCGTGTGCATGCACACTCCTTATTCACCTCCTCTCAGAGCACTTTGCAAAGTCACTGACTGTTACCTGTTCATGATGTTCCAGGCATCATTCCACAGTCTTTTCTTTATTAGTTCATCTTAGGATACCTTATAACATTCTGGATGACATGACCCCACATTCCTCCACTTTACAGATAAACAAGGCAAAGAGAGGTAAGTCAATTGCAAGAGATCATCTAGCTAGCAGGTGGCGGACCCAGGTGAGTGATGAACGCTGTGGCCCAACTCTGAGGCCGTTGGGTGATATTGCTTCTCATCACCTGTTTACTTTATCCCACTATGTAGTTCTTAGCTCTGCCCCCCAAGGGACATCTGGAAATATTTGGAGGTAATTTGGGTTGTTATAGCTATGGGGGTGCTCCTGGCATCTAGTAGATAGTGTCCAAGGATGTTGTTAAATAGCCTACAAGGCACAGGACAGTGCCCAGCAGCACAGGATGGGCCCCAAATGTCCTAGAGTTGAGGAGGAGAAACTGCCTGTGTAGACTGCAAATGTCAGGAGCTTTTCCTCTGCTTCAGGACCCTCCTCATTCTGTACAAATTGAGTACTGGGCATAGACCTTAGTCCTCATCTGTATTAGTCAGCTTTCCTGTTGCTGAGACACTGTACTGGACACCGACAACTTAAAGAAGGAAAGGTTTCATTTGGCTTGTGGTTTAATGGAATTCAGTCCATGGTCAGCCAGCTCCAAGGCTTCGGAAACTTCATGGTAAAAGGATAGGGTAGAGTAAAGCTGCTTAGTTCATGGTAGTCAGGAAGTAGAGCACGGAAACAGTACCAGAGAGGAAAGGGGCCAGGTACTATACATGGATCCCAAGGCCACATCTTCACAACCTAGTCATACCCACATAGAAGTGTGTTCCACTGAACCCCAATGGATCCCAAGCCAGTCAAATTGACACCCTTCCCTGACAGCACATTTTCGCTTCTCTGTCTCATGCTACCATAAGCCTCCAGCCTGGCCTTTCAGAAGACTCCAAGTTTGATCACACATTCCCTAGAGCTGATGATTGGCCAGATCATCCTCCAAAATACATCTCAATCTATTCTTTCTACCACCCCCAGCCAACATGGACCAAGCCCCCAGAATTGCACCCCTGGCCACTGAGACCACCCCTTCAATTCTGTCCCCAGCCCTGCACCCTGCTACATCCAGTCTCCCTGTAGCCAGAGCCATCTGTCTCTCCCCAGTTGAACCCTCCCACAGCTTTCCATCCCATTGGCGAGAGTGTCAGGCCCTTCTGCAACTGCCAGGCTCTGCTTCTGTCTTGAGTCCTGCTTGTTCAGCCTCCCTCCCTAGGGCCCCCAGCTGGTATGAAAGCAGTGACCTTGTGTATTCTGCCTGCAAGGAGCTCATTAAGTCCTGTGGGCTGAATGAATTTGGATTAAGATGGTTTCAGGGCTGAGGTTCTACCCTGACATTAATGTTTGCTCTAATGGGGACTCCTGGGTACTTGCCTTTTTTTCATTAAGTTTATTGGTACATTTTAGGTATACAGTACCTCAGACTGCTCCTCCCTGCAGGGAAAACAGACTACTCTGGAATTGTGTCTCCTTTCTGTAGAAGGAATCTTTAGGTCTAGTTTCAAGGATAATGGGCTCTTCAGAGAAGGGGATTTTGAGGAAGCAAAGGCAGTAGGGTCTTATCACAGTGAATATAGCTGTAATCCTAGCTACGCAGGAGGCTGAGGCAGGATGATCACAAGTTCAAAGCCAGCCTGAGCAATTTAGTAAGATTTTGTCTCAAAATAAAAAAATAAAATAAAAAGGGCTGGAAGCATAGCTCAGTGTAGAACACTTCACAGCTTGATGCCAGTATTGGAAAAAAAAGCCCCCTGGTTTGGAAGGAAAGTGGCAATGTCTCTGTAAAAGGCAGGCAGTGCCGCTAAAGGAGGAGACACTTGGGGGCCCAGACCTCTGGAAAGGAAACTTTGGCTGAGGGGAGCTACGGAGGCATCCAAATTCATGTGCCCGAGTCTTGTATTAAGCTGTATTACTTAGTTCACAAACTCAACTTTCAGAAATCTAACTAAACAAGGGATTTACAAAACAGTTTCAAACAGAGCAGTCCAACTACATTTCCCATGACAATCAGCTTGTTTACCACCCCAAGGTACACTCAAACTGCTGTGGACACGCTAATTTGCATGCCAATACCCAGAATGCATTCTGCCAGCGAGCTGAAAGGTTTATTTACACATACAATATGTGACAACTTCATTTTCCGAAGCATCTTTCATGTGAACCGTATCCCCAAAATGCCTTAAGTTAGTGAAAGGATTTCAAAATCCCTTTAAGGTTTAAACCCTTCTTTCTGGGCTGGAGTCGAGAGAACTTATGCCTGTCCAAATTAACATTTTAATTAAAAGACACTTGAAGGAAATGGGATTTCAGCTATTCAGTGGAGATGTGTTACATTGCACTTGAGATATTGGACCTAGGTTATGAAGAGAAATTATATGAAAAGAAAGAAATTATATGGACGCAGATAGATTAGAGGTTGTTAGAGCAATACAAAGGTCCTGGGAGTCAGAATGCAAATTACTGGAGAGACTTTAACTGGGCAACCTTCCTATAGCTGAAATCCCCTTCCACTGTGACCCAGCAGATAACATTAATGTAGGCACAGTGGCACTGGAGTGTAGCACCTGCCTAGGGTTCTCGAGGCCCTGGGTTTGAGCCCCAGCATTATGTGTGTGTATGTGTGTGTCTCTATAATTATAATATGTAGTATATAATTTTATATATAAATGTATGTATATATAATAGGCATTGGCATAATGGCACGAGTGATTTGCAGTTTTATGGTTGTAAAAGTATAACAACAAAGAGCCGAGGATTTAGCTCAGCAGTTCCACCACCTGCCTCGCAAGCACAAGGTCCCAAGTTTGATCCCCAGTACCAAAAAAAAAAAAATATAACAACAACAAAATATGTGAATTGATACCATGTAAGTGCCCAGGAGCAGGTGTGCTGGGTTTTGGTAGTTGTTCAATATTAAGAAAGAAGATTTTTCTGGCTTTCCCCAAGAACAAACCTTTAAGAAAGCAAAGTTTGAATACACTAAGTAAAAAAATAGCCAGATTTTGTGATAAATACAATGGTTACAGCGGTTTTTGGTGGGGTTATTTTTGCCCTTCTCCCCGTGGTAAGGAGGGTTGGACACAGGAGTGCTCTACCACTGAGCTATACTACATTACCAGCTCTTTTCTGTTTTCATTTTGAAACAGGGCCTTACTAAATTGCCCAGACTGACCTTGAAGTTGATATCCTCCTGCCCCAGCCTCCCAGAGTGCTGGAATTGCAAGCCTGTTGCTATGGAGTTCAACAGTCTTGTATTTTTTAAATCATTTTTTTCAGCCAGTAGGTTTAGATATGGGGGTTAGCAGGAAAGGGAAACACACGATAGCTAAATCTACTGGTTCTGTGAAATGAGGTAATAAGAAATAGGGAGATAGATCTTTTGCAAAAAGGAAGATGACCAAGAGATGGAGAAAGGGATGAAAAAAAAAAAGAATGTGTTATATATGTGTTATTGACTCCCTATGAAGAATGTAATCATGTACTACAAACATGTGCTCATAAAAAATAAAAATTGAAAAAAGAGAAATGGAACTATTACCCAGGGTAGACACAAAGTCCTCCAAACCCCACAGAGCCCACTAATGTCCCTTCCTCATAGAGAAGAAGAGCAGGGAGAAGCATTCTGAACAAGTTAGGAGCATGGTGATGGCATGAGACTCCTCAGCCCAAATCTCTGTGTCTCCACAGCTAGCAGTGTGACCTGGGGAGCCGCTCAACCTCTGTGTGCTTCAGCTTCTTCATCTGTGAGCTGAACATTGCAATAATTCCTGCCTCATAGCAGTATGTTGAGGATTTAGAGGACCAGTACATATCCAGTAGGGCTGCAGCGATCACCACTAATACACCAAACAGCCTCTCTCAGGCTTTTTGGTCTTGAGTTTCCTTTACATTTCCCCAAAGTATTGAGGGGTCCACAGGATTTTATTTATGTGGACCATCACTATTAAATTTACTGAATTAGATATTAAAATACCAAAGTTTAAAACATTTGTTTATTTTAAGCAACAATCTTTTGAAAATATATAACACATTGGAATGAAATAATTATAATTTCAAAAAACTAGTGAGAAGAGTAGCATCACTTTATATTTTTGCAAATCTTTTTAATTTTGGGCTGAAAGGAGAAACGGAATTCTATTTCCTTCTGCATCCAGTCTTTTGTGATGTGTTGCTTTTTTCATTTGTTTGTTTGTTTCTCATACTAGTGGGGGTGGAACCCAGAGCCTGGCACATGCTTGGCAAATACTCTGCTACTGAGCCTTTTTAATTTTTAATTTTGACACAGGGTTTTGCTAAGTTGGCCGGGCTGGCTTGGAATTTTTGATCATCCTACTTCAGCCACCTGAGTAGCTGGGACAACAGGTACACAGTGTATTGCTTTTCTTGGAATATTTAAAAAAAATCAACTTTGTGCAGTCGAATAGACTTAAAAGTGAAGGTTTTAAATCTCTACTGACATGTGTAAGACCTTGAGTTCAATCCCCAGAGTGGGAGGAGATGGAAGTAGAGAGTATTTGAACAGGTTTTTCACTACTTTCCTTGTCCTACGCTAATACTTAAAATTCTTACATGTTATTTATCATATGAAATCTGAATACATGTGAATAGAATTTTTGCACTCTGTAACATGAAAACCTGCTGATCTCCTTGGCTCGAACTCAGGTCCTTGCGCTTGCAAGGCAGGCAGCAGAAGCACTGAGCTAAACCCCCGGCCCCATTATTATTTTGTCTTTTGCAGGGTAGTGGGGCTGAACTCAGGACCTTGTGCTTGTGTGGCAGGCAGTGGCACCACTGAGCTAAATCCCCAGTCCCTTCCTTGGCAGTTTGGATGGAGCTTGTATATGTAGCATCATATTCTGGTCTTCTGGGAATATTGGTTCATTGAGTTAATAATAATCATCTGTACATTGACATCATATTATATATTTCATCATTTATATTTGAAAAATTCAGGGCTAGGGATGTAGCTTAATAACAGAGCCTTGCCTAGCAAGTAGAAGGTTCTGGGTTTGACCCCCAACACTGCCCCCAAAAGGTCCTTTAAATATTCACATTTGTTAATGTCACCATTGATCTCATCAGAAAAGTCATCATAGATGGTCATGGTGGTGCATGTCTGTAATCCCAGCACTCAGGAGGCTGAGGCAGGAGGACTGCAGTGAGTTTGAGGCCAGCTTGGGCTACATAGTGAGCTCAAGGATAGCCTGAACTGCAGAGCGACACCCTGTCTCAGGAAAGAAAAAAGAAAAAGAAAAGTCTTCAGGAACTGTGGTACATACATGTTCATTATGATCGATACATGTACCTCGTCATCCCAGCTGTTGACTGAAACCTCAGATGTTACCATTGGCAACAGCTAACTGCCTTCAGTTGTTTTTCTTAAACTAATAGGTTCCCTTTATTTGTTTCCAAGAAAGTGTCTGCCAAATTCCCAAGTTTGAATAACCAGTTTGCCAGCCTCTCTCCATTTGCCACTCAAACAATCATGTGAGTATTTTTTTTCCACGACAGCTATTATTTCACAGCCTTTGGTTTACAGCAGCTGAAAACTCACCATTTTATCACATGAAATATTGAAAAGCCATGTGCTTGAGCTTTATTGAAATTATTTAACTATGCCATGAACATTTTGAAGTACATCTAGATTTCTTCTTTATCCTGGGTGTGTGTGGATCAATGCACAGTGACCTGCACAATGCCCACAGGTGCATTTTGTTGCCACAGCATGGATTTGTCTATAATCCCAACAACTTTGCCCATGACTGCTTTTGTTCTGTGAGTACAAATGTGAACACATTGATAAAGGTAGAAACCATCCTAAGATGATTATGAACATAGTTTTGACTTCTTAGACCGCTGGAAAAGCCCAAGCATTCAAGGTTTATTATATCCTGCAGACCATGTGGGATAAATGTGAGGTGGTGATCGGTACCCAGAGCGCCTTTGTCTGCTCGGCATCCCATTCCCTCCAGCAGCCCAACCCCTTTCCTGTGTTCTAGCGGGCCCTCCAGTCTTATTTCCCCTGGATTCCACCTTGCTCACAGCTGTGGATTTGGCCTGAAACCTAGGCAGACTCAAGTGTGGTTGGAATGGTCTCCTTTGGGGTTACCACCTTGGAAAACTTCTGCCGCAATTGTGGGGCTGCTGCAGGTCATTGCCACCTATAGGACTTAGGGAAGGAGCGAGACAGGGCCGGGGAGCATAATATTCTTGTTTTGTTGCGGGATCATCTAGCCGGGATGACATTGATCTGGAGCTAGTCGTTGCCGTGTCCTTCTCCACCGTACTCCACTCTGGAAAGAGAAAGCCTGTCTACAGGGGAAGGAATGAGACCAACACACAGAGAGAGGCAGAGCCAAAGGACAGGGAGAGCGAGGAACACATCTCAGGGCATCATCTCAGTCTCTGCAGCTTTTGAGGACAGTGCCACTTCTAAACTTCACTGGTCCTTTGAGCCCCTAGATGGCTTTTAGATTAAAGTAAATGAAATTGTGTTTTTGACACTGGCCATATATGGAATATGATCAACTGGATGTGGTGATACATACCTCTAGCCCCAGCTACTTGGGAGGCTGAGGCAGGAGGATCCAAACTGGCCTGGGCAACTTAGTGAGACCTCCAACTCAAAATAAAATAATGAAGGTGAGAGATGTGACTCAGTACTAAAGAGCTTCTCTAGGTCCTATGTTCAATCCCAAGTGCTGAAAAGGTGGAAGGGGAGACAATGATAAGAAGAATTACTAAGTACCTCTACGACTTTATTGATTGTGACAGACTCTTCAAGGTAAAGGATAAGTTCAGGGAGTGTCTTTTAGTTGGGCAGGGGAGACTAGAACAAAGTCACACAAAAGTAATTGGTGGATGACCACTCAAAGAGGCATGACGTGGGTGAGGTGGCACGACTTCTCCAGCAGGCATGCAAAGATGGGAGGAAGTACCATGCCTGCTGCCCCCAGGAAACCTGGTGCTGCCTTGGAGAGGCCAGTTTCTTCTCCAGATGCCACTCATGCTTATCACCCCTGGATAAGCATTCTAAAGCCAGCAGCTCAATTCTAAATGTCATTGTGCCCAAAAGGAATATATGGGCAATAGTTTCAAAGAACCCTGGAGAAGGGAAGTCTGTGAGAGTAATGCTTCTTATCTGGTCAGGACTGATACTTGATCCAAAGATGAAACTGCCACACTTATCCCAGGCCTGCTTACAATCCTGCACATGTTCTAAATAGCTGGTATGTGATGTGAGTTATCAGAGTTGGGGCTGCAGGCAATGAATCCTGGCTACTTCAGCAGGAAAGTTGTTACAGGAAAGGTCCTCTGATCACTTATAGAATCAAGAGGGAAAAAGCTGGTGAAAAGAGTCTGGAAACCAAGCAGGAACGGAGGGTGGACATGGTCAGGGTCTCACCTGTGAGCAGTCTACCTGAAGGCTACCAAAAGAGTGCTTGCCTAGACGGTGTCTTTTATGACTAGTATTGGCCATTTGCCATCACTTGGAAGCTCTTAACTTCATGGTCACAGGAAACAATCTTTAAGTACATGCATCTCTGTTACTACCCTCTTGATTTAGCCCTCCGGGGGAAATTCCAGTTAGTTAAACTCAGGTCCTGAACCCATGCTTGAATTGGGAGATGGGATGGCAGTAAATATCTAGTCTATATTTGATTTGGTAGTGGGAAGTGGGAACTTGTCCCTGGCAAACTCCCACAAGGTCCAGATATCTACTTCAGTGGATATCTGCTCTTTTCCAGAACTGATTTTTTTCTTTTGGGAGTACTTGAGATTGAACCCAGGGCCTTACACATGCTGGGCAAGTGCTCTACCACTGAGTCCAAAACTGATCTTATTTTACATTGACAGACAAAATCTACATGCAACGAATAGAAGAGTGAATGGAGATACCAGGCTGAAAAACAAAACTAGGAACTAATGTCTGTTACACCCTTTGACTTTAGAGAAAAGGAAGCTGAGATCTAGAAAGATTATATGATTTACCCAAAGTTATAGAACTGATTGGTAACATCGTTGGGGCAACACATCAGATTCTTGACTCACAGCTCCATATTCTTTCTTCCATGATCTTACAGAGCTCTCCCTAGATCAGAACTTCTATTAATCTACTCAGATTGTCACAGTAAAGTACCACTGATCACAGGATTTAACCACAGCTGGATGTCTGAGCTGAAGGTTTCTGCAGTATGGGTTCCTTTTAAGGTTTTTCTTTGCCAGTTGTAGATGTCCTCCTTCTCCCCACATCCTCACAGGGTCTACTCCTCTATGTGTCTGTGTCCTTGTACCCTTTTCTTATAAAGATACCAGTAACGTTGAATATGACTTCATTTTACCTTGATTACCTCTTTTATTAAATTTATTGCTACATTTTAGGTATACAGTACAATGACATTCATCATTGGTCGATTACCTCTTTAAAGACCTTATCTGCAAATATAATCACCTTCTGCAACAGTGTGGTTATGATTTCATCATGTATTCAAGGGAGATCAATTCAGCCCATGCAGAGATATTTTAGAAATTCACATCATTGTGGAATCAAAGTGACAACTGCCTGTTTCTGGCTGTACCTCTCTGTGACAGTGAGTGAATAGCCGTGGCCCCTAGACCAATCTGTTGTTTGATCTAATAGCTTGATTCCAACCAGATCAGCAGAGGGAATCCCTCCAAGTATGGCTTCCCTGAAGGAATCCTGACTTGCTTCTAATTCATGCCCAGCCCTCACTCTGGACTTGGGCAAGTCAGGACTCCCAGAATGCTGCATCTCCCTTGCCAGTGCTGCTCAGAGTAGATGCCAAACAAAATGCCTCTTCAGCACATGGCCCCGGCATTGAGAATGTCCATTCACCAAAAGGAGATGCCTGGATCCAGGCTGGGAGATATGAGGCTTAGGGTCTTGAATTGGTAGCTTTGAACGATCTTGCTAGTACTGGGGCCTGGGCTTGTAGTTATAGAATTCTCACTGAGGTAGAGTATTCAGCCTAGTTTCCTCTTAGACTCACCTACCAGTTTTTAACCTTTCTTTCATTTTAGCCTCTGCAACACACACACACACACACACACACACACACACACACACACACACTTGTTAATATAGTAGTCCCCCGAGTTAAATTCATTCATTCATTTTTTTGGCCTCAGTTACCTGTGCTCCATCATGGTCCAAAAATAATAAATGAAAAATTCAAGAAATAAACAACTCATAAAGCTTAACTTTTATTATGGTACATTGTCATAACTTTTCTGTTTTATTAATTATTGTTAATCCCTTACTGTGCCTAATTTATAATTAAATTTTATCACAGGTTTGGATGCATGGGATAAAACAGTATATTCTCACAGCTTCAGGTATCCCCTGAGGGTCTTACACTGCAACCCTTGCAGAGGCTGGGCCTATTGTATTAGGGACTCTCTCCCTGATTACTATCTGCAGGGTTGGGGTAGTGCTGGATTCCTGAGGTCACTGCCTCATTGTAATTGGGCATCCCCTACCTTGTGGGTGAAGTGTGTTTGTAGAGTGTACTGGGCACACTTATCTTCTGAATTCAAGGTTGGGGCAGATGGCCCCAGGCAAGGCCGATTGATGCCCCAGAAACTTTTGACCTCCTCCTGCCATTGCAGCTCTTCTGGCTCCTTCACCAGTCAGTCCCTTAGGCCTTTCTACTCCTTTGCCTTTCTAGAGTCTTCTCTCAGAAACAGCTAATGGCTGTCCGCACTTATGGATTTCATTCCCTCCCCGACCTTAGCGTGTGTGTGTGTGTGTGTGTGTGTGTGTCTGCACACACGTGCTTTGGATTTAATCCAGGGCCTTGCATATGTTAAGCAGGTATCACTGAGCTACACACCTAGTCCTCACTGGTTACTATTTTCAAGGGTACTTGTTTTTTAACCAAATATGAAAGCTTTATCAAAATAAACTGATTTCTAGCTGCAGATACCCAAATACTGACAAAACAGATAAAGCATGTGATCCAGGAAGAACCATAATAGTGATGTATGGGAAGGCATGTGCATGTGAGTGTTGTGTGTGTGTGTGTGTGTGTGTGTGAGAGAGAGAGAGAGAGAGATGAGAGATTTGGAGGGATTTCGAGGTCCTGAGAACCCAAGGCTGGCCTTGTGCCTTCCTCTATCCCTTACTGACAGGGAGTCTGCTCATCTATAGGCAATGAGACACAAGGATAGAATACTTTCAGGAAGGTTCTGGAGGCCTTTAACTCTACTCAGGCAACACACCTCTGAATCACCCTTTACCTACAAGGTAGGTTACACAGACTAGCAGCATGCTCCCTGCGCAGGAAGGGACTTGACCTTGCTATCTCCTCAACTCTCCCATAAACTGTCTCTTTTTTTTTCCTTCCTGCTTGAAACCTCCTTGCTGCAGTATATTTCCAGTATTCCAGATGGAGAAGTTGAAGCTGTTCAAGAGAGGTATAGCGGAAGGCGAGGAAGGAAGGTATGCTCAGAGCTAAGCTTCCAAATCCTGTCCCCTGAAATCATCTGGTCTGAGTGAGTGGTTTTCAACCTTTTGCCCTCCAGGGAACTGTCATAACCGGGAGAACTACTACTGGTCCCAGTGGGTAGAGGCCAGAGAAGCTGTTCAGCACCCTACAATGCACTGGACTGTCCCCACAGCAGAGATTCATCCAGTCACAAGGTCAATAGTGCAAGGTAGAGGAACTGGTCTGCAAAAGTGGAAAGAGGACTCCTGTTTGGACTTAAGTGGTTCTCAATATCTGAGCAGTGCTGGGCGGAGGGGGACAGTCCTTATTCTTGAATCCACTAACTCCAGGAAGTCCAGGAAATCTTTTCATTTGCTCTTCTCCAGCCCTGCAGTGGTTGATTCTGACCTAAGTCTATATGTGACCAGTCACTGGCACAGCTGTAGACCCCTCAAGCAGCAATTAAAACACCACTGCAATATTAGTTAATGTTTATTGAAATTTGGCAGACATGGTGCTTAACATTTTGTGAATTCTTTTCTTTAATATTGCTAGACAACCCTGCAAAAGAACCAATATAATCCCCATTTACAAATGAAGAAATTGAAGATTAGAAAGGACCAGTGGTTTAGAAGGGACTGGTAGGGGGGTGTCATTTATCCAGCTTGTACGCAGATGTAGAAATGGGTCACAAAGTCGGGCATGCAGATTCCAGGGGCAGGACATCTAGACACTAAACATCACAGGGAAAAGACAGACCTTGTCTGAAATGAATTCGGGGCTAAATGTGTATTGGCTACTGTTAAATGATACTTTATGGAAATTGCATCCTGGTAAGCCAATTTGATTCTAAATTTGTACTTTGACTTGCAAGACCCAATTCCAACGCAGAACCTTATGGCTTAGGTTGGATTCTGTCCCCCCAGCTGAGCTCTCCATTTGCAGAAGCCCCAGGCTGCTGCCCCTTTCTGCACTGTCTTCAGCACAGGTGCAGAGGAGCGGCTTTGACCGAGCGGGGAGCCTCGTGTCTGGCTTCCTTTGAAATCAAGACGGGTTTTGCTTTCTCTTTATGTTTGAGCCCAGTGGTGTTGGCGCCCAGACGCCGGCCCAGGGTGCTGAGAGCCCCAATGCGCCGCAGCACCTTTCACACTTTGCAGTGCTGCGTTCCAAACGGTCGTTCAAACACTGGCACTGCCACAAAGGGACCGAGTTTTCTCCACCTGCTCGCCAGGGCAACGCAAAGCCTACCGTTCTGGGAGTGGGGCGGGGAACAGAAGCCCTCCGTAGGGAAATCAGAGAGGAAGAAACTTACTCTGAGAAAGCTAAACCTGTGCCGATGTGCGCGCTGCAGTCCATCTTTGCCTTCTGAAATCGGCTGGGAACAGGAGGGGCAACCCCACCCCTCCACTGGATGAAAAAGCTCAAGTCTGTGGGGTGGTGGTGGTCTGTGGGGTGGTGGTGGTGGGTGCATTCAGCCTCCTCGTATCTCTCCTAGCCCTGTTTCCATCCCTTCCCTCCCAGCTCAGCTCAGCATTTCTGAAGGAGGGTCCTGTCTGGAGTGCTTTCCGGAGGGCAAAAGCCCACCCCTTCCATTATCCGTGGGAGAACCTGTTTCTAAGCAAATCTTTTGGTCCAGCACTAAGCTATCTGCTTGGGATCATCTGCCCTTGGCCCCGAAGTCCCAGCCAAAAGCAGACTGGAAGATCTCACTGGAGCTGAGGACACACACTTGCACTCATCAAATTCTAGGCCAGCTGTGTCCTCTGTGTGCAACTAAGCATCATAATTATCACTGCATTAAAATATTAGTTGGCATTCTATTCATAGTGTGCCCCAAGGCACCTTAGCTTTGTTTGTCATGGCAGGATGTCCCCTTCCTAGGAATGGGGCGGCGGGAGACTGATGGAGAAGGAGGATTGCTGCGAGGCAAGTGGAACTGTTCTCTGGTGAGAGCACAACCCAGGTGTCTTCCTCCAGAAGAACCAGAAATGGCTTCTCCATGGTGCCCACCCTTGTTCTAAGGGGGATGGGAGAGAGACCTTTGACTCAACTTGATTCAAAGGAAAAGACAGAGTTTTAAAAATGAGCCCCATAAATGCTGAGCAACTATAACTGGAGCATCTTTCTGGCTAAATGTACTTGTCTGCCCAGATACAATGATTCTGGGGCTCCCCATGGCATAAGGGTGGATTAGAAGTAACCCAGTTGTCCAAGACCCAGCATGGGAGTCTTTGGGAGGTATGGAGAACCTGGATCTACCATTTTTGAGGTGTGATTCCCTGAGCTGCAGCAATACCTGCCCTTCGGAGGTCTTGGGATGCCTCACACACCTCCTTCTTCTCGGCTACCTTGAAACACAAAAGGACTCCGTGTGTCTTTAAGGAAGATTGGGGTGTGACTTCTAAGTCTCAGAAGATGGTGGTTGTTGAGCATTGGTGAGAACCTGAGGTCCCAAAGCTGCTCTCAGGAACTCTGAGGATGGAATCGCTCTGGGTACTTTGAATTCTCACCTAGAATGATCTGTGACCAGGTACCACTCTAAAAGAATTTGCCTCAAAGCAAAGCAAGAGGGCCTTTTCAGGTGGAGGGCACACTATCCTGCAGACTAGGGATTCATCTCTAATGAATTCTTATCAATTGGGGTGCAGCAAAGAATGGATTTCTTGCACTTGAGGAGGGAGGTGGGGGTGGGGATGGTTTCTGTCTCTCCCGAAGGACGGCTTCAGGCCTAGAAAGTGAAACCTGGAGGGCTGGAGGTGGAGTCCACCCCTGGCCTAAGGCACTGTAGGTGTCCCTACCCAGGTGCGTGGGAGAAGAGTTCTCCCCTTCCCTTCTAGTTCAGCCAGTGGACCAGGGCTCGGGAGTGCCAGGCTGGAACTGACTCTGGGAAGTGTACAGTGCTGGAACAGAAGCCTGGGTCTTTTCAAGGCTGAGGGTTTGGGGGAGCAGTAAGATGAGGGTTGGAGCTAAGAACCCTTAGTAACACTTCCCTACCCTGCCCCAGAAGGAAGGCCCAATCCAAGCCAGCACCTGTCTAGTCCAGACCAGAGAGATCTTGGAGCCCAGAGGCATGGGCATTTCTAAGAAAAAAAAATTTTATTTAAAATTTTGTACATAAATAAATAAATAAATATCTTCTGGTATTACAGAAACCATACAATTACACAGCTAGGCCCAGGCGGGGTGGGACCTGGGGGTTAGAGAGATATCAAAGGAGAAGAGCTTGGGGAATTGCAGAGCAGATCGGTAACAAAATAAATCTGTTCTCTCAATACGGATATCATAGGACATTTTGAAGCTGTAAGGACTTCTGATAGCGAGGCGGGAGCAGGAAAGGGGAGGAAAGCTCATGAACCTGTGGAGTGGGTGTGGGTGAATTAAGCAACCACAGAAAAGAATTGAGAGGGAGAGACATTTAAAAAAAGGAAAGCAAGCGGACATCCACATCAAAGGCCGAGCTTCACTGAGGGTATAGGAGAGTAAAGGAAGTGAGGAAGCTTGAGCCAGCCCGGAAAAGGCTGGTGAGGAGTGGGTAGCCAGCTAGACGCCGGGCTGATCGGGCGTGACATAGCCATGCACTGCCCAAGAGGACTGGAGCGCTGCAGCGTTCCCAGCTTGGAGTTCTCTTTGGACACCGGGAGCCCTGCAGGCCCTGCTACCACCGCCAGGTCTCTGCTAAAACCTCAGCTCTTTCTAGAGCTGGGGGATTCCGCAAAGCCGTGCCAAATCCGTGCAAGGCAGTCAATTGGCAGTGGGTACCTAGGAACCAGCGCTGCATCCCGGGATCAGTCTTGGCGTTGCTGGGAGGTCCTGGGGTGGGTCGGCCTAAGGACACGAGCGCCTACGGAGTGACCGAGAGATCCCGGTCGTCCTTCCCCGAGGAGGACGGAGACATAGGCAATTCGTCGTCATCCTCGGAGCACTTGGCCGAGGAGAGCGATGCGCACTTGCAACCTTGCGGTGCACCCCCGCCGGCCCCCGCAGCGGCGCCCCCTGCGCCACCGCGGTGGTTGGTGCCCTTTCCCTCCTTCTTGTGCTTTACCCGGCGGTTCTGAAACCAGATCTTCACCTGCTTCTCGGACAAATTCAGGTAAGTCGCGATCTCGATGCGACGAAGGCGGGACAGGTACATATTGGAAGCGAACTCGCGCTCTAATTCTAGCAGCTGCGTGCTAGTGAACGCCGTGCGCATCCTCTTGCTGCTGGGCAGCTGGTTGGAGCTGCTGTCTAGAAGGGGTGGCGGGGCAGAGACAGAAGTGATCAGACCCCGGGTTGTGTACCCAATTTCCTTCCGAAAGGCGGCTGGAATTCCGGGACATTAGACTCTCACATTCACCTTCCCCCCAACGCGATCCCCAGCGGCATAACTTCCAACGCTTCATTGCCAAGCCACAGGATCCTGATTCTCTCGGATCATTTGGTCCTGACACCCCATTGTGAAGCGTCCGGGACCCCAGACCTCGTGTCTCCCAGGAGGTCCCCTCCAGGTCCTGCATCTCTTCACCCTGGCATCTTGTCCCCCCCACCCTGCCTTCCATTCCCACCACCCTGAGCGCCCCTCTCGGGTCCCCCAACGGACCTTCATTCCCTCCAGAACACCCAGAGTCCCTATTCCCCAATCCCTGGCCCCCCAACCTGCTTCGGATCACCCACCCCTGTCCTTCCCTCTGCGCGGCCACCCCGCTTACCCACGGAGAGGCAGTGAAACTGTCTAGGGTCTGGCAGCGGGTAGGAAGTTTGGTAAAGCGCGGCGGCGGCAGCGGCGGCCGGTCCATGGGCGACCCCAGGCGAAATGGCGGTGTGCTGGCGGCCCAGGGGTGCGTGGCAGTACTGCGAGCCGAAGGGTGGGAAGGACGCCTTGA
>NW_022900950.1:31377853-31409666 GCF_012274545.1 Fukomys damarensis | reverse complement strand
GGCCAGCGCTAGTGGTGCTGAAAGGCGCTGGCGGCGGCGCTTAAATAGGACTATTGCCATGTGATGGGCTACGCCAGGAGCGCCCGGGGCCTCTCAATAGGGTTTTTGTGCCTTTTCTCTTGGCATTCACTCTGCACGCTTCCTCATTATTTCACTTGTTAACTAAATGAACTGCATAATGTACTCTATTCTTGTCAACCCCACCCACGCCGTAACAGGCGCCCTCGGCCCCTCCTCTCCCTTTTGCGGGTTTATTTTCTCATTCTCCCGCGATTTAATATTCTTTTCTTTCTCTTTATTCCTTACTCCCCTTTGGCTTTGCATTGGTGATCGGCCCATTTATCTTATTGATTTTGCACCCCGCCGCCGCCTCTCATCCACAGATCTTCAAGGGCGCACCCCCCCAGTCCTGGCCCCCGCCTTTTCTTTAACCCCCCCTTCCAGTCGGTTCTCCCGGCTCAACTCTCTCCCGCGAGCGTCCCTCCAGCCGGCCTCGGATTTCCACCTGTGGAATCCCTTCTTCTCTCCCCGAGTTGGAAGCAGGAGCACCGGGGTTCTTGCGGGGAGTAGGCGCCTTCGAAGCGGGAGAATAAGGGCTCAATATTTCTCCGCGGGCGCAAGCCCCACCTTTGCAGTCTGTTTCTCAAACGGTTTTAACTTTACTGCTGCCTCCACGCCCAGCCTTTGTTCGGCAGACCCTGGCCAACCAGTCATTTTCTTCGAGCAACAGCGCCGTGGAGGTTTCAAAAGAGAGAGAAAGTAAAGAAAGAAGAGGAATGTAGTCGTTGAGAGTCACCACAGAGCCAAGGGATGGGGAAATGAGAGCCTAGACCGTGCACACTGAGATCTCACATCCCATCACCAGTGGCGAGCGTGGGCCAGCTCTACCCGCGCGGATCTTGCGGGCATCTTCTCCACGCGCGCGCACCCACAGGTGGCTTGGAAACCATTGCCTTCCCACAGTTGGGAGCGGAGCCAGAGCACTTATCTGCCTTCGCCCACCCTGACTGGGCTCCCCTTTGCCCAGGACCCCACTCCTTCCTCCCGTCGCTTCACTCGCTTCTTTCTGGTCACACAAAGG
This sequence comes from Fukomys damarensis, assembly GCF_012274545.1. Lineage (NCBI taxonomy): Eukaryota > Metazoa > Chordata > Mammalia > Rodentia > Bathyergidae > Fukomys > Fukomys damarensis. Next base: position 31,408,585 of record NW_022900950.1, on the reverse strand, counting down.
TTAAACAACTTCAAACGCTCTGAGCTTTGTACCCAGCCTCAGCTTTTAAAATCTTCCTTGGGCTCAAAGCTGTTTCCTCTAGGAGCTTTTTCTATACAATGGGAAATTAGCATAAATATTTCGAATGTACAGCCCGGTGACTTTTCGCCGGAGACATTTACTTTCGATTTTATTGGAACCAAATCGCTGTAGTCACTTGCGCTGAGCCCTGAAAGGAATTGTGAGAAATGAGGAGGAAGCTTTCGAAGGGGGTGGGGATAAGAGCGCAGGAAAAAGGCTGCCCAAATCCTAAGCGTGTGCATGGGGTTTTAAGCGCTCATGGTATCTTTGTATTAACAACAGAAACAAATTACAACTGTTTAGAAAGCAAAGAGAGTTTGTTGTAAAGAAGGTGAGGGAGATCCTGCTTCCATTAAAGGGCAATGGAGGGAAGCAAGCTAGCAGGAGGAAGGGTTCAAGGTTTCCTTGACTGCTTGGCAAGGGGTACCTCCCTCGCCTAGGCCTCGGCCCCACTGCTCCTCAGAACCAGCCAGAACACGTCCACACAGCTCATTGCTCTCTGGGAAATTTGGGCTGGGCTGGGTCTCGGAGAGCGAGGCAAGAGCGGAGACCAGGGTCTGGAGAGGGATTCCCTACTAGGCTGAAGCAGGTCGGCAGGAGTGCAGGGCTCGAGGAGACAGCGTTGTACCCACGCAGGTCGCTCGAGAGCAGCAGCGCGGAGCCCGAGCGCTCCTGGGGAAGAAGGGGTTAAGAGCCCCGGACTGCGAGCAAGGCCAAAGCTACTGGGAAAGAATATCGGAAGGGGGAAAAAACTGGTTATTTTCCCCCTCTCCCTCCAGCCTCTGGACCTTATTGAATGTCATTGAAGAAAGTTTTGAATGCCAGATAAAGAGAGGCGAATTAAAGTGTGTGACAGCGGAGGATAAGCAAACACAAAGAGAACTCTGTCACACTTTGGGGCAAAATCCGTGGGCTTTTTACCAAGTCTCTTCGCTATGATTGAATTAAGTAATAGGAAAACATTTTCTTTCAGTTTAGAGCCCCTAGACAAAAACTTCAAAGCGAATAACACTTTTTAATGTGCGACCCCACAATGGATCGGGTTTTGTGCTGAAATGTTTAAATGGTTTGTTGTGCAACTCGGCGCGGGAGAGACACAGGCCTGAGCAAAACAGCAACCCTGAGTGTTTTCCGGCTGCCCGCGATGAAGGCGCGCTTGATCCGTCCTCGCTGAGCTCGGCGGGGCGGGCTGTGGCCGGGAAGGGGTCTCCCCGCTCAGCGGCGTCACGGAGCGGCCCGGCGTACCCAGAAGCGTGGTCTTCTCGAGAAGGAAATCCTGCGCGACCACAGAAAAGGATCCTTAGCCTCCAGTGGCTCCGCAGGCCCAGGGCCCGAGGCAGGTGCTGAGGCCCGGGTGGGCGGCGGGGAGCTGGGGCCGCCCTCCGCCTGGTTTCCGGGGGCCACTCCCCGCGTTTTCTGGGTCGGCCACGCTGCTTTTCAGTTCAAATCGTCTCCCAGGGCTCGCTTCAGTCGGGTTTGAACTTTACTCCCCAGCAAACGCTCACCAGGGCGGGGCGAGGTGGGAGGAGGCAGTGGGATTAGTTTGACAGCCCGGAGAGAGGGCCCCCAGGCAGCTCCCCGGCCTGCCGGCAGGCTCTATCCGCCCCCCAGCTGGTTTTCAAGTGTCCATCAGGGATAGTTCAACATAGAATACTTTATGTTGTCCCAGGCTTTTCTTCTCCTTTCATACTGCGTTCTTCTGCTATTGGTAGTGAGAACACACCATTCTTCTCCTAGAATTGGGTCTAAGAGACTTGGAGCAAAAATTGCCCAGATTCGGGTGGCGTCGCAGTGATGAGATCTAATTCCCTGACTTCCTTGGCATCTTTCTTCAAATGCCACTTTCCCTTCCTTCTCAAAGAGGCCAATGGCTGTATTTAGAAACCCCCTCCCCCACAACATGCCCTGTCTGCCTGGTTCCTCGTTTTATAAGGACCTTTTAAATTTAAGTGCTCATTTATTTTTCTATTTCTCTCCCCACCTCTGAAATACATATTCTATGAAACCCAGGGTTTGTGTTTATCTTGAATATTGTTTTGTGCCAAATTAGAAAAGTTCCTGGCACATAAGGTGGGCACTAAGAGCTGACTCAGGAGCCGCATAGCTAGGATTTCTTCCTGATGTGTCTGCTTAGTATACCCCAGATACTGAGGAGCTGGCATCCAGGAACTGGCCAGATGAGACCCTGAACGTCAAGGGAGATCTAAATTTCTCCAAGTCTCTCCTCATCTCTAGTGCCCAGAACATCAGAGGTGCTCCATGTTTGTTGACTGGATAGCAAATAGGTAAGCCATAATCTGTGAGTCCCCAGCCATGGGAAGTGCTCATGAAGACAAGATAGTCCCATTCAAGGCCATTGTAGAGTCCTGCCCTGCAGAATTTGGATGAACCCATTGGTAGTTCAAGGCTAGGCATTGTCATTAAGGAGCCTTTCATGATGAATAAGAGGAGTTGGGAAAGGGAAGAGATGTGGCATATGTACTAAGATCATCAGCAACTATTTCTGCTTTTTTCTATCCTAAAAGAAATAGAGTGGAAACTCTCATTGCACAGCACAGAACTGCTTCTTTGACCAGAGACAGACCATAGAAGAACAAACAGCCTATGAGCACATTTACTGAATTATTGAACGAACGAAGGTAGGGAAAGAGGTAAGGAGGAAGATTGTATTAGTTCACATGATAGATGATGAGTACCTGAATTGTGAAGACAACAGGAATAGAAAAAAAAAAAGAAAGAAATACCGAGAGAACTCAAAAAATGGGTAGGACCAATCAGGGATGTCTATGTGTACAAGCACAGGTGTGCAAGCCTTAGAGGGCAAGGCATGAAAGATAGAGGGAACAAACACACTCATGACCACCTGATGGCTTGTTTGAAAAGATGGGTGGTTGGTGATATCAGAGGCAGAGACCGAACTTAGGGGTAAGACTACTTTTGCTTTTGTTGTACAAAATGTGGTTTTATTTGAGTTCATCACATTGTAATCTTTAACCTTCCAACATTCGATATCCTAGAGGTAAATGATAATAGGAGTCTAGAGTTGAGTAGAGAGATTGGAGATGGAAAGAGTAGCTCATCTGTGTGCAAAAATGATAGTATTAGTCTAAAGTTGGGTGGAATGATTATTAAAAGGGAGCGCAGAGAAAAACCAGAGGATTGTAGATGTATCCCTGGGAAATACCCATATTTAAGGAGACAAGTAGAAGGGGAGACTCCCTGCAAGATGAATAGGTCAACCAGATATAGAAAGAGAAATGACCAAGGTGGGATAAAATGGAAAGTGAAGAGATGTGCCAGAGCAGTGCACCCAGGTAGGCCTACCAGGCTTAGCAAATAAAACACAGGCTACATGATGGCTCCGAGAGATGTGGCTCAGTGGTAGAGCACTTGCTTAGCAGGAGAGAAGCCCTGGGTTCAATCCCTAATACCACAATATGCATAAATAAATAAACCTAGTGAAGTTAAATTTTCTAATGATCAATGGAAATTTTTAGTATGACTATGTCCAAATATAGTGTGAATGTTTAGAACATGCTTATACTCAAAATGATTTCTTGTTTACCTGAAACTCAAAGTTACTTGGTGCCCTGTGTTTTTTTTATCTAGTTGCTTTATTGCCAGATCACTGTGAAATGGCCCATACTCCAGAGTTTATCAGTATATGACCTCTCTAGACATGAAGAGACTGAGGCTTGGGGGAGAGAGTGACTTGTCTAAGACCAAATAGCTTGTGAGTGACTGATTTAGTGTAGGTTTTATGAATGAAGGCAAGGCCCTTTCTCCAGTACACATGTGTCATGTGATGATGGCATTTGATTGGGGTTAAGTCTCAGCACTGGAAATAGAGAGCAAAGGAACCCTAGTAAAATGGTTATTGTGGGCTGTTCTGAGAACTGCAAGCCCCTTAGCAAGCAGCATCGCTTTAGTGGGGGGTCCCATATTTGGTCCCTGGCCAAAAGGAGGAGAAGGAGTAGAGTTTATCTTAGATTACATGATTATTATTTGCAAATGAAGGTATGGGGAGGCTGGAAAAGAGATTCCATTTAAAAATATTTCCTTCTAGTTTAAAAAAATAATTTAAGAAAAAAATTAAAATTGTAGTAAATATACAACATAACACTCACCATCTTAATCATTTATAAGCACACACAGTAAAGTTGTGCTAAGTATATTCACATTGCTGTGCAATAGATCTTCAGAATTTATTTATCTTGCAAAATTGGGTAAGTGTACTCAACCTGTTGTAAAGTTGGGATGGCATGTTATCTCTCTTGAAAAGATGAGAGGTAATGCATGTGTAAGTGAATGCTCCAGGTTTTCAAGTAAATGGGTACAGGTAAAGATAGTATTAGTAGCTCAGAGTTTCTAAGCATGCAGGACCTTTAGCCTACTTGTAAAATATTTTTATTTCCTATATGGTTTTCTGGGAGTCCTTCAGTGTTGCCTAGGAGAAACCACTAGCTGGTCTGTTGTGCAGCACTCATTTGATACTCTTGCACTCTGAGCCCGTGTGCTCAGCCTGGGGTTGATCTGTAGCATCTGTTTACATCTTGTTTTGTGCATCACTATTTATTCCTCATGCACTGTAACATCCTGAGCATACTGTCCAAGATGCAGTACACCCTCTGTACTTGCAAGCTGGGACTGACTTCATTTCTAGTGACAGAATGCAGAAATGTTGCAGAGGCCTCCTCTGAGCTTGGGCTTTCCAACTGGAGATGCCCAACCCAAGCATTTTCCTTTTCCCTCCTGCCTTGACCTCACCTGAAGTAAAGACCACTTCTGAATTCTCCTATCAGGGACATTTGAGAATGAGAATGGAACACCCTACTGTGGATTTCAGTATGAAAAGTTTAGAGATTTCAAGAAGAAGGAAGCATGGTAGGGTTGAAACAGACAGAGGGGTCTCACAGAGATGAGGGAACATCTCACCTGGAAGTCTAGCATCCCTGTCCGCTTCATCTGGGTGACACTGCCTGAAGCCAGGAGGTGGGGCTTATTATAAGGAAGCTTGATTTTGAGACTTTCCAAATGTTCCCCATCTTCTCTTTTTTCTCTCTTCGCAGAAGCCTGCAGCTCAGGGATCAGCCAGGTGGCAGCATACAGCAATAAACTCACAGACACCATCTGCAGACATCCTTTGGCCATTCAGTTCTCTCTAGCAAAAATTTCCCCCACTCTATCATATCAAACCCAGCCACATCCTCTCCCCAGACTCTCATGCTCTGAATACTTTTAGTGCAAAGTCACCTAAGGTGGCAGCTGAACACTTAAGGCTGAAATGCTGTGATATGTCATTCAGAATTGATTAGAGTGGATAGGTTTAAAAGTCCTGGGAGGGCTGGGAAATTGCTCAGTAGTAGAACCCTTGCCCAGCATATGTGAGGATCTGGGATGGATCCTTAGCACTATAGTGCAATAAAAAATAAAATAAAATAAAGGTCTGGGAGATTCTGTTTTCACAATCCCTCTCCTTACCCCTGCCCTCAATGCACATGGCCAAGCTCTCAATCTGTTGAGCACACACTGGGAACTGCCTGTAAATTCTCTCAAATTTACTTTTCTATCTTTCAGCCCTTAGAGTAAATCTGCTAATCCTACCAGGAATTTCACTCCTCATTATTGTGCTCTGGTACTGACACCATATGTGATGACAGTGGACTTCTATGGAGCAAACACTGCCTCCCTCATCCCCAGCTCCAACCTAAGACATCACTGATGGGGAAGTTTGTAAGATTATCCGTTTTAGCTTTCCAGATCCATTTCCTGATTTTTGATTCTGTGTTGGATGTAAAGACTTGCTCTATACTTGGTGTTCATAGGTCTGAGTTCTGGTGTAAGTAACTGCAGCAAGCTGGTTTCTGATTGGAGGACTGTCTGTGGATTTCTTTATTACTACTAGCACTTCAGGGAGACAGTGGCAGACACTGGTGCCTCACCTGTCAATATTTCTTTTGGTTGCAATTGGAGAGAATAATTTTGAAAATATTTTAAAACCAAGTTGATTAGATCACTAAGCCAAAATCGTCCTAAACTATATTTGACCAACAAAATACAGATTTTAGATTCCTAACCAGTAGCTCATTCTATTGTTAAATATGTTTTATTCTGCCTTATTACAAAGTCTGAAGAAAGGAGCTTTTTTGAGTTTCTCAATTATTTGTTGAGAAAGATTTATAAAGTGGTATTCATCCCAGCATTTGGGAGGCTGAAGCCTTCTCTTATGCTTGATCTGAGTCTTGCCGTCAAGGGAGTCTCAGACATGGAAGTTTCACTTTCCACCCTTTGTAGTACAGAAGACATCATCCAAGTTCTCTTGCTGTCTTATCAGGATGGATAGCAATGGCTATCACTTGTAGAGCTTCCACATTATCTGAGAACTGTGATGGATAGGTAATATATATTTTGTGAATGCAGACACCTGTAAGGTAAATACTATTTAACTTATTTCAGAGAAGCATACACAGAGATTTAGTGAATGCCCAGGGCCATGGATCCCATAGATTTCTGAGCCATATTCAAACTTGGGTCTGCCTGGCTTGATAGCCTGGCTTGCAGAGCAGCACAGCCAGGGCAGTCTGTGCAATCAGGGGGAAACTTCATTTCCACAGGGATTCAGAGCAGGGCTGTCACTGTCCTGGGGCAAGGAGGAGCCTCTCAGAAGGGAAGCTTGACTGGGTTCTTCAGGAAGTGTGGGGTTTTAGTTATGGGGTACAACTGTCTGAATGAGGTTGGAAAGAGAGAGAAGCTGTAAAACATAGGGTGAGTCCAGGTAAGAAGTCTGTATTAGGGATATAAGTGAGATTCTGTGGGGATAGAGGGATATGACATAGCATAAAGGGTGCTGAGTTTCAGAATTAGACTTGGTTCTACAAATAGTGGAGAGAAAACCAGATTATTATTATATATCCCTTGTTCTTTTCTTTTTCCCTTACACTTATTTTTCAACCCAGAAAATTCCTGGGGAAAAGAGCAGCTCATTGCTTTTCCAGCCAGGGAATTCAGGGAGGGGACATGGCCACTGTTCAGCCACTCACAGCCTGTCTCTGAAGGCCAGGGAGGCAGCCTCGCCCCCAAATTCTCCAGCACAGGACCAGCAGAAGAAAGGCGTTAGCATAAAATGGAGAGAGAGCATCGAATATACCTCACATTAGCAGACAATATTGCCTTGATTGCAGACAACACACATGAATTGAATTGATAAAGGAATCTTCCCATCAAAGCCAGAAATGAGTGGAAATTAACTTTAACAAAGTAAGCAACTGGAGAGACAGGCAGAAGAAACCCACCGCATACTTTGTGCCTGTCAGAGATGCACAGGAGCAAAGTGTTCAGGCCCATCAGTGAGTGCAAGGTGATTAATAAACACTTACGGGGACATTCATCTGACAGGCAAGTGACAAAGCCCACAATGATGGGGAGAAGGGGCATTTCTTCTTGATAGATGTATCTGAAATGCTCATTTACTCCTTTTTGATGGATTTAAATGTCCAGGTATTCTTTCTCCATAGAAATTGATTTGGAAATGGTGCTAGGTTAAAATTAAGGGCTTGGGACTTAACTACGTCGATGTGGGAGAAAATGTTCTCATCCCAGTCATCAATGCATAGATTGAAATGTGCTGGAGATTAACAGAAGCTTGGGGGGGGGGCTGGTACTTGTTCCTTTTAGAGTATAAAGTGAGAGAAAGACTGGTATAAAATCATTTTGCCTGAAATTCTGTAAATAGCATTAGTGGCTGAATACTATACAAACCTTTTTCTCTCCAGTCTGAAACAGTTTTAAAATTATCTATTGGAAAGCAGTTCTCAAAGAACAGACTTAAATTTGAAATGACATTTGCACTGCCAGAATTTTCCAATAGGGGAAGCATAATTGTACCCACAGAAGATGAGTTGATGTGGTTCCCAGGGGCAGGGAAGCTCATTATTTCAGTTTGTCCATCTCTTCTACTTTCCAAATAGCAAGGTAAGATGTGTTTTGCTGGTGGAAGTACCCAGAATGGGACCACTGTTCCTTTCTCTTTGCCTGTGAAACTCAGCCCCAAGCTGACTCCACTTGAAATTTTCCTGGCCTACGGCCCCTAGGAAAGGTTTGTTACAGTCTAAACAAGAGGGAATGGTGCCAGTCCTCTGGATGTTGAATGCTCCTAAGGGGTATAGGTGGGAGCCTTGTGGGTGTCGTGGCGTGATGCTACATAATGTTTCCCCAAGTCCGAATGTCCTGGAACCCTGTAAAGACGCCCAATGTGCTGAGACCCTCACCCAGCCCTTGCATGGGGCTCCAGTAATGTGAAGGTGCCATGAAAATTTAAAAAGCATGATTTGCAATTTCTAAAATCATCAAAATAATCATCATGGAAAAATGTGAGAAATACATTGGAATGTCATGAATTCCTTTACATGGCGGCTTACTATTGTTCTTATTTTGGTATTCCTGTAGAGGTAAGTGACCCAAAAGATATTCAGTGTGGTTACATAAAGATCCCTAGACTGCTAAATCATGGGGAGATTTTCCAGTCCCATGGCCAGGTGTGGCTATTAAGAATGACAAGGTCCAGGGTATTGGGGCTCCAGGAATGGCAGCCCTCTGTGAGCCTGTGAACCTGCCAATTCTCTGGCATCATACCCAAGGACCACAATATGGTACTCAGTTCTTGCAAAGATGAGATGAGGAAGAACTGGAATGTCCACAAGACAGGACAAAGGATTCTAGAAGCTGTCCATAGGGAAGCGGGAGGGGATAAGGCCCAGAAATCACCATGGGCCCTACGGGTGCCATTGCTTGTGGTGACCATCTATCACACAGAGCAGAATCTTTCTAATTATTTTTCCCATGAATCTGGGATTCTAGATTTGCAAGCATGATTTTATCATTTTAGTAGAAAGTTTCTACCATATGCAGAGGTAGAGTTTATACCCCTTTATACTTATTACTCAGCTTCAACACTTATTGGTCCATGGCCAGTTTTGTCTCCTGTATTTCTGCCATTTACCTATCATCCACAAGACTACGTGAAGAGTATGTGTGTGTACCACTCCTCAGGGTGAATATGATCACTATGTTCTACAAATGTGGACTAAGAAATATTTTTAAAAAGATTATAGGAAGAGATATTCTTAATGTGAATTTTTATTTACTTTTAATAATGTTTTCAAATAAAATAAATCTTCTTATTAAAAATAATACCTTGGTTTGTATTATTCCAATCCTTTTTCCCTATATAAATTATTATTATTATTATTTTTTTTGGTACTGGGGATCGAACTCAGGTCCTTGTGCTTGTGAGGCAGGCACTGGAACCACTGAGCTAAATCCCTGGCCCCAAATTAATTTTTGTATGTGAAAATGGACAGTCTATTTATTGGGATTTGATTTTCCCCTTTTAAAATACTACTTTTCTTCATTAACATATAATTAGGCTAAACAACAATTTAATTACCCAAAGTTAGTTTTGTTGTATAGAAACACCACCATTTAACATATTGCCTGTTACTGGACATTTAGATATGTTTTCAATTATTTAATATTGTAAAAAATGAAACACTAGCTGGGTGTAGTGCACTCCTGTAACCCCAGCACTCAGGAGGCAGAGGCAGGAGGATCGCTGTGAGTTTGAGGCCAGCCTGGGTACATAGTGAGTTCAAAGCCAGACTGACCTAAATAGTAAGTAAGACCTTGTCTCAAAAAAGAAAAGAAAAGAAAAACTTCAAAAACATTCTTTCAGCAATGTTTTATCCACATGGTTATTAATTTTGTTAGAATAATTCCTAGAACTGAAATTGCCATGTTAAAGCAGACACATATTTCTTATTTATTTATTTATTTATTTTAGATACATATTTCAAAAGCTGTCAATATACACTGCTACAACATTTATTCCAATTTATATCCCTACCATTAGGGGTTGAGGATTTCAGATTTCCTATTTTACCTTTTTTGTTTTCTTTTTTTGATACTGGGGATTGAACTCAGGTCCTTGCACTTGCAAGGCAGGCCACCAAACCACTTAGCTAAATCCCCGGCCCTATTCTTGTTCTCTATTTTACCTTTTTTTTTGGATTTCCTAAGTCTACAACAGTATTGATTATTACAGCTTTGTCCTATTTTTGATGAAATAAAAATAATAAATGATATTACTTTCAGCCAGTAAGTTTACTGACATTTATATAGTCAAATAATTGACTGTGGTTCTGAAAGGAACAGTTATAATTTAACATGGACAGAAACATTCACTAAGTATACACCACACAGATGAGAATGTCTACTTGAAATTTGGTGGCAGTAGTGAAGTCATGGAAAGATTTGTGAAGCAGTACATGGCCTTAATGACCCATGCATTTCTGTTTTATGTGACTCTGCTGCTCATTCAACAAAGAGTGAAAGTTAGTTCCTCACTGGTTAGTTGCATCTGGCTGGTTTTGTGACTCACTTTGGCCAGGGGAATATGACAGGCAGAGTGCTGTGCTGATCTGAAGTCCTCTGTGCTATCATAGTCTCTCAGAAACCTTCCTCCACCAGGAGACCATGCACAGGCAGCCTGTGCAAGGCTGAGAGATGATGTAGAGCAGAAATGACCCCAGCTGAGGCTTGCCTGGACTGGCAGCTCCCAGAGGACCCATCTCCCATACATGCAGATGATCAACAAGCCCAGCAGATACCAGCCAAGCCTGGTCCACATCAGCAGAACTGCCCAGTCAACCCATGGATCAATGACAATTTATAAATGCTCCTTGATTTAAGCCACCAAAATGTTTTATTCAGCATTAAAACAAATGCAAAGTCCTTCAAGGTAAGTTCTGAAAAATAGGTAGAATTCAGAAGGATCTGTATCTGTTGAGTTGTTATATGAATGTTGAGTGTGATGTATGTCGAGTTTAGACATATACTTAGTACCTGCCTCTGGATGGCTGATTGACTATGATGAAAATTGATTGGCCTTTGAGACTTCCAAGAGCACTTTGGTGGTCATCTCCCACCCCCTACATCTAGCTTCTCCAAAACAAAGTGAATGGCTTTATGTAAATCATTCTGTCTAATATAAATGGCATATTGGTGTAGGACACTGTTCCTGGATCAAAATCTCTGTGGAGCTCAGTGATTTCCTCTGTTCTTGGGGGTCATTATCTCTGAACCCTGAGATGACTGTTAAGTTTATACATGTCAGGATGAGTCTCAAGATTCTCTAAGACATGAGAAATCTGGCATTGGGTACTTTATGTACAGCAATTATAGCTGATGCCATGTTTGGCATTTCCAGGGACTCAAACACCATAAATAATCTCTTCATCTTAAAGAAGCACTCTTGGAAGACTCTGTACATCACAGTGCCCAAGTATAATTCATGACTCCTGCTCTGTCCACTCTGTCCCCCCCAGGGCCAGACAGACTGCAGTGAACAGGGTATTTTCCTTGAATTACCAAACTGAAAGAGTAAACGGACACTGGCAAATTAGGGGATGCTCTCCCAGGCTCTAGGCTCTAGAAAGTGGCACTGAATCCCTAAGCAACCCTCTTACTACAAGTGACAGAACATCTAGCAATGTTCTGAGCACATAGGATGTTCTTTGTGGGGACAATCATGTGGTATAGCTATACAACAATACTCTTTGGGGACTGAGGATTCTCTTGTCTTTACTCTCTCTCTCCCTAGTCTGCTATATTTTTGTCTTCATGCTAATGCCCTAAAGGCAGGAAAAAGCCTGCTGCTCTACAAAACACATAAGGTTCAAGGCATGGAATCACAGACAGTTGCTAGACAAAGTGGAAAACTGACTTTTTGTCAGGGACAAGAGCTGCCTGGGCACTCCACCCTGTAGCTTTCTGCCACATGCCACCCCTTCTGGAAGGAATTGGTGCCTGCCTTAAGTACTGACAACAATGACCACACAAAATGGATGAGGAGGGTGATGAATGGTGGTGGGAATTGTAGGGTGAGTTTAGGTGAGGTTTACTCAAGATCTACTGCCTGAGGATACTGAAACCCTGCAGTCTGTAGGCTGTCTCTTTCTTTCACTATTTGATTCCAATATGGTACTGTAGCTTCTATATGTGTCCTGCAAAGATCCATGTGTTAAAAGGTTGGTTACCAGACTATGGCACTACTGGGAAATGTTGAGCTTTGAGAAGTCAGGGCCTGGATGAAGGAAGTTCAGTCACTGGGGGTGTGTCTTTAAGGAAATACTGGGACCCCAGCCCCTCTCTCCCTTTCTTTGCTTACTGGCTTCCATGAAGTGAGCAGTGTCCTCTTCCACATACTCTTGCCATGATTTGCTGCCTTACTATAGACCCAAAAACCATGGGCCAAGAGAGTATGGACTGAACACTCTGAAAATGGAAGTCAAAATAAACTTTTCTTCTTTTTAGGTTGCTTATCTCAGGTATTTTGTTATAGTAATGGAAAGCTTACTAACACATGGCAAGTCCAATGCCCTCCAAGATTGCTGAGGATTCCTGAGCCTGCTTGCACCAAAGTCCTTGTCATTACAGAATGTTCCCCCATACTTAACTCAGTCCCTCCTCCCTTTTCTCTGAAAGCATCATTGACACGGGGCTCTTGCATATCATGCTGTTTCCTTTTCAACTCAATTACAATGACCGACTCATCACAAACCAGGAGTCTGTGCGGATCTGTCATTCATTTTAGTTAGGCACACTCTATTTTAATCAAGTTTTTGGCTAATAAAACAGCATTTAGGAGAAAGTCTTTCTCAGACTGGTGAGTCTGCATTTTAAAACGTTCTCTGAAGGATGATTTACTTTTTTTTAGTCCATAAATGAATTTTCAGGGGGCTTCACAGAGCAGTCTTTATTTTCAGCTTGCAATAATCCTTTCTTTTCTGATAGTTTTTTTAGACGATGCTTCTGATTGTGAACTAAATACATAGTGAGTATTAGTCTTCTGCATTCTAATGAACCATTCTAACAGGTCATTTGTTTCATAAAATCCAATAGCCATATTCTTAAAAAGAAAAAAAAAAGCCACTGAAGTTTTCTTTTGCCATCCATCACAAATATGAAAAGGAACCACCTCTATTTTCTTTAGTAATAGCTAAGGGCAAAGACCGCAAATTAACCTCCCTCCGTTAGGCACCATCAATGGAGATTTAGTTTTTTTCCCCTAGTCTAGACTTCTGTTTGAGAACAAACTGTTGGAATGAGGCACATTTTCTGCAAAGGGACCCTGGACAAAGGGACCTGCTGGTCGCCATCCACGTGATTCCTGGAAATGCCAGGCTTGGGGCTCAGTACTGGACTCTGGCATAGCAGCAGGCAGTGATGGATGGAGCTCTAGTGGAGAGTTAGAGCTGTGATGAATGGGACAGGATGCTGTGCCTGCCTACAGAGCAGTGCCATTGCAGGTCTCTATAAACCCTGGGGTTGTTACCAAGAGAGGAGCACTGGAAGTACCATTGGCAGGGATGACAGGAAAGGACAGGCCATCATGTCTGGCTCCACTTTCTCCATGCAGCCTGAGGGACATTCAGAATTGAACTGAACCTGCTTTTTGTTCTGACGTTTACTGCTTTGAGAAGAGAAGAGAAACGGATTGGAGAAAGGTCAAATACTGCCCACCTGGGGCTCTGATGGAGGAAGTGGATCCTACTCAATGGAGCTGGGAAAGACCTTACTTAAGAAAAACTTAAAACCATGACAGATTGCCAGATTCATTTCTATCTGCATTTGGCCCCATAAAATCACAGTCCAAGGCAGGCGGTCAGGTTTTAAACAGTTTCTCAACCTATTTTTGTTACCCTCATTTGCTGCTGGAAGGTTCTTATTCATAACAGGGGTGAGATCCAAGCCAGCCCAGGAAGTGGACAATCAAGAAGTGGAAAGGGACCTGCCTACCTTAGTAAACTTGGCATGTATTATGGTTTGGGCCTAGATGTGCCCGCAGAGCCTCATGTGGTCGTAGGCTTGATCTAAAGTGTGTGAAGCTGGAATTGATTCATGACGCAATGCTAGGCTCAAGGGCACTAGGATTAAGGGTGTGAGTGCTACCCACCCTACTTAGTCTGGATAAACTAAAAGGGGCAGGGAGATGCTGTTACAGTCTCTCTTGTTGCCCTTGTTACCTTGTGCATGCCACATTGTTTCTCCTCTAGGAGGCCTGTTTGCCATCCCTGTCTTGGAACCAGCTGACTATAGACTAAAACCTCTATGAACTGTAAGCCAAATAAAATCCTTCCCTTTTAACTTTGCGTGTCAGGTATTTTGTCTCAGCAAGAGAGAAAAGTAACTAACCCGACATGTTACCCAATTTCTTCTTTCCAATCACCAAGCCTCTTGCAAAGGCAGGAAGCCTTTTTTTCACTATGCAAATAGGGACATTGAAGGTCAAAGGTGTAACAGTTCATGAACGTGGAAAAGCTGAGATTTGAATGCAGGTCTCCTGTGCTCCAAATCCTCTATAAGGGACTGCTCCTCTCTGAGGCACTAGGAATTTATGAGGGCACTTTCTAAACTCATGGAGGGGGAATATTGAAGAGATTTGTAAGGCTCTTGAGTGAAGAGGGGAAGTAAAGATGCTTCCCTTTTAAGGAGGAGCCTCCAAGGCCTCTGGGAGTCCCTTTCACAGCTGGAAGTGTCAGGAAGCTTTAACTGGTCACCATCCATAACCACTCGTGCAGCCTTAGCTTCTGCTAGCCCTTCAAAAGAGGGGCTGTGAAGTTGCAAGCACGAGGCTACCTTAGGGAAAGGAACCAAAACTTGTTCCCCTCCGGGCTAAACTAGCTTACTTGGCCTTTTTTGGTGCTACTTATAATAGAGACTGAGTAATCTTTGAAGAAGAGAAATTTATTTGATCTGATATCTAGGCATTAAGACATCCAAAATTGAGGGCTCTATCTGGCAAAGGCCACACATGCAATGGTGAGGTTCAATGTAACATGTAAGGAGGATGAGGGGAACATGTAATGGAAGGTAAGACGTGAGCTGAGATTTGGGCAACAAGAGTTTTTCAACTGGACATATTGGTAGGAGGAGGGTGTGACCCAGGCAGAAACAGCCTGCAATTTGGGGATACATACAGATCTATGTTTTCTCAGCCATCTATGCATGGTTCTGAGAAGTTTCCCTAAGCCTTGGCTTCTTTATCTGTAAGATGGATTTCTTTAAATCCAAGATATAAATCAAGATGGATGAATGTCTTACCTGATAGAACTGTGTGAGAGAGTCCATGAGAGAACACAGGAAAACAGCTGAACAGAGCCCTCGTGTGGGCCAGCACATGGTGAGATGGTGAGCATTTGCTGACTTCCTGACACCTCAGGGCAAACTACACCTGATTCTGTCACAGGCTCTGTAACACTGGAGTCCCTCTTCCCTTTAGTCACAGCATGGTGGCTTTCAGGTGACATAAGACCCGCTATGCACGTGCTGACAAGTGACTCAGAGGTGTGATACTCCCCTTCATTCCCCTCCCAGCATTCTGACTTCCTGTCCTTTCTCCTCAATTCCAACATCCAAGCCACTTCCCCTGTCCCTCACCCTATTCAAGCCTCAGTTTCCTCCTGTGCAAATGAATATAACCAAAGCAGCTACCTCCAGGGTTGCTGGGATGCTCACATAGTCACAATAGGTGACTTTTAGTTATCACCTGTTTGGGCAGGTGAATGCTCTTTATTAATCACAAATCACCAGAGAAAACTCCCAGGCCATTATATCCTGAAATGACATGCAGGGCTGGGGGTGCTGAGGAATGGAAGAATAAGGAGAAGCTGGAAAGGCTGCAGGTCTGAGGGAGAAAGACTTGAGGCAAAAAGCACAGCAGGTGAGTAACTGTATTTATGGGTATTAGTATGTTAAGGATGATAGAAAGCTGCTTTGGTGTGATCCTGTATTCCTTTGTTCTCTCCTTGGGTTGGATGGAATCAGCAATCATTACTTTGCTTGTTGGAAGCATTGTTATAGTCGGGTCTTGGTGCCGCACAGCTGCCCCAGACACTCAAAGCAAATGAAGCCCAAAGAAGCCCTTACTGAATACAAAATTCTGCCTGCAGCAAATCTTGGAGATGATCCATTTACAGGAGTGCTGTGGGTGCAGGAAAGAAGCAAATCCAAATCTCCAGCATCAGTAGGGCTGCATCATGGAGCTGTTGGTATAGCTTGTTCCTTGTGACAGTCACAGTGGCCATGTGTCTGTGCTTTGTTTTGAGGGAAAGCCATGCCACGGGAACACCTTCCCCTAGGCCTATCTGGGATGAGCACCTGCTCTGGGGTGGTGAAGAAGCCTTGGGCTTGCAGGCATTCAGATCTGTGGTTGGGAGGAGGTACTAGTGAGTACTACCAGGGTGACCTTGAGCAAGTCATTTATCTTCTCTAAGCCTAAATATTCTCAACCGCAAAGCAAAGCTAAAAATATTGACCTGCTTTTTCATGCTTTTTCAAATCAGAAGCATGAAATCTCTTAGTAAATAGCACACCTGAGCTGCTGCGTGATACCAATACTATTATCTATTCTATGAGTGGCGGTTCAAAATTCATGGCAAGACCCCTGATGAGGAGGCCTGGGATTATTCTAAGAATGTCACTTGAAAGGTCAGCCTGGGCAGGGACTCCAGGAAAGCTGTACCCATGTTTTGGCTCATGTTTGGTGACCCATACGTCTGTCTCACTTCTCCTGATACATACAGGAAAATCCATTCCTGGGGGTTCAGCATCCAAGTCACCATGGCCAACAGGTCTAGGGAACTTGGGCTGGACTGAACTTCCAGTGGTCTCCAGAGCGTTCCAGGCTTGTGAGTGCAAGTGGAAAGGAATACTGGCCAACTTCTATAAGGTCATGGTCATCAAGGTGAATATAGCAGTGAACAAGACATGGCTGCCTGGCCTGGGAGAATTCCCTCAGAGGGTATTAGCGGACCTCATCCTCTTCTTCTTCCTCTTTTTCATTTCCTGGCCATGAGGTGAACAGCTTTGCTTCACCTGTGACATGCAGCCTACTACAGTATTTTGCTTTGGAATTAATCAAGCTTGAGTGTTCTGACTCATCTTCATAACAAATATCACAACAGATTGATGCATAAAACTAGAATGCAAGTTTACTAATTGTCTTAGTTCATTTTTGCTGCTAATAACACAAAACCACAAGCAGAGTACATTACAAAAAAGAAATTTATTTTGACTTATGATTCTGGTCCAAGGTTGAGGGGCCTCCTCCTGACCACAGATATGAATGGTGATAAACTTACAGGCAGGGTGCTGAGGTTGCTCAGGGGCAGTATGTGATGAGAGACAAGGAATATGCAAGCGATGTAGCTAAACATTTTCTTATAGCAAGCTCACTCTTAAGATAACCCACTAACCATTAACCCATTAATCTATTGTTTGTGTGACTAGATTGAACCATTCACAAGGTCAAAGTCCCAATCACCTCTTAAAGGTCCTACCTGCTCCCTCTTAAAAGTTTATAGTGGGGATCAAATTTTAGCATGACTTATGGAGAAGGCAAACTATATTCAAACCACAGAGCTAATTTACAGTGAAAATACAGTGATCCAGTTGACCAGATCAACCATAGATTTATTTACATTAGATGAGCTATTCAAAAAAGTAGATTTGTCAGAATTACCAGTACTAATATTAGAAGGTTATTTACAAATTTGGAATTGGAGATCAGAGAGCAGCTGAGTTAAATGATGGTATTAGGCTAAGATGGAGATATACTTCCTTTCTCTGGAGGATACCCTGCTGCAAGTGCATAGCTTTTCACAGATGGAGCTCAGACAGACACTGCCAACATTTTGGGGGACTTTTTCTAACCTTCCAATTGAAGACACATCTGCCTTCTCTTTGGTGTTTTCTTTCTTTAGCTAGAGTTCACCTTCAATCCGGGTAATATGGGGGTCGTAGACTGGGATTCATTCAATTTTCATGCTTCTGTTGACATCTACCCTGTTTTTATTGCAGTTTGCCTCTCTGCCCATCCTATTCATTATTTCTACATACTCTGGAAAAATGCAGGTGGAGACTAAATTGGGTTGGTGGAAATATGAAGATTATATGAAATCTATTAGACGAGCAAAATTCCCACAAATAGCTGGGGACACTGGAGGCAACATTCCCCCCTCCCCACAACAAGAACTAATTAATTGGGAAGACAGCTAGATAGGTGACCAGCATGGGTTCTTGTCAGGTCTCCAGAACCAGCAGAGCTACTTGACTTACCCAGGGTATCAAGGCAGAAATCTAGTCCTAAGGACAGAGCACACAGGTGGGAGTGGGAAGAAGAGAAGATGTACAGACAACAGGCCTTGGGTTCTTGTCAACTCCCACCTTCCCCAGGGATTACCAGTTACACAGAGAGCCACAAAGCCAGCTCCAAATGCCATGTGCCATTGAGGACTGGTTTGGGCTCATCTGTGGACTGGGAGAAATGAACCTCTCCTGTGGGTGGGCCTAAGGTTTGCAGGAATATTGGGCGATACTCTCAGCCAAATAGCACCATGACCAGAAGAAAGGAAGTTTTGGAAGCAGACGATGTCAGCAAACACAGCGAGAATCACTGTTAATCTTGTCAGTCAAATAAAAATTCTCTAATGTTTTTTAGAAAGCCATTTTCAGGTCAAAGTGGGATTAGGATGTGCCTTACAATCTAGTTCTTCCTGGCTCCTAGCTTTACCTCTAGCAGCTGGAGGAGCTCTTGCGATGGAATGTTTTACCAGACTCTGAGCAAACATGTGCTACTTCTTTCCTCAGCCCTGTGTCAGAGTTTGCACGAGGAGTTAAGAGGTGCCAAGGATGGCGTTGAGAGACAGATGTCATTTGAATTGTGGCTCTGCCATCTACTGGCTGTGGGACATCATGCAAATCAATCTAAACTTCCTCAATTTCATTGCCTGTAAAATGGGAGTAGTCATCTCCCCCATATATCCATGGTTTTACTTTCTACAGTTTCAGTTACTTGCAGGCAATTCTGAGTATTGTGATGAAATCTTACTCTATCTCACTAGGAATGCACTTAGTCCCCCGGTAGTGATCTCAGTTACCTGATCCACTGTCACAATATCACAGTACTTGTGCTCAACTCTCATTTTTCTCAAAACTGCCCAAAAGTTCTAGAGTAGTAATGCTGGAAATTTTATTGTATTGCTAAAATTGTTCTAACTTTATTATAAGTTACTGTTATTAATATCTTACTGTTCTTACACTTTATCAGAGGTATGTATGTGTAGGGGAAAAATGTACACAGCATACAGTCTAGGGCTATCTCTGGTTTCAGGCATTCACTGGGGGTTTTGGCACAAATCTCCTGAGTATAAGGAGGAATAATTTTTTGGAGGTGCTAGGTCCAACCCCAGGTCCTTGTGCATTCAAGATAAGTGCTCAATCACTGAGTTACATCTCCAGCTGTTTTTATTTTTTATTTTAATACCTGATCTTGTTAAGTTGCTCAGGCCAGCCTCAAACTTGTAATCCTTCTGCTTTAGCCTCCCAAGTAGCTTGAATTATAGGACTCTATATTTTTTTTATCATATCAGTTTCACCATTGTGTCATATTAAATGCCAGTACCTGGCATAAAGAGGCTTTCAATCATTATGTGTTGACTCACAAAAGGAGATGATCCTCATAAGCTTCCC
The DNA here is from genome assembly GCF_012274545.1 of Fukomys damarensis. Taxonomy (NCBI): domain Eukaryota; kingdom Metazoa; phylum Chordata; class Mammalia; order Rodentia; family Bathyergidae; genus Fukomys; species Fukomys damarensis. The sequence goes on along the minus strand of NW_022900950.1, from coordinate 31,388,938 downwards.
GGGCAGTGACACATGAATGTTTCATAACTGTTTAGTAATAATCAGTGGTAGTAATAGCATAACTGGCAGACTGCAGAGATCAGGCATCCCACATGGGCTACCTGAGCTGTGACAGAGAGCCACTAAGAGGAGACTGCTACTTTCCTACTCCATAGCTATGTGGCCAAAGTATAAAACTTTAATTCATACAAGAGGGCAATTTTAACCTGGGATGGCTTTGCTTAAAATTCTGTTGTGAAGAACCTGCCCCAAGCTAGAGAACTGACCCAGATTCAGCTCCTGCTTTCATCCTGCCCTATTGAATGAGAGTTGGCAACCAAGGCAGAGTAAACACCCTCAACTCAACTCATTTGCCCATCTAACCTGTCAGTGTCCAGGATCCCAATTTACTTCTGGACAGGGAACTGAAAAGAATATCTTCATTGTATTTTTCTTTCTAAAAGAATAAAAGTGTAGGTCCTGACATCGTTATAGTCTTGAGATTATCAAATTACTTCAGTGAGATTTCATCTCTGTTAAGAACCAATGTGCATTGAGCTCCCAAAGAAGTAGTCCCAGTACAAAATGGAAGGCTGCCTCTTGTCTTGTGGTTTGCACTATTCAGGTCTTCCCAACCTCCAGTTCCAACTTGAAGGGTCTCAGACTTCCCATCCTAGCCCAAGTCCCCACCACATCCTTCCATGTCCTTCAGCTTATAAACCAGCAGAGCCAGAGACAAATGTAGAGTTGGTATTTGTAGGGTCCATGAAATAGAGAGAAAGAGCATCTGTCCATTCTAATAGTATGTTAAACCAGCATCTTTTTCCAGGTAAGTCTTCCTCTGAGGAAAGGAAAGTCAGGGTAAAGGTCTAGAAGACATTGGTACTGAAGACGACTTTGTCCATATCATGGTGCAAGAACATTGGTAAATTCAGAACTGTCTGGTTGTGTTAGTCAGCTTTCTGTTACTGTAACAAAATTCCTGAGATCATCATTTTTTAAGAGAGAAGGCTTATCTTGGATTATGACTTGAGAGGTATCCGTCTGTGGTCAGTTGGTTCATTGCCTTTGGACCTGTAGTAAGCTGCATGTCACGAGTGGAGCAAAGCTGCTCACCTCATGGCCAGGAAATGAAAAAGAGGAAGAAGAAGAGAATGAGGTCCACTAATACCCTCTGAGGGAATTCTCCCAGGGCTCAAAGTCTACTCATTAGGCTCCACCTTCTAAAGGTTTCACTTCCTTCCAATAGGGCCACTCTAGGTACCAAAACACATGGGCCCTCATGGAACATCCAGATCCAAATATAGCACTGGTCTTACTTTCTTGATATTATACAAGGAAAATCAGATTTTGGAGATGCTTCCCTGTTGGAAAGATACCTGTGTATGTTGTTTTACATTATAAATTCCCAAACCTCCATTTTGATCAAGGATCAAAAGGAGATGGTAGGTGTTATTGAATGAGAGCTCAAGCAGAGTTTTGTCTGCCATGCCTCTACTCCCAGCCTCTGACTCAATAAAATCCAGACTGTAACTAAAAATACCTCTAAAAATTCATCAGAGCCAACTCCTCATTGGGCCAGAATGTGAGGTCATGATTACTTTGAAATGTGGAGTGAACAGATGTTTCAGCTTCTGATAACCTCTGGGGATGAGACTGCTAAAATGATTCATTTATAACTGAATTTCCAGCTGCTTTGTTGTTATTCATTCACTGTAAGAAACATTTCCCAGATTGGGCTCATTGGGTGGAGGACTCTCTACTTTCTCTCCCTGGCTCTAGTGCTGGATCAGTACTAAATTCCTCAAGACCTTCTCTATCATTGCTTACAATGGCAGCCACACTTTGTGGGGGCTCTTGTAATCTTCAGAACAATCCTACAACATTAGTATCTTTCTCCCCATTATACAAATAAAGAAACAGACTTCATTGTTAAACTAAAAATTCTTTATTGCTTTCAGTTGTCTTTCATGGAAATCCTGCATGAAGGGTCCAGGACATGGACCATTCTCTCTACTCTACTAATGCTAGAAATAGGAAGCATGAGTAGTAAATGATTCATCAAAAGAATAAAACTATATTCTAAGCTATTAATGTGGGAAGCCAAAGTCACAGGTACTCTAATGAGTACAAAGAGATGAAATGTCAAAATGTTTGTAGCCGTGATTACCTCTCTTGCACAATAATTGTTTCTACAACTCCTGACACAATCAGCTACTTCATCTTTGACAAAGGAGCCAACCATCCTCACTGGAGGAAAGATAGCCTCTTTAATAAATGGTGTTGGAAAAACTGGATTTCAACCTGCCAAATGTTAAAACTACACCCCTATCTTTCACCATGCACTAAACTAAAATCCAAGTGGATTGAAGGTCTAAATATTAAAACAGAAACACTAAATTTGCTAGAACACAAATTAGGTAGAACTCTCGAAGTCATTGGCATAGGAAAAGACTTTATGAGCAAATCCTCAGTGGCACAGGAACTAGCACAAAGAATCAGCAACTGGGATCTCATCTTATTAAAAAGCTTCTGCATTGCAAGAGAAACCACCAACAGAGCTAAGAGACAACCTACAATGCGGGAAAAATTTTTACCAACTGTTCCTCAGACAAAGGTCTACTATCTAGAATATATACAGAAATAAAAAAAATTAGACCCCCCCAAATGTAAAGAACTGATTCAAATATGGGCATCTGAAATGAACAGACATTTCTCAGACAAACAAGTAAAAGCAGCCAATAAATATATGAAAAATGTCCCACATCACTGGTCATTTGAGAGACGCAGATGAAAACAACACTGAGATTCCACCTCACCCTAGAAAAAATGGTTGCTATCAAGAAATCAACCCCACCAGCATTTGAAAATAACCCTTCTCCATTGTTGGTGGGAGTTCAGACTGGTTCAACCACTGTGGAAATCAATATGGAGATGCCTCAAACAAATAGGATTAGAAGTCCCATTTAACCCCGCTATTCCCCTGCTGGGTATGTTTCAAAAAGAATTAAAAGAATCATACCACAGTGACATAATTTACACCCATGTTTATAGTGTCACAGTTTGTAATAGCTAAATTTTGAAAACAGCCCAACTGCCCATCAACTAGGAAGGGTAAGGGAAAGAAAAGAAGGGAAAAAAAGAATATGAGAAAAGGAAAAAATGAAAACAAAGTCTTTGTAAATAGGGAAGGGTGGAGGGGTTGAAAGTGGGGGCTGGAGGATGGGGGAAAAAATAAGAACCAAGATAAATCATGTAAAGGTACAAGAACCCAGTGATGAATGTAATGCACTGTATACCTAAAATGTACCAATAAACTCAATGAAAAAAAATAATAGTTGTTTCTAGAAAATCTGACCCAAAACAGAAGACATAAAGATACTGACAGTATGTATATGAACAAAACAGCCTCATATAAGAAACTCAACATTGACAGCTTTCCACCTTCTGTTCAGAGCTTCTAGTTATCTTCTTAGCCTCTACAAGGTGTGATAAAAAAATAACATGAATGTTTTAATTTTAAAAATTCATTACAGAAAAAGACAAATCACCATTAATCCCCCTCAAAATATTATCCCTTGCTTCTAACATACCTAACTCATCTTTCTTCCCACTTCCTGAAGCAGTTCTGGAAGTCATCTTTCGTAACTATTTTTAGTTGCATTGTCCTGGCTACCTTGATGTCCTGAGTCAATTCAAAACATTTGCCTTTCTTGGTCATTTTGACTTTTTGGAAGAACCAGAAGTAGAATGTTGCCAGATCTGGTGAATCAGGAGGATGAGAACACACTGTATTAGAATGTGAAACGAGCTGCTTTTCTGGAGAACTGGCATTCACCATATTTTTTATCACACCTTGTAAAGACAGTCATGAAAAAGGACTTACATAAAGGCTCCAGAAAGCGAAGATGATCACTTCAGAAAGTGAAACGCACTCAAAGTGAAGGGGTATATTTTGAGGTGGAACAATAGCATGTGTCTTTTACAGTAAAAAATTTAAAATTTAAACACACACTGTATTTTTTGTCAGCCATTGTATAAACAAACAAGCACTCAGAATTCTAGGAAAATATCTCTAACATTTAGATACCCAAACCGACAAAAAGAAAAAAAAAACCCTCAAAAGTTAGAGATAACAGGAAATATGCAAGGAGCTAAAATTTTCAAATATATAAGTGAGGCCTGCAAAAATACTACAGAAACATAATAGAATATGGTGTCTTAGTCACTTCCTCATTGCTTAGACACAGCACCTAATGCCTACAACTTAAAGGAAAAGAGGTTTACTTTTGACTCATGGTTACAGCCCCTGGTCTGCTGGTTCTAAGGCAGAAACTGCATTTTGGAAGGGCTTGGGCTAAGGAAAGTGGTGGCCAGGAAGCAGAGAGAGGAGGAAGGAACCAGGGAGGGGAATGTATCCTTCCATGACCCACCTTGTCCAGCCAGGCCCCCTCTCCTTAACAGTACACGCAGCCACGAGCTCATCAATGGATCAGTCCTCTATTGAACACAGTGCTCCACAATTCAATCACATTCCCAAAGCCCCACCTCTGAACACATGAGGCTTTGTGGGGACATCCTAGATCTAAACCATAGCACACAGGAATAGAATATTTGATAAAAGACCAAAGGGGGATTCTTCAGGGAAACAATGAAAAGGGATAACAACTATGCCTCAGACCTGTGGAGCAGCTGCTTCACCCTGGATCAGGGCAGAAAGCTATAGTAGAGAGTTCTTCCAGAAGGTAAAATAAATAGAACATTTAAGCAACTGAACATTTGAAGAAGATATTTAAATGAGATCAGGAGAGTTTGGGGTTAAATGGCTAGGTACATAGACTCTTCTAGGAAAAGTCTAAAAAATAATATTACTAACACCAGAAAAGAAAAAAATTGTGCAAAAAAGAAAGGTAATTACAATTTACTATATGAATTATAGAGCTTATATGTCATAATAATGTTCATTAAGCTTCTTGGATGGGCAAGTCAATATTCCCCATCAAATTTGGGAATATTTTAACCATCATTTCTTCAGAAGAAAATTCTCCTCTTTCTCTCATTTCTTCTGGGACTCTGCAAATGTTGTTATGCTTGATAGTGTCCCACAGATCTCTGAGGCTGTGCTCATTTCTCTTAGTTCCTTCTGTTTTGAGACTGGATCATTTCTATTGATCAGTCCTCCAGCTTACTGATTCCTTCTTCTGCTATGTCAGACCTAATCCTGAGGCTTTCGCTTTCCAGTTTGTAGGTATTTTGCTTGCTCTTCAGCTCTAGATTTCCCATCTGTTTCTTTTTTTTATATAAGTTCTAGCTTTATATTATCCTCTCTCTCTCTCTCTCTCTCTCTCATTCTCTCCCTTCTCTTCTTCCTTCCATCCCTCTCTCTTTCTTAAATTGCAGCATTTTCTCAGCCTAGACTCAAATTTCTGGGCATAAGTAAATCTTCTGCTTCAGCCTCTTGAGTAACTGAGGCTACAGGTGGACATCATCACACCTGTCTTGATAATCTATCTTTGATGAGTTATTATCATATATTTTCCTTTAATTCTTTTTTATTAGTTGGTGTTTACAGTACATAATGTTTCCTTATATTCCTTGCTTGAAGTTGGCTCATAAGCATAAGACATCTTAATTCCTTTTCTCATACCCTTTCCCACCCTATCTTCTCTCCTCTCTATTCTTTAGATATGATTTATTTTTACTTTTTCAAATATATTTATAATAGCTGCTTGATATCTTTGTTAAGTTCATTATCTGAGCCCCCTCAAAGACAGCTTCTGAAGCTGTCTCATGTCTATCTCATGTATAGGTTTCATTTTTCTGTTTATTTGCATATCTTGTAATTTTTTTGTCAGAAGGCTAGAAATTTCAGATAATAGACTGTAGCAATCCAGAATATGATTCACCTATATACACTCTTCTCAGGATTATCACTATTTTTGGATTTGTGGAGTTTGAGTCTATTCATTTGTTTAATAGCTTGTTTGTTTTAATTTCCTTTGTGGAGGGCAGTGGCTGATGTTTCTGATCAATGATTTTATTTAAATTACCATGTTTAGTTATAACCCTGGCTTTCTAAGGGTTCTCCCTTTGTCAGCATAACTTAGTGGTCATCAGTGATTTATCTGAAGTTGTGCTCAAACACCTTAAGACAGTGAGAATTCAATCCCTTGCTAATAGATCTGTATGGGTGTTGGGAAACATATTCAAAATTAAGGTCATTTACAAGTCTGCCTTGGTTTTGCTTGCTGTTCACTACCATTTTTGTGTCTCCTCTGTGTGTGTGTGTTGTTTGTGTGTATGAAGGTTTTTTATGTTTAGCCAGGGATGTATGGGTAGCTCAGGCTTGTTCTGATCTCTCCTGAACATGTATCCAGTCTTGCAAATGTGTGCATCTTTCCGGACTTCCAGGGACATATGGAATACTATTATAATTGTCTCCTTCCAAAGATCTCTCAAGAGGATGCAGCTCTGGAGTGCTTGCCTAGCATGTGTGAGGCTCTGGGTGTGATCTTCAGCACTATAAAAAAACAAAAACAAAGATTTCTCAGTTATTTTTATGGTAAGTGTGGTAGTCTGTTATTTTCCCCTGTGATGTTGGCCTTTCCTATTTGTTTGGAACTGGACCACTACTAGTTTTTACATTGTTCAGAGCCTAGTGCTTTTCTTCTCCCAATTAAGTCAACTTGTGGTGAAGTGCTTGGTTTTCAGGCCCTGCTATGCCCTAGATCTACCAAACTACACCTGGGCATGGCAGGAGAGGCCACACAGGAGATGATACAATATTTATCTCAGGTCAAAATGCCATAGAGTGTCACTGTTTTATCTAATATTCAATAATTTTTCTGAAATAAATATTTCTTGAGTTTTATATGTGTTGGGTTAAGTTTCTGATGAAGTGGTTATTTCTGATAACCTTGTCCAGTTTTGTCAATGTTTTCTGGGGATTTTCCCAATTCCTTACTCTGCCATTTTGCCTTGTCATTACAATATCAACACTGAGTTTTGTAGCTAAAGTGTTTTTAGTAACTATATTGGGAGCTGGGGTTTTAGCTCAGTGGCACTGTTCCTGTCTAGAGAGCACAAGGTCCTCAATTCAATTCCTAGTACTGGGGGAAGAAAAAAGAACTATATTGGGAGAACAGAAAGGACAGCTCAGTTTTTACCTTCCCAAGTGAGAAGTCAACTGAACATGCCTAAAAGTAAACAAACAAATAAAATAAGAAATAATAGAACTTATTTACAGGCATGAACAGACATACAAGATAAATCAGTTGAATTTTAAATGGTTACATTCTAGAGAGAAAAAAATGAGGATGAAGGGCATGGGTTATATCAGAAGACTTGTAGAAATTCACTGATTTGTTAAACCATGTTGTATACTACTTTTTCTCTTTCTCTCTCCCTTTCTTTCTTTCTTTCTTTCTTTCTTTCTTTCTTTCTTTCTTTCTTTCTTTCTTTCTTTCTTTCTTTCTTTCTTTCTTTCTTTCTCTTTCTTTTCTTTTTTTTCTTTTTTTTTTTGTACCAGGGATTGAATTTAGGACCACATTGTGCTTGCAAGGCAAGTGGCAGAGAAACTGAGCTAAATTCCCATCCCTTGTATACTACTTTCACAAAGAATTCAAAAGTTGTAAGTTTAAATCTTGACTCCACAGTTTATTGGCTATGTGACTTTTGTCAAGGAAATTAGTATAATCAAACCACAGTAGGCCAGGGAGAGACAGCTACTTTTGAGAATTTTTAAAAATGATAGCACATCCTGTGTGTTAGAACACAAAAATCACACAGTAGATAATAGAATGTTTGTTTTTCACATGTAACACAAACACAGCAGCCATAATTCTCAGGCCACAGGACTGTTATGAAGATGACCTGAGTTAAAGCACACAATGCACATTTGAAGACACTAAAAAAATGCAATATGAACAACCCTAATCCGAAAACCTGAAATCTGAAATGCTCCCAAATCCGAAAATTTTGAGGCTCTTACAGGACATCACAAATGGAAAACTCCACACAATGAAAGTACTTTTCATGTAGATACTGATTAAAATTTGAATAAAATTACCTTCAAACAATGTGTATAAAGTATATATGAAACATAAATGAACTTTTTTTTTTTTTTTGAGACAGGGTCTCACTATGTAGTTGAGATTGACCTAGAACTCACTATGTAGCCCAGGCTGGTCTCGAACTCACAGTGATCCTCCTGCCTCAGCCTCCTGAGTGCTGGGATTACAGGCATGCGCCACCATGCCTGGCTCATAAATGAACTTTGTATCTAGACTTTGGTCCCATCTTCAAGGTATCTCATTATAGGTATATGAGTATCTAGCTCCAAATTTGAAAAAAATCCAAAATTCAAAACATTTTTTATCCCAAGCATTTTGGATAAGAGATGCTCAATCTATGTTAGGGTTCTACCCTTCCTCAGAATGCTGTTAGGTGAAATCCTCTTAAGCTAGTGAGGACTAACAAGAAGCCTTATTAGCAGGCACAAAGGAAACCTTCCTTCAAGAAGCTCCAAGTTTGCTCAAAACCCTTAGATGTATAGTATCATTTGAGCCAAAAACCTTGAGGAAAAAAAATCATACTCTTTGTTTGATCCCAGTCTTCTACAGAACATTACACTGAAGCTTCTCAAACTTTAAAGTATATGTGACCCACCAAGGAATCTTGTTAAAATGCAGGTTAAAGTTGGTAGGGCTGAAGTGGGACCTAAGAGTCTGTCTTTCTAACTAGCTCCTAGATGATGCTGATTCTGTGAACCATACTTTAAAGAACAAGATGGACCATGGACTAATAGATTCTGGTCAGTAATTGTCTTTCTACTTGTTTAATACCCAAGACAGTTGTAAAGTATTTATAGTAGTCTTCCCTTACCATGCTTTTGCTGTCCATAGTTTTAATTACCTGGGGCCAACTGCAGTCCACAAATACTAAATGAAAAATTCCAGAAAGAAACAATTAATAAATTCTATCTTGTGCACTATTCTACATGGCATGATGAAATCTTGGGTTTTGATGCTCCATCCTGCCCAGGATTTGAATTATTTCTTTGTCCAGTGCATCCACACAGTATATGCTACTCATTTGTAAGTCACTTAGTACTAATCAACTGTTGTGGTATCACAGAGCTTGTGTTCATTTAATATTTACATATATATGTATAAACACGCATACATATATATATATATAGGTATAGTGTAGTCATACACTGTATCATAGCACTTACATCATTCACTTCATTTTACATCATATAGGCACCGTATCATCTCACATCATCTCAAGAAGGGTGAGTACAGTAAACTAAGATATTTTGAGAGAGAGAAGACATTCCCATAACTTTTATTTCAGTGTAATAATCAATCTACTTCATTATTTATTGTTGTTAATCTCTTCTTGTGCCTAATTCATAAATTAAATGTCATGATGGGTATGTATGTGTAGGAAAAGGCATAGTAAATACAATGCTAAATACTATCCACAATTACAGGTATCCATTGGGGTGTTGAAATGTATCCATGTAGTTAAGGGGGGTCTACTGGTAAACAGATGGCCTGCTATTATTATTGATTTATTATCTAATACACTATTTTAAAAATATGATCAGAAGCAGAACAATTTTGCTTCTCATCTTCAAGGACATTGCAAGTGCTGAGTCTCACTTAGCCACTGTGGGGACAGTGGCACTGCAGTCAAACTGTGCTGCCAGGTGATCACTCCTCCAGGTTGGTAGTGAGAGGAGGGAGGGGCATGGCCAAGCTGTGTCCTGATCAGCTAGATCTCTGAGATGCCCTGTCTTGCAGGGAAGATCAGAAAAGTCAAGGTGCACTTTGTCTGTAGCCCTGAAGCTCCAGTCTAAGCCATGCCCTTGGTGGGATGCAGCTACACTGTGGAAATGGAAAAAGCATTGAAGCACACCTATTATTCCTAGCAATCAGAACTTCAGCTTTCTACCTGAGCAAATGTTATGTCAGGCAATATAGACATCCTGTGGCAGGGAGCTTCAGAGAGCTATATCTGCAGGGCCACTAAATGTTCTGAGTGTCACTCCCATGGTCCATGGTTTTATTTCTATAAGAGACATAAAAATTGTTTCACATTTGAACTGGAAATGAGGAGCATGGCTTCAGTGGCATGGAGACAGTTAAGTATATTTGGAAGAGCCTGGACCTCAGGTTCAGTTAAACCTGCTTCCAACACCAGCTCTTGGTTTTGGGTAGCCCAGTGGCTCTCTGAACCTCAGTTTTCTGACCTGTGAAATAGGCTATTAATATAAGTCCTGTCTGCATAACTTTCATGGGCATTGTGAAGAATGGAGAAGATGCATTGTAAGGTGGCACTGTTGTAATATTGTACTATTAATGTGTGGATCTGGCTAGTTTCTGGAAGACAGCACTCATTCAGCTCATCAGCCACATAAATTTCATTTATCTACTGTCACTGTAATTCCTGCAATTACCTATCAGAAATTGTTGTGGCACTCAAAGCCGAGGCTCTGCATTGCAGTCACAGGAAGATGACCCAGCTACTTTGGTCTAGCCTTTTCTTCTACAAGAGTCATATCCTGGTACTCAGTTTATTACTGTAGAGTTACAAGCATGTGAGTTGTGCTGGTCATAGGGAGATGAACTCTGACAATCCTTCTGCACAGCCCCTTTTGGGGGCCAGTCATTCTCAGCCCTGATTTACCCACATCCTTGTGTTGGTCAACTGAAGAGGAAATAAAACATATACCCACAAAATGACCAACTTACTGATTTAGGCTCTGAGATACTAAAATAGCACTAAAAGAAAGAAGAGTGCTGGTGATTTTAATAAAAACATGTTAGATGCTATAACCATAGCACAGATCCTACGTGCAATGAGGATGGTTTTGTAGACTGACAAAGGCAATATAACAGGTCTGGTGTTGTTTATGTGTTTAAAAAAATCTTTTCTGAGGCTAGGATTGCAGCTCAGTGGTAGAGCACTTGCCTGGCATACGTGAGGTCCTTTGGTTAGATTCCCAGTACTGCAAAAGAAGGAGATAGAGGAGAGAGGTGTCAGGGAAGAAGTGAGAGAGAGAGAGAGAGAGAGAGAGAGAGAGAGAGAGAGAGAGAG
>NW_022900950.1:31323349-31377830 GCF_012274545.1 Fukomys damarensis | reverse complement strand
GAGAGAGAGAGAGAGAGAGAGAGAGAGAGAGAGAGAGAAAGGAGAGAGAGGGAAAGAATATCTGTTTTTGGTCTGCTAAAGATCTCAGGTGTGCATTTTGAAGGATGCCAACATTTTTATCACATATAAATCCATGCACATCCAGTTGGCTAAATGCTAACCAGAATCTATAAAAAGCTTCAGGCTTTAATTTCATATAAAAAGTCATCACAACCAAATCATTCATTAAACTTCATTTCAGGGGTCTCTCCCCATCCATCACACCAGCAGCATCAGAGAGATTGGATTTTGATCAATGGGGAGCCAGAAAGTCACAGATAACAAAGACTTCTCACTCTTGACTTTCATTTCCTCTCCTCTTTTATTTTCAATTTCCAAACATAAATATCTCCTTTTAGCCCATGAAGTATTCTCTTGGGTGCTTGGATGAAAATGGGAGCAGGGCCACACAGGCTTGGGATTTCTTATCCGGCTCCACAGCAGGCGAGTCATGTCCTGGTGTGCGAATGCTGAGGCCATAACACAGCGAGGACCTGCAGTAAATCAAGGCTGCTGATGTGATATGTTTCCATATGCAGTTAACGGAAATCAGGAGGAAAACTGCCTTTCTTATGGAAGAAGAGAGATTGAGAAGATAAGAGCTAGAGGTCACAGACATTATTGGAACCATGTGCCAGGCCAGCCTTCTGTAAGAAACCAGTGCCCAGGTAAGAATGCTTTGCAGGGGCCCTGGAGTAATGGCCACTTTTGCCATCCCTAGAGGCCAGAATCATGCAGGCCTCACTTTCCAACACCCCTAAGAACTTGACTGTAGAAATTCCTCCCACGCTCACTGCTACCTCCTTCTGCACTGTGTGTCCCCTGCCTTTTGGGGCTGGGGGGAGCAGGGTGGAAGGATGCAAACTTGGGAAATAAACATTTTTTGGGAAACCTCCAGATTGTTTCAGAATCAGCAGGACTCATGAGCTGGCCACAATAGGTTCACTTTCATGTGGATGCTGAAGCGGGCAAGACTTCCAAGTAAAAACTCTGAATGTGAATTTAGCTAGTTTTGGATAAAGACGCCTTTCAGCATCAATAAACACCATGAATGCAGCCGCGGTGGAGTTACAACTTAATGAGATGACGGGAAGTGCACCGGGTCAGGCCTCATCTCCCAGCCTCTGTCATGCTAATCAGCTGGGCAGCCGGCAGCTGAAAAACTGCTGGAATTTTTATTTGCATTTCATTTACTTGGAAGGAAATTGACCCAGATGGTCCACAAAGGCCCTAGAAGGCTGGCAAGCAGTGTAGGGCTGCACACTTCTCAGAGGGCCTGCACTTGTCTGCCCATCCCTCTTTGAGCAGAGGGCATAAAAGATTAAAACAGCGTAAGGGAATTGATTTCATGATTTTTAGATAATTTCCCCAAGATTTCAGAAAGGACCTCAAAAACTAATTTAATCAGCCAGGAACTCAATAGTAATTAAGGGGAAGAAAAGCTAGGATAATGAAAGAGGTGGTGAGGATTTTTGCTGTTGCTGGTGGGAACTTTTCTTAATTAGGAAAAGTCTAAAAACTAAATGATGTTAATGGAGTCAAGCACAGACCCTAAGAGCCCGGGGCCGGCGCCACAGTCAGCCGATGATGGATTGCCCATGCAGTTTCATCTCCCCAAGAAAGCCTGGACAATTGGCCAAGGGGGTGCCTGATTTGGCAACTCTGTGGGCATTTGCCTTAATCTTGAAAGTTGGGACCTTGTCAGTGTTGGAGAAGGTTCAGGCTTGGAGTTTGTAATCTCTCCCAGTGAAGGACTCCTTGTCCAGCTGAGGCTTCAAGGTCAGTTTGATCGTCGGACAGCGTAGGATTGGAAGAACAGGTTCTGGAGTCAGGCTGCCCATGTCCGAGCCAGGGCCTTGCCAAGTACTGACTTTGTGACTTTGGGTGAGTTTGCCTCCAACTCTACCTCTGTGGCTTTTTATGTCAGATCAAGGCAGTAATATCCTCTTCCCAAGAAGGTCCTTGTGCATGTGTTATGGTTGAGATCTGGGGTACCCCCAAAAGTTTCATGTGCCCAGACAGTGATTAGATGATGGGGGTGCCAAGTGTGCTGTTAGGAGGTAGGGCCTAGTGGGAGGAGGCACGGGGGATGTGACCTGGAAGGATCTGTCTCTCTCCCTGGTTCCTTTCTCTTTCTGCTTCCTGGCTGCCATGATATGAGCAGCTTTCCTCTACCCAGGCCCTTCCACTGTGCAGTTTCCTGCATGAGTCTGAATCCACGAGCCAAAAAAAAATTTTTTTTCTATTACCAGGGATTGAACTCAGGACCTTGTGCTTACAAGGCAGATGCGGAGCCACTGAGCTAATCCCTGGCCCTGTGAGCCAAAAATTAACCTCTCCTTTAAATTGCAAATGTTTCATATTGTGTTTCAGTAACAAAGAAGTAATTAAGCCAGCATATGAAATGAGGTAAGGCATAGAACATAGTACAGGGCCAGGATCATGAGTAGGGCCAGAGAAATAACAGGTATCATAATTGTTGTTCAGTGGACTTTCTCTTCCAGTCTTTTAGGAAAAATACCTTCCAGATCAGTGCAAAATCAGTTGGTATAAAAATAATTGGTTTCCTTTCCATCTTCTGTTGCTGCCTGCAGTTACCTGGCCCATAGTAGATATCCAGTAAATATTAGTTGAATAAATATACAAGACACTAAGTATCAAAGAATATGCACATAATGTGGACTGGATGATGTAGAAATGGAATGGCTCTGAGCAATGATCCTCAGGCACAGGTAGCCATATTCTTCATGGTCTTGAGATTCACCATGCTACCTGTGATGCTTACCTTTTCCACACTTCCCTGTCCCTTCCCACCACCCTATCCCCCAGGCCTGGAGTGAGGGCCTGGTGTTTCCCAGGGGAGACTGTCTTGCTTGCTACCTTCACAGTTATTCACTTCTAGCTTTTTCCTTTAGCCCTTACTCAAAAGGGTAAGAAAGAGAACTTAGACTTCAGCATCATGAAATCAATTGATTTATGCCCAGATCTTTAACATACATGGAAATGTCAGAGTTATCTTCTTCACAGTGGCAACACAAAACATGTATTCTGCATGAATGTCAATAAACAGCACTTCTACCGTGATGCAGTAGCATGTACCTGGGACCCCAGCACTATTGAGCCTGAGGCAGGAAGGTCATAAGTTCGAGTCAAAACTGAACAGCTAAGTGACTTAGTGAGGCTGTGAGTTCAATCCCTGGTACTAAATAGATATATAACAAATAAACAATTCTTCTAACTAGAATGTCTGTAAATTGTTTTTTTTCATTTTCCCATTATCATTCAAGTAAAAACTAACAAGTTAATCTGTGTCATACACAACACGGGAGATTGTTGTAAAGATCCAGGGAATGTCAGGGATTGGGAATGAGCAGGAGCTGGAACCTGAATGTGAGGCCCCTCTCTGCCATTCATCTGTGTTGTTATCTATGCATTTCTCTCTTCTCTTGCTCTCTGAATACCGTCTTCCTCTGCTATTTGGTGTACAGAGTGGAGCACATGATATCCGGTAGCCGCTGAGTTAATGCTACAGACACCCAGAAGGAATATTCCCAGAAGGAATATTCCCAGAATTTCTTGGTTATAATACTGGATTCAAGGGTAGGGACTCTGAGTAGCTCACAGACCACATCAGGGAAGTGAGGATGAGGGTCAAAGTGGCTGTCAGAGTCAGTGAGGTAATATTTATAAAAACCTTTTACTTTGCACATTATTACTACAGTAAATCCTTGACTTACAGAGGAGTTCCTTCCCTGAAGAATGTTCAAAAGTTGGATTTGTTCATAAGTCTGACAAAGTGAGCCATAAACACCTTTAATCCATACAATGTAAAGCATAAAAAAACACACAAAAATACAGTAAGTCGCTGACTGTATTGTGCTACTGTACACTGTCACATTGTACAGAACAGTAACACAACTGTGACAATGTCTGGCAGACGTGAGCTTCTTTGATTTATTTGCAACTCAAATGTTTATGGGGACTTACTGTAATTGAAAATAAAAATTCAGTTGACTATAAGGGAGAAAAGAAAATCTTGGAGCTCCTCATTCTTTGCTTTTTTGCTTCTCTGAAATCAGATTTAAGTCTCCACAACTAAGATAAGATAACTTTCTCTGCTCCTATGCCACTCAGTCTACGGTTTGTAGTTATAATAGTTGAACAGAGTAAGCCAGAGGGTGGGGGGGGGAGAGAGAGAGAGAGAGAGAGAGAGAGAGAGAGCCTGTGCATGTGCTTGTTCCAGCAAGCACAGTGTTGTAGAGTGTTACAGTGGAAATGGGCTTTGCATCAGAGACTTGAGCCTCCCAGGTACTTTAGTTCAGAAGCAGGGAAAGAGCTGGAAGCATGCCTGGTAGCAGTTCCCAGCAAGAGAGAGTTTGCCAGCTTCCTCAAGGAGTGTTGGCAATGTCTGGGGACATTTTTGTTGGTTACAGCTGGGGTGGAGTATGCTGCCCATCTAGCAAGGAGAAGCTGAGGATACTGTGTAGCATCCAATGCTGCACAGGACCTCCCTCCCCAACAAAGTGCTGTCTAGCCCAGATTGCCAGTAGTCCTGGAGTAGACACTCTGGTCTGAGGAAGGTCTTTCCTGGTCTTACTGAGTTGTTGGCATGGTTATGGGGGTATCTGAGTGGTGGTACTGGCAGATGATGTTGACAGAGGAGTTAGCATTGGCTGAAGAGTTCACATGGGTGGGTCAACTCCTGAAGGCAAAGGAACGCTTTGCACAGTGGTGCTGTTAAGCATACATACTTTGCAGGCAGTGACCCAGGACTTAGATCCCCAAATGATGGGAGAACTTTCAACTTGCATGATCATCAGGGAATGATAAGCAAGGAATAATAGTCTTACTCCTCCCCGAACTTCTGTGAGGATAAATAATGTGATGCCCATTGGGATGCTCAATTCAGAGAACCTCCACCTCTGTTGGCATCTGATGGTGGTACAGAGTTAGGAGTGGGAGCTGAGACTGGAGATGTAAAGGGTGGAGCTACCAGGGCATGAGGTAGAGAAGTGTTCCTCTCCTTTGTGGTCAGAGGACTCAGTCATGTTTCAAAAGAGACCAGAGGATCACAATGGGGATGGACATCAAAGCTGGTGGGAAAGGGTCTCCTTTTGAGTAAAGGGTAAAGACTAGCCCAGACATTAACCCAAGAGTAAGAAGGGATGATTAATGACACTACGATCTCCACAGGGTCCCGTTTCCAAGGAAATTTGGGTTATCTTTCTGGAGCTGCCTTGTAGTTCCCCTGGACACACCCTGCATTCACTCGGTCAACCACCAAGATTGATTATGATTTTGATATGGTTTGCATGTGTTGTCGAGAGTCACATGTGCTAAAGACTAGTTCTCAGTGTGACAGTGTGGGTGTAAGGCTGGGTTGTATCTCAGGGGTAGATCACTTTCATAGTATGTGTGAGGCCCTGGATTGCATCTCCTCCACTACAGAAAATTGTAGGGGGCTATTAGTGGTGGAGGGTGATTCAGTCATTGTGGGAGATGCTTTTGGAAAGATTTAATGTAGTTCTTATGAATCCCCAATTATTTCCATGAGACAAGGTTGTTATGAAAAAGCTAGCATGACCTCTGAGTCTCTTTGATTTCCTGTCTTACTATATGATCTCTTCTGTATGCATTTCCTCCACGGTGATACTATCCAGCAAGAGGCCTTCACTAGAGGCTGAGCAGTCTACCTAATCTTGGACTTTTAGCCTTCAAAACTATGAGCTAAATAAACCTCTCTTCTTTATAAATGTCCTATCTTCAGGTATTTTTTTATCGCAACAGAGAATGGACTAAGATAATAATTTAAGGAAAGTCAATATATGTCCTAGACTGGCTACCACAGTATCTATGACTGGCCAGGGTCTGCAGGTGAAAAGTAAGAAGAGACTGTAGGGATTACTTTTAGAATCATTAGGAAAACCTTTTGTTTAGTTCTAAATGTAGCTGACACAAAATCCTGCATGTGCAAATAAGCATGGCCCAGGTTTTTTCAGATGATGAATTGTGGAACTGTCCCAAAGAAGGGATTTCATAGGCCAGCATCTTCACACATCAAGATTCTGGGAAAAGTGGGATTTTTCTTAAGATAGGTTGATAGGGTTTCTCAGACAGGCTGAACACATTTGTTGGCAGGCCCAGGCTGACTTCTGCATCTCTGTCAGAGGTCTTGGGTTGAGAGCAGAAGTGGCTGACTACTTTGCAGAGGTTCCTGGTTCTAGGTGGAAGCCACCGGGATCAAAATGTAAATGTCTTTTATAGAGGTATAAGGGCCAGCTCCCTGAGAGGAAGATTCAAGTTGTGATTCAAATACTCCTCTGCATCAGTGAACACTACCAATATCCCAAGTGAAATGTGGTATCAGAGTCATGAATGACCAAAACTCCAAGAAGGCATTTGGCAATATGAAGAAAAGCAGACATTTAGATGTTCTAGCTATGAAAATTTATTCAAAGCTTTCAGCAAAAACTGTGGTGTGTGTTTTGGGATTAAGCAGTCGCCCGTGTCAGTAGTAGAAGATGGATTTAAGTGACAAAGGTCCAGGTGGAACAAGATATGAGAGGGTGCAGGGAGCACTTATGGGGAAAGCAGGGAAGGTCCTTTAATTCTTGCTGTTAAAGTAAATTCTGGAAGAGGAAAAGGAAGAAACATATCTCTAAAAGCTTGTAGAAAAATGTAAGCCTGCTGAGTTTGTTAGCATCTTGACCACTGGAACTAGCCTTAGTTGACAAGACATCTGCTGGCCTTGAGATTGAGAATGATGAAAACTGTGTGCCTTTTGGTCAAAGCTATGGGGTTCAGCAGAGTGTGCTTGTCCAATATCGTACTCTATACCAGAGGATGGATGGCTCTCTAGGGAGGCATGTTTAGTTCGGAAAACCAACAACTTGCATAAGGAAAGATGAGAAATGGCCCTTTGTTTTTCATACAAGCAGCCCTCATCCTTGCATGATTAGTTTCCATGTGGATGTGCAGCCTGACTCCTCTTCCCCAGGAGCAGTCAGGGTCGTAGACCAAGGTGGACATGGATATAGACAGATGAATGTGTTTTGTGGATGTAAAGACGAGGATCAGTCATTAGAATGGAATGGAAGCCTTTTTATGGTTACTATTTGTCTTCTGGAGCATGGGGTTTCACATGGCCCTGCACTATTCAAGGTATGTGCTGGTGCCAGCAGAATTTCTTCATAAGATTGTATGAGTGGTGAATAAGGTTGGCACAGCCACTGAGGTGTGTCCTGATCTAGCAGAAATGGAAATGCAAGATGGACAGATCACAGGGACAGATCCTATGCTCTTCCATTTCTGTCTTTCCTTTGCTGTGAGAAAGCTGGCTAGAACCAGATATCTCACTAGGCTCCTTGTTTGACTGGAAAATCAAATGAACTCTAGGCTCTTTCTCTCCTATAGTGCTTATTCCAGGGCACTCACATGTCCACCCTGAGAGCCTTTATTTATAATGAACTTAGTGCCTGGGAAGCAGAAGAGTTTGGAAGATAAGGTGTTTTCTTTAGTGAGATTCAGTTTTGCTCATGCTGTCATCATCAAGTCTCTGTCCTTATGCTTCTCCAATCTTAATATTTAGAGAAAGAGTCCAAGAAAATAAAAATGTGCGTAGATTTCCACTTAGTTGTGCAGGATATGGCCCTCTAGGAGCTCTATTACTTTCTTATGAGTTTAATGTTTCAGGGTACTAAATCTGCTACTACTGCATTTACCCAATGGCAATAGTTGTTAAGAATAAAAGGGGAAAAATCAAATTTTGTCTGTTGCTTTTATCAGATAAGCAGGCTATTTCAGTCATCCCCGGAAGTAGGCCATGGATGTGGTATTTGAAGACTACAATGTGTTAAAGGTTCTTTTGTACTTTGCCAAGATATGAGAGAAGCAGAAGATGTGGCTAGAGTACTACTAGAGAAATCTTGAGATAGGCACCATCCAATGGAGGAAGGGAGAAGGTCAAGAGTGGGAAAGTTTGCTTTTCTAACAAAGCTATTTTCTAAGTAACTACACAATTCCAGTGAGTGAAGCATTAGTCCATTTATGAGGGCAGAGCTCACAGCTCCTTCTCACTTCTTTACTATGTCCTAGCACTATTGCATGAGGAATTAAATTTCTAAGATATGACCTTCGGGGGACATATCAAGCTGTAGCAACTCTAATTTGTATTATTCCTATAATGACCATCAAAACAAAAATCTTTTTCTCTATTTCAGTGAATATAAATGTTTTCTGTATTATTAAACAAATAAAACTAATCTGGTTAGGGCCACTGGCAATGTTTTGGTTTGTTTGGACTAACTAGAGTCTACTCTGAAGCTTAGGGTGGGATTTGCTCCCACTTAATCTTGTAGGGGGATTGTCAAATACAAGCAGAGATATATTAGGTGAAGGAAAAAATATGTTTGAGACAGACTACTAATAGAGTTCATTAAATGGTTAATTATAATGTTATCTCATCTGGGTCTTGGGAATATGTTTTACACTCATGATACCTAAACGTTAGAAGAAATCTAAACTGGATACTGCACATGCAGCAGAAAAATGGTCACAGGGATTGAGTTGGTCAATATTCTGTTTCTAAATTGACCATGATCTACCATGCTGCAAAGGCAGATAACAGCAGAATACAGTACTACTGTAGGATAGAGAGAATGTTTTCAGCTGATCCAGGCAGCAAGGCATAGGAAGACCTAGAAGGAAGAATGATGATACTTGAGTTTTTATCTCTGGCTGGACCTATCTCTGGTACTTTAGACCCATTTATCCAATTGCTTGATGATAGTTCTACCTGGATATGTAACTGGTGCATCTAGGTCCAACCCAAGTCCCAAATCCCACTTGTTATCTCATCCACAAAAGACTTGTCCTTCTCTGAGTTTTCCCTACCTCTTAAATGACATTTCTTTTTTTCCAGTTGTCTTAGAGTCATTTGTAGCTCAACATTAACTCCTATCTTTTAGACTCTGCCTCTAAGTGATTAGTAAACTCTGTCTATCATAAGCCACATCTCACTTTATAGCCAACTGATAACTTATATCCAGGATCTGACCTCCATGTTCCCTGTCTCCGCACTGCCCAAGCAATCAATGAAACCCTCCTGGATGATTTCAGTATACTTTTAACACGTACACTCCATGAGGGCAAGAGTTTGGGTCAGTTTCATTTACTCTTTATCCTCAGAGCCTAAAATTTTGTCTGGCACAGAGTAGGCATTTACTATGTATTGATTGAATAACTGAATCTATTATAAAAGCCACTTGTGAACCTTTTCACTTTGCAGATTCATCTCCATCAATTCCAGGAAGTTTTCCAAAAACAGTTCCTTGATATTTTTTTTCCTCACTCTACTATCTCTGTTCTTCTTTGGAATCCCTATTATTCTGGAGTTGAACAACATGGAATTGTCCTCTACTTCTCTTTGCATTACACTATCTTTTCCTTCTACTGTTGAGTGGACTTCCTCAACTCAGTCTTCTATTTAAGTTTTTCATTTCTGCTATCATGTTTTTAACTTACAGGAGCTCTTCCCTTGTTCCCTTGACTTTCCCACCTTAACTGTGCTTGTTTCATGTATATAAAGTCTTTCTGAGAATACTTAAATTTAAGTTTATTTTTATTTTTTATTAGTATGATTTTTTTGGTACCAGGGATCGAACTCAGGACCTTGAGTTTGCAAGGCAGGCAGCAGAACCACTGAGCTATATCTCTAGCAAAGTTTATTTTTCTATATTTCATGGTAGTCCATTATGGTCATTGCCATGTCATTGTCATCACCATCATCATCATCATCATCATTATTTTGTGCTTCAGAGGATGGGACCCTGAGCTTCATGCATGCCAGGCAAGTGCTCTACCACTGAGCTACCTTCCCATCCCTCTAATAATTTTTTGTTTGATTTTGTTTTGAGTTACTCTTCTCATTTTTTGGTCTCTGTTTTATCTCATATCACTTTCCTATTTGTTTAGGTCCTTCAGTGCCTTTTAATCCTTGGTGTCTGCTAATGAGTTCTCTTGGGGTTGATAAAGCTGTTTGGGAGTTCTGGCTGCACGGTGAGCTGTCTGACTTGGAGTTTCAGTGTGCAGTGGTTTTTGTGGGCTTGTTGTTCAGGAACTTCAAATCTCAAGGTCTTTGATTTTTCCTCTTGAGCCAAAAGATTCCCGAGTCTCCTCCCTGGAGGATAAGAGTCTAGATGTTTGTGCTCTGAGAGCCAGATAGGAGCAGGTAACTGGTAAGGGTGAGGTGAGGAGGGGAGCAGTTTCAACATTTAGCACGCACTAAGCACACGTTCACTCAGTTCCCCTGTTCTCAAAATGGTGCCTTTTCACATCCTCCTGCCCAGAGATCCTCATCAGAGAACCAACCTCTAGCCCTTTAATGATGGGGAGGGCAGATGCCCAGCAGAGTAAAATGAGGGTTTGTGTCTTGGGGAGAGTACCATTTCTCAGTTTCCTCTGTCCTTATTATTTTTCCTGTCTAACTGTCGTTCAAGAGATACCTGGCACTTGCCATCTGTGTGCCTTTTGAGGGTTCTGTAACATAAATTGAGCTGGGTGTGAGAGTCATCCTGCTCAGTTTTGGAACACTTATTAACTATATGCTAGGTTATCAGCCATATAGTACCACTATGTATCTCTGATATACACTTTCTATAATTTGCTTAGTTCCTCTCTTCTTTTCCTGAGTCTACAAGATTATGTCTTAGGGAAAAAAATTTCCTTTACTGTGGTTTCAGTGATATTTCCAGAGAGATTAAATTGTATACATTTAATATGTTTAATTTATCAAATTGACCTGGAGCATTTTGCTTTCTTTTTTATATACAGCTGTCAGAATTTGACACTGTATTACATGTTTTGCTTATTATTGTTATTATTATTTTTTTTTAGTTTTTCCCATTGGAATGGCAACTCTTTGAGGATAAAAGATTTAATGTACACATTTGGTACTGTATTGCTGATACCTAGCATATATAGGTGATCAACAAATACAGTGAATGCTGAAGGTCCCAAAGGGGGGAGAGAGAGAGAGAGAGAGAGAGAGAGAGAGAGAGAGAGAGAGAGAGGGAGAGAGAATGGTACATATAAGAAAAACTTTAAAATGTTAACAATGTTTTTGATGGATTTTTAACAGTGTGGAAAAACAGTATGATATAATGTTGAATGAAGATCCAAACCCAAGATATAGTATGATTCCAATTTTTTTTAGATGGATAGTTAGATGATGGGGACCAAATATACTAAATTTTAAGAGTATTTCTATTAGCCTTATGGAGTTATAACCACTATTTTCTCTGCAATATCTTCTATATTAAAATATTTCTATAAAACATAAATACTTTTATGATCAGAATGCAATGAATCAACCTTTTTTAAAAAAAGTTAACTTCGTGAGTAATGGTTGACTATATCCTGACTTGCAAACTGCAATACCACAGTGCAATTTTGATGTCAACTACCCAGAGTCAGTGCAGGTGCCACAAGTTAAGGATGGTTTCCCACAGGACTGTCCTCATTTCAGACCCTAGCAGCAAGGTTGGAGGTCCCCAGGCCACCCATACCTCTGACCAACTGACAATAATTCAAGGGCTTTATCATCCTGTAGGGTGTGGTGATGCCTCAGAATGACTCCTGGAACTCAAGAAAGTACTATACAATTTTCATATAAAGGAAACAAATCAAGACTACCCAAAAGAAAAGACCAAGAGGGTACGATATGGAAGGGTCTGAACACAGAGTTTCTGTGACCTATCACTGACTAATAGGCTGTGTTTCCTTCCTGGCATGTGACACCAACCGGGAGCTTCACCTGAGCCTCAGTGTGTGGGAATTTTATGCTGTTTAGAGTTTTCACTTGGGTTTCATTATGTAAGCATCATTGGACACATGATGAAATTTAATTTCCAGCCCTCTTCTTTGTCCAGGAGTTTGGCTGACTCAAAGTCCCAACCACCCATCATACGTTGATCTTTCTTTCAAGACCAGGCCCATCCTGAGTCACCTCATCAGCACAAGCTCAGGTGTGATTGAGGATCCCACCATGAGTAACAAAGGCTTCTGACCCTCAGGAAATGCTACAGGATTGGAAATTATAATTCAGGAACCAAGGATCAATTCTTTATTATATAATACGAGCACATGATGTTTAAAAAAATCCCTAGGGTTTTAGGACCTTGGCATGGGTTTGTGGTGTTTTTTATAGCAGCCAAAAACAAAACAAAACAAATAACAAAATCACAAGGCCAGTATTGGCTTGCAACATTGGAACTATAGCATATTATTTTGCTAAGGATGCCACGACAAAGAGCCAGAGTAAGTGGCTTGGACAACAGAAATGTATTTTTCTCACAATTCTGGAGACTGCAAAGTTGGTGTCTCCTGAGGCCTCTTAGCTTGGTGCACATAGCTATCTTTTCCTTCTGTCTTAATGTGGGCTTTCCCTCCATGTATGCATATCTAAATTTCCTCTTGTTATAAAGACCCATGCTATATTGACTTGGGACCGCCTTTATCTCAGTGTTGCTTTCTGTAGTTTCAATCATCTTCAGTCAAACGTGGTCCAAAAATATTAAACAAAAAACTCCAGAAATCAGCAATTCTTCAGTTTTGAATTGCAAGCCACTCTGAGTAGCATGATGAAATCTTGCACCATCCCACTCCATCAAGCCCAGGATGTGAATTATCCCTCTGTCCAGAATGTCCACACTGTATACACTATCCACCTGTTAGCCACTCAGTAGCTACCTTAGTTATAATTGGATTGGCATGGTATTGCAGAGCTTGTTTTCAAGAAATCCTTATATTATTATTATTATTATTATTATTATTATTATTATTATTATTATTATTATTATTATTATTATTTGGTACCAGGGTTCAAACTCAGGCCCTTGCACTTGGAAGGCAGGCAGCGGAACCACTGAGCTAAATCCCTGCCCAAGAAATCCTTATATTATTATTTAATAATAGTGCCAAAGAACAAGAGGAAGCACAAGGACATAAAACATTGAAGGACAGAGAAAATCCAGTACTATGTGGCAATATGAAAAACATAGTATATAACTATATAGGATCTTACACTATCTGTAGTTTCTGTCATCCACTTGGGGTCTTGGAACATATTTTCTGAGGATGGAGGGAACTATTGAAAAAGATTTTTTTTGTACTGGGGATCAGATTTGGGACCTTGTGGTTTCGAAGCAGGTGGTGGAACCACTGAGCTAAATCCCTGGCCCAGAACTATTGCAATTTTAACTTAATTATCTTTTTTAAATACACTCCATCTCCAATACACTCACATCTGAGATACTAAGGTTTAAAGCTTCACCATTTGGGGTGGTGGTGCAATCCAGCCCATAGCATTGAATTTCCAGATCCCTCAAAATCCATGTCCTTTTCACACACAAAATCCATTCACCTTATCCTAACAGCCCCAAAGTCAACCCATTCCCTTTCCATCATTAATCCCAAGTACAAAAATATCAGCTAAATTCCATCTAAATCAGGAATATGTAAGGCTTGAGGTGTGATTCCTCTTGAAGTGAAATTCCTGTGTAACCACAGAAGTTACTCCACTTCCACACTCTAATGCTAGGACAGGCCTGGGATAGACATTTCCACTCCAAAACGAGAAACTGGTGAGGAGAAAGGGGTCACAGGTCCCAAATAAGTCCAAAGCCTAGCAGATCAAATCCTATTAGATTTTAAGGCTTGAGAACAATCCTCTTTGACTCCCTGCTCTGTCCTGCGGGCCCACTGGGGTGGCCCTGCTTTCTGGACCCACCTGGGTGATGGCCCTACCCCTTTGGCCCCAACTGCTCTGGAACTGAGAAAGGGACAGTCCTATGTCTGGGCTTCTTGAATTAATGATTACTACTTCTTGAATTAGTCTCTAATAAGAAGAATGGTAACAAATCCAAAAATTCCCTCTATACTTTAGTTCAGCTACAGGAACAGAAACTACCTCTTAAACACGAGTCTGCAAAGGACAGTAAACTAAACAAAAACCAAAGTTTTTCTGAATCCTAGTTTTCTCATCTCAGATATTGAATTTGCAATTCCATTCCTGGAAAAATTATGGTCTGTGGAAAAAGTACAAAGAAAGGAAAGAAACTTCCAGAGACACCGGCTGCCAAAGACTCTTGATGTTACAGGTTTTGTCCTCACAGGGAGAGAAGGACCCATAACCATAGGTCAGCAGAGCAGTCTGGGTGACACTATGTGGTGGCTGCGTCATGTTCCTCTTGGCTTGTTCTATCACTCCTTTCTCATTCTCAGGGAATATATCCTGAAAATCATGGAGGGGCTTAATACATGAGGTAATTTTGTGAGTGAAGAGGATAGAACTAAAATGCATTTTCTTGGACTACCTTCATTTAAATATTTCCCAAGGGATGTGTTTTGATTCTATTTTAAAACAGACCCTCTGGAAGATATCTCACATCTTACAGAAATAACCTGAGACGGCATTTAGCAAGGCTTATTTTAATGTATCTTTTGGTATGCTCAGCCCCAGCTGCAGAACCCGAGGATTTTGTGACTGGATGAAACTTCCACAGCTTGCTGCAGAGTGTGAGCTTTGGGTCACCCACATCTGGGCTCCATTCTCCTGTGATACTCTGTGTGGCTTTGAAAAGTTATTCTATCTCCCAGTCTTAGGTTCCTTGACTTGTAGAATGAGGAGAATAGCTCCTTCAGTGACTGTGCGCTATTCTGGTTCTGTGACAGTAGCTGGTGGCAATTGGAAAGGAGCTCTTTCGGCACAGAGATGCAGTATTTCTCTACAACTTTAACAAACTGTGTCTCTGAATTTTCGAGATATCTTGCCCCTCTTGGAAATTCTGCATTCTTCCCAGCTTGATGCAGAGCTTCAACATGCCCACACGGTTCTGCTTCTTGAGCATATCCTTCCCTCCTGGTTCAGACTTCTCTACTGCATCTCAATGACTTACCTGGTGACCTCTGCTCCGGCCCAACTGTATCCATAGAATTACTTGAAAAAATATCTCAGAACCATAGTATCTGGTAAGTAGAACCAACGGTTTGATGTGTGCTATCTTCTGCAACGAAGTAGGTGGGTAGCTTTTGTATTTTTTGTAATTGGGAGAAGCTTGCCTTGCAGCTGAAAGGCATCTTTCTGTCTCTTTATTGGCAATTATCCCTCTTTTCCTCTTCTATAACTAATCTGCCTATATACTTTAAATGTTAAAAATACAAGAAAAAGGGCCGGGGATTTAGTTCAGTGGTGCTGCTGCCTGCCTCGCAAGGGAAAGGTCCTGAGTTCAATCCCTGGTATGAAAAAAGAAAAAAAAAAAAAAAAAAAAAAAAAAAAAAAAAAAGGAAAGACAGGGGTTTTAAATACTGACTCGAATCACTGTGTTTAAAAGGAAATTTAAGCTCACTTCAAGTCCAGAAGTGCACACTGACTAGAAGCACTACTAAGGAGTTCAGAGCAAGATTGGATACCCTATCGTAGAGCACCAGGACCAGCCCCAAATGTAGCTTGGTAAGGCTCCTGCATAGGGTGGACCAAATGCCTTTTTGGGAAGAAAGTAAAATTCAAGACAATGACCTTCCTTCAAATTCCAACTTAAAAAAAAAAAAAAAAGACATGTAAGCACTGTTCAGCTGCAATCCAGATTTCAAACATCCCTAAAATGTCATTTGCCTACATACAGGATAGTTCAAGGAAGCCACAAGTGCCCAGGGAAGATTTTTGTATGGGAACTTTAACTTCCCATTCCATTTGACTTTTGGTCTTTAAAATACAGGTCAAATCAATGAATTTAATGAAGGCCGGTTGACACAATGGCTTTGCCTTGCATTTTGACCCACATAAAGGGGAGGCAGTCCAGGTCACGAGGCTTTAGCAGAACTTTAAGTGGTTAGTACACAAATGTGACAGAACGTTTAGAATCCCAGAGACTTGCAAGACCTATTGACAAGCAGTTAAAAGTATTTGAAATAGCTGCATGAATGAACTTTGATAAGGTAGCACTATTGTCTTCCATTGTCTTTTTCTCTTCATATGAAAACTCCCCCAAAAGAACAAGAGTCAATGAATGTGAAATGTAGTGTCAGTTTTACTGAGCTCTGGATGCCTTTCAGCACTGTGACTTTTTTGTGGTGAGTTCATGCTATTTAAAAGTATTCTTCCCTCTGAGTTTCAGCTCTTGCAAATGGCGACTTCTCAGTCCACTACCCACCCAAGTCTTTTCCAACTGCTTTCACGCTGTGAATAGCTATTTAACTTAAAAGAAGTGAAGATTAATTTCAGTATTTTCATTCCTTCTTGACACTTGGATTTTTCAAGAGGGATGCCTGAGTGCTTACCCTAGGACTCAGTGCAGGGGTAAGTAGGGTGGAGCACAGAAGGAGAGAGCCCTTCAATGTAAAAATGGCTCTTTTTGTACCAAGGCGGGGAGCTCCCTTCCTTAAAACTGCCAAATCACCTTTAGACCTGAGATACATGAGCAGACTCAAATAAAATCTAAGTGCACAATTTTTAAAAAGTGTGTGGGGACCAAATGGGAGTAAATAGAGGGGAATCTTTTCAATCCACAAAAACTCATTGGGAATTAGTGTGTACCAGTCTCTCCATTCCAAGAAAAGCTTATCCTCCAAGATTGTCTACATCTCTCTTTATAGATACATTTTTATCAGTAAATATGCATTTTGCCAAGCTGTGCCTAAAACACCAGTTCCCAGGGTGACTCCACTATTGTTTGAAATCACCCCTGGCCCATCCATAAGCTGTGTGCATACAGTAGTGGGATGCTAAAAGCCCACAAAGGCCTTGCCTGAAGAGCCATGTGTTGGTTTCACAGGGTTTCAGAGTTCTAAGATTTGCTAAATATGCTTTGGGGGGTTTTCTCACTAAATTTCTATAGATAGATTTTATTGTACTTTTACTCTTTTGTCTGTTTTTTTGTGTGTGTGTTTGAAATTTCTCCCTTATTCATTGACCAGTAACTTTCTGTCACCCATCTTTGACTTTTCTCCTTACATCTGCATTTAAGCTGTCATTTACTTCTGCTGTTCCCTCCTCTCAGTATCTGACAGCCCAAGCCTCTCTGCGCTTTTATCCCTTTGTGTTTGCATATGACATAACCTGTGCAGAGTGGCCCAGCTTCCCAATTCTTGTATGTAAAATTTGCAACATTTTTTGAGACGGGTCAGTGCCCATTTTTTGGATCCTTTTCTTTATCTGAGTACCGTGTTAAAACTTTTTGCAGATGTGGTCTATTCAGGAGCAGACTGGGGCTGCATGCAGAGATGGGGAAAAGAAGAAAAGGCCTTCCTATTTTGTGATTGCCATAGTAACTCAAACATTGCCAGTGTGTTTGTGGGTCCAGTCAACAGCAGCCTGGGAGCTTGATTTCCTGTGCAATCAAGCCCTCTACTGGAGACCATGGCTCGTGTGACACAGGGCTACACAGAGGACAGTGTGCTTGTTAGGCCTGAAATTAAGCATTTCACTTTAAAATAATACCCATTTGTATCCATTTTGTTCAACATAACAACAGCTGCTGTCCCTGGAATGACAGACTTGCCTTTTTAACCAAAGCTTCATATGACATTTATGAATGAGGCCGGCTCCATTCATTTGCAGTTTGAATTCACAGTAGTTATTTTTGCTGTTTTTTTCCTTTCCCCAGCATATGGGTGAAATTCAACATTATTCAAGTAATTATATACACAGTTCATGAGGAGGAAAAAGCCTGCTTTGTTTGTATCATCTCTTTTAAACTAGTTAGTGGGCTTTGGTTCATCTTCCTCTTTTTTAAGAAGGCAAATATAGAAGACAAATTGATGAAACTTTAAAATATTGATTGCCTCAAAACAGTGAGATATAATGAAAGAAGAGGCAATGTTGTCATTAGGTTCTGTTTATTCATTTTTCAGTAAACAATAAAAAACATCAATCCAAGTTGCTCAATGGAAAAGGAGCCGAGAAATCCAGGGCAGAAGCCTCCTGCTAAAATCATTAAAAATCGGCAGCTCTGCATTCTTGTTTTGCCTGCCAAGGAAGTGCTTGGGACTCAGGAAAATGAACAAAACTGCAGGGCATCACCACATAAAGATGTCTGATGTCAAGCTGGGGATTTAGCTCAGTGGTTCCGCTGCCTGCCTTGCAAGCATAAGGACCTGAGTTCGATCTCCGGTACCAAAAAAAAAAAAAAAAAAAGATGGCTCCCCAAAAGACCAAATGTCAGTGTTTTCAGAATACTCACAGTATTTTGGTTTCAAGAAAAAGAAAGGACATTTAGTCACCACATTAAACAATAAATGCAGTGTAATGATGATGTGTGGAAACAGTTCCACTGGCAGCTCCCTTCGTCTTCTCCTCTTCCTCTCTCTTCATCATACCACCACCACCACCATCTACAGATCCACTAAACTCTCGAAGAAGTTATTGTTTCTGCATTCTTCTCATATCCTACTACCAAAGCCTTCTATTAAAGCAACAAGAACCAACCTATTTGTACGTAATTGTCAATTTGTCAATTCACGTTAGCTGATAAGAACTTGACATTGACTATAAAGTCAATGTCTCTTAAACATGGTTCCCTAATCTGAAAAGAAAAAGAGGCTGAATGGATGATTTTCATAATCTAGAGATTTCCATCTTTTTCAACACGTACATTTTTTTTCACACTTAGAAAATTAAAGCATTTTTGTCTTGTCACAAAATTTGGACATTATTCTATTCTCTCCCCAGCCTCAATTTGTAAAAAAATAAGATTGAAAGCGCATAAGTAGGACCAATGTCTATGGAAACTATCTTTTTTGGGAACCCACCAGATTGTTCTTTTTAACTCTTTTAAAGTTATTTACTTTGTAGATCCTTTTTTGGTACCAGGGATCAAACACGTCCTTGTGCTTGCAAGGCAGGTGGTGGAACCACTGCGCTAAATCTCTGGCCCTTGTAGAATATCTTTATATTAGTAGCAGCCATACATTTAGGAAGGAAAACTTTTGTTTTTAAACTTGCATGATTGTTTTGATTTTTAATGAAATTAATTAGGTATATTATATAGTTACCAAGTAATCAAGAGTCCACCTATCAGAAGTGCACAGGTATGCATGCACACACAAAGTACTATGAGGTGTGATCAAAATACATAGTGAATGTTCAGAAAGTTTTATCAAATAAAAGACACATTGCCACTAATCCTCCTCAAAATACTTGCTCTTGCTTTGCATACAATTAGAGCACTGTTCTTGCCATTTTCTGAAGCAGTTCTGGAAGACTTCTTCATGAGTATCTTTATGAAGTATGATGAAAATACAACGAATGCTGCTGCCAAGTGCCAGGCAACTGAAAAGCAGGCTTGTAAAAACATCACAGTGTGTTCTCATCCATCTCATTCACCAGATCTGGCACCATGCTACTTCTGACTCTGCCCCAAAGACCAAAAGACCATGAAAGGTAAATGCTATGAATTGATTCAGGACATTGCGGCAGCTACAACAGTGCAACTAAAGACACAAAAGAAGACTCCCAGAATTGCTTCAGAAGTTAGCAAGAATGATAAGTGTGTTAGAAGTGAGTGGTGTGTTTTGAAGGGGGTTTCATGATAATGTATCCATTAGTGTAATATTTTTTAAAAAAATTAAACATTCACCATAATTTTCAATCACCTCATATTCAAGGTCATAGTAACCCAGGGGAAAAAATCTGAAGTGTAAACTGTTCTTATATCTAAAGCATTAGAGATGAGTTTGGCACAATATATGCATTATATAGTTATTTTTTATTGTTTTAGTACTTGTACACATTCTTTTTTTCTCCCTGCAATGGAGCCTTGCTAAATTTCCAAGTCTGGGCTTGAATTTGCAATCCTCCTGTCTCAGCCTCCTAAATAGCTGGGATTGTAGGTGTGTGCCATTGCTCCCATCATTATCTATCTAAATATTAAAAATTCACATAAAACTACACAAAGTCAAAATGGGATAGATTAACACTTATACAAAGTAAATTCTCCAGCTACTTGTGGACTTAAGAACCAATGGAATTCTTGCATCAACTATGCACATATCATCATTTCTTTATGCATTCATCATTAGTTATTCAGAAACTTTGTAAACCAAGAATAGCCCATTGCTACATACTTGACACTATCCCAGCGGCTGGGAATGTAGCACAGTGGTAGAACACTGTAGCCTAGTATGTGTGAGTCCCTGGGTTGGATCCCCAGCACCTAAACAAACACATAAAACTAGTCCAGGGACTCACTGAGCATATACTTCCTAGAGAGAGAGAGTGAAACAAAAGGACTTCCACCCAACAGCACCGCGCCTGTGTTCAAGGCACAGAGAGAGCCAGGCTCTGTATGCAAGAGCATCATTCAGCTAAACCCTCAAGGGAGAGGGAGCACAGTTTTGAATTCACATGGCAGAGAGAACAGGAATGATAAGAGAGTATGAAATGTGCAAATGGCTGGAGGTATGGGAGAGTGCAAGACTTGTGGAAAAAAGTAATTCAGGATGGCTAGAGTGTCCTTCAGTTCTTCCCCCAAATTTTCTGTGTAAGTATGTCATATTTAAGATAGACTTACAGATATATTGCTTTCCTATTATAAGTTACTTTGTTAGTGGAATGCACATCAATCAGACCCTGCCCGTAAATGAGGCAAAAACTGCACCCGGAAGCAAAAACTGCTTGGTTTTTCTGCAGCCTGTTGAAATTTCTGCCCTTGTTGAAATGATTGAGGATTAACCACGGTCATTCCTGATGATGGCCTCTGTTTTGCTAGCTGCAACTGGAGCATGCCTTGTGTGCTCTGTGAACCATCCAGTCTGTGCAATGTGTGTACCCTCTGTGATGTGGGGATCTCTCTCAGATGGGGCCTTGGGAAGCATCACATTTCTGAGGGCCCCAGGAAGCCTTGTGATACTCTGGTCTCTCTTCAGATCATAAATCTTTTGCT
Organism: Fukomys damarensis; assembly: GCF_012274545.1. Classification (NCBI taxonomy): domain Eukaryota; kingdom Metazoa; phylum Chordata; class Mammalia; order Rodentia; family Bathyergidae; genus Fukomys; species Fukomys damarensis. The sequence goes on along the minus strand of NW_022900950.1, from coordinate 31,356,855 downwards.
TTTTACCAAGACACCTCAGGAACAGCAATGGGACCCAGTAGTGTCAAAGCTAAGAGCCAGGAGAAGAAGAGTAGGTTGTGTGTGCGATGAGGAGGTGGATGAGGAGGGGGGCTCCTGTACACTAAATATTTACCTCCATCTGTACTCCACATGTAGCCTCTCTCCCACCCAGCGTGTGCGTACATGCACGCGCATGCACCCGCACGTGTGCACACACACACACACACACACACACACACACACACACACACACACACACACACACACACCCTCATTTGTCCTCTCAGAGCCTCTTTAAGGACTCATGGATGTAGCATGAGTTATATTATTCCCAATTTGTAGGTACACTTTCTGTAATAGCTTTTGCTAGTTCAAGTTCACCAGTGCTAGCCCAGCTCTGTCAGCCCTGCTGTGCAGGATCTGGCAGAAGGTGTCACTTCTCTCCACTCTTTATAACCTCACATGAGGGTTTATCCCAACTTGAGAAGTGGAGAAGCCATAGCCATTCAACCTATTTGAGCCTAATTTTCAATTTGTAAATTTACTTCAGCTGACAAGAATAATTTGACTTGATGAAATGAATGTCACTTCACAAGTCCTGCTCTGTGCTCAGGAGTTGAAGTTATGGGATGGAAGGCTGAATGGGAACTTGGAGAAGAGTAGACAGGAATCTTGTGATACACTCAAACAACACCCTTAATAGCACTTAGGACTGCATTCTTTAATCCCCTATAGGTGATTCCAACGTGTAGCAAAGTCCAAGAATCCTGGTATAAGATCACAGTCACACCCTACTAGAGTGCTCAGAGGGGGAAATGGCTCATTCATTTCCATATTCCCAGACCATTCCTAGCTATCCCTGCATTTCTACTCTGACCTCAGCCCATAGAACACGGACTTTACAGGGGGACATAGACAATCGGGACAAGCACGGTCCACAGAGCCTTACACAAAAAGTTGTTCAGTCATTTAACACTGAGGGAAAGAGAAATGAAAGCAATAAAATTCCAGTTTTATACATTTGTTCATCAGTAGAAGATTGAGAGTGTATAGTGCTGGCAATGGTGTAGGTATGAGTATTTTCTACAGGACTAGACCATAAATTACTGTATCTTTTTAAAAAATAAAAGTGTCAATATTTATTAAATATTTCCTGGAAGTTTTACATTTTAATTTAATGATAACAAAAACCCTGTCTACAGAAATATACAAGGTGTGCTTCAAAATGCAGTGTACATTTAAATTTAAAAAATGTATCACAATAAAAAATGCATTGCCATTAATCTACCTCAAAATACTCCCTGTGCTTCAAACATGCTTATCCCAGTGTTCTTGCTACTTTCTGAAGCAGTTCTAGAAACTTCTTTTTCATATCTTTAGTTGCACTGTTGTGGCTGCCTCAATGTCTTGAATCAATTCAAAATGTTCACCTTTGTGGTCATTTTGACTTTGGGGCTGGGCCAGAAGTCCCACTGTGGCAGCTCTGGTGAATAAGGTGGATGAGGGCTCTCTGTGAAGTTTCTGTGAACCCGCCTTTTCATTGGATGGCACTCAGCCGCAGTGGGCACCATCTTTTTTTTTTTTTTAATCATGCTTTGTAAATGTTCACAGAGGAGAACTTTCAGCACTTTTTCAGAAAGTAGCAACAGGGCCAGTGATTTGGCTCAGTGATTCTGCTGCCTGCCCTGCAAGTGCAAGGTCCTGAGTTCGATTCCCAGTACAAAAAAAAAAAAAGTAGCAAGAATGATTGGATAAGTGGATTTGAAGTGAGAGGGAATGTTTTGAGAGAGATTAATGACAATATATTGTAAAACATTAAAAAATTTTAAACATTCACCATATTTTTGATCACTTGTATGTTCGTATAATAAAATATGAAGAAATATACTCCATCTTGGCAATAGTGGGTAAAAGGGGGTAGGAGATTATTAATTCTGCTGTAGCACTTTCTGTTCATTGTTTGAATTGTAACAGTAAGCACTATCACCTTTGTAGTTCAAATTCCTGATTTAAAAGAAAATAATACTGTGAAATATACAAGATGCAAGTAATATGATAGGTTATACTATAAAAACAATTATTCCTAAACGTGTATGACTGCCTAACCCAATTATACCTAAGGCACCAAATGGGGAGACAGACAGGGTAGAAAAGTGCAGCTTTTGAGTTTTAGGGTAGCAAGATGAAACTTTTGAAATTTTGAATTTAAATGGCCTTTAGTCTTCTCTTGTGGAAAATGGAGCTCATTATGTCTCCAAGTCTAGGGAGGCATTGTAAGGATAAAAAGAAATAATGCACGGTAAAGTAGAGATTCCCAGGAATCACTTCATAAATGTGAATTGTAGTAATGATGATGAGGAGGACAATGACCATGATGATGATCATGTTCTTTACAGTCAAGCCAATTAGAGTATTGTACGTAAAAGAGGATTCCATTTTTACCTAAGAATAACAAACATCTGTCTACAGGAAGATGTTTGTATAACAAGTATGGAAGAATATATCCAAAAAGACAAAAGTGGTTAAAAGAAGATAAGGGTTAGGAGGTCTAAGAATTCAGTGATCAGAATTCAGTGAGAGCCAGGACTTGGGAGGCTGAGACAGAAGGATCATGAGTTTGAGACCAGACTTGGGTACATAGCAAATTCAAAGCCAGCTTGGACTACGTAACCATCTTCTCTACAAAAAAGCACACAAGCATGTAAGCAAGCAAAAAAAGCAAAAATGACCTTCAGTGAATAGAGACGGGAGAGTTTGAACATTCTTCCCTAAAATTTCCCCAGAGAGTCACAATTAGTTCTTTTCTTCCTGGTCTAGATTAGCTTTGGGAAGCACATGGTTAGACTTGGTAAAGCTAGAAGCCACTTCTTTGGGACGGGAGCTGGTAGTGTACAGGCATGGGCGGAAAGGGCAAATGAAAGAGGTGAATGCAAATGACAAAAAGTAGTAAGCATATAGCTAGAGAGGTAACAAGATGAGCAAACCTAAGAGAGACTGCCATGGGGACCAGGACACATGCTATGGGCCTGCTAGATGTCCACTGAGTGGAGGCAGCTGTAGTTAAAACTCACCTGGACTCCCTTGGCTATAGGCACTAAACAGGTCACTGTTGGGGGAGATAGTATGGAAAGTCTCATTGTTCTTCCTGTGGAGAGCGGTCTGAGCTTCAAGGGTGGGAGATTCTCCTTGGGCTCACAGGTGAGTCTGTTCTTTCTTGGGCCACTTGCCCTGTCAGTTCCCACCTGTCTCCCACAAGGTGCTGCTGGAGCAGTGGGCTGCAAGCTGCTCACCAGGCATGAGGGGATCCCCAGTACACTGCATCTTCTTCTATATCCCCCAGTATTATTATTATTTTTTAATTCAGGAGTTTGAACTACAAAGGTGATACTGGCTATTGTCACAATTCAAACAATGCATAGAAAGTGCTACAGAGAAATAACAATCTCCTGCCCCCTTTTACTCTTACAGTGGCCCATTAAGTGTCTGGGCACCTGCTGCTCATGGCCAGGGCAGGATGGGACCTTAGCAAGGCCAAAGTTTCTACACAGGACTCTGCAGAGCACACAAGGCCCAGCACAGCCTAAAGGGACTGGTCCTGAGGCAAGGCCCAGTAGGGAGAGCCCCAGTTTCTGAGCAGCTCTGTTTCTTGCATGACAAGGGCTGTATCTGATTACTCATGCAAAGGCTGCCTCTGCTAAGCCTAAATCTGCCGTCCTAAGATGCCCCCTCCACTTACCGAGAGCCAAGTTAAGACCCAACCCCTTAGCATGGCTTGTGAGGAAGGATCTCAGCCTCCTAAATCTTTCCTCACCAGAGCCCAAAGCCTAAAATGTTAGCCACAGTATACTTCTTTTAGTGATTAGCAATTGTTTCTTTGTATTCTCTGCTCATTTAAAAAATTTTAGCCGGCAACATAGGATCCTAATGATATAATTAATAATGTGAAATAGGAAGTAAAGGGCTAAAGGTGTAAGGAAAGTGGGAAGGGTGGGGGAAAGGTAATAAGGGAGAGGAAAAAAAATATGAGAAACTGAAAAAATGGAAATAAAGTGTTTGTAAATGGGGAGGGGAGGAAGGGGTAAAGGGAGGGCAGGGACAAGGGGAAAAATGAGAATCAAGACCTATTATGTAAAGGTACAGAATCCCAATGATGAATGTAATTGTATTGTATACCTAGATTGTACCAATAACCTCAATAAAAAGAAAAAAAAATTTTAGCCGGGCGTGGTGGTGCATGCCTATAATCCCAGCTCTTGGGAGGCTGAAGCAGGAGGATCGCTGTGAGTTCAAGACCAGCCTGGGCTACATAATGAGTTCCAGGTCAGTCTCAACTACATAGTGAAACCCTGTCTCAAAAAGGCAAATAAATAAATAAATAAATATAAAAAACTTTAAAAAATTGTGATAAAATATACATGACACAAAATTTGCCATTTTAATGTCTGTCTGTTTGTTTTTCCAGAGTATGGATGTGACACTGGGGCTTGAAACTAGGACTTTCTTACTAAGCTACATCACCAACCCCTTTTAATTTTTAAAATTTTGAGACAGGGTCCCGCTAAATTGCTCAAGCTAAACTCAAACTTGTGATCCTCCTGCCTCAACTTCCTAGGTGCTGGAATTACAAGTGTGTGCCACCATGCCTGGCACTGCAACCATTTTTAAGCATACATTTCAGTGGCATTAAGTACATTCAAGTTATTGTGAAACTATCTGTTATCCCTCTCCGGAAGTTTTTTATCATCCCAAACCAAAACTCTACCCATAAAAACACAGCTCCCCATTTTCCACTCCCTTTAGCCTCTGGCGGCCATTCTTCTTCTTCTGTCTCTAGGGAGCTGACTACACTTGGGGCCTTGTGTAAGTGCAATCATACAGTACAGTGTTTGTCTTTTCATGACTGCTGTTCCCCACTTAATGTAAGTCTTCAAAGTTCATCAAGGGTATGGAATGTGCAAGGACTTTCTGCCTCTTCAAGGTTCTGTAATAGTCCATTGCATGGATAGAACACATTGTAGATCCCTTTGTCTGTCAGTGGGCACTTGGGTTGCTTCCACCTTTGGGCTATGAGTACAGGTATGCACCTGCCTACTTTTAAGTCTGATTTCTATGACCATGTGTGGCCCACCATCCACTGTGGGTGGTTCTTTTTCTATCAGTCTGTGCTACCTCAGCTCACTGTGGTCTCCCTCTCCAAAACCTGTGACTCTCTCATCTCTCAGGCGAGCTGGCACAGGAAGAGAACATCCAGGTGCCTGTGAATTTGCTTTGAGAACTTCTCTCAGGTGAGGCAAAGTGTGGCCTCCTCTTCTGACTACACCTTGCCTTTGCTTTTCGCCAGAAAGGCCGCACAATTGCTCCAGGCTAACTTACCACCCAGAATTTACATGCAGAAACAGAGCATTAAAGATAGCAGGCCAGGGATTTAGCTCAGCGGTGCTGCTGCCTGCCTCACAAGTGCAAAGTCCCAAGTTCGATCCCTGATACAAACAAAACAAAACAAAACAAAAAAAACCAGAGAGAAGAAAAATTAGCCCTCAAATGATCACCAGATGAGGAAATGGGAGTGATGCTGTTCCCAACTCTTACCCTCGCTTCTTTTTTCTTTCTTCTTTTTTTTGCTTTTGCAAAAAGCTTCAAAAGGGTTAAAGACTTTGCCATGAGGTGGGATAAACTTCTCAAATCTTCGGTCTGCTTGATTGTCCTGACACCCGCTCTGTGTGGGATGCCCTGGCTCCTTTGTTGATTATAATGGCACATCTTCATTATTGTTCCACTACTTCTTTTTTTAAAAAACGCCCTAATCTTTCTCTGGTGCCAGTGACTGCTATGATGCAGGGATGTTTTATTTCTCTCCCCTCTGTCCTTGCCTAACCCTCTATTGTTGCCATAGTCACGATGAGCGATAGCACTGTGCAGGGCCGTTTTTTACTGTACCGCCCCGAGCTTATTGTTTAAATCTGTATTATCCCACTTTTCTGAAGATTTACATTTTTAATGGCTCATTTATGTAATCCCATAAATAAAGTAGCGAAAAAAGCATCCCACACAAATGAGTGAATCAGAGTTTGAAAAAGACTCCTGAAGCAGGTCACTCAGGGTCTCAGCTGCGGAGCCTTGATTGGTGCGGCCGGTGTTAGCCAGGGTGGTAGTGGGCTTAAGACCACCCAGTCAGCACCAAAATGGGGCATTACCAAGGAATAGCAGGATGGTGCTGGAGTTCAATCTTCCCTATTTATCAGAGAACACAGTTCTACTGCAAAATCCATTTCAGTCTAAGACTCATTTACCTTATTGCTTCGACAGCTGCACCTCTCTCTCTGGCAGAGAAGTTTCTACGATTGGCTTTTTCGCTCCTAGCAGCTGATGTTTCCCCCACCCCTCCTTTCTTCTTCTTCTTAACCAATATATTCCTGGGGCTGCTAAATTCTCTCTAAAGAGCCTGTGAATTCGAGCACCTGCCTCAAGAATGTATTTGACACACTGAACAGACATATAGTTTGAACAATTCACTGTTGGGCCTCCCTCCACCAGTTTCTCTCTTCATCCTCCCTCTGGCCCTGCATGAAAAGCTTTAGTGAACCTCTGCTTCTTTGGGGAAGTTTGTACTAATTAAGCACAAATGAAGAAAATGGCCAAAATATAACTGAATCAGCACATGTCTAACACGCTCTCCCAGGTCTCTGCCCAGCTTAGAGGCAAAGCCATGAATCACTCTTATCCAATTTGGCAGACTGTTGGGCTCCGGGAGACTTGTTTAACAGTTACTATTTAAAGCTGTCACTTGAAACATTTCTGCTTTAGGATCTTATAGTAAAGCGTGACCATGGGATCGGAGTCCTCTGTCAGTATCTGTCTCTTGCTGCCCTGCATCTTTGCAGCAGCCTGTGTGCATGACTGTCAATCAGAAAGGCACAGTTGATAGTCTGCAAGTGGTCTGGACACCAGGCGTAGAAAAACAGAATTGTAAAGTACTCGAAATGCACATGAGCATCACAATATACCAAATGAAGTCAGCATCAAATTGATTAAAACAGTAGTCCTGAAAGGGGAAGATCTTCAAGCCTCAGCTTTTTTATATTCTAGCCAGGAAAAGTGCTATCTAAACTTTGCAACATGACAATTTTAAAATCCATAACCACTACCTCAGTATTTCATGTGAAAGAGAAGTGAATTTTTCTCTTACATCTTCCCAGAGGGAAAAATATTTTGTAAATTATAGGATTGGTAGTCTGTTTTCCCCAAAGAAAGTGGCAGACTGGTATCCCCATCACCTGAAACAATGCCTTGCATGTGACAAGGGCTGAATGAAGGAAGATCCTGTCAGAGCCTTAATGAGGTCCTCTGTGAACCCCATCTCTTGGATGTGGTCATGAAAGCTTGTGAACACCTTTCATGAAGTATAAAGAATTGTGAGTGTTTTGGTTTTGCTTTTGCTGTGTGGGGACTGAACCCAGAGCCTAGTGCATGCTAGACATGTACTCTCCCAGTGAGCTACACCCCCAGCCTTATGGAGCATAAGAAGAATGACCTAAATGTGAGTTAGTGTGCATGGTGATGATTGTTTTCAGTAGAAGGGACAGAAGCTAGTCTTTTCATTAGTTTCTGTCTTCTACAGTATTTTCTTTGGGAAACGTTAAACATCACTAATTGTGTTACTTTATTTCCTTAAAAGAAGCTGGGTATGGTGGTACACACCTGTAATCTCAGTACTGGAGGGTCTGGGGCAGGAGGATTGCAGGTTCCAGCACAACTTAGGCATTAGTTACTTAAGCAAGACCCTGACTCAAAATAGAACACAACAAAACTTTAAAGCCAGAGTAGGGAGCTCTAGGGATGTATCTCAGTGCAAAGGCCCTGAGTTCAATCCTCAGAACCACCCCCACATACACATGTACAAGGACAGAAGGAATCTCCATTAATTTCTGGCTTCCTTCTGCCAAATGTGATGCTATTTCTTTTTCTTTTCACTTAATTATTGGAGATGGATTTACCCTAAGTCATTTAGAAGGCTTGATTGATTCCATGGTCCAACAGTGATCATTGCCTGAGGCTAAAAGTCGAGTTTCAGGCCAAGTTACAGAATTGTGTCATTTTTCAAAAAAACTATATTTATGAGGATTGAATCCATGGTTGTGATCTCCTTACAGTGAGTTGTGACTAGTAAAGCAAAATTACCTTAGTCTATAGAAAACTAACACGTTAAATTTTGAATGTGTGCAAAAATGGTTAATCTAAGGACAATCATATTCATCTCTACGCCCTCCCACAGAGCACTTCTAACCAGATGTGTGGAAGACCTGGTGGCTTTCCTACATAACAAGCCATCTCCAGCAGCTGCCATCTGGATATCACCTAATTCAGTTCCAGTCTGACTCTGCCTACATGGAGATAGCACCAAATCCCACCGATGGAGGGAGGGCTCAGCCCCACAGGATTGCTCCCCACTTCAGATACTATTTGCCAGACCCAAGTAAATTTACTTGTGCTCTGATTGGCTATAAATTGAGGTTCCCAACACCCCCGCCCCCACCAGGTTCAGTTAATTTACTAGAATAACTCACAGAACTCAAGGAAACACATTTAATGAGTTCAAGAACAAATATCAAAAAAGAAAAAAATGGAAACAAAGTCTTTGTAAATAGGGAAGAGTGAAGGGGCTGAAGCGAAGAGTAGGGGAGTGGGGAAACAATAAGAACTAAGATACATCATCTAAAGGTACAAAATCCCAATGATGAATGTAACTGTATTGTTTACTTAAATGTACTAATAAACTTAATTTTTTTAAAAAAGGATATTGCAAAGGATGCAGATGAAGAGATGCACAGGGCAGGTATGGAGTGCAGGGCTCCCATCCCCACTCCTCCAGGTGTCTAGCAAACTCTGCTTTGCAACCTGGAAGCTTATCAAATCTCATGTAAGAGTTTTCAAGCTGAGCGTATGGTGGTGCATGTCTGTACTGTTAGCATCTGGGAGTCTGAGGCAGGTGGATCGTCACCATGTTCAAGGCTAGCCTGGGCTACATAGTGAGTTCAAGGCCAGCCTGAACTACATAGTGAGACTCTGTCTCAACAAACAAACACACGAATTTAAATCAAGCAAAATCTCCAGCCAAATTGTCTCTTCCCAGTGATCAGAGGATGGTGCCGGAAACTGATGATGCTAGAAAATTCAATCCTCCAATCATTCAGTCTTCCTTGGAAGAAATCCTCAGGCTGTCTAGAGAACCCATCCTATCACTATATTAGAATAAACTCAATGTAATCAAAATCAGTTTATTATGACCAGCAGAAGATATTTCTGTTGCTTGGGAAATTCCAAGAGTCTCCAATGCTTTATGCCAGGAACAAGGGATATAGACAGATTAAATGTATTTATTACACCACAAATAACTTGGGAAGGTTGTCACATAGAATTGAACACAAATGAGAGACAGAAACCAGAGCCTAGGGCTTTAGGATCATTTCCCTTACAAGGTCAATAGCATTGCCAGGCATGGTGGCACACGCCTGAAATTACACCTGGGTGTCTGAGGCAGGAGCATCCTGGAGAATTCAAGGCCAGGCTGGACTACATAGAAAGGCTCTGTTTCAAACAACAACAGAGGTCTTTGTGCCTCATTTCTTTTCTTATTTCCAAGCCACCCAAGTCTTCTGTCACCACAGAGCAGGGCTGGTGAATCTTTTAGAGCTTTCAATGATATAAACAGCCCACTGTGGTATGCATGCCATAGATTCACCACCACTGCCATAGGGATTCTTACCATCCTATTGTTGTATAGTTACCTAAAGCTGTGGTTTTCAAACTTTCGTTCACTCCAACCTACAGTAAGAATTGAATTCACTATACACACATGCTCACAGAAATTATGAGAAATAATTTTATGAAACAATGTTTATCTAAGGTTTATCAGATAGTCTCTTATATTCTCTATTCAGTTATATGCATTCTCTTTTCAGTTGTTTTAAAGCTCAATCTTGATCCAGTAAATTGAATTGTAACCTACTAAGTTGCCTTCTTGCTGTATGTGAAATATGGCCTTCTCAAGGACTTCTTAGGTGGACTTGCTAAATTTCTACTCCACTTCAATCTTGTTTATCTTTGAGAACAGGATATCTTTAGGCCAGAATGAAGACCTGTAGGTCCCTCTTCAGGGAAACCAGCAGGAACTCTTTGGATCAAAGGTTGCTGCCAGAGTGACTACCAGACAACCTCTGACTTCATTATAATCCTCTCTGCATGCCAAATGACACACCCTCTACTGTCATGACAGTTGGCAATTGCCATGATGCTGACCAGAAAGAACCATCAAAAGAACAAAATGAGGCGATGCTCAAATTCCCAGAAAATCTCCACCTTTCCTTGCAAAAGACACAAACATGTCTCCCCTTTACAAGGCAATCCCTTCCTTCACTTCTTTCACCCTATATCTGTAACCTCCCAAGCTGCAATGGGTGGAGGAGTTGATTAGTAAGTTTTATCTTCCACTTCTATTCTTTCCAAGAATAAAAATCTCCACAGCTCAATTAGTGTTTGGTCTTGTTGTTTCCACAATTCCAAGAGGATAAAAGGGCTTTTGAGGGTCAGAAATTGATAATGTAAGGACACCAGTCTTACTGTTTCTCTTGGAGACGAAACCCCTTCCACATGTCCCACACTCCCTGTTGACCTGCCAGACTCTTTCATCTTCCTTTCAACCTCTCAACTCCTTTACCATCAGTAATTCCTCCTTATCATTGTCATCTACCAATCTCCCCCATCACTCCCCCTTATTTGTTTAATTTTGTGGCCCCTGAAGCGCTGTTTTTCTCTCCATCAGAATTCCTGCATCATGGGGAGTAATTCTAACATCCATGAGATGATCCATTCAACATGGTGACCTCTTGGTTTCTCCACGTGTCCACTACCTGCTAAAGCACACTTCCTACTCACTACCCACCTCCCCTGCAGTAGGTCACTTGTTTTACTGCCCCCATCTAATCTCTTCCACCCCATCAGGTCCTCTAGTTTTCAGACTTTAATTCTTCTCTGTCAGTCTTTCCTGCCATGACCTCATACAAGGGAGAGTCTCCCATAGAGTTGCCCGGGGGGAAAAGTAAACTACAGTTAGAGCACCTTTCTCTGGACTGGTTCCTGAGCAGCTGAATGTGACTTCAAGAAAGCACACATCATATGGATCATCCTCACTTTAAATTTACTCACACAGGCACTGTCCAGCCATCTTACTCCTGGTCTCCACCAAATTAGGTGTCTGCTTTCCAAGGTGACTAGTTCACACATTTTCCACTTTATTCTCAACCCCTAGTCAGACACACACTCCAACCCAACTATTGACCTCTGTTAAATAATTCTGCACTGGGCCTGATGGACCGGGTTAAGACCCAAATGGAGTCCCCTACACTAAATTTTCGTATCACCAAATTCAAATCAAGCTTTTTCTATGACCTGGTGAGAAATCAGGATTAGAACAATAATAGTCAATTTTCCTAAATAGGCTAGTTTCTTTTTCTTTTATGTTTAATAAGCCAATTGCAATAGGCATAATAGTTAAGTTCCCTCTGCTTTAAACCTTACACAAAAAAGGAAATCTGATGTTTGCCAATCAGTTCTTGCAAGGAAAGTAACTTGGGGTGGTGTTGATATATTTATTTATTAAAAATTGTATTGCAATATGTAATACTTAATGAATATATTCAGCAAGGAGTTTTGGTCGATATACAAACTTTGAAATGACCAGTCTTTTTCTTTGTTTCTGTTTTCTCCAACCATTCTCTGTCTATAAAACAAAACTCCTCTGCTCTGCTCATTGGCACACATAGCCTACTTTATGGAATAAATTCTTATGCTGGATTCTAGAATCACAAGTAAAGCCAATTAAGATAATTAAACTAAATTTTGTATCTATTGCTGATTTTCCCCCTGAGACAGGGTTTCACTATGATACCCAGGCTGGTCCCCAACTCCTGGAGTCAAATGATCCTCCTATTTCAGTCACCCCAGTAGGTGTTGTCACAGTGCCTGGCTTCTATTGAGATTTTTAACTGAAACAAATTTTCCTGCCAAATGGTAGTTTCCTATTCCCATCATTCTTTCTACATTCTGACACTTTCCAAACAATGTAGCATTTTAAAATCCAATAAAATGACAAAGTTGATCAATTATTTGCAATATTCTTGAACCTATCTGACTACATGTCCAGCTCTGCCAGCCTGTCAGAGAGCAGAGCACCGGCATCCTTTTCAGCAATTCAAGTGTGGCTCTCAGTCCTGAGCACATTATCTTCCTAAACCCAAGGACAGAGCTCCTTCTTTCTCATTCAACTGCAATTTGTTGGATTTCTGTGATTTTGTTGTCATTGTTTGGGGGAAGGAGGAAGAGGAGTCAGAGTCTACAGGAACAACCAAAGTAAAGGCAGAGTCAAATCGGAGTTAGAGTGAACCAAGTTTTAATTCTTTCTATAGTTTAAATATTAAACTCAGCCAAAGAATGAACTTAATAAGAATCAAAGAACTTATAAAAGGGATAGAATTCATAGTGTAGAGTTTCTCCTAGGTAATTTATTCTATATTTATATTGAAAAGTTGCTGATTTTCCAGGTGTATTGGCACACACCTGTACTCCTAGCTACTAGAGGAGCTAAAACAGGAGGACTGAAAGTTCAAGGCCAGCCTGTGCAACCTAGCTGGATGATGTCTCAAAAGAAAAATTTAAAAGGGGCTGGGGAGCATGCCTGGCATGCTCAGGACCCTGAGTTCATTACCTAAATAGTCATTAATAGGTAGATGTCATTAGTAGTGTTTTAAAACTTTGGACTGAACTGGTTAGATCTTGTTAACCCACTGAAATAATATGCAACTTTATATTATTTTTTGTAGTGCTGGGGATGAACCCAGAACTTTATGCATGCCAGATTAGCACTCTACCACCAAGCAATACCTTCATCTCCTCATTAATAATTTTAAAGATGTCTTTATTTACAACCTTGCTCTGCTCTTTGATTCTTTATTTCATGTAGAGAAACAATTAGAAATACAATCTAAAAGAAAGTTACAAACAATGAATCGAATCTACATTTTTTTTGCATGGAAGTGTTTTAGAAAAATGTGATTGTATTCTGGACATATTTTTATTCATATTCCAGACATTTTTCATCTATTAAATACCTTTTAAGAGGTTTCTACAGAGAAGTGGCTGTTTCATCTCTCCTATTTAAAATAGCCTCCTAAAGCCATTATTTAGCTGACCATGTAGTGAAGTTATTTGAATGATTACTGTAAAACAGGATTTAAGAGGAAAATAAATGAAAGGAGAAAAGTAATTTCAGGATCATTTCAAAGCTTTAAACACATAGGGCTGGGTGTCATGACACAATTATTCTCTCTTGCCTTTAGACATGGGAAGAGTAGATGGATTTCCTTTGAAAATAGGAGTTCCTTCTACATCAGCACTCTGGTCAAAGTAAACACCCAGCTGAAGATTATGTTTGAGAAGCTGCTTACAATCAGTGTGAAAGCATTAACCAGGAAAGGAGCTGGGATGCAAATGCCACACAGGACTTGTGTATAGTGTAGATGTCCTATATTGTTGGGCCATCTATGGCCAGAATCTGCACTCATCTGCAAGGATATCCTGCACCTTATGCATTTTATGGCTCTCCTGAAAAAACAATTATGATAAGAGCTACCCTGAATGAATAAAACAAGCAATGCAATTGGAAACCAGTGTGCAGACAAACCCTGTTTGTTGGGAGAAATGCCACCCCCTCCTGCTACATTATTCCATTGATGGAAAAAACATTTACATCTCCTTTGTTAGCTAGTTTTCTGTAGAAATTTTATAATCACTGGGCAACTCTATTACACTTTTCTCTCAGGAGCGATTTGTGTAGCTAGAACCACATTTTTATTCTACAGCCAAAAAGGAAAAAAATTTGTTTTTTTGAAACTTTAGTCTATCATACATCAAACCTGTCAAGCTTTTTCATTAGAGTTCATGGTTTTTAAGCTCATTGTAAATAACTCAAATTGATTTTACAAAAGAGGGGGGGAAGTCTTGCTCCAATGTTGGGCATTACAAACTGTAATAATGTCCCTTGTCAAATGGGATTTTTCAAGTGGCTTTTTAAAGAGAGGGGAAAAGGATTTAGCTAAATAAAAATATTTTGAGATCAAAAGCAATGGTATACTTTGAATGTGAGCTGATTTGTTTTCTTTTAAATCTAGAAGTTTTTGCACAGTATTTTTTTTTTTTAAATTTAGTAGCTATGTTTATCAAGAGATGTATGTTGGATTTAATGGTCTGTAGTCCCTAAGATTTACTTGGAGAAGATAGCAAGTGGCTTTCATTTGCATCTCAACAATAAGAAGATCCATACATTTGCTGATAGCTCTGTAAATATTGTCAAAGTTAGCAGTCCCTTGGACTCTCCTTTTCCAGAGTAATGAATAAGCCACTTCCCCCACCTCTAATGGAACAAGGTCAATACAGCAGGTCCCTTTGCATCATCACTGGTCAGTCATGGGAGCAGAGCCACAGTGAGTGATATGGAATAAGAGAATTTCTCAGTGGTGGAAGCTAGTGAATGACTAGGGAAAGACAGTGCCCCTGTGCTGCTATAGGTCAGCCAAGCCAGCAGTCAGGAAAGTTGCTGGATAAGCAAGACAAACTAGAATGTGCAGGGACACACCACAACCTAGAAGGACAGACTATGCTCCCCACTGCTACTAACTTTCATGGCTGGGTTAACTAACTAAAGCAGCATTCTCCTTACTGAGCTGCACCTTGCTGGCCCCAGGCTGAAATAAATGGTCAGGGGGAAGCTGGCAGAATCTCAGCTGCTCTCTTATGACCACAAGGTGGCCAGCAACCTGTGCATGAGCTATAGTGATGCCTCTGTCTTGCACCAGTCCTTGGAGCTTGTAGATGTTGCTCACCCTCACCTTTCAAGTCATGCCAAATTTTCCCTTTGGCCAACTCCAACCTGGAATCATATATAGGACAGGAATTCTAGGAAACAGTTCTTGCTGAACCAGGGGGATCCCCTCCAAAACTATATCTGCTATGTTCCTCCAATCTTGCCAGTCATGTGAGTTTTCCTTTCCTTTTTCCCTGAGAAATTTCTGATATTGCTGATTGTTGGGCTGTGAAGAGACCTCTCAAGTTTTGTCCCACTGAGACCATGTTGGTGTTCCTCTTCAAATGGCATAATCAGGACAGGTTCCAGATTTCAGATACTTACAGCTTACTTTGGAAGGATTTATAATCAACTTTACCTTAAGGGCTCCATAATAAATATTTGCAAAAGTTTTAATATAAACCCCACATCAAGTATTCTTTCACGAAACTTTTCCTACTACCCAGCTAACTGTGTGGTTCTTTCCTCTTCTACATGAAAACCTGTTTCCTACCACTGAACTTGGTCCACTTTATTAGTCATTTCCCAACTTGCCTCTTAAAATGCAGGGTACTGATGTCAGAGACCCTGTGTTATTCATCTTCGTTTCCCCCTCTTCTCCCTCCTGCTCAATGCTACCTCTGCACTGATACTATGTACATAGCAGATGCTCAGCAAATGTTTGTTTAGCACATTAATGCAATGTTGTAATTTATATTCCTTGTTCTTTACTTTCATGTTGGATTCTACTAGACTAAGCAATGATTAACTGCAGCTTGAGTGTATGGCTTCCTTTTGTAGGATTCCTATGTTTTCACACATCCTGTCAAGGGTTCCTACTTGTATTATACCCTGGACTCTATCAGAGAATAAACCTTTTCTATCACTCTGGAGCTCATTCATGGTGGACAAACATTGTTAATAAACTATGGTAGATGAAAAATAATCAAGATATACAATTCTATGTAAATATCACTGCAATTATTAAAAAGAGCCATGGTAGGGTAAATAGTGGCCCCAAAGATATTCGGGTGACAATCCTTGCAACCTTGAATTTTATTGTATATGTGCTTTATAGATGTAATTATGTTAAGGACTTAGTGGGGAGAGTTAGCATGGCTTATCCAGGTAAGCCTTAAATATAATGACAAGTGTCCTTATAAGAAACATGAGGAGATCTGGCTATAGAAAAGGGAAATTAATGGGATGATAGAAGCCAGGATTGATGTGATCCTTTTAGAACTTCATTAAAATTAATACAGTTTTAGTCCTCATCAGGAAAAATAGAGAGTAGACAAAGTCTGTCAGTATCAGGAAAGAGAAGTGAAATCACTCCAGACTGTATAGATAGTAAAAGTATAATAAGGAAACAATAATAGACAGCTTTAGGCCAATAAATTTGAAAAATCAGCAAAGCTTACTCAAGAAAAAACCAGTGATCTGAAGATCTCTTACTTTGGTTAAGTTGAACTCTTAGTTGGTTAAGTTGAACCTCTCCTTGAGAAAAACTCCCATCTGAAATTCCTTCACTGATGAATTAAAAAAAAGAAATAATACCAAATTCTGTTAATGAAACCTAGGGTAAGCCTAGCAAGCACTCTACCTGAGTTATAACCTCAGGTTTCCTCCTTGATTTCTAATGTCATCCCTGTCATACATTGTTTCCTTACAGGGAAAAGTCTTTTTCTGGACCCTGTTCTGTTAGTCTGCATAAGTCTGCACAGGTTCAGACTGTGCTTAACACTAAAGCTTAATAAGCAAAATCTTCATCTCTCATATGGCAAAATTGTCTTGGTTTTTCTGGTTTAGAGTTTTCGTGTTAATTTTTGGAGCATAACTCTATTATGAAAAATTGGGGAGGAGTTTGCCAATTTATACTAAAACTTCTGGTGGCTCTCAGTCCTAGTAGTGGTTACATGATTGTATATATCTGTCAAAGCTTGGTAAACTTTACTGTACATTTTATTTTCTATTATTATTGTGGTGGTGGTGGTGGTGCTGGATATCAAACCCTGTGTCTTGCCCATGCTAGGTAAGCACTCTGCTACTGAGCGATAGCTTCTTCTGTAAACTTTAAAAAGTGAATTGTATTGTATGTAAATTATTAATCAATAAATTGACCCTAAAAAGGTCAGATATTCTTGAAAAAGCAGAAAAAGCATTTGACAATATTCAACACTCATTCATGATAAAAACTCTACAGAAAATTGGAATAGATGGTCTTTATCTTAGCTTGATAAAGTCTATCTATGAAAAAATCAACAGCCAATGTCATGCTAAATGGTCAAAAACTGAAAACCTTCACTCTAAAATCAAGAACAAGACAAGAATATCCACTATTACCACTCCTGTTTAATATAGTTTTGGGAACATTAGCCACAGCAATTAGACAAGAGAAAGAAATAAAAGTAATAAAGATAGGAAAGGAAGAAATAAAACTGTCATTATTTGCTGATGATATGATACTCTACATTGAAGACCCCAAAAAACTCCACCAAAAAGACTTCGAGACTCAAATGACAGATTCAGTAAAGCAGCTAGATACAAGGTCAACACTCAAAAATCAATAGCCCTCTTGTAGACAAATAACAGACTGGGAGTAAAATTAGGGAAACAATCCCTTTTACAATAGTATCCAAAAAATTGAAATACCTAGGAATCAGTCTAACAAAGGAAACAAAAGACCTCTACATTGAGAACTACAACACTCCGAAAAAAGAGATTGAAGAGGACATAAGAAAATGGAAAGACATCCCTTGTTCCTGGGTAGAAAGAATCAATATAGTGAAAGTGGCCACACTTTCAAAACTGCTATACAGATTCAATGCAATTCCTATTGAGATCCCAACAGTATGTTCCACAGAACTAGAGAAAACAATCCAAAAATTCATTTAGAGCCAGAAGAGACCTAGAATAGCAAAAGCAATTCTAGGCGTCAGAGTCAAGAAACAGACCTGAGGATCAATGGAATACATTAGAAGATGCAGAAACAACACCAGACATACTCAGCTACCTCATCTTTGTTAAAGGAATCAACCGTCCTCACTGGAGGAAAGATAGCCTCTTTAATAAATGGTGTTGGGAAAACTGTATTTCAACTTATCAAAGATTAAAACTAGATCCATATCTTTCACCATGCAGTAAACTAAAATCCAAGTGAATTAAAGATATAAATACTAAAACAGAAATACTAAACTTTCTGGAAGATAAGTTAGGTAGAACTCTTGACAATATCGGCATAGGAAAAGACTTTATGAACAAATCCTCAGTAGCACGGGATCTAGCACAAAGAATCAACAGTTGGGATCTCATCTTTTTAAAAAGTTTCTGCATTGCCAGAGAAATCACAAGTAGAGCTAAGAGACAAATAAGGATCAAAATGTATAATTGATACAGTGTAATAGGAAGAAAAGGTCTAAAAGAGTAGAGGAAGAGGGAGGGATAGGGAAAAGGTAAAAAGGGAAAAGAAAAAAAATATGTAAAAAATATGTAAACGTCCTTGTAAACAGGGAAGAGTGGAGGAGGTGAAGGGAGGGCTTGGAAATGGGGAAAAATAAGAACCAAGATAAGGTACAAGATCTCAATGATTTATGTAACTGTATTGTATACCTAAAATGTACCAATAAAATTCATAAAGATAAAAAGAATACGTACTATCATGCTTCCTCCTAGCATTTAAAAAAATATTCATTTATTAAAATAATTGTGCTCCAGGGAAAAGGAAATATCCAGGCTTTCTAGGAATTCTGAATAGCTAGTTCTCTGGGGCCCAGAATTCCACTGTGGCTGACTGGTCAGAAAAGGGGTTTATAGCAGTGTGATAAATGAAATTTTGCTAAGTCCTTCTCACAGCTGGTCCATTGGATCCATGTACTTGTCTGATGGTTATTTATCCTGCGTATGAATGAATACTCGGAATAGACAAACCTCAAAATTAATGCAATTACCACATGGCTTTCTGACCCAGAGTCAGAATTATCGTGATAGAAATGTCTTTGTGTCTTAAAATAAACAAGAAGTGATACCGATTCCCTATGTGGTGTCTCAAAGATGAATGCAACCATCAGAGATTTGAAAGGTGCAGGGGTAGTGATTCCTATCAATGTGCATTTCATTTACCTGTTTGGTTTATGCTTCAAAGACTAATGGGTCTCAGAGAATGTGAGTGGGGCTGAGGACGCACGCTTACTTGGCATCCACAAAGTCCTGGGTTCGATCCCTAGAACTGCCAAGAAAAAAATTTTAAAATGAGAATGGATGAACATACAGTTAATAAAGTGATATCTACAAAAAGCTGCTGTCCCACGTGCAGTTTCTTCACTAGAGTAAAACCATTTGGCAGGTGATATTTACCTATTAATTTGAAAATATCATTTTCTTCTAACTTTCCCTAAGCAAAGATCAACGAAACAGTTTTTGCTTACCTGGCTATACCTTGTCTCTTCATTGCAGTCAAATTTATAAAGACTACAGCACTACTGTTCCATACCATTCACGATGGTTTGCTATACCCAACTGACAGGTGAGGCAGATCCTCCTAAGCAAAACTCTGCTGGTAGGGCTGGGGATTTAGCTCAGCGGTTCGGTGGCCTGCCTTGCAAGCGCAAGGACCCGAGTTCAATCCCTGGTACCAGAAAAAACAACAACAAAAAAAAACAACTCTGCTGGTGGTTTAGAGGCCTGGTGATGCACACATGAATCAGAGGGTGGTAATTCACCCTTTATAAAATTTGGACACCACCAGATCTGCAAATTTTCTAGGAGTTCTTAGGTCTAGCATGGTAGGATTTTTTAAAAATGCGACTTTTACTGTTTATTAGGAAACATATTCACGTAGATATCACTGGGGGGAAGATTCCCATTAGTCTATAGCTGGATGACTACATAGTTTCTTTTAGGTCCCTTTTTTCCCTTTCTGAAATATATATATATATTTGGGGGGGTGGTACCAGGGATCGAACTCAGGACCTTGCACTTTCCAGGCAGGTGCAGCACCACTGAGCTACATCCCTGGCAACTATATTGAGGGAGAGTTGACATACAATTTCACAAATTTAAAATGTAAAACTTTGTAAGTTTTGATTTATATATACAGATAGATAGATAAATAGATAGATAGATAGATAGATACTTGTAAAACCAACACCACAATCAAGATAATGAACATACAAATCTAGAACTCCTAGCTTTTCATCATTCTTTTGAAGTTCTTGAGGTTGAATCTGAGGCCTTCCACTTGGCTACATCTTCAACTCCCACTTTTATTCATTTTTTTGAGACACTGTATCCCAAAGTTGTTGCTGCCCAGACTGGGTTGGAACTTGGGATTCTCCTGCTTTGGCTACCTTGTGTACTGGGGTTACAAGTGTGTGACACCATGCCCGGCTCCTCATTCCCTCTTATCCATGCCTTCCTGTCCTTCACTGAAACTCCTATCCATAGGGGACCATTGATATGCTTTTCGTCACTGTAGGTAAGTTTGCATTTTCTAAAATTTTATGTGAGTAGAAGCAAAACCTTTGTAGTTTTTTTGTGTGACTTCTTTCACTCAGCATATTTATTTTGATTTTGTCTTATTTTTATTTTGGTACTGGCGATCAAACTCTGGTCTCTGTGCTTGCAAAGCAGGCGCTGGAACCACTGAGCTAAATCCCTGGCCCCCTAGTATAATTGTTTTGAAAATGATCCACATTTATCCATGTGATTCATATTATGTGAGTCATTACTAAATTATTGTTATTACTAAATATATTTAATTGAATAGCTATATCATGTGATTACCTACTCATTTTTTGATGGACATTGGGCTAATGCCTAGTCTTTTGCTATTATAAGCAAAGATGCCAAGAATGTTTATGAATAAATATTTGTATAGACATCTGATTTCATTGTGGTTGGGTAAAATGCTGATAAGTGGAATGGTTGGATCATATGGTAAGTATATGTTCTACTTTTCATGAGCATGCCAAACTGCTTTACAGGATAGTTGTACAATTTCACATTCTTATAATCTGTGTATGGGCACTGCAGTTGCTCTACATCTTCACCAACATTGGGAATGGTCACTGTTTAATTTTATGCATACTAATTGATATGTATAATAAATCTTTTCTCACCTCCTCTCCTTCCAGAACTCCAATCACATATATGCTTCTGTGCCTAATGGTACCCCATGTTCCTCTGAGGCTCTGCTCATTTTTCTTCATTTCTTTGGATTGTATAATTTCTACCAATCTTCAAGTTTGCTAATTTTTTCCTCCTTGAGCTCCTCTAGTAAAGTTTTCATTTTATTATACTTTCCAGAATTTCTCTTTCTTTTTAAATAAGTTGTATCTCTTTCCTAATACTGCCTATTCTTTTTTTTTTTCTTAATTGTTTTTGCTTCACTAGGTCCTTTGCATTTCCATGTAAATGCTGGAAGGGGCTTGAAAAAAACCAGCTGTTTTTGAGTGGGATTGAATTGGAAGGTTGAAGGTATTAGCTCAGGGTAGTCAGGTGAGGCCTTGGGTTTGATCTCCAGCACAGAGAATAAAATGGAGAAGACTGCACTGAATTTGTATATTTGTTTTTGGAGAATGACACCATAAAATTGTTTAATCTTCTAATTTATGAACATGGACCATTTATCCATTTATTTAGGTCTTTTTTAATATTTGCAAAATCTTAGCCATATTTTGTAGTTTCAGTGTGTGGGTGTTACAGATTTTTTAAGTCAAATACTTTCCACAACACTTGAGATCAAAACCATAGCAACTGGGAAAATAATTTTATTTTATTTATTTACATTTTTGGTAATAGGGAATCAAACTCAAGACCTTGTGCTTTGCAAGGCAGATGGCAGAACCACTGAGCTAAACCTCCAGCCCTAGGTAAAGAATTTCAGCTTGACAGTTATTTTTTTCTTTAAACTTTAAATGCATTTGTCTTCTAGCTTCCATTGTCTGTGATAGGATGTTTTTAGCCTTGCCATTGTTTCTTTGGCTGTACTGTCTTCTTTCTTTGGCTGCTTTTGATTTTTTTTCCTCATTGAGTTTATTGGTACATTTTAGGTACACAGTACAGTTACATTCATTATTGGGATTTTGTACCTTTACATGACAGGTCTTGGTTCTCATTTTTTCCCCTTATCCCTGCCCACCCTTCACCGCCTCCTCCCTTCCCTATTTACAAACACTTTACTTCCATTTTTTCATTTTCTCATGTTTTTTCCTTTTCCCTTATTACCTTTCCCCACCCTTCCCACTTCCCCTACAACTTTAGCCCTTTTCTTCCTATTTCACATTGTCAATTATACCATTAAGATCTTATGTACCATTATGGTTTTTCACACCAGAGAAACTATTTAGTATTTATACATATGACTTATTTATTTCACTTAGAAGTATATCCTCAAAATGTATCCATTTTCCTATTATGACTCTAATTTCTCATTCTTTATGGCTGGGTAGTATTCCATTTTTATAGAAAAACCACATATTCTTTATCCACTCTCCAACTAATGGGCAAATGGGCTGTTTCCAAGTTTTAGCTATTAAAAACTGTGCCACTATAAACACAGGTGCACATATATCACTGTGATATGATTCTTTTAATTATTTTGGAAAGATACCCAGCAGAGGGATGGCTGGGTCAAATGGAACCTCTAATCTTAGTTCTCTGAGGTATCTATACATTGACTTTCATAGTGGTTGCACCAGTCTCCCACCAACAATGGAGAAGGGTTCCTTTCTCCCCACAACCCCACCAACATTTGTTATTGGTTGATTTCTTGATAGCAACCATTCTTTCTGGGGTGAGGTGGAATCTCAGTGTTGTTTTCATCTGCATCTCTCAAATGACCAGTGATGTGGAACATTTTTTCATATATTTATTTGCTGCTTTTACTTCTTTGTCTGAGACATGTCTGTTCATCTTAGATGGCCGTTTTTGATTTGGATCTTTATATTTAGGGGCGCTGGTTTTTTTGAGTTCTTTATATATTCTAGATAATAGTCCTTTGTTGAGGAGCAGCTGGTAAAAATTTTTTCCCACACTGTAGGTTGTCTCTTAGTTCTGTTGATGGTTTCTGTTGCAGTGCAGAAGCTTTTTAATAAGATGAGATCCCAATTGTGATTCTTTGTGCTAGTTCCCATGCTACTGAGGACTTGTTCATAAAGTGTTTTCCTATGCCAATGTCTTCAAGAGTTCTGCCTAACTTATCTTCCAGCAAATTTAGTGATACTTTTTAAATATTTAGATCTTTAATCCACTTGGATTTTAGTTTAGTGCATGGTGAAGATAAGGGTCTAGTTTTAATCTTTGGCAGGTTGAAATACAGTTTTTCCAACACCATTTATTAAAGAGGCTAACTTGCCTCCAGTGAGGATGGTTGGCTCCTTTGTCAAAGATGACGTAGCTGAGTATATGTTGTTTTTGTCAATCTTTCATCTTTGTCAAAGATGAGTTAGCTGAGTTTATGTTGTTTTTGTGTATCTTTCAATCTATTCCATTGATCCTCAGGTCTGTTTCTTTGTCAGCACCATGCTGTTTTTATCACAGTGGCTTTGTAGTATAGTTTCAAATTAGGAATTGTTATACCTGCTGTCATGTCTCTGTTGCCTAGGATGGCTTTTGGTATTCTAGGTCTCTTCTGGTTCCAAATGAATTTTTGGATTGTTTCCTCTAATTCTGTGAAACATACTGTTGGAATTTCAATCGGGATTGAATTGAATCTGTATAGCAGTTTTGGTAGTACGGCCATTTTCACTATGTTGATTCTTTCTACCCAAGAGCAGTGGATATCTTTCCATTTTCTTATGTCCTTTTTGATCTCTTCTTTCAGAATGCTGTAGTTTTCAGTGTAGAGATCTTTTGCTTCTTTCATTAGATTGATTCCTAGCTACTGCATTTTTTTGGATGCTATTGTGAAAGGAATTATTTCCCTAATTTCTCTCTCAGTGAGTCTATTATTTGTGTACAAGAAGGCTATTGATTTTGGGATGTTGACCTTATATCCAGCTACTCTGCTAAAAGTGTCAATTAGGTCTACAAGTCTTTGGTGGAATTTTTTGGGTCTTCAGTGTAGAATATCATATCATCTGGCTGCTTTTAATATTGTCTTATTGTTAGTTTAAAGCAATTTGATTTTTATGTGTCTTGTTGTTTTATTCATGTCTTCACTTTTTTTATTCTTGGAATTCATTAAGTTTCTTGTGTCCGTGTGAGTTTATTGTTTTCATTACTTTTGGAATATTTGATATTATTTCTTCAAACATGTTTCTCTACTTATCCCTATCTTTGGGGACTACTGTTATATTTGGTCCCTTGAATTTGTTCCAGAGCATGTCAAGGCTCTGTTTCTTTTTATTCCAGTAATTTTTCCTTCTATAGTTTCTTTTGAATAGTTTCTATTGCTATGTCATTTTTTCCATCTCTAATCTGCCATTAATCTCATTCAATTTATTTTGCATCTCAAACATTGTAATTTCATCTCCTATTTTATTTAGGTCTCATTTTTTACTTTTCTCATCTCTATCTTACATAATTAATATTTCCTCTAGTTTCATGAACATACAGATTTATTTATTTCAGTATGAGGGATTAAACTATACTGAGCTACATTCCAAACCTTAAAAAAATTTTTTTTGGGGTGGTGGGGATTTAGCTCAGTAGTTCTGCAGCCTACCTTGAAAGCGCAAGGTCCTGAATTCAATCCCTGAAACAAACAAACAAACAAAAAAGCCAAAATTAAAAAAAAATATTTTTAAAAACAGTTTTGTTTTGGTTTTGGTACTGGGGATTGAACTTGGTACTTTGCACTTTTGAGGTAGGCGGCGGCACCACTGAGCTAAATCCCCAACCCAAAATTTTGAACAAGGTTTCTTTAAGTTGCCTAGGCTGGGCAGCTTGAATTTGCAATCCTCCTGCTTTAGCCTCCCAGGTATGTGCCAGTATGTCCAGCTAAAAAAACATTTATTGTTCTGTGTTACTTATCTGCAGTAGGTTTTGATTCCTGCTCGGTGCTATAGTGCAAGGCTGAGGGAGAAAAAAAAAAGGAAGTAAAGAGACAGAGAAACCAGAGAGCCAGAACAAACAATGTTGGTGCAACCAGCAAAGGCACTGGTCAGTCCAAGCCACTAATTTTTATTGGTAATCAACTGGGGTAAAGGTGAACTATAGGCTAAAGGTGAACTGCATGTGAGGACAAGCAGTTGTGCAGTTACTATGGATACTAATGTAAACAAGGCTTGTAAAGAACAGGACAAAGCATTCTTGAATTAAGAATAGAATAGACAAAATATAGGGTTGAAGTTAGATCATTGTCCTTCTAGTTAAGAAGGTTTGAATTGTGGGAACAGAATTTGGGCACGAATTACTCTACACTTGATCTTAGCCAAAAGACCGAGAAGGATGGGTGTGAGTTACTCTGACCTCACTGGGCTTATAGTCTTCAGCTGGACTTTCTTCTCAAAACAAGACAATTAAGGGGTTTACTCTTTACAGCCTGCATTGCTTATAGCTAGCTTTGGGTATAATTGACATTGTGGTCCCCTACAGTTACTAGTTCTATAATCTCTGATATCTTTATGCCATTTTTTGTTAATTGGTTTTTCTCCTTATAATGGCTTGTGTCTTTCTACTTCCTTGAATGCCTTGTAATTTTTAATTGTTTACTATACATTAACTTCATCTGATGGTGTGTGTATATCTTTGTGTTCCTATGATCCTATGTTAGGTTGAAGTTGCATGGAAATAATTTGTTCCTTTTGGGTTTTGCTGTTATAATTTTTGGTGGATTCAAAGTATAATTGAGTCATGTAAATTTTATCTACTACTGAGGCAAAATTCCTTTAAGTCCTCTATCTGATGATGTCTTATGAATTTTCAGCTTTTTTGTGGTGGCTTTTGGAGATGGGCAATATTTCTAATCCTATGTGAACTCTGACGATCATTCTATTTAACTCTTTCATGGGGTTCTTTTCCTGGCCTCAGGTGGTTTTCCAATATTCACTTGTCACCATTCACTTGAATTTTTGATGGTGAATTTCTACTGATTTCTGACGTATGTAGCTCTTGCAGTACTTGTTTTGTGAACGCTGGCTGTCTTAGCCTCCCTAGACTCCCAGATAGTGTTCTCTCCACAACTCAGTGGAACCTTTAGGCTCTGCCTAGATTTCCCTTTCCTCTACTATAGCAGAAGTATAGGAGGCATGTGTACAAAGTGACCATGGTGTTGGGGATGGAGGTTAGGCATGCATGGATATTGCAACCAATGCTGATTTGGCTATGAACATTGTTGAGTTTTGAGCCTGCTGATAGCCATAATACTGGCTAGAAGAAAACACCTTGTGAAGGTAGGATATTGTTCTAGTCAATATTTGTCTTACTCATTTTCCTCATTGCTGAGATGTAGAAGCCAACATCCACAACTTGAAAGAGAGATTTATTTTGCCTCCTGGTTTCAGAAGTTTCAGTCCATGTTGGCAGGCTCCATGACAGAAACGGCATGGTAGAAGGGCTGCAGCAGAGGAGAGCTGTTCACATCAAGTGGGCCAGGAAACAGAAAGGATGGAGGAGCTGGGAAGGAAGATATATCCTTCCGAATCATAACTCCTATGATCCTTCTCTCCAAACCAGACGCTCCCTCCTAATAGCAAATCAGCTACACTGCCCCCACGACTCAATCACTTTCTGAATGACCTACCTATGAGCACATGAGGCCTTTGGGGGACACTCCCCACCCAAACCATAAAAATATATGTTGCAGTTTCTCCCTAACTAGGAAAAATGAAGCCAAGAATCAAGGGGTGGAGGTAGAAGTGGAACCTATCACTACAACACATAATGACCCACTTGCAAAACCTTGTCTTCTACGCTCTGTTGTAGGTGCTGCTTCTTTAGAGGCCCTCAAATGCTTGGAATTTGAGTTATTCCCTAACAATACTATGACCAGGGTAAAAGTTCATAAAAAACTAGCTATCTTATAAGGGAATTTCATCTTTACTCAGCATGGGCTATCATTTTTTCCCATGCATCTACAAGTCATTTTATCATTAGGCAATAGGTATTGAATTTTCTGTACCCTTGTACCTATTATTTCTTCCATAAGTCCCTCTCAAGTGAAACACTGTAACTGCAGTACAGCCCCTTCCTTATGTACACATCCTTGATTCTCCACCTTGTAAGTCTGACCCTCAAAAAGTGCTTGGATAAGGTTTCTACCTTGCTGGTGGGGTGGTGAGTGATGCAGCTCCCAAATCCTATTTGATCGCTTACTCTTTAAAACTTTTTCCAGATCCAACAGCAGCAAGCTGGATTGTCTGTGAACAGGTGCTGAACCAGAGACGGAGGTGCAAGACGTTTACTGGGCATCAAGAAAGGAAGCACACAGAAGCAGGACTGAAGTTGAGGAGGGAAAAGAAGTTGAACTGCTATGCAGGCCAGGCAAAACCTTGACAATCTAATGGCAAATTCAGAGGAAGTTTCCCAGCAGCTTCTGACATGAAGCAGAAACCACTGTACTCTTATCTCCCACCTTGCTCAATCACCAGATGCAGGCCACTCCCAGAAGGGCATGTCTTTTAATAGTTGGGACTGAGGCTGAGGAGCTGAAAGCCACCCTACTGATCACTCGCTGTCCTCCCTGTCCTCAAGGGACATCTGGATGATGCCTCCATTCTGTCTACAATTTTATATATGTGCCAAATTCTGTAAATGATGCACTCCTGGAATTTTCCCACTTTGGAGCAATTATGAATTATGTAGATTAGGAACATTTTTGTACAAAAGTTACTGTGACTAAATGCTTTTACTTCATCAAATATCTAAGGTTGGAATTGCAGGGTCATAAACTAAATTGTATATTTAGTTTTATTAGAAATTACTAAAGTGGTTGTATCATTTTATGCTCCAGTCAGCAATGTATGGTAATTCTGGTTGTGTAAGTCCATACAAAGATTTAGAGTCCTTAATTTCTTTAATTTTACCTCTTCTGGTAGGTATGTAGTGTCTTAGTTTGTTTTGTGCTACTATAACAGAATACCTGAGACTGTAACTTATTTTTTAAAAATTCCAAATTTATTTCTTATAGTTCTGGAGGCTTGGAGGTCTTAAGAGATCAGCCTGCATCTGGTGAGAGCTTTTTTACTGTCATCCCATGGCAGAAGGTTGAAAAGCAAGTGAAGTGTGCATGCCTATACACATACTTACACACTAGAAACAGAGAAATGGGGGAGGGGAAGGAGGGATGGGGACTTCTTTTGGAAACTACTTCGATGATAATTAACCCACTTCTAAGATAGGGAATTAAGATATCCATGAGGGCACAAACGTCATGGCCTAACATCCCTTAAAGATGCCACCTCTCAACATTGTTGCAGCAATGAATGAACTTCAGGGGACATATTCAAGCCATAGCATGTGGCATCTTGTTTCACTTTTTAATTTTGCAATTCCTTGGTGACAAATGATGTCAATCACTTTTTCCAGTACTTATTGACCATTTGTGTATTTTGTGAAATGCCTATTCTCTCTTTCCCATTTTATTCTTTCAGTTGTTTTAACCATACCAGTCGGACTTCTACTGCCATTCCTTCACTTCTCTATCCTCTATTTTTTTGTTGTCCTAAGCCATTATTTCTCCTTTTACTTCTTTTCAGTATCACCAGAGATCCTTGCCAATGACCCATCCTCAGGGCCCAATCCACATGTCTTTTTTGCACACTGAGTGTTCCTAGAAGAGGGTTTCATGACCTGCTGTAACTGCCATCACTTTAAGCCTTTATGAATAAGTGTGAGGGAAAAGAAGTGAGCAGGGTGTGCAAGAGTGGCTGGATATGTCCCCTACACATTGTGTGTGTGTGTGTGTGTGTGTGTATTTCAGGTTGTTTTTTTTACAATACGGGTTAACAATGTATAGCACCCAATCAAGAATTACAAGGCATTCAAGGAAGTAGAAAGACATAAGGCATAAGGAGAAAAATGAATTAACAAAAAAATGGCATAAAGATATCCAAGATTATAGAATTAGTAACTGTTGGGGACCGAAATGTTACAAACTACATTTTTTTTTTTTGGCAGTATTGGGGATTAAACCCAGGGTCTTCCCACTGAGCTTCTTCCCTGAACTCTCCACCCTTTAAATTTTTTTTTTATACCAGTCTTGCTTAGTCCTGAAGTTGCCCAGGCAGGTCTTGAAGATTCTTCTGCCTCTGCCTCCCAGAGTACAGGTTTTACCAGCTTACAAAGCCTGTAATGTCTTAAAAACCCACTTTTATTTAAAAGGAAGATTTGTGGAACAACTATACTGGATGTGGTTCCATAGGTCTTTATCTAAATAAGGTCTAGCACTAAAATAATTATGTTAATTTTAGACTTTGAGGGTTCTTTTTAAAGTACCACTTAAGATCTATATAATAACATATTAAATATAGAGAAATTGTTTTAGCTAAAGAATAAATTAGAAAGTTCACCAGAAACAAAAGAGCTGATTTTACTTTGGGTAATTGATTCGGAGCATTAAGTCCAAAGACATTTTGATAATTTCTACATTGTTCTCCTAAATGAAAACAAATACAAAGCTATTACAATGCTGCTTGGTTGTTTCTCAGCCCAGGGAGTTACAACTTTTCATAAATACGGTTGCTGGTTATATTCTTAATTCTAAAATTTGAATCCAACACCCAAAAAAGTAAAGCATGTGATTTATAAGTATTTTATTATTTGAGAAATTTTGAGAAATGACCAAACTGTAGCACATCAGAAAACTGGGACCAGTTTTAACAATTTGAAAACTTTAAACTGTAGATTTGTTTTAAAATTAACTTCCAAACAAAACAGGGTGAAAACAACATAAATGTATACTACACTGCTGAAGAAGCCACACTTGCCAAGACGTCTTCAGAGCAAGTTTCTTTGTACTTGCTTCTTTGAAGAGTCAAGAGGTCATTATATGCTGGTCACCAACAGCCACCTTACAAATAGGACCTAGGGGTAAAGTCACTCTCAGTGTTTGCCCTGCTCATGTGAACCGTGCTTTCGCACCCTAATCCCAGGACCACAGCCTCAGTGCCTGCTGGGACGTGAGTCGCACTTGTCCCGGGAACCCCGCTTCCCCGGAGGAGAGTAGCCCACAGAGCCGCGGGCGTGCAGGCTGTGCTTGTAGGGATGGCTTCTATGCTTCTTGGGGTTCGCTTCTTTCTGGTCCTGGCTTTTTGCAGCTTCCTTAGTACCCTCTTTTTGTTCGTTGTCTTGCTCTTTATGGGAGGGCAATGTGTTCTTAATTGTGTTAATTAGGAATCTTTTATTTGTACCTGCAAGAGGACACTTCATCCTGAGGGAGGGAGAAAAGGAAAACACCATCATTAATAAAGAGCTAACTCCCAAGCCGAGTACACCGTCTTGATTACTACCAGAGAATTTGCCTTGTGCAGAATCAAGTTGCTGAGTTTGTTTGGCTTTCCTTGCATGCCATCTAGTGTAAACTCAGAGTACAAGGCGATGTCAAGACATTCAGAATTCCTGAGACAGGCTGATGCCTGCCACAAACCTTCCAACCTTTCTTCCTTTTTGGTACTAAATTTTCTGTAAACTTAATGTACAGGTATTGCCCACAATTCCAACTGGTTGAATTATTTAATATTTTTCCTTTACACAAACAAATATCTGATTTGACTACATTCTGACTCCAATTAAACTTATTGTGGCTTGCTTTTTATTACCAAAGAATGAAAATGTCTCTTGCCAAGCAACAAAAAAGTATAATCTGGTACATCTTAAACACTGAAACTAAGTGATCTACTCTAGAAATAAAATTTTGTGTAAGGAACCCATAAATATGCAATAATCTCTTTTTTACTTAAAGACTTCCACTCTCAGGAATCTAGTCTGCTCTGTGAGGAGCACTTTACTTACTCTCCCACCTCGGGTGGTTTTCTGTGCAGTGTGTATTTAAATAGCTTCACAATTCAAGTTTACCCAGGAGAGAGATTGTAACTAAACAATTTATATGCTTAGAAATAATTATATACCACAGCAGTTATAATTTTTTAGGTGTGGTAGCACTTTCATTTTGGTAAGGGAACTCCACACAAATGAAATCTGCTGCTATGAGATAGGCTATTTTAGGAGTATGCTGATCTCCCAAATCACATTATTCAGGGTGGTTAGTATTAAAGAAAAATGAATAATATCCATCTTTCTATTAAACTTTGATTTACAAAGAATCCTACACAATACAGATGGTCTCTGACTTGTGTTTTGACTTCTGATTTTTCAACTGTATGATGCTGTGAAACCAATACTTACTCGGTAGAAACCATACTTCAAATTTTGATTCAAAATTATTTATATCTTTATTACAAAATAGGCTTTGTATTAGGCGATTCTGCCCTACTATAGGCTAATGAGTTCTGAACCTGTGTAAGGAAGGCTTACTTAAGCTATGATATTCCAAAAGTTAAGTAGTAACTGCATTTTTGACTTATGATAGGTTTATTGGAATGTAGCCCCCTGTAAATTGAGGATCATCTGTGTGTCAAAATCAATCCATAGCACTCTATTATAGTAATTGTATAGTCTAGTACGGTACGGTGAAAGCTAACAGTCATCAGTGTAGCTTCAATTATATGGGGGTCAGACTACCTCAGGAAACCAGAATGGCACTGACACTCTAAGTAAAAGGAGGGAGTGGGGAGTAAAAGCAGGGAGTAGCTCTTGAGCTCAGAAGGACAGAGGAAATATTTGGGAAAAAGCAAAGTTAAATCTCAGTGTGCTGTGCCTGGTTAATGCTTAGGCCAGGAAAAGAAGCAGTGGGATGGATTAGAGTAAGGAGGAAAAGACACTACAGAGAAAAGAACAGTATACTACAGAAGCCACAGGAATGTTCAGAGGCAGTGACAATCCTGGAGTTTAGCAGCCTCAGGGAATGAGAAGAGGAGCACAGTGCAAAGGCAGTAACAAAGGGCAAAGAAAAAACAAAAAAAGAAAAAACAGTTCGGCAAACTGGAGGGTACAAAACTATTGAGCTCCCTAAAGTGAACTTCCAGAAAAAGTATACCAACATTACACTTGCCTACTAGTCCCAAGGTGATGACATTTGTGCCTCCTGGAGGCACATCAAATGAGGGGGCCCGTGGGCCAGGGATTTAACTCATAACACTGGGCCTGCCTTGCATGTGCAAGGTCCTGAGTTTGATCCCTGGTACCCCCCCCAATTTTTTTTTTAAATGATGGGACCCCTGAGTAGGAAAGAGCAGGCAAGGACCCCTGAGTCCAGCCTGCCATGGCCTGACAGGGTTTTACTGAACCAGGTGCTGCTTTGCTGCAAACATGAAAGTCACTGCAGGTGCAAACTCAGCAATGACTCAACAGAGTACTATACACCAGTATGCTCCAAAGCAGCAGTCTTGACAGCCTACAGGAGAAACTACCTTTAACATGAGTGGAAAGTACTAAGCTTGGAGTGTCCCTCTGTGCCAACAGTGGCCTAGTGCTTACTGCAGGAGTGAACTCATTTTTATTAGCAAATGGACCACACTGGTCTCTTGGATATACAGTGTTAGGAACAGCTAGCTATAGAAGAATTCTGGGGCATTTTTACTGGAGTGGACTATCTCAGTTCTGATAAAACTCATCAGTTCTTCTCTGGATGAAATGACAAAGAAAGGTGACTATTCCCAGAAGGAATCTCAAAATAAAATCTTTGTCAGGCATGGTGGCACACACCTGTAGCTTAGCACTCTGGAGGCTGAGGCAGGAGGAATGCCGTAAGTTCAAGACCAGCCTGGACTACAAAGTGAGTTTGGGTCCAACCTGAACTACAAAGCAAGACTCTACCTCAGAAAAAACAAAAAAACAAAACAAAAAACACTCCACCTAAATCTTTGTAAATTCTTGGTAAATTCCACTAGATTTTGCCATCTTTGATGTCAGATCATCTTTAAACCAGATTTACGCAAGGTAAGCAGAGATCTGCCACAGAACTCAGTGCTCACTCTAAGAGCAGCGAGTGTGATAAGACCTTTCCCACCTTCCACCTGCTATCATAACCCTCCACCCCAACATGCTGACCACGACAATGATGCAGAGGATGGGACAGTTTTCTAGAACAATCCCATAAGACAAGTGGCATTTACGTCTCCTTTTCATGTTAAAGACCTAATTTAAGAATTTCTTGACATAGTAATTGTACATATTTATGGGATCTAGTGTCATATTTTCATACATAGACACAATGTGTAATGATCAAACCAGGGTAATGAACATATCTATCATCTCAAATCTTTATTATTTCTTCATGTTGGGGATCATTCAAAAGCCCTTCTACTATTTTGAAATTACTAACTATAGCAAATCAGCTGTATAGAACACTAGACCTCATTCCTCCTATCTAACTATATTTTTGTACCCATTAACTAATTTCTATTACCCACTGGCCCCAGCTCCCTACCCTTTCCAGCCTCTGGTAGTCACAACTCTACTTCTGTGAGATCAACTTTTTTAGCTTCCATGTATAAGTTTCTGGCTGATTTCATTTAACATAATGTCCTCCATACTCTTCTGCGCTGCTGCAAATGACAAGAGTTTTACTCTTCTTTTTTTTTTTTTTTTTTTTTTTTTTTTTTTTTTTTTTTTT
>NW_022900950.1:31272958-31317498 GCF_012274545.1 Fukomys damarensis | reverse complement strand
CCGCGCAGGCCGGGAGCTCACGCGCACGCCGCCGGGTGATCGCAGACAGGCAGGTAGGCAGGCAGCTGAAAAAAACCCCCTCTGGGGTCCTTGGGTCCTTCCTGGGTCTGTTGTCGCGCAGGCCGGGAGCTCCCGCGCAGGCCGGGAGCTCACGCGCACGCCCTACTCTTCTTTTTAAACATAATGGTATTCATTGTGTATATGTGCATGTACACCAGGTTTTCTTTATCTGTTTTTCTGTTTGATACTTAAGTTTGGCTCCATATCTTGGCTACAGTGAATAGTGAGTACTACAAAAAATATAGGCATACAGATATTTCTTTGGCATAATGATTACCTTTCCTTTGGATATATACCCAGTAGTGGGATTGCTAGATCATGTGATAATAGTTCCAGTTTACTTTTTTCCCTGCCCTTTTAAAAGTTTTTATTTTAAGCCAGTCTTACTAAGTTGCTCAGGGTTGCCTTAAACTTGTTCTCCTGCCTCAGCTTCCCAGGGTGCTGAAATTATAGGTGTGCAACATTATCCTGACACTTTGTTTTGTGAGGACATCCATAATGTTTTCTATAATGGTTGTATTAATTTATGTTCCCAAAAGGGAATGAGAGTTCCCTTCAAAGATACCATTTTAATGTTGTTTATACCTGAGATTCCATTCTAGGTGAAAAGGCAGTGATGGCTTAGAGAGACCTCAGTTTACTAGCTGAGTAGTGTTGGGGTTTGAAAATCAGATCTCTTCCAGATACACCAGAGCATCAGAGATGATGATCCATGCTTAATCTTACTCTACTCATAATAAAGCAGGGCAATGAGGTAGAGTGATGACTAACAGGTGCAAATGATTTTATGGAAAATATGTTAAAATGTACACTAAACAGATCCACAAAGAAGAAGAGCAACATTAATGACAACTTCTGAGGACATCAATTCAGAGAGCTGCTCTGGCCATCACATAGAAAGTAATTTTGCTGAATCGCACAGCCAGCTATTGTACTGCTAATAAATCTTCAAACTACATGGCACAGTGGCTGAGCACACATGCTCTAGAATCACACCATCTACCAGACTGAACACTGAGCATGCTCTCTATTCTCCCTGTTGTCTTTTAGTAGCTAAAGGGGGATAAATAATAGTGACTACCTTAAATGGTTGCACACAAATTAAATGAGTGAGAACACAAAGTGGTCAGAACAATGCCTGACTCATAACAAACACTTATTATGTGTGGCAGTCAGGGTTTGCAAGGGAATAGATTTAACAGAGGACACAAAGTTTATGAGATTTTTTTTTTATAACAGTCACCCAAAAAGCCAAATGCAGAGGACTGCAAGAGATCTAACCACACACTAGAGACCCAAAGAATCCAACCAAGGACTTGGATCCCACAGCAATATCCCACACAAGTCCAGCTGATGTCCTAGAATCCAAGGCAATGTCCTCCATGAGTCCAGCCAGTTGCCTAGAGCCCACGGCAATAACTCATGCTTGTCCCTATCAATTATCTGCACCAGGAAGGCCAGAAAACTCGTGCCGGTAGGGTGAAGGATTTGGGCCACCAGGCTGAGGGATCTATACTACAACCAGGAAGTGATGCTCACGGTGAAGATCAGAGTTCCCATGATGAGAGGA
The DNA here is from genome assembly GCF_012274545.1 of Fukomys damarensis. Taxonomy (NCBI): domain Eukaryota; kingdom Metazoa; phylum Chordata; class Mammalia; order Rodentia; family Bathyergidae; genus Fukomys; species Fukomys damarensis. The sequence goes on along the minus strand of NW_022900950.1, from coordinate 31,315,868 downwards.
ACAGCCATTCCCCATGACAGTGAGGCCCCAAGCTCCTTTCCCGATGAGAAGAGCCAAGTTTACATCAAGAAAAACAACCACAACAAGTTTCTCCTAGAAAATCAACAGCCCATGATCTTCCCCTTCAGTTCTTTTTATGCTGTTGACAGCAATCCTCAGGTGGATCTTCCACACCCAACCATGCTGATTCAGTCCATCTGGACATTACAAGTTGACCGTTGGTAAACCACCACATTTTGTTTTAGCTTTGGCTCACTGCTAAGCCTTACTATTTAATTAACTGTGTGATTGTGGGTAAGTCATGTCCTTTCCGTCTCAGTTTTCTCCACTTGTAAAATGGGGATAATAGAAGTATCTACCTTAAAGTTATTGTGAGAATTTAATGCTATGATACATATAGCATTTACCCTGGACTTGGCATATACCAAATGTTTATTAAATGTTCCAAGTCCATAATTTATCTCCAATTCCAAAATTAAAGAAACCTGTGTAAACCAAACTCTTTTTCTGACTCCCAAATTCATGTGGCAGCAAAACCTGAACTGACCTCACATTGGGCTCTTTACATAGTCTTTATCTCATATAGTGTAGACATTCATATTTTTTGCTGAGGAAATACTACATTGAACAAGTGCATGAGGTAAGACACTCTATATGTGACACAGGACCTTTCTACAACGTGAAAACACCTTAATTCAGAAACGAATCATAAAACAAGGAGTTGTAGACCTATGTTAATACCAGTCAGCTGGTATTAACCTTCATGAAAAACAGTAAAATTAGTACACACATATCAGGGATTTTTCCAAGATAGCAACTCAAGATATCAAGTGTGACAGTCTCAAACCATAACAGTAAGTTAATTACGAACACAGCAGAGCCAGGCATGGTGGTGCACGCCTGTAATCCCAACACTTGGGAGGCTGAGGCAGGAGAATCACTGCAAGTTCGAGATCAGGCTGGGCTACACAGTGAGTTCCAGATCAGTCTCAACTACATAGTGAGACCCCGCCTCCCCCCCAAAAAAGAACACAGCAGAATATCTGATTTTTCTCAGTTTAAAGAGATTAAGAAAAAATACTAAGCCATCAATCATTAAAGGCTAATGAGACTCTATTTTGTACACATTTTCATAAAAGTGGCTAAACTTTAAAAGTTTTGGTACCTAAAATGGTTAGGCTCCCGTACTGCAAGTTTCACTTTCCAGCTATCTCAATTATCCACTGATACCAAGTACAATAGGCTACTAGATACTACCTCTGGGCTTATTTCCAAACGTTCTGCAAACTTCTGGACTCTTATTCTCAGATGTAAAACTAAAGGCTGAACAGTTGCTGGTCTCTAGAATTCTTCCCAGTTTTAAGTCTCTGTTTATGGTCTGTAGGTTAACCCTTTGGAACAGGACTCTCATTTCCTTATCTGTCTCTGGGTTTTTCAGCTCATTCTTACTGCTATTTCATCCCTGTATGAGGCGACATAGAAAGACAGCAGGACACTCAACCACAAGTGTTCAGCCTTGGGGTGAAAAATCTGAGCCCTGCAGGTAGAGCAGTGGCTATAGCTGCCTACTGTGTTTGTACCAGGTCCGGTCACTGTCTGTGACCCAAAAGGTGTGCTCGGTGAGGGACTCAGGAGGCCACAGGGTAGGGCAGCTGCTTTCCAGTCTGTAATTCACCCTGGCCAGTTGATTTTCTCACCCTAGTTATTTTTATTTTCAGTTCTAGGAAGTTAAACTAGGTCATGTAGAAAGAGGCAGAAATAACATGCCAACAGCATAAATGGATATAAAACCTTAAATATAAACGATTAAAAATGCTTTACAAGGTACCAACAACACACTGCCAAAGGTAAAATCAGGCATTCTATCTATGTTAAGTGCTATTCTTAAAAAATTTTTATTTATTTACTTTTTCAGATAGGGTTTCACTATGTTTCCCAGTGGCCTTGAACTTGTGGGCTCAAGCGGTCCTCCAGCCTCAGCCTCCTAAGCAGCTGGGACTATGGGTGTGTGCCTCGGTACCTAGCTTTCATTAAATTACTTCCTTGACTTTCTGACATCCCAGAAGCAGTGATGGAGGGTTTCACATGCCATAGGAGAAGCAGATTTTTAGAGAATCTGCCCTTAGAGAGACTAAGATTAAATGAGGCTAGAACTATAAACTTTTCATTTTTTCTTCATTGAATAGGAATGCTATACATTTTACAAAAATAACTCCCTGCAGTTATCATACTTGACTTAGGAAAAACAGTAAGTAGTAAAACACAGAAAGGAAAAGGTAAAATGTAATGAGGTTTTTCTGATTTTAAAATTTTCATCTCCTGGTGAAGAATGGACGTAGTATGGAGCTTTTCACACATGCATGCCTGCCACTTTTGGCTTCTAAAATAGTTTTATGAGTATGAGCCATCAGAGACATGATCACTAGCCACCAGGGTTTTATGGTAAGGTCATACCAAGGAAGATGCTGCACTTACGAAGCAATCACCTGTGCCAGTACATTACAGGGTTACTTCATTTAGTCTCTACAGCCATCACCCACTTCAGAGAGTTCTCCCTTGCAGCACTAGCCTGCCTGGAGAAGAGAGAGATTCACTGCAGTCTAGGCAGATGGCCAATTAGCAGAGAGGTCAGAGAAGCAGCTGCAGGGGTAAGGAATGCTAGTATCCTGGAGCTGAGGCTTCTCCATCCAGAAGACAAAGAAAGGCACTTGAGCACAAGACAGTCATAAACACAGACAAGGACCAGAGCAAGGAATCCTTCAATACACTTGGCTTTAAGGTGTGAAGTGTAACAGGCACTGGGGAATGATTCATAAAAGTTATTTCTATAGTAGGTTGGTAGGTGCCTTGGGGCCATGAAAGCAAGGTTTCACGCAATGTACTTTAATTAATTACCTAATTCTATGGCTAAATCCATTCCTGTACCAGAAAGCACCATTTTAAAATTAGTACACACTAGCAATCACATTAGTACCTGTACATGTCATAATTCTTTAATTTTCCCATTCCCCACTCTTCTCTTCAGCCTTCTTCCCCCACCCATTTAAAAAGCTGTTTCCATTTTTTGCCATTCATCCTTTTTGAATCTTTTCCTTCTTCCTTCCCTCTTCCCTCCCTCCCTTTCCCCTTTTCTATTTTAACATGTTCTTCCTACTTCCCAATATCAGTCTTCCATTTTGCTTCTTATGTACATTTTTGGTTTCTTAAACAAGAGAAACAATACGATACTTAAACTTGTGTGTCTAATTTATTTCATGTAACATTATGGTCTTGAGGTGCATCCATTTACCTACAAATGATTGAAGTTTATTCTTCTTTACAGCTGAGTAGTAAGTACTCCATTGTATATAAATACCACATTTTCTTTATCCATTTATCTGTTGATGGGCATATGGGGTGTTTCCAAGATTTAGCCATTTTATTAAATGTGCTGCTATAAACATGGGTATGCATATATCACTGTGTTATGATGCTTTAGCTCTTTTGGGAAGATACCTAGAAGGAGAATAGTTGGGTCAACTGGATCCTCTAGTTTTAGTTTTGAGGAACCTCCATAATGATTTCCATAGCAGCTGTACCAATTTACACTTCCATCAACTTCAGGAACACAAGGAGAAGGGTTCCTTTTTCCTCATAGCCTTGCCAGCATTTGTTATCAGTTGATTTCTTGATCACATTCTTTCTGTAGTGAGATGGAATCTCAGCATTGCTTTAGTTTGTATTTCTTGAATGATCAGTGATGTTGAACATTTTTTCATACATTTATTTACTGTATGTACTTCTTCATCTGAGAAGATTTCAGATGCCCAATTCTGAATTGGGTCTTTTAATTGGCGGGGGTTAAGTTCTCTATATATTCTAGATGTTAGTCTTTTGTCTGAGGAATAGCTGGTAAAAAAAAAAGTTTCCTGTTCTGTGGGTTGTTTCTATTCTGTTGGTGGTTTCTTTTGCTGTGCAAACATTTTTTTAATTTGATGTGATCCCACGTGTTGATTCTGTGCATTTGGAGTTTTATTAATTAAGACTTTGCCTAAACCTGAGTCTTCAAGAGTTTTACCTATTTTATTTGCCAGCAGATTAAGTGCAGAAAGCAGCATTTGGTCTTCCATTCTGCACATTCTTTGTACTACTGTGGATGTAAGTCTGAAATAATGCCTTTGGAAAGTCTGATGCAGAGGTACATGCACAGTTCTGATAAAACTTGAGCCTGTGGTTGATAACTCATTTTGTTGTCTAATGCTCCAGAGCAAGCATAATCACTAGTGCTGCCACAGTTTACAATTTTTCCACCAAATGTCTCGGGGTATGGCCACCTGAGAAATGCTTTTCTAGTATTACAATCCCCATTACTAAACTGTTAACACTTAATTATGGTTCTTGAGGCTCACAATGGGTGTTCAATGACATTGTCCCCAATAACTTACTACCTAAAAATAATGCAAAATACTTAACATGCATATGTGTATATGCATATATAAATATAACATATTTATTTAAAAAAATCTGAGAATCTTTCATAGGCAAGGTATTATGATAGGCCTCATAGCAAGATAAATAGCAGGCGGTAAGTCTGTCTATCCCTTCTCCTTAAGAGGAACAGAGAGGAATGGAGGGAGGGAAAGGTGAATCTCTGAAGCAGATGTGAGAACAGTAGCTTGCTGGGATAGACTGTAAGGCTATATGCCTTGGCCTCCAGCTCCCTTAGCAACACAGGTCATTTACATAGATATGTGATCCAACAATAACACATTCATGGCTCTCTGATTCACTTTCATAACTGGATATGAGAGGAATGTAGGAAGCAGGGGCAGTAAGTGCTGGCATTTCAGCGGGTTATCAGACAGTCACCCACAGAAGAGAGTTGGTGGGGTAAAGGAGTGCTAAGCTATAGACAGGAGAGCAAAGTTATATAATCTCACCAGCAGATAGCTAGCTGGGAGCCTTAGGAACTCACCCAATTCACTGAAATCTATTATCCTCATGGATACAGTTTGTTACAAAGAGGGATGCAGGTTAAAAGTCTTGGGTGGGTTGATTCCCAGCACAGAAAAAGAAAAAAAAAGTCAACAGTGTAAAATGGAAGAGTAATATAGGTGATTTTCTCCCTATCTTCAGATTGACTCTAAATCTAAACATAAAAACATCTAAAAATTTCACTGTTATTAAAAAAAAAAAACTGTGTTAAGAAAAATGAAGACCTTTTCTCTCTCAAGTGAACCTTTGGGACTTTTGTTACCAAAATATAAGCATTGCCAAGTTTAAGTCTGAGGTTGCACTATCTTAAAAGTTACAAAGAGCTGTGAAGTCGAAGTGAATCTGACCAGAATAAAACTGGCTTTGCAGATTGTGAAGCTAGGCAAAATTCTGAAATTTATGCCTCTAAATTCCTTTATGTTGACTAAAAGGAAGTCATATGGGCCAATATTTCACTTTCCCAAGGCTCCTGTCAACAACAGCCTCCAAAGAGTTTCTTTGGCTGAAATATATCCAAGAAATATATAGCTCCAAATGGCTTCTTTCTTTATAAAATAAAAATGGCATCCTATGTTCATGTTCATTAGCTCAGCAGCCTCTGGCTGGCACCTACTCAACTTTCTTACTAATATCTTCCTTACAGAATATCCAAAATGATAGTTCTATTTTCAATTATAAAGCAGTTATAAAGGTCTTCTAGAAAAACAAACCATGGCCCACTGGTGAACAACAGATTATCTACTCCTTTAGATCCGTCCAAGGAAGTCCACTCCACAGGGACGGGTCCTGGTGCTGCAGTGGCTACATACCTATCTAACCAGCCTGCTTCGGTGCAGGGGCACTGCCTCCTCAGCTGACAGCACTCTGGATTCTGCAGAATGCAGTGGGTATTACTCTTTTAAATCACTCAGGATCAGTAAAGTGTTTTTCAAATGTGTGTACACTTTAGAATCATCTGGGTATCTTTTTAGAATTTAAAGCCCAGGCCACATGCCATAATCCTTGATGGTGCAACACAGCTAACAAGTAGTTTTTGAAGCTATCCAAGTGATTCTAAATGTTCAGCTAAATTTGGAAACACACACACACACACACACACACACACACACAGACACACAAACACTCATTCTTAAATGGATGGAAAGCAAGTATTCCCCTAGGAGGGCAGGATGTCCTTTGTCCCAGCACCAGTGAGTAGAGGCAAGCTGGCCTTGTTATAGGTCCAGAACTCCTTTCATAGTCCCACCTTTTGGGGTGTGCTGCAACAAAGGCCGGATAGAAAAAAGTCAGGTGTCGCCGGAGTTACCAAATACCCAGAGATTCCTGCTTCCACAGCGAGAGAAAAAGTAAAAATAAACAAACAATCCCAACCCCAACAAGCTGAAAAAGAAAGAATTTTTTATTTCTAATGCAGTAGTCTTCCTCATGGTTGGTTTTCCCAATTATTTAGGGACGTAATTCCCAAACTTGGTTGACAGTATCTTCCGGGGAGCTTAAAAAAAACTAGGACTCATTTTAGATTGTATCAAATTTCCTAAAAGAACTGAAGAGGAAGATCTGTATTTTGAAAAGCCTCTCCAAATTCTTCTTCTCATTTAAAAACCTCTATTAAAATATGACTTGGTTTCTCTTATAGAGAAATCCAAAATTTAAATATTTAAACAGCAAAATGAAAGATGAGAAGAAACAGGGAGACAGGCTTTGTGATATGGTAAAAAGATGAAGGGAGAAGGGAGAGGAGGGGAAGTAAAAAGAATCAAGATGTAATCTGTATATATACCAATACCTCACCATAAATACATTATTCATGGCAAATATACACTGAAATAACTTTTCAAAAGGATACAGAGAGAACACATACTTATACATACTTGTATGTTTCTGTAAAGTACCCAACAGTAGAGAGGGTTGCAGGTGAACACTCCCTCCTCCCAGTTCTCTTGCTCTCCCTGGAGGTTACCGCTGGCAGGCACGTTATCTCTCCGACCTCTGTGCATTTAGGAGGTACCACACCCTCCCCCAACCTGAACAAAAGGGGATTAGGCATGCTGATTTGCAACTCAGTTTTTTCAACAAGAATTTACATAGTGCCAACCAATTCCTTTTAATGGATGCATAGTACCTTATTTGACAGTAGGATGGTATCATTTATTTAACCATTTCCCTATCTATGGACATTTGAACTGTTTCTACCTTTTTTTCTTTTTTGTGGCACTGGGGATTGAACTCAAGGTCTTGAGCATGCTAGGCAAGTGTTCTACTGCTGAATGATACCCTCAGCTCTCTTTATTGTATTTTGAGACAAGGACTTGCTATGTTGCCCAGAATGACCTTGAACTTGCAATCTTCCTACCTCAGTTTCCTTATGTATCTAATTTTTTTGTTAGCAAAAATAATAATTTTGTGCTAAACAGCTCGGTGAATGGTGTGTGTGTGTGTGTGTGTGTGTGTCCGTGCATGTGCGTGCTGCTAGGGGTGAACTCAGGGTACCACCTGCAGAGCCAACCACACCACTGCCTGCAGTGCCACAAAACACCACCTTCCAAACCTCACCTATACAAATTATTGAACTTTTAAAATGTTTGCCAGCCAAACAGGTGAGAAGAATAGCATCTTGCTATTTAAGACAAATATGGAAACCTATGTATACTCTCATCTTCATTAGATTATAAATTCTGAGAGCAGGAAATCTTTATCATTCCATTTACAAAGGTATCCAAGTGCTGAAATAGTTCATAGAGCAGCTAAGTTCTTAGATACTTTTAGTTATCTGTCTACTTGCCGTTTGCAGTTTCTGTTATGATAATGTCACAATATGTATATTTATACAATATATGTGTGTGCGTATTACATATATGTAGTTATATATGTGTTTTCCTTTTTATAAATTGATTTGTAGGGACATTTTCATTAAGTGTATTATTAGTCCTTTGTTGATTATTGTGACAAATGATTTCAACCAGACTATCACTTTTTTTAACAATTTAATTTTTTGTATGGCATCTTTCTCAATGCAGACTTTGCATGATAGTCAAATCTGTCAATTTTTCCACTCATAGCTCCTAGGCTTTATGGTTGGCTAAGAAAGGTTCCTGCCCTATCCTAGTCAAAATTTCACATTTTTCTAAAAAGATCAGTTTGCTTTGTATGTTTAGCTTTTCAGTCTTCCTGAAATTAATTTTTAATATCATAGATGGATAATCAACTGAATTATTACCACTTACTATCTTTTCTCCACTAAGATGAATGATATGCCTATGCATATGTGGGTCTCTTTTCTTTCCTATTAATTTTTAGTCTTACATTATTGTCTTAGTTACTTTTCTTTCATAGCTGAGACAAAATACCTGACACCCAAAGTTAAAGGGGAAAAGGTTTATTTGGCTTAGAGTTCACAGAGGCTTCAGTAATAATCAACTGGCTCCCAGACAGGGTAGCAGACAGGCAACAGTTCACAGCAGATAGATGGTAGGAAAGCAGAAAGGGAACCTTAACACTGTCTTTCTGCCCTTTTTATCACATCCAGACTACCAGGATTAGGGCGGTGCCAAACTAATCACTCATGTGGTTTAGTATTCACACACCCTTAATCCCAGCACCACCTACTCTAGATTCAGCTACCTCTGAAGATACCTATGATTGAATGTGGCTTTGGGGGCACATCTACGCCCAAACCACAACAACTATCACACTAACTTAACTACTATAAATGTATAGAATCTTATACCTAAGTATACAACACTCTCATTCACCTCCCCTTCCCAAGTATCTTAGCCAAACAAAATACCTCAGTAATGGAGAGAACTGATGGTCACCACCTTCACCAAGAGCAACTTGACATGAAGTCCCCCATTCTAAAATTATTAAGGTTTATAAAAATATCACCTATGTAACATTCTTGCCAAAAATGTTTAACCTGAATATAATTATGAAAACAATCAGGATAATCTAGAATGTAGTACATTTTTTATTGTATTTTGAATCTGCATGCAAAGAAGAAAATGTCAACCATCTATAAAAAAACACTTTTGGAATTAGATGATGGCATGTCATTCCTGAAGCCCCCTACCCCAGCTTGGGCAGGGTCACACCTGAGGGGTAACTTTGCTGCCTATAAGAAAAGCCAGTACAGACAAACCTGGCGCTGAGCGGAAAGGCCAGCCTGTCCCAGCCCTTAGTTCCAAGAAATATCTACACTGCCACCTGATCTGAGGAGCACAGACTGCCCTATCTTTGTTTCCAGACTCCTCAAGGCAACGAATCCTCTGTTCAATGCCTGGCAACTGCATAGCAACCACTTCTCCACCTAAATCTATGCTCTTCCTCCATTCTATGCTGGTTCTTCTCAAAACCAGCTTGCCTGTGCTGAATAAACAACTACCTTCCCTCACAAAAGGCTAGTCAGAGAAGATTCTCTCTGCATGGCCAATGCAATAAAATGAATGTGAATTTTCTTAGAGATGGTAATGACAATGTGATTATGTAGCAGAAAGTCTTTAGGATCTCCATGTTAAAGTATTATGATATCTACAATTAATTTTCAAATTGTTCAGTCAAAAACTGTACATTTGTATGTTATATATGAGTACATTAGACATATTGTACAAATATGTAAATGTATTCAAACAAACTCTTTTATCATTACATTTTCTGATTACTGAATGAATATATAAGTCAGTGAGTGACCTCAAATGTTTATCTTGAACTGCACTTTGAGCTAAGATTCTGTGTTCAACAAACATCTCTTGTATCTATTCTTTCCCAAGGCTTGTGCTTTGTTATTTTCTTGTTTTGTTAACTTTTCCTTCCTGGTATATCTCTGGAGCATCAGTTGTCAAAGTGAGATCTGGAGGACCCTGGGGATTTTCATGAAGGGATCTATGAAAGCAAAGCTATTTTTATAGTTTTTAGTATTACTTGCTTTTTTCACAAGGTTGACATTTGCATAGATGAATGTAAAACAACAAATAAAACTGTAGCAAGAATCAAAGTAGTGACACCAAGCTGTGTACCAGTAGCTATTATATTCTTGACCACTGTGCATCTGCAGTTCAAATGAGGCTACCTTTACTTAAGAATGTCCTTGATAAGGCAGTAAAAATTATTTCTAAAAATCCTGACCTTTGAGCATTCATTCTTTTAATAATTATGTGTAGAAACAGAAAGTACATATAAAGCACTTCTTCTATATGTGAGGTAGGATAGTTGTCTCAAGGATAGCACTTGTGTGGCTGAGTGGCAAAGTGAACTAGCTGGTATTCAGACATGGGTGAGCCTGTTGACTCAAGAAAAAACACTAACAGTATTCACTGCTGATATAAAAATAGAACTTTCAAATTAAAATTTAGGAAAACAGGGAACCTGCTAAGTTCTCATCATTTAAAAGACTTTCCTGCAGAGCTCAATGGTGATATTTACAAATGTGATGTTTTGAAATATTATATAATGACATGTATCAATCAACACGTGGGAGATCTTTGCGATTCAGTGAACAATATTTTCCAGGTGACCAGTGATGATGTTACAAATCAAGAATGAGCAGAGGATCCAAAGTACAATACAGACCAAAAGATTTTATTGTAAAAAACAATGTGGAAAGTTTGTATTACTAAAAAGAATATAAAGAAACCACCAATAGTTCAAGTTAATTGCAAAGTTTTGATATAGTATTAAGGAAGAATATCTATAATTATGTGAAAAGGTTATTGAAATACTCCTTTTCCAAATTCAATTGTGAGGTGGAATTTTCTTTATATTCTTCAATCAAAATAACATACTGTACCAGGTTAAATGCAGAAACAGGAGAATCTACATGTTTTCTTTTTTAGGTACCAGGGATCGAATTCGGGACCTTATGCTTGCAAGGCAGGTATGGTGCCACTGAGCTAAATCCCTGTTTCTTCCTATATGTTTTCTATAAGTCACATGTTAGGCGACAAACCTCAAAAAGGTTTGAAAACTTAATTTTTCACAAAAATGCTCTATTAACATATAATAGGTTTATTATTGTTCTTTAAAAGGAATTAAGTACTTTAGAAATTTCATTATTTAATTTTGAATATTTCTATTGACAGAAAAAAGCCACATAAACCAAAGATATTTAGGATCCTCAGTAAGTTTTTAAAAAAGTTTTTGGTGTTGAAGACCAAACCCAAGGACTCATTCTTGCTAGAAACACTGAGCTAAATCCCCAGTACCCTCAGTAAGTTTTAAGAGTATGAAGGACATTAAGACAAAAAAGTTCACGAACTACTGTCATAAGACAATTGAAACAACAACGACAGCAGAGATTAGGTTTTGTAGACTAAGGGAAAATCCTCTTTTCTCATGGGACCCACCTCTTACAAATCTGAAATCGTCTTTGCCTGGCATAATTTTCTCTTACTCACTATGATTCTCTCTCCCTCATGGAAAACCGCTAGTCATCTCTGTATCTATTCTTCATTTCTTCTATGGGAAAAAACAAAAAGTAAAACAAAATAAAAACCAAAACAAACAGAAAACACCAAAAACCAAACCAAACCAAGAAATCCAGACATTTATTCAGCATATGGCTGCTTGGGGAGAAAAACATGAAATTTCTGGCTTAGGAGCTGGAGGTAGATATGAGACTAAATTCTGCCCAATGGAGTTTAATGTAGAAATGTTGTACACAGATTCTGACAAGTATTCTAAAGGTGTGCCTTCCTTCTCTTCCTTTTGCTAATAGAAATGTACATTTAATGGCTGTTACTGTATTACATCTTATAGATAAGAGCCACATGGTTATGAGTGGGAGATTTAAAAACTGAAGAATGTGAATCCCCAATAACTCTGTGGAACTGCCCACCTAATGGAACAATACCCAAAGAGCTCATCAATATCCCTTACAAATTTCACAACAGTCTGCTCATATGGCAACTCTCCACGTGGGATGCAGGGCTGGCACCGATACACTAGTTATTCTATCAGAAACTGTACCAAGCTAATAAATGGTCCTAAGCTTGTCAGAACAAATGACTTCCATCTGGAATGCTTCCTAGAAAAAAAGTAATCTTCTTGAATATTCTTCACATAGAAAGAACCATGATTGATATTTTCTTATTCACTGTCAAATAATCTGAGTTCATGATTAGCTCTGCATTCATTCAAAAAGGTATTAAACTAGGCCAATGACTACTGTCAGTCTGATCAAAGTCCTGCTTTACACCAAAACCATGAGTGATGGCACACAACTTTAATCTCAAAACTCTGAAAGGCTGAAGTGGGAGGATCACAAATTCAAGTCTAGCCTGGGTAACTGGTGACTTAGCAAATTCCTGTTTCAAAATAAAAACAAGTTTTCAAAAAGGGCTGGGGATAAAACTCAGTGCAAAGGCCCTGGGTTCAATCCCCATACAATGTTAAAACAACAACAACAACAACAACAACAACAACAACAACAACAAAAGACGTCCTATTTAACTTGCTCTTAACAAAGTTTGTGCTAATGAGTCACATTAGTAGAGGTACCTTCCTGATATTTTCTGCAAAGAACAGACAAAGGCTGGAAAGAATAAATTTAACTCATATTTTCTAATTGTTATATGCCAAGTGTTTTCATACACAATAAAGTTTTTACAACTTCTCCTCTTAAATGTTAGGAGCTGCCACCTGCCTTGCCAGCAAAAGGTCCCAAGTTCAATCCCCAGTTTAAAAAAAAAAAAAAAAGTTAGGTATTTTACTGACTCTAAGATAATTATGTATGTTTCTTGCACTGGATTGTCTGATTTTATTATATAATTTAACCCACAAATAAAATATCTAAAAGATAATAGCTTTAAAAATAACAGCGATACTTTTATCATGCCTAAAAACTATTCCTTAACATCATCAAATATCCCAAATTATTTCGTGTCTTTTTATCTAAACAAAATATACATTTTATTTTATGTATCTAAAATGTTTAATTCATGGGATTCTTCTCCATTTCATCCTTTCATTCAATAAAGAAAATTCTGTAGAATTCCCTACATTTTGAATTTTGTGATTACAGCCTTGTGGTGTCATTTAACATGTTCCTCTGCTCTCTGCATTAATTCTAACCTGAGACTTGATCAGATTTAGGTTCAATGTCCTGACAAAGATGTCTATGGGTGGTGGTTTGCCATTTTTATTGCATCTTTCTGTGATACAGATTGACCAGTGTAATCAGATGTGGTCAGCCTGACCCATTCATCAGAAAGTCTTGCATCAACTTCTTACCTGATAGATGTAGCAGCCACAAATGAGCTTTGATCCAGTCTATCATTAGGGTTTCTAAGAGAGGACACCCCCAACCCACTCATGGTGAGGATCCAACCCAGGGCCTTGGGCATGCTAGGCAAGAACTCTATCACTGAGCTATATCCCCAGCCCATCTTCTTTTTTAAAATCCATTTTCTTATAGTATAATTTATATAAAATTTATCCTTTCAAATAAAGTTTTACGGCTTTTGACAAGTGTATGAAGTTCTGTAACTAATCACCACAATCAAGATACAGAATATTCAGCAGTAAATCCCTTCCTCCTATCCCTTAGCTCTTGTCAACTATCTGTCCTTACAATTTCTGCTTTTTAATAATGTCATCTTAGGGCTGGGGATTTAGCTCAGTGGTTCTGCCACCTGCCTCACAAGCATAAGGTCCCAAGTTCAATCCCTGGTACAACCCCCCCCCAAAAAAAAGAATGTCATCTACATGAATTATACATTGTGCAGTGTTTTGTGTCTGGCTTCTTTCACTAAGTGTAATGTTTCTGGGACTCATCCATGGCAGCATATCTCAGTAGTTCTGTTTCTCTTTTTTTTTTTTTTTTGGCTGAGTAGTACTGCATTTATGGTTAAAGCTTCTTTGAACATTACTGTACAAACTTTTGTGTGGATTTAAGGTTTCAATTCTCTGTCAAAGGAACATTCTGTATGGTGAGTACAAATTAAGAAGCAACTGCCAACTGTTTCCCACCAGTACCAGGAATCACACACAGGACCTTGCTGCACTTGCCAGGCAGGTGTGGTGCCACTGAGCCCTGCCAAATGTTTTTCAAAGTAGATGTCTGATTTTACATTCCCACTGAAAATGTTTGTAAATTCTAGTTGCTCCACATTTCTATCTTGATTGGTATTGTCAGTCTTTTGATTTTCACCATGTAGTGCATGTGTAGTAGCAACCAACTGTGGTTTTAATGAGCATTTTTCTAATAGCTACAGTAATGATTTGAACATTTCTTCTTAGGCTCACTGGTCAATCCCAGGTCTTCTTTGGTGAAGTATCTGTTCAATGTTTTTATTTATTCTTAAATTGTTTGGCTTATTATTGAGTTAACAATTCAAATGATGATAATCTTATTCTATGATCCTTCTACATTTATTAATTATAATTTTTCTATAAATAAGTTGTCTAAGCAGGGCATGGTAGAATACTCCGGTAATTCCAGCTACTCCAGAGGCTAAGGAAAGGAGGTCACAAGTTGGAGGCTCCTCTGGACAACTTATTGAGACACTGTCTCAAAATAAAATATTTTTGAAAAAGGATGGATGCAGATCAGTGGCAGAACATTTGCCTAACAGTTCTGATGAAGAAAAGTTTTCTTTTACCAATTATTTGGAAATTTTCTGGTATAATTTGTACAAGAGATAGTATAAATACTTGATACTTCCTCTCTATTTACCATTCAATGATTTGGTTCCCGAGCATCCTCCAGAAGGGAGGATGTGATTAGCATTATGACCTTAAGGATTTTAACATATTTTAGGTGAATTAACTTTTTTTTTTTTTTTTGATGATGATGATTGAATTACCTGAACTCTGACTAGTGGAAAGCCTTGCAAGACTCTCTAACCCAACTATGTTAGTCAGGTGCCTTGTTTTCTGGTGTGACAAGATTTTCTAGCTCCTCTAACACATTTACTGCCTATGTAGTAAAGAATTTGGTCTTGCCTAAAAGGAGGGCTGGCCTTAGCCCTCAGCTTCTGGAAAGTAAACTGTCACACTTAATAGAAATGTCTTTGTTTAGGGTGGAGCTTGCTACACTGAAAAGTCTTAGAAGAAGGCTGGTGGGCACAGTGGTACTTCCCTGTTTTGGGGACTTGTGAACCACAGGAATGACAAACCATCACACACACATTCTCTGCATACACCCTGCCACCTTCTTCACATTGCCAGAGCTCTTTGGCACTGAGTTCTCAGCAGTGTTCTTCCTCCACACTTGCCTCTGGGTGATTTCCTTGACACCAGAGGTTTACATTTCCTATACAGGCCACAGATCCACATGCTGATATCTCCACCCAAGACTTTTTTCTTAAATATTTTTAAGGATGATCATTCAAGAACTTACCAACCCATAGGTCCCATTGTTTCTGCTCTAGTTTTCCCACGTTTTGCCTCCTTTAGCAGTTCTTCTATTGCTTTCCTGGTGGGAAAAGGGAAGAAATTTGAGAAGCAGCCACCACACCAAAATCCAAAAATCTATTCATTCTATTATATATAATATTAGGAAAGGAAATGACTTGTGAAATATGATCACTGGGGCAAAAAGTTCTTAAATGGTTGACAATTTTTAATGCAAAAATGGAAAAGAAACTTTTATATGAATGGAAAAAACACTGAAAAGAAAAAAGAAATGACAAACTAGAAAAAAGTATTTGCAATATGATACAATTTTATATTCTTACTATGAGAATTGTATCACTTTTTGTATTAATTTGAAAATAATCAAAGACATGAATGGCCAAATATACATATACATATGTGTATATATACCTATGTTTACAGTGTTCAAGTTTGCTATTATTTAAAGAAATGCCAATTAATCCAACAAAGACAAATATTTCTGCTTATCAGTCAGTGAAGGAGGGGAACAGGTACTCCTTTACTATGAGGATTGAGATTGAGAGAACATTTCTGCAGGAGGCAACATGATAAAGACCTTTAAGAATAGTATGCAACTGTTGCCTAAAAATTGTACTTTATCCTAAGAAAGTATTGAAATAAGTGTGCAAAACTATGTACAAGGACACTCATTAAAAATTAACAATGAAAGAAAACAGAAAATTTAAATGTTTGGTAATAAAAGACTGGTTAAATAAATCTGGTATATCCATACATGTGGAAGATTAGGCATCATTAAAAATGAAGACGAAGGAATATTTAGCGTTCGTAACATATGGAGTATATAAAAGCAGTAAGAAAACAATGTATATAGTATAATACTATTTTAAATTTATTTGCATGCATAATTGCCTGGAAGACATTGGTAGGGATATTATCAAGATGGTAAAATGAGTTTATTTTTTTCTACTTGCATCTCTGTATTTTCTATTTTTTTCTACAGGGAATATATATTATTTGTTATACTTTTTAAAAAATGGTTAAGAAAATAAAGAAAACTTATTTGTCAACCACATTCTGAGATTTGACTGTGTATAAGAAACTTTGCAAAGTACTGTTTGGCTAGCAACATAGGAAGATGATCATTCCTGATATAAATATGAGGATACATAAATAATAAGCTTAAAAATAGAGGTATGAAGTTGGAAACAAATACAGTTCAAAAACATAACTACAAATATAATCACAAGTATTGAAACTGGATAATTTACACAGATTCTGTATTAAAACATTTACACTATCACAGTACTGCTATATACTATTTACATAATTCTCAGATGATACTAACATTTTGTGCATAACACTCAGTTTTATATTATTTTTTATTTTATCAAAGTGAAGCAAGCAGACATCTTAAAATGATGAATATCTAAAAGATTTAACAATAAAATACAGCAGTTCTCTATTTCATCCTTTCCTACTTACTGAAGAAAAACAATTTCAACTTTTTAAATCCATTTCTTTTCTATTTACCTCCATATTCGTAATTCATGCTTTCAAACTGTTTCACCACCCTCTAAATTTTCAAATAATCTTTTTGGATAACTGATATATTTTTTAGATCTTATTCCACAGCCTAGCATTAAGCTGTCACAACTGATTACACATATCCTTCTCTTTGCAACAATACTGATAATAGTGATATGACCTGGCAACTTTGTCTAATACAGTACTTCATGAAAAATTTATTTTATCTAGCTCTGTAACAGAGATCTTTATTCACCCTTATACAAGTAAAAAAATTAAAGGGTACAAATATTCTAAACACACCTCTTCTCTTCCCATAAATGAGTACAGTAGTTTTAAATCAAAGCAGATCATCAGTTACATTTAGCTCCATCTATATACTCTCAGTATGACAACGAAATGGTTAAAGTCATCAGGAAAAACTTGACAGTTCCCTAATTATGAACAAAATAGGTATTACAGAGAAATAAGAATGTATTTTCCCATAAAGACTGTATTCCAACATTTCCTGGGTTTCTAGTCCAGACTATAAAAGCTTATTTGAGTCAGAATATAGCTGAAATGAAGTATATTTACAGAAAATAATACTAAAGAATCTTGAAGCAACCTTGAAGGCATGCTGTGGAGTCTTTGAAGAGCTATGAAGTTTAATTCTGATTTTTCTTTAGTTTAGATTTCACTTAAAGCAATCTCCAACACTGTTATTAGTTTTACCTGACATAATTAAGGATGTCTTCTGATTCATAAATACATCAAAGAGAAAAGATATATACATGAGAAAAAGTGCCTGAAGTGAAACTAATGTATCCTGGATGGATGATCATAAAAGGAGGGACAGGTACTACCTGGGGACAAGCCTTTAGCAGGTCTTCTCATTAGTAAAGATAGCTCAGTTGTAAACCACAGCGGACAATATATGCAAGGTCCCAATCTTATGGTTGTGACAGACAGAAGCTAGTGAGGTATGTGTAGTTGTTTCACAATGTCGAGCTTTACATTCATAGAGTCCTACTCTATTGAAGATGATAATATAGCTCTTATTACCAGTTTACACATGAGGAAAATGATATTCAGAGACAATGATTACTTTGCCCAAAGTAACACTGCTATTGATCAGGAAGAACAAAGTAAACAAAACTCCATACATGTTTTGAACCCTATATATATATATATCCTCTAGTCTTCATATTACAGTACCTAAATCTCCTCTACAAACATCTATGCAGCAAATTTTAGCGAAAATTTCTTATCATTAAAAGGTTAGAGAGAACCTGAGAATGTGTATGTGTGTGTGTGTTGGGAGAAGTGCTTCCAGAGCTGCCACTGCTTCTGCATTTATTCAAAGAAAAGTTGGGGATAGGCTGATACTGGAGAGGTAGGAGGAATGGAAGAAAATTGCTCCCTATTTTGTCTGAAAAGTGTTGAGCATTTGCTACTTCCAACCCCAAATTCTCCTGCATGAACTCCCTCTGCAGGGCTTTTCTTTCAAATTGAGAACAGCAATTTCTTGTAATCATGTATTCTGACCTTGAAACATCACCCTCTTCAAAATTGAGGAGAAGTCAGGTAGTTTTCCCACTGCCATAACCTTTAAGTATTGCCTCTGTAACTTTCACTAGTGAATTTTTGAGGAAGGAAACTGTAAGTCTAGTTTCTATTGCACATTACCACAAAGGCTGCATTCTTAAATTATCACAGATTTTGAAATACCAACCTACTCAAAATAAGGTAGTTTTTAATCAGATGATGAAACATGTAAATTGTTAAAATATTGTTAAAAAGCAAATAGGAGAATATATAAGAACTAAATACATATAGAAATTTGAACAATTGAAAAATTACTCAGACATAAATTGTTCTTGGTACACTAATTTTTAATATCTTAGAGAAGTTTCTTCATGAAACAAATTAGTTAGAATATAAAGATCTGTGGAATAAAGACCAAGAGAGCTGGGTCATTAAGCAAACAGTTTTCTGGGCACAGGAACAGACTACAATCAAATTTCAATGATCCATTTATGTATCATCTATGGCCAACTTTTCATCCTAGCTCAGCTTCTTCAGGCTTGCCTATTCATTCCATCAGCCAGCTGGTACATGCTGAAGCAATGTCAACGGATCCTTATAGCAGCTTAAATAAAACCCAAACGGTAAGGCAAATCTGGTGCAAAACCATCTTAAAATCTAAAGTCAAACAAATTAGTTTTGAAGTATCTGGGTCTATGTTGCTTTTTATTCACATAAATCAACCAAATGTAGTAACTATGTCAGTCTACACAGAAAGTGTAACACAAATGAAAAGCAAATTAAATAATAAAGAACCCAGAAAAATGAGAAGTTCCATTTTCCTTCCCTCCTTGCTTCTCTCCCTCTCTCACCCACCCCCTCGACAGGACCTCACTATGTATCCTGGCTGGTCTTGAAATCTTGGTGCTCCTCCTTCTTTAGCCTTCTTTGCACTACCACGAAAGGCTAAAGTGAGTTTAAAGAAATAAAATCAGAGAAGCTAAATTTTTAAAAAATGAGAGATAGAGGGAGAGAAAGTCAGATGGAACTATGATACACATAACTTGCAACATGGTAAAGGAAGACAAGAACATGAAGCTGAACATCAGAAGCTTATCTCATTTTGTGCTCCCCTCACTCTTTAATAGGTCACCTTTGATCACATAACTATAAAGTAAGTACCTGTGACAGGATGGATAGAATAGGTTCAAATAAGGAATGTGTTCAAACAGGGATGAAATGGCAGCCAGAGAACAGACTTCTTAGAAAGCTGGAAGAAACCAGTATCATTTGCTGCTGCTGACTAGGAAGTCCTCCAAAGAGCCCTGCCCACTATCAATGCTGAAGATGACCCATCTACAATCGAGTTGTCCCAGTATACTAACCATCCGAGTATTAGGTAGAATGGAAGAGAAATTTTACTCCAGTAACCTGAATTTCTTCCCACACTACAGTGATAATGCTTGGTGAGCAAATGAAACAATCTACTAATTTTCAGTAAGGATTTGATCTCAGACCACAGAACATTCTTACTAAGTCTGTTGGCAGATGACCAGATGCTGTCAGACATTTGCGAAGAGCTGACTATGCACACTTAAGGAGCCAGGAGTAACTGTAGTTTAGTATTGTGTGGATCTACAGATATCACAGGAGAAAATTTAGGCTATGAGTTACTATTTTAATTATAGACATAGTTATAAAAATTCAAAATATCCTTATTTGGTTTCAGCAAAACATCCAATTGCCAGTGGTCATCTGTGAGCTGCAAAGTAAAGTGAGAAAATCTGAATTCAAGAAAATACTTTTAGGATAAGATTCAACAGGAGTACTGGGGTCGTTTGAAAGTGAAATGAAGTATTTACAGATATAAGAGGAGGCACCAGAAATAATCCTACAGACAATACTAAATTTTGCTAACCTGTATCACTTATTCTGTAAGTACTGTGATTTTAATGTTGAGCAAGGTTTTTCCCTAAAAATGCTTACTATTAGGGGCTGTCCATCAAACAAAGACCTGTAAATGTACAGTACTTTAAAAATAAATACTAGAATACTGGGGAAGGAGTACCAATAATCCTTTATAATAAACAGGTAGAGTTGTGGGAAAGGGTGCTTAATTTTTGAAAATATTTCTGCCAGTAAAAGAATGGGCAGTGATAGAGGTACATGAATTTGAATGAGAACTTTTCACTTCATTCCCACACAGACCAAAGAGAAAGAAATCCAATATTTTAGGCAATGGTGGAAGAATCAGAAAAAGATATTCCAGACTGCTTCTTACAATGACGACGATCAACCTCAAAAGGTTGTTATGAGGATGGTAGTGTCTTGGATTCAAATGTTCTGTATTTTATAAGAAGTTAAGAAATGTGATAGCTAATTTTTACCTGACAAAACTCCTAAAGAGAGACTAGTCTTTTTCATCTTAGCTTTCCCTATACCTACCACTTGGTAAGTACTAAGTTAAGATTTGGGCAACAAATAAGAGTTATGGTTTGGATCTATATTTATCCTGAAAAGTTCATGTGTTGAAGGCTTGTTTCTTCATGTAGGGCTTTGGGGAAGCAAGCGGACTATGACCATTGGAAGGTGGCCACAAAGATAAGAGATAGGGCCTAGTTGGAGAAGTAGGTCACTGGGGGTGTACTCTAAAAGGGTATATCTTAGCCCTAGCCTCTTCCTCATGCTCTTTGCTTTCAGGCTGCTGTAAATTGAACAGCTTTGCTCCACCCTATGTTTGCTTCAAGATGTTCTGCCTCATCACAACTCAGAAACAATGGAGCCAGCTGACTACATACAGAAGCTTCTGAAACTGTGAGTCATAATTAATCTTTCATTTTTAAAGTTGATGTGGCCAGGTATTTTTGTCACAGCAATAGAAAGGTAACATAGATGGGGTTCTGGTTGTGAGTGGGACAAGCTAAAAATACAAACATTTAAAAATAAGAACAGAACTCAAAACACCTCACTAGTAAGAAAACCCAATTTAAAAATAGACAAGGAACTAGAATAGACATTTCTCATAAGAAAACATAAATGGCTGGGTGTGGTGGCGCACGCCTGTAATCCCAGCACTCGGGAGGCTGAGGCAGGAGGATCGCTGTGATTTCGAGACCAGCCTGGGCTACATAGTGATTTCCAGGTCAGTCTCAACTACATAGTGAGACCCTGTCTCAAAACAAAAAACAAAAAAACAAACAACACAAACAAAGAAAACATAAATGATCAACAGATATATGGAAAAAAAAGTGCTCAGAATCACTGACTATCAAAAAAGTAAAGTAAATCCACAATGTGGTTTACTTTATATCTTTTAGAATAGCTACTATCAAAAAGCTGAACGATAAGTGTTGGCAAGAATGTGGAGAAAAGTGAGTGCTTGTATATGGTTAGTGGATATGTAACTTAGTATAGCCATTTTGGAAAATAGTATAGAGTTTCCTTAAAAGAATTAAAATTAGATCAACTACATGATCCAATAGTTCAAATACTGGGCATATGCAAAAGGAAATGAAATCAGAATGTTGAAAAGATCTCTGCACTTCCATGTTCACTGTAGCATTTTTCATAATAGCCAAGATATGGAGTCAATCAATGGATGAAGAAAATGCCTGTGTATATAGGTTGTGTGTACAAGTATGTATAAATGTACATATACACAAAATGAAGTGCTTGAGTCTCGAAAAAGAAAATCCTGTCACACTTGTGACAACACAGATGAACACTTAACATTGTGTTAAGCAAAATAAGTCATGCACAGAAAGACAAATACTGAATGATTTCACTTACATGAGGAAGCTAAGAGTAGAATGGTGGTTACTAAAGGCTATGGGAAGGGTTAGAGATCCTGGAGAGAAAGTACAGAATTTCAGGTAAGAGTTCTATTGTACAACATAGCAACTATGGTTAATATCAATATATTACTTTTTTTTTTTTTTTGGTACCGGGGATTGAACTCGGGTCCTTGCGCTTGCAAGGCAGGCCACCGAACCGCTGAGCTAAATCTCCAGCCCCAATATATTACATTCTTGAAAAGTGTGAACAGTAGATTTTAAATGTTCTCACTGCAAAGTAGTCAAAATCATGCATATATTAATTAGCTTGATTTAACCCTTCCACATGTCTACATATTTAAAATAACATGGTGTACATGATAAATATATGCAATTTTATTAAAGTTAATTAAAAATAAATGAAAAATACCATATGTGTAGCCAGGATAGGAGAGGCAAGATAAGGAAGGGGGAAAGATGGCAAAAGAGGAAAAGAATGATAATGTGTTCCTGAGCAAGTAAATTCAATGAAAGAATTAATGGTAACAGGTTCCAGGTTGAGCAGTCTTCTACAATGGCCAAATTTGGACAGAAGCTCATCAATTCCTCATATCCTTGGTGTCATCAAATATTAGGACATACTAGAAAACTGGATATGATCAAAGAGTTGGACTTCTTCCTGTCAGATGGAGGATTTTGATTCTCTAGGGCTGTTTGAAAACTGCAGGAAGGCTGCATATTTAGAAATCAATAGTGAAACACCAGTCAGATAAATGACCTTTGTTTAGCCTCTAAAAATCATTCTCTTGCTTCACACAGTGGTACAAGTATTTATTCTTAAATTCTGATAAAAAACAGTGGTTTTTTGTTCATAAGACTTGAATAAATGTGTGGTGGGAAATCTTACATAAATTATGAAGAAAAGCAACTTTTACTAAAAACAACTTGCTGGGTAGTGGCCAGGAATATGCCTGGAGTTGTTTCTACATCCTGTGTTCTGTTGCACTAATCCATAAGTCTGCTTTTTTTTTTTTTTTTTTTTTTTTTAATCAACACCATGCTGTTTTTATTTCTGTACCTTTGGTAGTAAAACTTGAGGTTGAAGATTATAATGCTTCCTGCTTTACTCTTGTTGCCCAGGATTGCTTTTGTTATTCTGGGTTTTTCAGTGCCATATGAATTTCAGGATTGTTTTCTCTAATCCTGTGTGAAATGCAATTGGTATTTTGACTGGGATTGTATTAAGTCTGTATATCACTTTTTGAAGTATGGCCATTTTGATAATATTTGTTCTGCCTATCCAGCAATAGGGGATATCTTTTCATTTTCTGATGTTCTCTTCAATCTTTTTTCAAAATACTGTAGTTTTCATTGTAGAGGTCTTTCACTGCTTTGGTTAGGTTAATTCCTAAGTATTTAATTTTTCCTGATGCTATTGTTTTCCTAATTTCTTTCTTGGTGAGTGCATAACTGGTGTACTGGAACATTACTGATGTGTATGCATTGATTTCTGTATCCTACTACATCCTCTATCCTATTCTACTACTTAGAAACTAGTCTTGAAAGTGCTATTTCAAGATAAAACATTTACTTGTCATCAACTCAAATGAGCAATTTTTAACCCAGTAAAAAAAAACAATTACGATTCTAATGTTTAGAAGCCCAGTGATATAAAACTATTGACAGACTCAGGGTGGACCCTCAAGTTACAACCAGCCTGACATATAACAACTTGGGTTACAACTGGAATTTTAGTTTTAACTGATGATCAAAGTCTTGAGTTATGCCCGGAATGCCAGCTGCTTGTGCTTCCAGAAGGTCTCTGATACAGATTTACCCCTTAAAGAGTTCTGGAAGGAACATTACAACACCCTTTCCTGTGTGGGGTTCAGAAATCCTGGGCCAATGACTCTCTAAGGACAATGAGATCTGCCTGTATACAGGAGAGAGACTTTGAAGGCTATGTAGAGGAGCCTGAGCCTTCAACTGACCAACATGAGTTATATCTAGCCCTTGAGAATGAATTGAGTTTGTAAGTCAAGGATCCACTGTATAAAAAGAAAGGAAGCAGCCAAAGGCCACAACCCATAGCTACCAGCACAGGTTTGTTGTCTACTCTAGCTCTCCGGTGCACAGTGTCTGGCCTTAGAAGGCAAGAGGTGACAAAGAGCCAGAGGAACTGAAGGTGTAGAAGGCTCCAGGGCAAGGGTGACCTCCTTCTGCCATGCGGACTTTTCCAGACCTGGTCTCACCTGACTACCAGGCATTTTCTGTCTTTTGTACTAGGTATCAACAACGCTTTGAGAGATATGGTAATTTCTTCTAGGAAGATAGCAAGGAGAGAATTTTTAAAAGTACATTTACATATAGACATCTTTTTTTACATCAAGAATTGAGTACAAGGCTGGGGATATAGCTCAGTGGTTCCACTGCCTGCCTCACAAGCATTAGGTTCCGAGTTCGATCCCAGTACCCCCACCCCCAAAAAATGAAGTACAACAACCATCTGAAAATAATTAAAAATAATCAGCAAACTCTTGACTCTTTAAGCCCTACAATATTGTTCCAAGTTGTTTTTCAAGTGCTAATCTATATATCAATGAAATTATATATAAGACAAGGCAGTTGTAAATCCCATTTCACAATTAAGAAAACACCTTTTTTAAAAAAATAAATTTTATCTCATCCCCCTCCCTCAACCCCTTCCTTCATATAAAAGCTTTGTTTCCTTTTTTCCATTTTCACTTGTTTTTCTTGTCCCTTTGTTCCTTTCTCCCTCCTTCCTCCCTTGTTCGCCTTCTCATTTGAACATTTTCTTCCAATTTTCCAGTATCTATTATACATTTTAGTTCTTATTTCCACTCTAGGTTTCTTACATCAGAGGAACAATGCAATATTAAAATATGTGTGTCTGATTTATTTCACAAAGGTGTACGGTTTCAAGGTCCATCCATTTAGCTATAAATGTCTGAGCTCATCCTTCTTTATGGCAGAGTAGTACTCCATTATAAATAAAAATCACACCATCTTTATTCACTCATCAGTTGATGGGCCTTTGGGCTATTTCCAAGATTTAGCTATGACACACTGTGTTGCTATCAACATAGTGTGATTTTATCACTGTGGTATGATGCTTCTAATTCTTTCAGGAAGATACCAAGAAGAGGTACAGCTGGGTCAAATGGAACCTCTAGTTTCTGTTTTTTGAGAAATCTCCACACTGATTTTCACAGTGGTTGTACCACCGGTGGAAAAGTGTTCCATTTCCCCCACAATCCCTCCAGCATTTGCTATTGGTTTACTTCTTGACAGCAGCCATTCTTTCTGGAGGTGGAATCTCAGTGTTGTTTTGCAGAGTTTTTTGTTTTTGTTTTTTTGTACTGATGATCGAACTCAGGACCTTGCACTTACGAGGCAGGCAGTGGCACCACTGAACTAAATCCCCAGCTCAGTGTAGTTTTAATTTGTATTTCACAAATGACCAGTGATGTTGAATTTTTTATATGTATTTATTTGCTATTTCTAATTATTCATCTGAGAAGTATTTGTTCATTTCAGATGCCCAGTTTTGGACTGGATCTTTAAATTTGGGGGGTCTGATAGTTTTTACTTCTTCATATATTCTAGATAATAGCCCTTTATCTGAATAGCTGGTAAAAAATTTTTCCTATGCTGTACATTGTCTTTTCACTCTGTTGGTGGGTTCTCTTGCTATGCAGAAGCTTTTTAATAAGATGAGATCCCAGTTATTGACTCTTTGTAGTATTTCCCATGCGATCTGGGTTTTGTTCATGAAGTCTTTGCCTACTCCTCTAGTGTTCTACCTATTCTCTCTTCCAACAAGTTTAGTTTCTGTTTTAATAGTTAGATCTTTGATCCACTTTCATTCTAGAATAATGTGTGGTGAAAGATACGGGTCTAGTTTTAATATTTGGCTGTGGAAAACCAGTTTTTCCAGCACCATTTATTAAAGAGGCTATCTTTGTCCCAGTGAAGGTGTTTGGCTCCTTTGTCAATGATGAGGAGGTTGAGTATGTCTGGAGTTGCTTCTGCAACTTCTAGTCTGTTCCATTGATCCTCGGGTCTGTTCTTTTGCCAGTTCCTGCTGTTTTTAATCACTGTAGCTTTGCAGTATAACTTAAAGCCAGGTATTGCAATATCCCTTTGCCTTGCCTTTGTTGCCTAGAATTGCCTTTGCTATTCTAGGTCTCTTCTGGTTTCAAATGAATTTTAGGTTTTTTCTTTTGTTACCAGGGATTGAAATTGGAACCTTGAGCTTGTGAAGCAGGAGGTGGCACCACTAAACTAAATCCTCGGCCTTAGGATTGTTTTCTCTAATTCTGTCAGATATGCTGTTGGGATTGTACTGAATCTGTATAATAATTTTAGAACTATGGTCATTGATAAAATGATTGTTGATAGGGAGGACAAACTAGATATGATGTGGGGTCTCCTCACTATAAAACACAATAATATTTCTGATATTCCAAGGATACAGTGTAAACATCTGCGGTAGTTTAAAAATATGTCAACAAATTATTTGCTCTTCCTCTTTCAAGAGATAGAGTTTCATGATGTCCACAGGTGGGGCTGCCTGTGGTAGGCAGGGGGCCTCTTCACCCCGAGGTGATTATATTTAGATTCTCTGCATCTTTGCTCCTTCCTTTTTCCACTTGGATTTCATATTCCAGTTCAGGTAACCACACTGGCACTTCTGCAATATTCTCACATACTTTTATCTACTGCATCTAACAGATAACACTGCCTCTTCCACTAGCATTTTGAGCATCTCTACGATAAGACAATTATTTCTCATCTAAGTATGCAGATGTCTAGCCACTATTTGAATCAGAAAACATCTTTTCTATATAAAAATTTTATGGGTACATTTTAGATATACATGAATGCTAACATTCATCATAGGGAATTTGTAGCAGTTAAAACATGTATGAGTGCTTTGAAAAAAAAAAACCAAAAACCTTCCATTTCCTTAGTGTAGTAGTAAGTTGAATTAAGCAGTTAAATACATACACAAGCTTAACTTTGAGAGTAATGTCCCTTTGAGGAGACTGTCTATGAAAGTTTAAAGTAATGAACTTAGGTAACATATTGAACAAGTCTACCAAACTTAAGTCTGCATTCTTACAGATGATGAATTCAATGACACTGGAGAATCACTAGAAAGGCTACAGAGACAAATGAAAGGAAGCAATCAGTTCATGGGGACTAATCTCTACAAGAGAAAAGCCCAAGGCATAGAAAATTTCATTACTGACTTATCCAACCTTTATGTTTATATCACATCATGCAGGGTAATACAATTAGTGATAATGGCATAAAAAAACCAGCTGTAAAACAGCAAGAACTAGCAAATTCTAAGGTAAAAGTTCACTATTCAGAGACTTGTTTTACAAAATATTAGAAACCTAAATACAGCCTTCTCTTATCCCTTTATTAATGCTATGCTTTAAATTGCTGTACATACTAGAACCATCTCCATCTACTACTGAAAACACAAACCATCCTCAGGGATGGAATAGCAACTGTAGTTTAACTGGATGGAGCCAGACTAACAAAGAGTTTAAAACAAAGTTAAAAATAGAAAACGTATGTAATTGAGACTGCAAGGTAAAATTCAGAGAGATGGAGTATGCTATTATCTAAACATTATAATTTGGCTCCCTTCCAAAGTAAAAACTCTTACATTTACAAAAAAAGGCACGGCATTTTCAATAAAAATGCTTGGGACTATCCTTTCACATTTCCTTTGAAGTATTAATATACCCAAGTTCACAATTCTTTCTTTAACTTTGCTTGACAGAAATTGTGCCATACATGCAACATCTATATTACTCCCTATATATGCAATGTTTTTAGAGAGGTTTAGATCTAAGTATTTACAAGGCTCTTTAGAAGAGCTAGCAAATTCTAACAAAGAACTTTCAAGGAAAAAGTCCAAACAATAAAAATGTTTAGGCAAAGTCCCACTGAATAAAATACTATATTAAAAAAATGTAATGTGAAAGTTTTCCATGTGTTAGTGTTAGAGGTGATCTAGTTTAACCTTGTCATATGAAGCCAAAGAAATTATGGTTTAGAGAAGTTAGCTTACGTAAGACTAAATAATTATCTGATATTTTTGGAAATTTTAACTCAAAATAATCAGTAGTATTTCTTCTTTTACCCCACAACCCAGAATGGCATGTTACATCACCCTATGAGACAATTATGAGGGGATAGACTATAATTATAGCATTTCAGCCCAGGGTCATTACCTTTAGAGGGTGCCACAAGCACTAACACTAATGCTATTCTAATGTTATGATACATCTCTGGTAATTATATTCTGAAACACACAAGCTTCAGAGTAGAACTTTTTACCTGAAAAATCCAGACTGAGTAGAATTACCCATAATTTTCCTTAAAAGTTCTCTTGATGCTTTTAGAAGAGGGACTGTGGAGTTCTCACTTTATAGCTTGGAATACAGGACATGTTAACAATGAAAATGAAAAATTACAATACAGTGGCAAGAGAATGAATCTCAGTTCATCTACTTATCTCTTGGGACATTAAAGGTCACCGATCTAAAGAAATAGGGTCATTTACTCGAGTATTTAGAGTTCTCATGGGGAATAAGTACAATTATACACATAGTTAACTTTGTAACTATAAGGCATGAACAAATGTGAAGTATTAAGAATTTTTAAATAACCACTTTTATAGTATTAAAAGCTGTATATCTATGTTAAAAATACAGATATTTTATGTATGCATAGTGATTTACAGCACAGTAAATATTATTTCAAAAGAGCTCTCTCAAAAGAACCACAGGCCTTACTGTTCCCTTTTTATTGGGTGGGTAACTAAGGCTTAGAGAGGTTGATATGTTCAAGGTCTACCAGCTGACTCTAACCTCAAGCCTCTGACTTCAAGTGCAGAGCCCTTTCAACTAACACATATCTTCGTTTTCTTCAATACGTGAAGGTATTTTCTACATTTTTAAAGAATGTTCAAGTAGTGATTTGGCACAATATGGATGAAAAAGCTAGGAGGCCAATTTAAATATAATGCCAATGAAATTTAATATGGAAAATGCATTTCATAAACTAAGTATTAATAAACCCATATCTGAGATCTTAACCAAATATTCTCTAAATTATCAACCCTTTATCATAGTTAAAATTTAAAATAAGCCACCTCATTTCCAACATATTTCAACTTCAACTTAAAAATAATCAAGGATTACTGGGCAACAATTTTGTCTCTTAAACCTAACTCTTCACAGCCTGGTCTTCCTGTTTCTGAGGCAGGCAACACAGGTACCATCATGACTACTGAAATGAGCTAAGGAGCCTGAGTTTCTGTTTAATCATTAGCCCTATAACCCCATGCTGGTTATTTAACTTTTCCATAAATGGGAAAAACATCGAGATGGAAGAAGGGGGGAGCATTAAAAGAATTAAGATGTTATGGAAATGTACCGACTCTTCATGATGAATGTAATCAATGTGTACTTCAAACATGTACTAATACAAATTTGAAATATAAATGGAAAAAATACATCTATCTTGCAGGAAGATTAAACTGGTTTTCCCACTTGAATAAGTTCTCTCACTTTATAGTCATAGCTATGTGGCTGTCAGGTCATCTGTTTTTGGCTAGGAATAAGCCCCGTTGGCTTTCTCATGCACTGGCTTGTTCTAAAGCACATAGCTCAGAGGGGAGCAACCTATTAGAACAAGTAAATAGGAAGCAAACCCTCAGTCTGCTTGCTACAAGTCTGGGCAGCAGACAGTGACACACCTAGAGGCTGACATTTCTAAAGACAAGACACTTTCAGTACAGCTTCTAACCATAAATCCCTAGAATCCCTATTTTTTCTATCTATTTAAAGACAAAGTATAACTTTTGCCATATAAACAGACAAATTAACAAATAAAAAGCAGGACCAAAACTATAGTACCATGTTTAGAAGGCTTAGATTACGTAGCCTGATGCATAGCACAAATCTGGCTCATTCACTTTGACAAAGAACATGATGATTACACTTTGCTTCTCATATTCAGGGAATGTAGTGATAATGGAAGCTTTCACCTCCAATTTTATATTAATGGCTTTTCAAGAAAAACTGTGCTAAGTACTCTAAACACCAGGATTTATACTTAACTATGCAGAACAGTGTCAGCAAGCAAACCAGGGTCTAAAATACATTTAGATGAAGATTTTCAATGATCCATAAACTCTGAGCTCCAATCAAAATTCATTCTGTGATCCCATAAAACTTAACAAGTATGATGGTAAGAAATGAACAGCTGTGGACCAAATAACTCTTGAGGACCCAAGGAAAAACTGCAAGTCTTTTCATCTTACTTGTGGAGCAAATGTGATAAAAAATGGCACAAAAGATTTCAATTATAGAATGTTCCACTAGATTTTCTGGTTTGTCTTTACTATGTTTTGGTTTGTCTTTACTAGATATAAAGATTGAGATGCCTGACCATTTTCCACCAACATGAAGGAAAGCCCATTTCACAAAGCAAGGAGAAAATCAACAAGTAATCTACATTCATTCACCACATTCAATTTTATTTTTTGAAATATTATGGTTGTGAATTCACCAACTGCGAGTTCATAGGTACATAAAGTAGAGCAGGTACTCACAAAACCAATACCGTTAGCCTTGCGGGGGGTCAGTTTTCACTAAGGTGAAAACTATTCACTGTATTGCAGTCAAAGTTGGCCTTCCAAAGCTTGACTTGTAGTCAAAGTTGACATTCCAAACCCTGACTTCTCACATGTATATAAATTATGTGCCAAATTCGTCTCATCAGGTGACCTCTCTAGACTCCCACCTGGTAACACTAGTCAGATCTGCTTGGTCCCTACTGTGCAA
This sequence comes from Fukomys damarensis, assembly GCF_012274545.1. Classification (NCBI taxonomy): domain Eukaryota; kingdom Metazoa; phylum Chordata; class Mammalia; order Rodentia; family Bathyergidae; genus Fukomys; species Fukomys damarensis. Next base: position 31,284,868 of record NW_022900950.1, on the reverse strand, counting down.
GCTACTTCTCTGGAATTCTCTTTGCCTGGTCTGGTCATGGCCACCTTTTGCCTCAATTAACACCTAAACATAACCACTTTTATTTAAGCTCTTTCTGATGCTTATTACTCTGGCTCTTCCTTCCACTAAAGCCACACATAGGCATGGTTCCTTAAAGAACTCAAGAATTTTGTCCCAGGTCTGACTTCTCCTGGTCTGGCCCAGTCTCTACATTTAACAGACTACAGAGCTAAAGACATGAAACCACAAGTTTGTGGTTTTCAACTCAAAGCTTACAGAATAGTTATTTTGGCATTTCAAATTTGGGGTATTTAATTAAAAAAATACAGAGGCTATCTTTTATTCATTCATTTCATTTTTTTTTGAGCATTTTCTATGGGCCAGACACTGTTTTGGGAACTATGCATACATCAGCGAATATTGAGACAAAAATTTCTGTGCTCATGGAGTTTATGTTATAATGAGTTATAGTATATGGAGTGGGGAAGTAAGAAAATATGAAACACAATAAAGATAATCACAATAAATGTACATGTAATAAGTGTTATAGAAAAAGAAAGTAAAGGGAAAGGATCCTGGGGAAAGGGGTGCAATTTAAAAAGAGATAGAAAAGTTGGAAGAAATGATACCTGTCTTTCTGGATTTTCATAGCTCTTTTGCCTCACCAGATTACCAACTCTGAAAGCAAGGGCCAAATGAGATTCATTTCTGCTACCCTAGTACATGGAACAAAGTACAACCATAAGTAGCCACTGAAAAAAATGGATTCATTCTATGTATTTCCAAAGCAATGCTATTTGTAATAAATGGCTTATGAGATGGATGGCTAGTGAATAGATGTGGTATTTGGCACCAACAAAGCAGCATGCCTTATAGTAAAGCTCTTGGAATTCAACCTCATGGCATCCAAGACAATAATCTTACAACTTTTGCTCCACAAGAGTTCTGTGGGAAAAACAACCAAGGAAAATCTGAATCACTGTCTTATATTAGTATAACAAAATAAAAATGTCCTTTGATCAACTTCAAATGGGAAATAATCTTTTATTTTAGACTAACAAAAGAAAAGATAACAGATGGAGCAAGGGATAAATCTGATGAAGACAGCAGTGCCAAAGGCTCTTGGGGATAGAGAAACATAAATGAAATAGAATATAAAGCACAACCACTTTTACTGAGGCTCTTTCTGATGCTTGTTACTCTTCCACTAAAGCCACAGAGAGGCATGGTTCCTTGAAGCACTCAAGAATTTTGTCTTCTTGAAGTTTGTTGTATACTGTACTAGATCTCTTGAATTCACAAGCGTCTGCTGGTGAGTGTACAAAAGTCCTTCTCTGCCATTTGTCCTCCCTGCAGATAGTGCACTGATATTCAATCATGCATGTGTTCATTTGTTCAATGAATACATTTTAACAAAAGCCTACTGTGTGCCTGACCTAGCTTTAGGGCCTGAGGATCCAGAGGCACACAAGAACAAAAGCAAAGCCCTTGCTCTCAGAGAATTTATGGTTAGGAGGTGTTAGATAATAAACAAGTCAGAATATAATGTATTATTAGTTAACAATGAATGCTAGAAGAGATTAAGCAAAGATAGACAGAAAGTGATGGAGCTTTCTATCTGGGGGTGTACATGTTATTTTAAAGAAGCTGGTTAAATAAAGCAACTTTAAGATCTCTAAAATGGTCCTAAAGTTTTCACTTCCTGGTATTCAGACTCCTTGTTTAATTCCCCTCCTCTTGAGTTCATGACTAGCAAACAGAATCAAGCAGAAGTGACGGGTGTAATATTGACTTCACTCTTGAGTTTTCTAATACTATTAGATCACTTGCTCTGGGGAAGCCAGCTACCAGTGCATGGAGGCAGTCACCTGTGAGTGAGTTTGGAGGTGATCCTCCTCTGTGCCAGCCTAGTGTAGTCTGAAAGACACCCAGATTGCTGCCTTATCAGAGACTCTGAGTCAAAACCATCTAGCTAAGCTCCATGCACATTTCTGATCCACAGAAACTGGGAAATCATTGTTTGCAGGCATTAGGTTTTGGGGTAATTTGGTATGCAGTAATGGAAAACAAATACATTGGTTAAAGATGGTTCTTTTGAGCAAATGACCTTAGTAAGAAGCAGACTATGTGAAGATGTAAGGAAAGACAATTTCAGGGAAGTAAAGAACAAGTGGCCAAAGCCCTGAAATGAGAAGAAGTTAGGCATATATGAAAGAAGTGATAGCCAGAGTGACAAAGAGCCACAGGAGATAGTGTGGTAAGTCAGATGGGAGAAATCACACAAGCCAGCCCTGAGGAACACTCACAACAAGACACAACCAATACTGTGAACCAAAATTAGTTTAACCTGACTGACTTGAACCAAAACAAATAAAACAAGAGCAATAGCTAATGTCTGAGGATTTAAGTACATGAGGAATTCTAAGTGCTTTCTTTCATTTATTATTCACAATAACACCATTATATAGGTGTTATAACTAGCCAATTTTACAGATAAGGAAACTGGAGGCTCAAAATGGTTGAATCACTCACGTACAATCACATACTGGCTCTCTGACTTCAGACTCCCTATCCTTTGACTTTATACGATATTGGCTTAAAAGCAAGGTCCCTTGAGAGACAGTCAGTTCTCACATCACTGAAAAAGAGGAAAAAAACAGACTCAATCCAGAACAGCTGTTTAGGCCAACTGGTCCAATCTCTCCCTGATTAGACACTCCAGGCAGTTTGATTTTCTCTTGGAATTCTGTTAGTAGAACTGGTTGATTTATTATTTACATTTTTTCCCTCCAGGTTTGACCCAGGTCAGAAATGTAAAATTTAGAAAAGCACCACGGCAGTTTTCTTTTTGACATATTCTACAGGTACTGCATAACAAACAAGGAATTTATTGAGGAATAGAAATTAGATAAAATATCAATTTAGTCCATTTTATGCAGTTTTATGCTCACTGACCTACACTGAGCCCTGGCTTCCTACCAACATTCTAGATATCTGGCACCAGACCAAGTACCCATCTACTATAGAACTTGTTTTTCCTTCCTTATCTTGAAGCTTGGGGAAGATTATGAATGTTCTAAAAGTCTTGATTTCTTTTTGAGAAAAAGAGAAATACAATCCCTTTATCTTTGATTTTTAGCTATATCCTATTAACAGGAACTCTATTTCAAAATTTTTTCTTAAAGGCTTTAACAGACTGGGAATTTACCATTCTGGGGTCCTCAAACTGATATTACAGTGCTGACTTGGACTAAAGGAAGTCAAACAAAAATCACAGAATCTCTAACTTTTTTAAAAGTTTTCACTGAGAAATACAAACCAATGAGCTTGTTGGATATGATTAATAACATTATAAAAACAGCAGTACAGCTAACATTAACAGAGCATGTAGTATGAGCCAGAAACTGTCCTAAGAATTTTAAATGAATTATTCAAATTAATACTTCAACAGCCCTTTACAGTATGGTTATAGATGGGGAAATTCGAGAGAGGCCAAACATAGTTTAAAAGGCTCAAGGTCACAGTTTAATAGTCTAGAGCCAGACCAAAACCCTGACAATGATTCTAACTGTCCCTAACTCCTGTATTACACTAATTCTGTTATTTAGACTCAAAAGTTATCCAGGATCCTACTCCATCAAATTCTACTCCCAAGAAAGTAATACAGTCCACCCTCCATATCTGATGGTTCTACAAGAATGGACTGAACCAACAGTGGAAGGCAAAAAATTAATTGTCGACATTATTTCTTAAACAATGTAAAATCTTATATAGCATTCACATTTTAGTTCATATAATAAATCATTTAATGATTTAAAGTATATAGGAATATATGCATAGGCCCTATGCAAATACTATGCCATTTTATATCAGAGATTTGGACATCCTCAGATTTGGTATCTGAGGAAGACTAGGAACCAATCTCTGGGTGGACATCAGAGTATGATTATACTTGTTTTCTCAAAAATACTTTTTCCATGGGGCCGGTGACTTAGTTCAGTGGTTCCACCACCTGCCTTGCAAGTGCAAGCACCTGAGTTCCATCCCCAGAACAAAAAAAAAAAAAAAACCCAAAGCAAAACAAAACCAAACCAAACCTCTATTAAAAAACAGATTCACCCACTACAAACACACATATCAGCCAATATAAAACACACACACTCAACTTCAACGTTTTACTCTCTCACATGGTAACTCAATATTCTTTACTGTAATTAGTAGGCAAATGCATATATAGGTTACAGTTAAGTGATGTAAATTTTTAAAAAAATTTTTGGGTACTGGGAATCCAACTTGGGTCCTTGCGCTTGCAAGGCAGGTCACGGAACCATTGAGCTAATTCCCCAGCCCAAGTGATATAAATTTAAACACTAATAAAAACCACACATACAAATCTTAACTATAAAATTTATTCCTTCAAAAAGGTTCATAATTTTTGCTTTCTCACTGCTGAGTAACCTAAACTCATTTTTTAAAAAATCCTGGGCTTATTCTTACTTATCCTCAGTCTCTTGTTTCTTTGCTCAAACAGCTCCTCAGAAAAGACCTTAACTACTCAATCTCAGTGCCTTTTCCTCTTGGCCATTGTTCTTCTACTTCCTGCTTATATCATCCCCTGGAAGTGGATTGTATATTTATGCATTTGTTTACTATCTTTGTCTTTAGAAAAGAAGCTATGTGGGCCAACTTGTTCCCTTCTATATCCCTGGTTCTTAAACTATCCCTGCATATTACAGAACCAATCAATGAAATGTTCTATGTGAAGAGAGCAACTTTGTGAGAAATCAACAGCAGCAAGAGCTTATCTGCTCACTTCTGTATCCTGTCCTCACCCCCAATTTTCACATCTGTACCTCAACATTCTCATCTTAATAAAAGATGTGAATTATTTTGATAAGGGTGGTAAAGGAGATAAGGGTGGTTGAACCTGATTCCTATTAGCTCAGACTGGGGAAGAGGAGATGGTAAATCCTGCCTTACTGGTTTTGATTGTGAGGGAGTGACAGGAAATCCAAGGGGTAAATTAAATTAAGGTGGATATAGGGCCCCAAAGATCAGTGGGGTCATTTCCAACCCTTCTCTGACTCCTACATAGAATCTGTCCTTACTTTCTCTTTAAGCAATTTTCTGTATCTAATTTTTAATCTCCATTTCTACAACTACTTCTTTACATCACACTTGTATGATTACAAATGCCACCTAATTCACTGTCTTCCAACATTCCCTTCCACCCACCTGTTCTGCACACAGGTATGGGATGAAAAACTAAAACTTCATGGCATTTCCGAGCTCAAGTATCTTTAATGGCTTCTTTACACGAGAGAGGAAACCTATCTATTCTCACATACTGTATTTATTTTACCAGCCCATCAACTTTAATATTCCTTAAGTTCCAGGAAAGCAGACTGTGCCTGTCTTGTTTGCTATTCTCAGTGCCAAGGAAAGTGGCTGTCAGAGGGTGCTCATAAGACAGTCATTTTTCTAATGTGTCTATTTTCACTCTACTCATCATGCACATTAGGACACTTCACTGTAGATACAATTTGTCTTTTCATGTGTACAATTTGCTTGTCCTGTCCAAAACTACAAGACTTTTTAGGACAGTTTCATAATAGTCTCTTATTTCCAAAATTTCTCTGTACTGCACTATTAGGTTTATACTTGCTGTATAAACAATTTGAGGTTTCATAATCTAGATCAGGAGGTATTTCATTATTGAAAAAATATAGGTTCACACAGTTATTGTAACTGGACAGTTTAAAGTAGCAAAAGAAAAATTAACATTCAAAATTTGAGCAAAAAGGGGCTAAATCTGGAGTATTTATAGGTCCTTGAAAGCAGACTATTAGATTTTAGCAAATTCTTGAGGAGCCCAGTTTGAAAGGTATTAAAAAAAAGATCTAAGTCTAAATTATGTGAACCAGAAAAAGATGACTTCTGTCTAGTGATCTGGAGATTATCTTATTAACATGCTTAAAGGGAATGAAAAGGATGGGGAGCTGTGGGCATGAACTTGATATGCTTTCATATTTCTTGAAATGCTAGACACTGTGAGTCAGTACTACATGGATCACTTTTTATGTAGATATCTTTTAATCTCTATTCTTAGGTTCTATGAACCTGTGAGCATTGCCAATTAATTAGAGCACTTATGATAGATATATGCAATTTATAATTAACCAGTTTGTAAAGTGTTTTGAAGATGGAAAATGCTAGCAAGTACTTGGAAATATATATATTAAGTCTTTGGTATGTAATCATGTTATTTAATAACTGGCTTTTAAAAAGGCATAGTACTTTATAGCTGACCAGAATTTCAGATCCTGAATCATTAATATTGCATGGTTTGAGTAAAACACTGGTCAAATGACCTTTTTCAGCTTATATAAATAAATGACTTGTGTCCAACTCTCTTACCTAGCCCTTCCTTACATTAATTCAGCCTTTCCTTGGTCTGTATAATTTTCATGCAATGGTTCCTTCCACTCTTGGTTATATCTGCTCTGTCCTCAGCTTTTTTCTTTCACCCATTTATTTATCATCTGAGGGTGTGTTGCATGAAAACCATTATTTATGGCCACCCTAAACTAAACCATGATCAATGAGCATAAACTATGTGCAATTAAGCCATGAGATGTGGTGGTAGTCACAAGTAGATGCATTTCCCACATGTACTATTACTAATTATTTCAATACTACCATGGTCTTATACTTCTATGCCCACTAATGGAACTTTATTTACATCTCTTGACAAATCTTGGTTCAGAAGAATTAAAACTCCATACAAATAATCCTGTTTACTATTCATACATAAGCAATTTTTAGAAGAGGCAACAAAGTTTTTGATTCTTTCCACTAACTCCTTTTGGGCTTCCTTATATCTTCAAGTGCTAGTACCTCTGCACTGATATTAGCTTACCAGGATCTTCATCAGTCTAGGAAAATATTCTCCATCCTTGCCCTATGACTTTCATCTTTCTTTACTCTTGCTTCAATCTAAACCTACCTTTCTAATTTCCTTGTGTGTCTTTATTGGTGAACTCTAAGCCATTTCTCTGCAAAATTGTGCATTAAATTTTTACTCTTCTTGGGCACTCCAACTGACAGTTTTTTCTTGCCTAACTCTTAATTCTTCCCATTGAAAAGCTTGATGTCTATAACTCTTTCCACAATTTTCCTACTATCTTATCTAATTACTTTTAATACTGAGGTTGTCCAGCACTTGGTTCTTAGCCTACTTCTTTGTCATTCTAAAACTTTACAGATTTATATCATCTTATGGCAGGCAAGGACTCACAAAGTTTATTTCCAGCTCAGATCTATCTCTTCTGTGGCCTGTATCTCACATACTGCCTGTGATGTCCAAATGGAACTTTGACTCCTATTACCTTTTCCACTTTCCATCCTATTTTACCCTTTACACGTTTTTAGAAACTGAGCCTCAAATGTAGGTAGGAATTATGTTGTCTCATTTAAATACCCAATTCCTGAGGTCTATCAATTCAAATCCAATTTACACAATTCTAAAATACTAGCTCAAATCCATCCTCTTTTCCTTATCACTCAGGCCACTTTAACTGTGGTTTGTCTGTCTGCTTCTACTCTGGATGCCCCATAATTCACCTCTCCCTCCGTAAGGTAATTAATGTGTCATTCCCATTGTACTTAAGAATTCAACCTCCTTAACACCTCCGGCTCTTCATCCCATTGAATCCAAAGGTCAGGCCCTTCTCCTTGCCTATTATGCTACAAACATGCAAATCTTTTTTCAATGTTTTTAATTTCTCAAATCACTAATTTTCTGCTTCTAGACCTCTGCACATGTTACTATCCCAGAATGCATTTTCCTCTCATACTGCACAGCTTACTTCTTTTCTTCTTATAATCTCTGGAAAGACCTTCCCTAATTTCTGTGCCTACAGCAGATTCCTTCCATGTTTTCTGTCTTGACCCCTCATTTGATTCTTTTACAGAATTACAACAGTTTCAATGTTGTTCCCCCTCCCCCTCCGGACCTATTGTAGCTCATTCACTAACATATCTATCCATTAAGGCCTAGTATAAAACAAATACCGAATAAATTCAGAAATGTCTTTAAAAGAAGTGGACTGTGTATAGGAATGTAGGCTTTGTGGAAGGCTAGAACAGGCTGACTTGGGTGACTGAAAGACTATGCCATAACTACCTACATTCATCCAGAATTTACTAAGAGTCCAATACTTGTCAGGTGTTGTGCTAGTTATTTGGTTCATATTGATGAGCAAATTGATAGAGTGGATAGACAGCATAAGCCCTGTCAACAGCATAGTAAATATCAAGGTCAAAACCACAAGAGTGTAATGAGAGCTCACAAAAGTACTCAAACTAGGTCGGGGTGTCTGACAACTGCTTTGCCTTAAGACTGTACCACAAAGAGGGAATAGTAGCAATAAAGGCCTCTAAGCACAAAGTACTAAGGATGAGGTGTTTGGATTTAAGGACAGATATTTAGGGTGAATTAAGAACCATGTTAGGATAGGATAGTTCTGAGACTAGGTTGAAGAGGTAAGCAGGATGGCTCTCTTGGATGTGATTCACTAATACTTCCAAATATGTCATTTCTCCACTTGCAATCTTCCTCATCATCCTTACTTTCTCTCAAAGATAATGCTTCTTCTATGAAACCCTAGGCTATATTAAGACATCCACATAACAACTTAAAATGTAATCTGGTCATCTGAGCTTTTTCCTCATAGAATAAAATCTCTTGGCTTACTCAGGTCAAGACTAAATATTTTATTAGTGTCTTGAAATTTAAGCAGTAAAGTGGTATTTATCCTATTAATTTTACCAAGTTGGAGCTTGACACTACCTAGAATTCCTACAAAACCTGAATTCTAACAGCTCTTTGAAATTATTCCCAATCCACCAATCATTGGAAAGGATTTTCATTACTAAACAGTCTACCAAGAAGTCAAGTCCCCATCTCAATTGTCTTTCCTTCTTTTCTAAACTCCACTCTACTGGGTCATTTTCTAGTGCATTTTCCTTTTTCTCTATGACCACAGCCAGACAGGGAATGATATTCTTTTCAATCCCCATGATTGAAGTCCTTCTATAGGCCCCTGATTTCTTTATTGTTTCCTCACTTTCAGTGTTGTTCAATTAAGAGTCAAGGGGGACCATCACTGAAAATCATTAGGTTGCAAGGAATAGAAACCACTCAAAGAAATTTAAACAAAACAGGGAATTTATTAGATGAATATACATGTTCTTGTTGGGATTGCAATAGCTGTAATGGGTCAATAGCTAGAACCACATTTTGCTAAAGGATAGAGCATGCTATAATTCTTGTATCCTGCATAAGGGGCTAGAATGTGGATTCACTTCTGCTTGCTTTTTGCTCCTTATAGTCCTTTATGCTGGCCTCAAATTTGTCAAGCACATGCTGGCAGACATTCATGAGCTCACTCAGGCCTCTCTGAAATGGCTCAACAGCTGGAAGAGTGCCTCGAGTCTGAATACGCAAATTAATTTTGCTCTCTGAAGGATGAGTCGTAGTGTAACCACAAAACTCCACTTCTGGATTCTTCATGATCATGTACCGCAGAGCATTTCCTAGGGTATGGTCCTCCTCGTGCAATACAAATGTCACACAGTGTCTATCTGTTCCAGCTGCCTGGACCATTTCCAAGGCTGTCTTCCTCTCGCCTTCAGCCATTGAGGTCTTCAGTCCAGATATTTTTCTACACACATATTTTTTATAAAAATGAGATTATACTGAATAGTTTTGTGACTAGCTTTTTTTCATTTACTATACTGCAATTCCACCCCAGTCACAAAGAACTATCACCCTCTCATTTTCCTGTCTCCATTACTTTTACCCATAAATCACTTATGGCTCCAGTTTCTCCTTACTCCACTTGACCATCCACATTTCCCACAACAGGAGTCTTCTTAGCAAAACACAAACTTAAATGTATGCAAAAATACTGTTTTGGTAGTACAAGAAAGGGATAGGATTAAGGTAGGACCCTCTGCAAGATGAAAAGTGTTTTGAAAGGCGTGGAAAAACAGTTTGTTTTAATATAAAAATAGAAATTACAGACCAATCAACGTGCAGGGCCCAACTATGGCTTCCATTTGCAAGAGGTAAGGAAGGTAGGAAGTGGAAGGTGTGAAACGAGTCTAGCAGGAGGGAGGAAACTTAACGCTTAGAGCTTTAAGAGCAGTCTGCACAGAGAAGATGGAGAGCAGTAGTTACAGGGTCTTCAGCCTGACTCCACACGTTAGCACCAATCCTCAGGCACCGGGGCCTGGTCGTGACTTCACACGGTGCAATTCTAATGGGGGTGGGCAGTCTGGGACTTGACTCTGGTCTCCCAACTTGTCTTCCATGTAAACACATTCATGTCTCCACTGCCCCTCTTCCCAAACAGGCCCCGGCCACCTATCTTTCCTCCTCTCCTCTCAAGGCTCCGAGTTAGGCCCCTGCCAGGCCCGGCCGCGTGCCCCTCGGCCACTCGCTCCCCTGGCCCGGCGCAGCCCGACCGCCCAGCTCCACCCGTCTCCTCCGCCGTTACCTCTCCAGCTCCTGGTCCTCTTCCATCGCGGAGCAGCTTCCGGGATCCTTAAACAATGCTGGCAGAACACAGGATCTGTCCCATATCGCGAAACGCGCGAGCAAAGCAGGAAGGAACCACCGACGGAAGAAGCGGGGCGGAGCCGCAATGGCGCCGCAAGGCCCGGAGGAGGGGCGGGGTGTCAAGGCCCCGCCCCTGAGTCCGCCCCCAAGCGAGGCAGGGTAGCGCGACTGCGCTCTCACCTGGCGCTGCCCGCAAACTCACCTGAAGCTGCAGAGTGCTACACCTGGGCCCCACCCGAGGCCCGGCCAGGCCTGCGTGTGCCTGAGCTGTGTCTTCCCCACCCAAGTGATAGCGACTGGAGCGGGACTCACCTGTTCTAGTCACTGCCCTTCTCGGGGCCAGGGTCAGGCCTTTTTTCGACTTACAGCCAGACCCGTTGGGGGCTGAGCTGTTCTGAGCGGGCCTTCCCCAGGATCCTCGTCTTCACCGGTCTTTCACCGTGGGACACCTGGGTTAGGCTGTACTTGATGAAAACTCCTCAAAAAGGGAAGGGGTAACTTGCGAAGAAATGAATTTCATATAGAACAGTAGAGTTTAATAAGGCGGTATTTATCTCACTAGGTTTTCGCAGCTACACATCTCAAGTGGATCCAAAAACAGGAGTCTTTTTCTCTCGGGAGACTGAACGATGGGAAGAAACCCACCACTTTCTTTCCTAGGATACTCCGCACTCGTGGAGTGCGCCTCCCCCTCAGTGGACTTTCTTCCCTTTTCCCTTTGGCCGCTTGCATCTCATCGGGGGTTAGGGGTCCGGGGTCTCATTTGTTCCTGGCTCCTGCCCCAAGCCTTCAGGTGTTCCTCCTCTGCGATCGCCGTTCTCCGCCCTCCTGACCCCGGCCGGTCCTGGCCCTGCCCCGCTGTCCTCCATCCCAACACACCTACACTGCTGGGTTCCTGCGCCACCTGTTCTCCCCCACCCATTCTGAGACGTTTCCTCCCCGCCCAGCTGTTCCACACTCCTAGCGGCGGCCGCGAGTGCGCACCGAGACTTCTCTGGCGTGTCCTGCAGGGGAATCAGGCGAGCAGTGGGGACAGCCCAGAGCTGATGGGGGAGGGCAGGAGGCGCGGGGCGGAGTGGGCTCACTCTAACCTGGGAGCGACGGTCCGTCCTGGCCCGCCCTCTGAGCTCTAGGATAGGTGAGACAGGCCTCTGGCCCGCCCCTTTCCCACCCTGCGCCGCCTCCTATTGGCCCAGGTGCGTGTCGGGTTGGGCCGCTGGGCCCGGGCGTTCGCCCCCGGGAAGACAGCAGGGGCGGTTGAGAAGTGAAGTCTTGGCCGGAGTTTG
>NW_022900950.1:31250018-31272649 GCF_012274545.1 Fukomys damarensis | reverse complement strand
GCTGCGGGGACAGCGTGGAGCCGGGTGCGGAGCTGTGGAGAAGCTGCCCGGAGCGCTGTGCCCTCTGCGGGGCAGGCGCCTGAAGGGAGGGCGGGCGGCCCCGGCTATAAGCACTTGGTTTCGGCCACCGTGGTACAGATCTCTGCGTAGTTGCTTTTTAAGGAAGGGAAGAGGTGGAGATGGGTTCTTTTATTTTGTGTGCTTTCTCGGGAGAGCGGCACTAGCTACCCTCGCGTTAGGTTTTGTTTCTCTGGGAAGGGCAGAGGAGAGAGACTTCGCTCCGTGCCTGTTGCCTGTGTGTGTTCACCTTTTCTGCGGGCTGGAGAGAATGAGAGATTTGACATCTGCCCGAGGCTAATTTCAAAATGCGACTCTTGATTTGAAAGCAGTTGCACACAAAGCACCCCTGAGGAAATGCAGCAATTGATTTTCAAAGCCTTATGTCACCTTTTAGGAAAGGACATTTGACTTATAAGTAGTTTCTTGTAATACTTTACATTTAAGGTTGTAGATCCAGACGTTTTGTGTACATGGCCTTCATTTTCTAGCTTTTTATTTCTAAATCACAAAAATCAAGAAACAACGCGAGTGAAAAGCAGTAGAAGTGCAGAAGGAGGAAACAGTTGTGAGCTTCGGTTTATTGGAACTGCCTTTGCTTTAAGAATTTCACATTCTTGTAGCAACAGTACTTACTTGGAAATTGGCCTTCTTCCCAGGACAGATTTTGATTTTTCTGTTGCGTGTACTGTGACAACGCCAATGAAGTTGGATCTCAGTAGATCAATTCCATTTGATAGATTTCCACCCCCACGTCCCTTTGGAAAGAGGACTTTGGCAGTAAAAGGAAAGGGGGATGGGGATCTAGTATCCTGTTTGGCCTGTCAAAGCTTTGTTGAGCCAGGAATAATAAAGTTATGCCTTTTAGCTTGTCCAAGTTTTACCCCCCATGTGAATTTTCTCATAGGAGTTTAAATGTAGGCCAAATTGGAATAACAGTACTTTTAATTCAGCTTGCTTGTGTAGTGACATTCTTATTTCTGTATCTTTTCCTCTTCTTGTGTTTGAAATTGCTTATTTATACGTTTAGCTAATCATAAAGTGCTCACTGCATGCCAGGATTGATGGCAAGCAAGGCTCACTTCTTTTCCAGAGTTGCTCAAGAGTCACAGAAGCTGATCCACACCTTGGTTCCACTAATTACTTGAATGTAATTTGAGCAAAGTGCTATAAGAACTTAAAAGGGCTCTTTTACCCAGAGTTTGTTAGAGAAGGCTTCATATAGTCACTCTTCAAATGTGAGATTTTTACCAGGTCCATTCTAAACGCATATATCTTTAGGGTGCTCCATTATGAAGTCTGGCTGAAGGATTTAGTGTCTGGGGTTGCAATCAAAGTGAGGGCTGATGTGTTATTCATTTCAAAGTACCTAGCACTTTGCCCTTCCTGCAGAGAGCACTCAAATATTTATTGAATTGACTTGAGCAGAAAAATGATTTTGTATACCACATTATGAAATGTGGACTTCAGTGATAACAGTGCTGCTAACTTTATTTATTTATTTATTTATTTATTTGTTTATTTATTTTATGTTTTTGTGTGTGGTACCTGGGATCGAACTCTGGTCCTTTGTGCTTGCAAGGCAGGCGGCAGAACCACTGAGCTAAATTCCCAGCCCCAAGCTGCTAATTTTAAACAGGAGACTGTCATAATATTTGCATTCCAGAAAGCATAGTGAAGGTCCAGAGAGACAAAGTAGTACACTTTTACATTGTAAGGGTTTCATGCTGAAGGATTCTCCAGATGATCTGGGTTGGAATCATGTTCTCAACTCAGCAGGAAACCATTTTTTCTTAGACTCTTCATCTCCTGATGTTGGGAGAATAAAACTTGAAAATAATGCGTATTTTTTAGAATAGCGCTTTGGTAGGTAGTAAGGACTTAATTAGGTAATGATAGTTGTCATTCTAGGTGAAGGTATCCGAAGGTGATTTGGCACTTAAGGAAGTATGAAACTGCCCTAGACAGTGACTAGGTAGGATTCTGCCTTGGGCTGTGGGAGTGTATGGTTAAATTGGCTGTGAAGTCAGAACAGGGTCGAATTCTAGTTTTATTAGCCATGGAATTACTATCCTGACTGAATTTGATTTCCTAACATTTAAGAAATTGTCATAGTACCTGTTTAGTAGGGTTTGAGGATCAAGTGAAATTATGCATGTAATGCCCTTGGCACAATACTTGGTACATTCCAAGTGTTCAGTAAATGTTAGTTGTTCCTTTAGTGATGATGACATTAGTCAGCTAGTGCAGTTGGAGGCTGTGAGAAGGACTGAAAGGGGGTTCGCGTGCCCTTTCGGGTGCCCCTTCCCAATTAGGCCACTCACGCACCGAGAGGTTGGGCAGGAGATCTTTATTGTAGGGAGGTGAGCAGGAGGCAGGAACGCAGAGAGAGAGAGAGAGAGAGAGAGAGAGAGAGAGAGAGAGAAGGAAGAAGCAGAAGGAGAGAGAAGAACAAAGAAAGGAAGGTCCTTTTATCAGTTTTGGGGTGGGCTATTGCTTATTTATGAGGAGTGAGCTACTTTTAATCTATCACAGGCCAGATTGCTTTTATGGGTCCAGTCCTGCAGAAACAGGTTTCAACTTTCCTGGAACACTGTGGCCTTGGTGGGGAGGGAAACCAGAGATAAGGGCATGAGGTCATTTTAGGAGCCAAGATGTACCAGGAGAATGCAGCCTGTGAGGCAGCGTCACAGCATACTTTAACATGATCAATTCCCTAACAAGGACTAGTTAGAAAACTGATGCTAGAGATAGAGGGAAGATGCTAAGTTCTTTCCGGAACCAACTCAGTGAGGTACTATATGAATGGTTGAGATGTTTTTGATGCAGTTGTTGGGTAGATGTAACTGAGAGAAGCTAGAAAAGGATGAGAAGGGAATGATGTTCACATAAAGCCTTTGTGGGTGGGGGCAAGCTTTATAGAAGATTTAGAGGGAAAGGGAGTTTGTAGTGTAATAATGGCAGAATTGTTGACATTGAACACCAGGTAGAACTCCATATTCCTACAATCTTGTTGGCTCTGTTCTACTCTCCTTTTCCTATTACTCTCCTTTCTGAATCACCTCCATCCAAATACTTTTTGTTGTACAGATTCTTTCTGCCCTGCTTCCAGGGCCACAGTTCATTCCAGACCTACCTTTGCGTATCCAAACCTAGCAAAGTTCCTAGGGGAATAAGAAGCCTCATTTCATGTATCTCATTCTGTTTAGGAAGCAGTCTGCTGCAGAAATTATTTATGTATTATTTGAATATAGAATTGTAGTTGTAGAAGACTTGGGACAGGCCTAAATCAAACCAATTAAAGGGTCTGTGAGTTTTATAAGACAAATATCCTTTAGTTTTTCTATCGTATGTTTCTTTCTTCAGAAAGTACCAATTGATAAAAAAATCTTGTTTACAAAAGTTTTTTTTTTTTTGAGTGAGTTTAGAAAAAAAAAAAAGGCTGTAAGCCTAATAAGACATTAAGAGGGATTAAAAAAACAAAATAAAAGAAATGCTCACGATAAAATAATAACTACTAGTTACTATGCTTTTTTCTTTTTTTCATTACATTCTAAGTGCTCAATAAATATTAGTTACTTCTTTAGTGATGATGACAGTGAGCTAGTGCAATGTTGGAGGGCTTTTAACACAGGACTTTGAAGATGCTGGACAAGATTCTACTACTATATATATCTCCAGCCCAGATAGAATGATTCCAGAAAACTACGTGTCATAGATCCTTTTAGAATGTTTGCTTCCAAGAGCATAGATCTGTTTTGCTCACTGCATAATCCAAAAATACCTAAGAAAAGAAATATTAATGTTTGCATAAGTGAATGAGTTGAATTTATTGACTTTGGTATGTCTTGGCCCACAGACCTTCAAATCTTTGGAACAATAATTGGTCTCAGGGAAAACAAAAGAGAAAATTGATCTAGCTAGAAGCTTAAGTACTTCATGTACTTATAAGAAGATGTAGGAACTATAATAGAATTGATGGCTATCATGATTCAACTGTTTTAGTGCCAGATGCTATATCTATTTGTCTAATTGTCTCCTCCCCCAACATTTTACTGCCATAATTGTGGGACGTGGTAAGAAGGAATGGACTTATACAGGGTTATAGCTTGGTTTAGAAGCAAACTGGCAACAACTGCGTCATA
This sequence comes from Fukomys damarensis, assembly GCF_012274545.1. NCBI lineage: Eukaryota > Metazoa > Chordata > Mammalia > Rodentia > Bathyergidae > Fukomys > Fukomys damarensis. Next base: position 31,268,447 of record NW_022900950.1, on the reverse strand, counting down.
AATTTGTCCTCTTTTGATGATTAGCAAAACTACAGGGCAGAGTCCCTGAAGTCTTGATAAGGATAGCTGGAAAGCTGAGACAGAATAGAAATGTTGTGGGCAGATAAGGTTTAAGCATAGTTTAACCTTTATCTTCCCAGCCTAAAGATTTAGGACTGAATTCTGGCAGCCAGTATTCTTCGGTGGAGAAATTAAAATGGGGAAAAATGTTTTTTTCTTAATATTAGGCTGGGTAGGTGAAATGAGAAGTAGAAACAAATGTAGAGAATAGGAAATAGCAAGCACTACACTAGAAAAGTCATTGTATATCTACTTAGAAAGTGTATTGCCTTCACATGTAAAACAAATGTTTTAAAGTTTCTTTATCGAAAGAGTGATCCTAGAGTTTTTTTTAAATGACAAAGTGCTCCAAAGTGTAAAAAGTATTTATAACCAAGTTTTGAGACCCTTTATCTTATATAAAATAATTTGTATTTGGCTATAATAAAGATTTCAAAGACTTTGTTGACTGTGTTTTATAGATAAAAGTGAGGTAGGCTTGGAAAATATTTTTATCTTCCTCCCCTACTTGGAATTTTGCTAATTTTTAGTTAAACTTAAATTTTAATTCTTGATAAGGATTCTTATTAAATGATGTAAACAATTACTGAACAAATAAATTGGAGCCTTTCACTTAAATCTTCCGTGTGTGTGTGTGTGGTGGGGGGCAGGTATTGAAGATTGAATTCAGAATCTTTGCACTGAACTACATTCTCAGCCCTTTTTATTTTTTATTGAGAGACAAAGTCTCATAAAGTAAATTGTCTAGGCTGGACTTGAATTTGCAGTCTTCCTGCTTCTGCCTCCCCAGGTGCTGGGATTACAGGCGTGTGCCACCACACCTTGCTTAAATATTTCAGTATTTTCGCAACTGTCAGTTTTCCTCTACATAATTTTGCTCCAGTATTGCTTTTCTGTTTAATTAATTCAACATATACCTAAGCATACATCATGTGATCAACATTGTGTGAAACCCAAAAGATAGTCTCTGTCCTCGGAGAACTTAAAATCTTCAAAGACATTTAGTCTTAGATTTAATCATTCAAAGCAGGGCAACTAATAACCTTGCCTATTAGTTCCTTGTCTCCTCAACTCTGGTGACATTCACTTCAACTGTATTAACATTCATTTGGTACTTTGTCACTTCCCGTAATTTTCCTGTTACGCTCTAATATATCTGTAAATTTCTATATCCTGTTCTCAACCGATCCTTCCAGCTCTTTCACATCAACACTTTATGGTAGAGTGGTCTTCATTGTCAGAGTTTGCCAGACCCTTTGTTCTATTCCACTTCCCCTTCTCTGTTGCATTAATTTCTATTAGACTTGCAGTCTTCCCTATTTGGTTTGGAACCTCTCATTAAGCATCTTGTAAACGCTATTACTGGCACCTGCCTTGAACTTGGTCTTTTGCTGGACCCACCAGATAACAGCCCTGTTTCTTCAGATTTACCCTGCTTCTTAACCTGGGTTGCATTTTAGCAGGGCATGAAATTGTCTCTCAGCTCCTTCCTCATTTCCCTCACTCAGTTTGGCAGCTATTCAGTGCTCTGACACTGATCTGGAGGGTAGGGTGTAAGACACTGGGGGAGGGTGGTAAGACAGGCATTCATCAGATAATAAGCACACATCACAGTTCTAAACTGTCATAAATGATTTGAAGAGATTGAATAGGATTGTGCTGTCCAGCACTGTGGTTAGTAGCCACATGTGGCTATGAGATTTTGAAATGTGGCTACTCCTCACTGGAGAAATACAATAAGTATACAATACATGTCAGATTTTGAAGACTTACTAGCAAAAAACCCATGAAAATCTCATTAATACATTTTTATATTGATTATATATTGGTAACATTTTAGATTTATTTTAATAAAATACTTTAATTCATTATTTCTCTCAAAAACATGGCTACCAGGACATTTAAAGTGACATGTGTGGCTCACATTGATATTTCAGTTGAAAAGCACTAGCATAGGATGTCATCTGTGGTTGTGGTAAGGCTCACTAACCTTGTCTCTGAGGAGGGGGGTGTCGCTGAAGCCTTCTCTTAGGAAGTTGTCTTTGAAGGGATGTGTGAAAGAGTGGGTTTTGGCACAGGTAAACCTCCCCTAGAGGAAGCATTTCAAGGTCAGTGGTACTTTGAGAGAGGGGAGAAAATGAGTACTAGAAAGCTCGGAGAATGGCAGGGGATGGGGCCAGGAAAACAGGCAGGACCCAATCATGTAAACCTTTTTGGTCCTGATGGTGATTTTGTTCTTAAGTTGTACATTGGTCCATACCTTCATCTATCACTAGCTTTTATTTAACTGTCACCTCTTCTGTAGTCTGCAAATGATCTAGTGACTTCATGGAGAAAAATCGAGGTGATCTGTGATTGCTTTGTTTTTTTTGTCTCTTCTCTCCCCAATTTCTCTAAGGGAGTCTTGGGTCTGTTGAAAGGACTCTTAACATGGCTCTCAGTCCCATCCTTTCAAATCTGAGGAGAAGTTTCATGGATTAACTTCCCTGTTCTGTATTCAGTTTCTTTTGCTTGACTCTCTTTTTTTCCCCCACTAGCTTGTAAATATGCTCCAGTCTTAATTTTATGAAAGAAGCAGCTCCATTAACTCCACATTTCCCTCTAGTTACTATTCTTATTATATAACAAGCTTTAAAAATTTTAAAAATATTTTATTTTTGTTTTTATTAGTACATCTTTGCAGTACATAATGATTACATTCGTCGTGAAGAGCTGGTACATGTACATAACACATCTTAATTCTTTTTATATCCTCTTCCCTTTCCTTCCTTCCCAGTTGCATTTTCTTTATTGCCCCATCCTTATTTCCTCTTCCCTCCATCTCTCTTTTCCTATTATTTTTTAATTGCTCTTTATATTTTGGGTTTCCCATATAAAAGAAACCATGTGAGTCTGATTTATTTCACTTAACATCATATGGTCTCAAAGTACATTCATTATTGTACATATGACTCAAGTTTATCCTTCTTTATGACAGAGCAGTACTCCACTGTATAAACAAATCACATTTTTAAAATCCTTTGATCAGTTAATGGACCTATAGATTGTTTCCAAGATTTAATTATTGTGATTTATAGTGCCATAAATATGAGTATACATGTGTCGCTGTAATATGATGATTAAGTCTTCTGGGAAGATACCTAGGAGGGGAATAGCTGGATTGAATGGAGTTTCTTGTTTTAGTTTTTTCAAGAATCTCCAGGCTGATTTTCGTAATAGTTGTAATAGTTTATATTCCCACCAAGAATACACAAGCGCCCCCCCCGCCAGCCTCGCCAGCATTTGTTGCTATCTGATTTCTTGATAATAACCAATTTTCTGGAGTTAGATGAAAACTCAGTTGTTTTAATTTTCATTTCTCTGGTGGCTAAAGATGTTAAACATTTTGTTTATTGGCCATTTATATTTCTTATTCTTAGATATGTGTGTTCATTTCAGTTTCCTCCTTTTGATGGGGTATGTTATTGGGGGGTCTAATTTTTTTGAGTTTTTAATATATTTTAGATATTAGTCCTATGTCCAAGGAATAGCTGGAAAAAGATTTTTCCTATTCTGTAAGTTTTCTCTTCACTCTTTTGGTTGTTTTCTTGGCTGTGCAGAAGCTTTTCAATTGAATATGATCCTATTTATTCATTATTGATGCTATTTCTTGTCCCATTGGGGTTCTGTTTAGAAAATCTTTCCTACACCTATATTTTCAAGAATTTTACCCATTTTATCTTCCAGCAGATAAAATGTTTCTGTTTTAACATTTAGATCATTGATCTATTTTGGTTTTAGTTTAGTGCATGTGTTAATTGGTCTACATTCAATCTTCTGCATGTGGATAACCAGTTTTCCCATTCAGCACCATTTGTTAAAGAGGCTATCATTTCTCTAGTTTTTGCCTGTTTGTTAAAGATCAGATAACTTAATGCACTTGGAGTTGTTTCTGCATCCTCTATTCTATTACATTGATCCACTTGCCTTTTTTTTCCCCCCAATACCATGAGTTTTATATATTATAGGTTGAAGTCCAGGGTGGTGATGCCTCCTGTTTTGCTGTTATTGCCAGGATTGCTTTAGCTATTCTAGGTCTCTTCTGGTTGCATATGAATTTAGAATTGTTTTCTCTAGTTCTGTGAGGGATGCTATTGGTATTTTGATTGAGATTCATTAAATCCATGTATCAGTTTTGGAAGGATAGCTATTTGGAGTATATTGATTCTGCCTATCCAGGAACAGGAGATATTTTTCATTTTCTAATATCCTCTTTCTATCTCCTTTTTCAGAACACTGTGGTTTTCATTGTAGAGGTCTTTCACTTCCTTGGTTGGGTTAATTCCTAGGTATTTAATTTTTCTTGATGCTATTGTGAAAGGTGTTATTTCCCTAATGTCTGTGTTGGTGAGTTTGTCATTTGTGTACAGGAATGCTACTGATTTTTGTGTGATGACTTTGTATCCTGCTATGATACTGAATTGGGTTAATTCTAGGAGTCTTTTAGTGGAATTTTTTGGATCTTCTATGTAGAGGATCGTATCTCTGCAAATAGTGATAATTTGACTACTACTTTTCCTATACACATCCCTTTTATTTCTTTCTCTTGCCTAATTGCTCTGGCTAATGTTTTGAGAACTATGTGTTTTTGAGAATAGTAGTGGTGATAATGGACATCCTTGTGTAACTCCTGACTTTAGAGGAAAGCTTTCAACTTCTCCCCATTTAATATGTGGTTGGCCATTGGTTTTTTTATAAGTAGCTTTTATCAGATTGAGATAAAGTCTTTCTATACCTGTTTTCTTCAGGGTTTTTATCTTGAAAGGAAGTGGGATTCTGTCAAAGGCTTTTTGTGTCAATTGAATTGATCCAATGATTTTTGTCCTTGCCTCTGTTTAGCTGGTGTATTACATTTATTTTTTTGCATATGTCAAACCATCACTGACTGCCGTGCTGGGATGAATCCTACTTGGTTTTCTGGCTTTAGAATAAAGTAATCAATTTAGAAAACTTAGTTTGACGGAAATCAAACTTGGGGCCTTGTGCTTGTGAGGCAAGTAATGGAACCGCTGAGTGAAATCCCCAGCCTACTTGGTTTTGATACGACCTTTTTAATGATTTGTTGCATTGTATTCACCAGTATCTTTTTGAGGATTTTTGCATCAATGTTCATTAAAGAGATTGGCTTATAGTTCTCTTTTTTGGTTGAGTCTTTTGCTGGTTTTGGAAATAGAGTAATGCTAGCTCCCAGTAATGATTTTGAGAGTACTCCTTCCCTTTCAAATCCATGAGTTTGAAGACAACTGATATTAGATCATCCCTGAAGTTCTTGTAGAATTGGAGAGTGAATCCATCAGTACCTGGGCTTTTATTAGTTGGTAGTTTTTGTTGTTGTTGTTGTTATTTCTTTAATCTCATTGCCTGATACTGGATTATTCAAGGTTTTTATTGTTTTAGTTTAGCTTTGGTAGTTCATATGTATCTAAGAATCTATGCATTTCTTCTGAATTCTGCACTTTATTGGAGTACATAATCCCAAAATAGTTACTGATGATCGTTTGTATTTCAGCAGAATCTGTTGTGATTTTACCTATTCATTTCTAATATCATTGATGTTGGTCTTTCCTTTTTTAGTAAGATTGGCTAAGGCAGTGGTGGTGAACCAATGGCACATGTGCTACAGTAGGCTGTTTGTTATTATTGAACACTTTAAAAGATTTGAAGTCACTGCTTTGTCTGTTTTGTTTCAAAGCAGCCACTCTTCAGTTTATTGATTCTTTGTATTTTTTTTTAATCCCAAATTCATTAATTTCTGCTCTGATCTTTATTATTTCCTTCCTTGTACTAGCTTTGGGTTTGGTTTATTTTTGTTTTGCCACGATCTTGAAGTGTATCAGTAGGTTATTTATTTGTGTTTACTCTGTTTTTCTAATGTAGGCATTTCCAAATGTAAACATCTCTCTTAGGGCTGCTTTCATTGAGTACCATAGATTCCAATATGCTGTACTGACATTATCATTTCATTCTAGAAACTAATTTCTTCCTTGATTCCTTCTATAAACCATTGTTTATTGAAGAAGATATAGTTTCATTTCCATGTGTTTGCATAATTTATGTGGTTTCTTTTGCCATTGATTTCTAGTTTCATTGCACTATTATCTATCTGTTAATATGCATGGGATAATTTTGATCTTTTGCATTTATTTAAGCATTTTTTAAAATGGGCTAGCATGTGTTCTATTTTAAAGAAAGTCCTATGTGCTGCCCAGAAAAATTTGTATTCTGTTGTTTTGGGAACACTGTAGATATCTGTTAAGTTCATTTATTTCGAGGTTTGGTTCAACTCTAATATATCTGTTGATTTTGTATCTAGTTGATCTGTCTCTTTGTGACAGTGGGATATTGAGGTTCACCATTATAATTGTGTTGGTGTTTATCTGATTTTTTATGTCCCATTGTGTTTTATGAACTTGGGTATGTCTGTATTTGATGCATATATTTTTATAATTGTTTACTCTTCTGTTGAATTGTTCCTTTAATCAATATGTAGTGATTTTCTTTGCCTCTTCTGATCAGTTTTGGCTTGAAATTTACTTTGTCTGAAGTTAGAATAGCTACTCCTGCTTGTCTGGATTCCTGTTGATCAAATACTGGTTTGGTAGTCATGAACAGCTCTTTGACATGCTCTTTTTCATGGAAATATCTTATTTCTTCATCAGTTGTGAGAGAAAGCTTTACAGGATATATAAGTCTTGGTTGGAAGTTGTTGTCTTTTAGGGCTTGAAACATGTCACTGTAAGCTGCCCTGGCCTTTAAGGTTTGTGTTGAAAAGTCTGCTATAATTCTAATGGGTTTACCTTTGTAAGTGATTCATTGCTTCTCTCTAACAACTTTTAAAGATTCTGTCCCTATGGTGGACTTGTACTATTTTGACTATGATGTGACATGGAAAGATTCTTTTTTGATTATGGCTATTTGGGTATATATAGGCCTTACATATCTGTATGTTGAATTCTTTCCCAATATGTGAAAAGTTTTCTGCTACTGTTTCTGTAAACAGTTTTTTTATGCCCTTTGTGCTGTCTTCTGATTTTTTTATTATTCCATTTAATCTTAGATTAGGCATATTTGTGTCATCTAGCGGCTGTTGGATCCATTTTTAATGTTCTTTTTTTTTTAAGGTATCTCTGAATAATTGGTCATTGAAAGCATCCTGTCTTCCAAATCTAATAATCTATCTGCACATTGATCATTTCTGCTTCCCATACTTTTAATATAATTTTTAATCTCCTGGATTTTTGCTTGGAGCCTTTTTATGGACTCTTAATTCTTGATTAAATTGGTAATTCTTGTTTAGCTGAGCTGTCTTTTTATTCATGTTTTCTGTAATCTCTCTGATAGTTTTATTAAGTATCTGATTGGGTATATTTTCTGTGAGCCTGCTGAGCACCTCATTGATCTGTTTTTAAATCTCCTTTGTTAGCTTTTCAAATAATTTGGTTGTGTAGCTATTGCTTTTCTTCCCCGCAATAACCCATGGATTGACTTTGGAGGAGTTGGGAGTTTGAGGAGGCATTTTGTTGCTTTGTGTTCTCATGCTTCCATTGTTTTTTATTGTTTGTTTTGTTTTGTGCCTAGGTATGTGGTCATTTTTAATGGAAAGACTGTGTTACTTGTTTGGAAACTTGTGTCTGCTTTTCAGTGATGCAATAAGCATGGCTAACTATAGCCCTTTGCCTCTGTCCCAAGGTCTAGCTACCTCTGTTAATATTGGGGGGGGGGGCTTGCACTGTAATTGGCCGAGCAACTGTTTCTACAGGAATGGACTGCAGTATTATTAAATGTCATAAAGGTAATTTGGGTATTGCCATACAGAGAAAACCCATTAATAACAACTGTGCAAACCTGGCGATATCAAGTAAATCAGCAGCAGTAACACCATCCAAGACAAACTGAATATTGACATACCCTAAGAACCAATAACATAATACCCTTAACCTTAAAAAAGATGACCTATAATTATAGTAAAAGTCATACATTGACATACAACAAATATCTACTGAATGGAATAACTGTATACCTCCACTAATGATAGAAAAAAATTCAACAATGGTAACAGAATTAATTATCTATAAAGATTTGTAAAGCTTAATGGTTATATTATTAAAGATTTAGGAGGTTATTCGAGAATGAGAGAATACAAAAAGAAAACTTTGAAATATTAAACAATGGGAGATGAGGAGAGAAAAGTGAAACAAAGGAGCCTATTATAGAGTAGAAGAATATTTATAAAATAGATAAAGGTAAACAGAAAAAGCCAATGAGAAATAGAAGATGAAAAAAAGAGAAAAGAAATACTATGGAGGAAAAAAATAGAGAAAATTAACAAGAAAATTAGAAGGAAAAGTATGGCAAAGGAGAAAGAAAAAGAAAATGAGTTCAAAAACAGTAAAAAAATGTTTTTCTCAGTATTTTTGAATGAATGGTTGTCTTCTAAAATCTGCAGTTTTGGAGTACAGCAAGTCTGTTTTCCCCACTTAGCCTTACGGTCAATGGATTTTTGAGGTATACTCCCTATTCCATAGGTCCCTCTCTTTTCCCCAGGCTGTGGCAGTGCCTGTGCCCAGCCAAACATGTCCTTGCTCATTTGGTAGATAGAGAAGGCATGTGGACCTATTGTCTGTGGTAGGTATAGGAAGCTGGGCAAGGGTTCAAGTACTTAGTGCTAGCAGGCACCTTCAGACCCAACTGTTTTTGAGCATAACTCAAGCTAGGCCTGGCTTCTTACCATGGAGGATGAGGTCTGTGTCCATCTCAGCCTGAGTTTAAACTTAACAGAGGATTTCTTACCCCCAGGTACTTCCCGTGACTGCCTCTCATCCAGTTACTGGAAGGATAACACTGAAGTAAAGTTGTTTTTTAGTTGTTCAGACTCCCAGATTGATCGATTTGATTGATTGATTTTTTATTGGTACATTTTAGGTATACAGTACAGTTACATTCATCATTGGGATCTTGTACCTTTACATGACATATCTTGGTTCTTATTTTATCCCCATTCCCCTAGCCTCTCTTCATCCCTTCCACCCTTCCCTATTTACAAAGACTTTGTTTCCATTTTTTTACTTTTCTCTTATTTTTTTCTTTTCCCTTCCTACCTTTCCCCTGTCCCTCCCACTTCCCCTACTCCTTTAGACCTTTTCTTCCTATTACACAATATCAATTATACATTTTGATCCTTATTTACACTTTTAGTTTATCACACCAGAGAAACTATATGGTATTTAAACATGTGTCCTATTAATTTCACTTAACATTATGTCCTCAGTGTGCCTCCATTTAGCTATAACGATGTCTCTAGTTTCTTGTTCTTTATGGCTGACTAGTACTCTATTTTATATATTAAAAAAAACTCCACATCTTTATCCAGTCCCCAGTTGATGTGTAACTGGGCTGTTTCCAATTTTTAGCTGTTACAAACTGTGCAACTATAAACCTGGATGAGCATATATGACTGTGGTATGATTCTTTTAATTCTTTTGAGAAGATACCCAGCAGGAGAATAGCTGGGTCAAATGGGACTTCTAATCCTAGTTGTTTGTGGTATCTCCATATTGATTTCCACAGTGATTGCACCAGCCTGCATTCCCATCAACAATGGAGAAGGGCTCCTTTCTCTGCACACCCCCACCAGCATTTGTTATTGATTAATTTCTTGATAGCAGCTATTCTTTCCTGGGGTGAGGTGGAATCTCAGTGTGTTGTTTTCACTGCCTCTCTTGAATGATGAGTGATGTGGAACATTTTTTCATATATTTATTTGCTGCTTTTACGTCTTTGTCTGAGAAATCAGACTTCCAGATTTAAATAACGAAACTCTTCCCAAAATGGTACCTGATCAAGTACTCCCTGGCAATATTGGTGGGTTCTAGCTCTTGAGTCCCCCTCCAGCTGTTTTCCTGCTGTGTGAAAAGAGTCCCCTCAGAGCAAAACCCCTCACTGTTTTGGCAGTTTGCACAAGTTGTGGGCTTCACTGCTGTTGCTCCCTGGATCCCATACCTGAGTGCTTACTTTGAGTGCTTACCTTGCTTCTGGGGAACCCATTTCTCTTCCCTGAGCCTCAAGATCCAAGCAGAGTCTAGATTGTTTTCTTCTAAACTGCATTGTGGACTGTCCTTTTTAAAATGAATTTATTCACTTTCTTATTGAGTCATTGGAGTTCTTTATGCATTCCAGATATTACCCCTTATCAGATACATGATTTGTAAATATTTTCTCCCATTCTATCACTGCCTTTTACCCTGTTGACTAGGTCTTGCATGTGGAGTTTGATGCTGTCTTTGTTTTAGCTTGTGATCATATCTAAGAAATCCTCAAACCCAAGATCATAAAAGTTTTCCCATCTTCTGGAAATTGTATAGTTTGTGTTTTTTATTATGAGTCAATCTTGGTAAGATAAAGATTCAAACAAAATATGTTTCTGAAGTCTTATGGAAACTAAAGGGAAAGTTATGAAATAAATGGAATACTTTTAATGAGCAGGCAGCTGATGTCACTAATTGGGTTAAGACACAGCTCTCAAACAGTGTTTCATTATTCTATTGTGAATTTCTCTGTCTCTTTTGTTTCTTATTTGTGAGGTACAATATAGAAACAATCAATAGTCTAGGTTTAGCAGACACTAAAATAAAATTAGTGAGAAAAAGCCAGGGATCAGAGTATGTTTGGTTGCATCTTGTGCTTCTTTTATTAAGTATGTATGCCTCTGATCAGTGGTTCCTATGCCTCCTTTTAAAACCATTCGGTGGGTTCTATTTAATAGATTTCAAATGTATGCGTAGCAAAAGTACCCCTCGCAATTAGTTTCTATATGAAATATTTATTAACTCCATTCATTTCTCTAATTTTAGGCTTTATGCTTTCACTATAGATGAGAAACATTAATTGATACTTTCAGTAGACTCATTTCAAATTTTGTTAAACAGAGACAATACTTTTGAGATTCTGGCCTATCCTTTTCCCAGGTTTGTGGAGTACATATATCAGCACATTTAAATGACTTTTCTGCCTTTAATGGAATATAATAGCATTCTGGAAGCTTTCAAGATTATTTGGTGAATATGAGTTTATTAATAGTTGGGAGCTATTTATAGAGAAGATTTTAAAATTTTTAATGAATCTATAATATGAATATAGGATGGTGTTACAGTTCTGATATGGTTTGATGTATCATCCAAGAGTTCATGTGTTGGAAGCATGGTCCTAATATAGTAATGCTATGAGAACTGCTGAGACCTTTAAGAGGTGGGGCTTAATGGAAGGTCCTTAGGTCAGTTGGAGGCAAGCCTTTGAAAAGGAATGCTCCTCTCCTGGAGTGAGTTCTCTAGACACCAAGTTCACATAAAGCCTGAGCTTGATCATTGAATAGCCTCTCTGGCTTTCTGTTTTCAAGATATGACTCTCTTTCATGTGAACCTGCCATCCACAGTGAGGTCCTCACTAGAGCCAAGCCACTGCTGGCACCATGCACTTGAATCTCTAGGATCCTTCATGTATAAAAGTAGCATACCTTATTTATTTTATTATAGCAACAAAAGGTGTACTAAATATAGTGGTAAAATCAAAATTCTTTTAAACACCACAGTTAACTTTCAACTAATGTTTATTAACTTTTTTCCTTAAATGTTAACTTGTTATAAAGTTCCTCATTATAATTTTAGTCTTCTAAACATGGGAAAGTACCCACAGTTTATTTCTCTTTGGTTTGGATTCACCTGACGTACTAAAAGCTTATGCTGGTGGAAAGCAAACTAGACCATTAAGTAGTAGTTAAATTACTTACTCATGATACAGTGATAAGATTTAAGCATAGAAAGTCTTATGGCAAAGTCAGACAAAATTTTATTATACATTGTAGATAAAGAATAGTCAGAAATGAAAATGGATTTCATGCTTGTGCAGGTCCTAAGATAGCCAAGTACTTGATTATATATCTTCTTTTTAGGTCACTGGGAATTTATTGAATGCCTTTTTTGTGCCAAGAACTGGCAGGGATTTAGTTATAAGTGGGAACCTTGTTGTGGAGTTTATATGCTGGGGGGTAAGAGTATATTATTATAAACATAAATAAAATGTAAGCAAATTAATGAAAAAAATAATGAAAAATTTTGGGAAGAAAATGAGATGATGTGTTTATATCTGAACAGGTTAGATCTGAGCAGTCTGCTACGATAGATGGAAATTTACAGATGGTCTCCACATTTGCTTTCAGCTAATGTTAGTTTGTCCTCTTCCCAACAAAACTTTTAACCAGTTTGCCAACAAGAATACAGAGCTAGAGATTGAACCCAGGGCCAATTGCATGCTAGGCAAGGGTTCTTTTACCTAGCTACATCCCCAGCACAACAGGTGTCATCTTACCCTTCCACACCCTTTCCTGGAGATTTCCCACTCAGTGAAATGGCTAAAGAGCCAAAATGGGAAGGGATTAAAAGGAGAAGCAAGACATCTGGGAAAAATCTTTTCTCAGATAATTTGGTTTTTTTCATGAAGCTGGGTGTTTGTTTAGTTTGTGTAAACTGAGTTTGATTCTGTGTCTCAGGAGTACTTTACATTACTATATTCTGAATTAAGAAAAATAGAACACTACCAGTTATTATGAGAAAGAAAATAATTTTGTCAGTTTGGAATTTATGGTTTCATTTTGAATTTTTTCACATCTTAACTCATCTGTGTCATAAAAACTCTTTAATTTGTAACTTACTAGACAGTATTTGCAATTGATGTGTAAGACTTTTGCACCTTGCTTTCTTTGGTACATAAAAATTTGGGAATGTGAACCATGACTCATCAGCTGACGTACTAGTACATTTTTAGAAACAAACAATGCAGTAGTAGATTTCCCTTAAGCAGCAGTGGTGGAAGTAAATATAAGAAAGCAGAAATTTCTCTACATCTGTGCTAGTGTGATTACAGCTGTCTTTTGAATGACTCCCAGTAAAGTTACAGCAATGGATATTTCAATGATTTTGAATAGAACCGGTGTAAACTTTGTGCTTCTTGCAGAAGATTCCTAAATGCAAGCCGAAACTGCATTTATTCTGTTTTTATGTGTAGGAAGTAACTTTGCAAATACATACAATATTTAAGCTTGTGGTTTACTTATTTATCTTTGTAACACATAGGAAGCAATGAAGAACAGATATTGTCTTGGGCATACTGCTGCTTTTAGTAGTTCTTAAAATTGTTCTTATTTTTAATGTAGATATCCTGTTTGTTTTCTTTTTATTTTCAATCATGGGTACAAGAACCAAGTTCAACTGCTTTCTACTTCCTGCTTTTCTTTGTTTCCTTTTATGCATGCTTTCTTGTTCCTGCCATAGTATATTTCTACTCAAATAAAAAACAGTCAGTACATATGGAAACTTAATAAAAAACCAAGCCTCATGCCTACCCATTGACCTCAGCCACCCTGTTCTCCTTCATTTTTTTATATCTGGTAGTCATATTTTGTGTATAAAATCTCATGTGTATATATTGGTATATAGATTTTTTTTCCCTGCTCCCCCACATATAGATTTTAAAGCACATATTCTGTATTTTTATTTAAATTAGTTCAAATTTTGTTTCAATTTCCTAGTCATTTTAGAAATTAGGTTGGTCACTTGAATTTCCTAATCTCATCTAAATTATATTACTTTTAAAAAGTATTATGTCATGCAAATGTTGCTGTGAATTTTCTCTGTTAGATATCATGGACAAAATGATTATTTGAAATGGAAACAAAGTCTGTAAATAGGGAGGGATGGAGGGGTTGAAGGAGGGTAGGGGAATGGGGAAAAAAATAAGAACCAAGATAGATTATGTATGTAAAGGTACAAATTTCCAGTGATGAATGTCATTATACACCTCAAATGTACCACTAAAATTAATAAAACAACAAAAAATATTATTTGGACTTTTTTCTTTTATAAATTATGAACTTGTTTACTTATTTTTAATTTTGATTTTTTTTTTAAGATAGTCTTGCTGTATAGTACAGGCTGGCCTTAAACTTGTGGCAGTCCTCCTGCCTCTCAACATCCCATAGTACTGGGGTTACAGTCATGAAATACTGAATATAATTAACATTAATTTAATCATCTTTCTGATAACTCAGAAGAGAATGAGACTTTAATATGTTCCTTTGACCTAGCAAATAAAATGCATCCATGGAAGAATACTCTTAAGTTCTACTAAAGGCTTGGTTACTAGGGAATATTGTAGTATGAATGGTACTAAATTAAAAGTTACTTGCTTAGCACTGGTACTTGCCAACTGAAAATGCCTTGGTGCATTTTACAATGTTCATCAATTCTGCATATTGTAATATCAATATTAATGTTTGTGATAGGCATTTAGAACTGTTGAGTGCATCTGTTCATATAAGAAGGGGAGGGAAAATTTCTGTGAATTCAATTAGAATAAGACGTCCAATCTGAAGGGGGAAAAGGTAAATTGTCAGCGACTTATGAGTATCACCGTAGAAGCCTTTGACATTTTCAGTTTTATATTGCCTTACTTTCCCTTGTGAAATGTAAGTGCATAGAATTGTACAACTGGTATAGTGGTCATTATATTAATAATTATAGTAATGACCATTTACATGACTACTTTGTAGCTGTCACTCAGCTAGGAGCTATAAGTTTTGTTTAGCAGTTAATTGTCACAACAGTTCTATGTTTTATTTAAGAACTTCTGGTAGCTGGGAGTGGTGGGTGTGGTGGCGCATGCCTGTAAACCCAGCACTCAGGAGGCTGAGGTAGGAGGACCACTGTGAGTTCAAGACCAGCCTGGGCTACATGGTGATTTCCAGGTCAGTCTCAACTATATAGTGAGAACCTATCTCAACAAAACCAAAAAAAAACAAAACAAAACAAAACAAAAAAACAAAAACATACACACACACATAACTTCTGGACAAAGTAAAATAGTTACCTATAATTGGAAACTAGAGCTATTAAAGACACTTTGCTCTTTACTGTTGGGCTTTTATAAAAATTAAATTTTGATAAAATCTGAATTGTTTTTCTCTTGCTGAAAAGGGCTTCAAAGATCATTTTAGTTTAACCCATCCATATATTTGGCCACTGAAGAGTAGGTTCCAAGTGTAAGACTGTAGTTGTGATTTTCTAGAAGAAACTGAGTGGGAGTGTTTAATTATAATGCAGTCAAATGGTTTTATAGAAACTTTGGTTTCATTTGTAAAGTCTGAAAGGGAAAACTTGCCATGTCTATCACTGCCTGCCTGCCTGCCTGTCTGCCTGCTGTCTCTTTCTATTAAATCTAAAGAAACAGGTCTGTTCTTCACTTACTGCTTCAGGTTAAATGTTGAGATTTGGTTGGTGGTCTTCAGTTGAAGTGATAAAATGTTTGTGAGATTAAGGAAGTTGTAGAGAATTGATTCTTTGAAAGACTAACACCCGAAAACGTATGCATCCATGGACTACTAAGAGTGGACTGTCAGTAAGGATTCTAATTGTAGTTTTATCAGACCCTTCTTGTAATAATATCTATTGATTTGTGTACCTGTGGTTCTGTGTTACTTACTTTGTATGGTGTTGTTGAAAAAGCAGTGTTTTCCCCCCATTAATTCCCTGAAAAATGGCAGTATAGACTAAGCATAAGAAGTTGCAACAAAAAAGACTTAACAGCTGAACCATTCTTTGTATCAACCCTTTGAGCCATAGGTTTTCTTTTTCTTTTTTGAAGGGTAATTTGTGGAAAAATAGAATTTTTCATTATATTATAAAAATAGTTAAATGATAAAAGTTGGTAATATCTCTTGGTAGGATATTTATAGATGATTCTTCTAAAGAACTCTGTGAGATTGTTTTGTTATAATGTACTTGTAGACAAGGAATGAAAAATGTGTAATTCCTTTTACTAAGTATATACAGTCTCTTTGTCCCTAGTTTGTTTTTGCTTCTCCTTATTAGTAGTGGATAGCCTTTTAAATCTACAGTAGAATTAGGATTAGTGAAATTTATGATGCTCTTTATAGTCAAAGGACTTCTACTAATCCCTCATTAACCTCTATTTCTTATGCTTCACCATCCTGGAAGGTGCCTCAGCTTATACAATAAAGCTGTTACTTAGATACTTATCCTTTGTTTTTGCATTATGTGCATACATGCCTTTTGTAGTCAGAATAAGAAATAAAAGGCAAAGAGCCCAAGGTTGAAAAAATTTATTTATTTTACAGAACACACATAGGTTTGGGTCACCCTGGTAGCATGATCATTAGTAGGGAGCATCGCACTGTGTACTGCTGATCCTCTACCTGCTTGCAGCTTTGCAGCTTGCCTGCTACCCTTGTCTGAGAGCATATCATAGCACCGCACGGAAAGTATGTGGTAATTGGGCACTGGGCGTTTTTTACATAAATACATTTTTTTTAAGTAAGGGAAACTTTTCAGAAAATGTTACAAAAACAAATTGGTGTTTTTGTGGAATAATACTAATAAGGTGTATGTGTTAAAATTCCAGTTGGATATCTACTTTGGTGCAGAATAATATATCAATTGTAGCCATTTTTCTTTACTAAATTAAAATTTACTATTGTAAAGTAAAGGTAGAAGAACAGTAGGCTAGTCAGGTATTTTTTACAACTTCGTGCCCCATTGTTGGTATTTGTGTAGAAAAATTTAAAAATAGCTGTTAGGAACTGGCTTTCTCTTGTCCTGTTATGGACAGGTAACCTCATAAAAAGAGAGATTTCACCATAAAGCTGTGTACCTAGCAAAGCACTGCTAGTGGTTTTTGTAGCCTGCTACTGTTACTATTTCTTTGTCATCTGCAGATGGCAGTTTACTAATTTGAAAAATCACCTGCTGACTGCTATAATGGTATCAATTACATAAGCATACTCTAATGAAAATGGCCATAATATAGCCATGAGTGATTTGCTCTTATTTCTAGGACAGTCTTGCTGCTTTTATGAGCTGATTCAGAATGCACTGTTGTACCAAGACATATTTTTGTTTTTAAGGGTAGCATTAGGTGCTATTCTTATTTCCCCCAAATTTAACTAAAAGACATTAACTTTCAATTCTAAGAATTATGTTGGAAAATTCTTTGAATATAGAAAACAAGAATTAAAAGGAGACAGTGTTCTGTTTAACAGTTGTCTTTCAATTCATATTGTGGATCTAAATTATGGATTAAATGAGCCTTAAGTTGCTGATGATGTTAAGTAGTAAGTTGACAGAAAGAAAACTTATTTTAATGCCAGTTTCCTAAGTAACAGTGCTGATATTTGACAGCATAATTGTTTCATGATATGTTAAATGAAAGTAGTTTCAATCATGTGACTTCTAGAAAGTGAAAGAAGTTTATATAAAAACTATAAAAATTTATAAAATTATAGTTTAATATTGTTTTATGTAACTCATTCTTGTGCTTTATAATCTTCTTACAAATAGATTCAATTTAAAAGTAATCAAAATGTTAATTGATCATCTACAATAGAATGGCTAACATTTATGGCTGACAACATTCTTGCTGGGAATATAAAACGGTATGACCACTTTCGGCAGTTGCATATGAAGCTAAGCATATACTTACCCTGTTTGTCAAACCTTCCACTTCTAAGTGCTTACTCAAGAGAAATGAAAACACGTTCATAGAAGCTCTTGTTTATAATCACCAAAAATGGAAACAATTACTAATACATAAACCACATAGATGAATCTCAGAATTAAGCCACCTAAAAGAAGCATCACCCAAAAGAGTACATAGTACTTTATGTTCCCATTAGATAAAACTCATCTGTGATGAAAAAAATTTCAGAGGAGTGGTGATAGGAGTAGGGATGATAGGAGTAGAGGTGATAGAAGTAGGCATTGACTAGGAGGGGAAATGAAGGAACCTTTGGGAGTAATGATTCTATCCTGTATCTTAATAGTGATTTGTGTCACATAGATACATGCATTTGTCATATTTAGAAGTCTGTTGGCTTCTACAATTTACTTTGAAGGTGCATGAAAAGATTGGAAAGGATGGGTAGATATATGCTAAAACAAGTACAGTAAAACATCAGTGGTAGACTCATAAGATACAGATGTTAACTGTAAAGAAACTGAACTTTGCTGTGTGCTTGAAATTTTTCATGTTTGGAAAATAATAATGGATGTTAAAGATCTGTACATGAAGGATGTATTGTTTTATAAACTTTGTCTCTTTGCTTCACTGTCATTTATCCTGATTTCATATATGAACTTATGCCTGAGGTTTTTTGCAAATATATCTCCATTGCTAATTATACTTAAAGAGCTATATTATAGTACAGAGAAACATTTTAGCTTATCAGTACAATTGTCTTTCTTTTTTTTGTTGTTCTTTGTTGTTTTT
>NW_022900950.1:31092330-31249968 GCF_012274545.1 Fukomys damarensis | reverse complement strand
TTTTTTTTTTTTTTTTTTTTTTTTTTTTTTGAGACAGGGTCTCACTATGTAGTTGAGACTGACCTGGAACTCACTATGTAGCCCAGGCTGCTCTCAAACTCACAGTGATCCTTTTACCTCAGCCTCCCAAGTGCTGGGATTACAGGCGTGCATCACCATGCCCAGCTAGTACAGTTGTCTTTCTTTGAGACTTTCATAGAGTTTTGCTTAGCAGAATCTTCAGAGGGTGTATAAATCATGACGTTTCTCTGGAAATGTATCACATTGTTTTTGTAATGTTATATAATGCTTTTGTAATTTGTTTGTTTTTAGTGATGGAAAACAGAGAGGGAACAGTAAAAATTTCCCAATTTGGTCTGTGGAATTAGATGAATTTGAATCCCATCTCATTCTCTTACATCCTAGTTGTTTAACTCGCTCTCATTTTCTTCCTTTATAAAATGCTATCATAACTCTTTGATAGGATGTGTTGGAATGAATTAAAAAAACGCTTGGAAAGCAATTAGTATGGAGTCTAGCATGTAGTAATAGTGAATGAATAGAGTGATAAGGAAATAGTTAAATCACTGAAAATGAGCTTTTTAAGACTCTCCCAGTTTAAGTAGAAAGTAAAGCAATAAGATAATAATACAGAATGATTATATGAAAATCAGCCAAATGTATGACTGACCCCTCAGGAACACATAACCCAGAATGACAACTGGAAAAATCCATAGATTCCTCTCTGAGGGCTTTGGATCAGTAGGCTGCTACAGAAGCAATGTGAAGATGTTCAACATTTAGCATGGTCTTGGGAATGAGAAGTTAAAATAATAGACATTTGATGCTCTGCATTCTTTCTCTTCTCACAGCTCCTGATTTCCTCTTTTGGGTACTTTTATTTCCTCTTTTTCTATTTTAGTTTTTGTGCTTCTGGGGAAGATGATTTAGTGCCCGTTTTAAAAGTAACCCAGGTCTGGCTAATTAAAGTGTCAGGAGACCCTGGATACAGTGATTGGTTCAGAATAGATACATGATCTTAGCCAATTTTCTTCAGAGGGAGAAGATGTGATTCTGGGGCTTTTATTGGCAATATTGTGGAAGCTGAACAAGGACTGTGAGTCTGAACTATCCCTTCTGCTGCTGATGAAAGAATCTTACACATAGTTACTCTTGTAGTATGGTATTTATTTAGTATTACATAGGAATTCTTTATTTAATAATTCTCTAGTTATGCTTATTTCTGCATTGCATATACTTTGCTTGTAGAGTGATTAATCTATTAGTCAGATTTTAAGTTGTTCAAATGAAGGAACTAATTTACTCCCACTATACAATTTTCCATCTTCACTGAAATAATATGTCTAATACAGTTGGGCAGAATAATGTGCTGTCCAGTACATTAGGCATAAGATTATGTGGTAACAAGCATTTGAAATGTGGCTGGTCCCAATTGAGATGTGATGTAAACATAAAGTAAAAGAATGTAAGATAGCTCAGGCTTTTTTACAAGTTGATCACATGGTAATATGATAATTTTTTAATTAGGGAATTAATAAAATATATTATTGAAGTTAATATGTTTCTATTTTCCTATGACTACTAGAAAATTTAAATTATAATGCATTACATTATGTTCCTATTTGTGTCTCTAGCTAATTAATGTCTTTGTATAATACTAGATTAATGTCTCTGAGGGCAGGGACTGTTTGCTATCCAAAGTAACCTTGTCTCCTATTGTGATACTTAGTATACAGTATGTAATCAACAAATATTTGTTGAATGAGCTGTGAATTTTCTAATGCTTAATTTATGTACCTGTCAGTGTACATGCCATGTGTCACACTAGTTAACCGATGAGGAAAAACAAGATAAGGTGTTTTTTAAAAGTACTCTATTTTTACTTTTAGATTTTCTTCTTAGGCTGTTTCCATGGAAACAAAAGATTGTCAAGGTTGCTATAATACTGTCAATGTTATTTGCTGCCATTGTAACCAAAAGCTTTAAGTATTTAAATAGTTGTTTCTCACGTTTGAAATCCAAAGTGCGCAAATCTAGTATGAGGGGAAGTTGTTAAATATACCTTCTTCCCAGTACACATTTAAAATTCTTCCTTTCCATTAAGATGATTTTCTGGAAAGCAAAAGAATTTCTGAAGATGGGTGCTGTTTTATTTCTTCTATATACGTTTTTTGTCGTTTAAGTTTGTACTGTTTCTTCATTCTTTCCTAGTGAATACTTTATATAGATTAGTAATTGACCTTTACATGGCTAGAACATGATTATATCATCTGTAATATAAGTGATCTTTTATTAGAATCACAATTCATATTGCATGGAGAATACTAGTAGATAGAAACAGTCACTTATACCCCAAAATCAACCACATAACTCAGCGCCATTGACAAGAAAAAAACATGAAATTCCAGATCTTGAAAGACTCATTTACAAGGTAGTGTTAAATGGCCTTAGCTAGTAGTGTTGTTCCAGTGAGGATTTTTTTTTTTTTTTTCTTTTTTTGGTACCGGGGATTAAACTTGGGTCCTTGTGCTTGCAAGGCAGGCCACTGAACCGCTGAGCTAAATCCCCGGCTCAATGAGGATATTTTGATATGTGCACTTTCAAGGCCTCAGAGAAAGAAAGCTTCAAGGCTGGTTAAAACATTTCTTTACAGATCTTTTGTATGTGAACTTTTCATTCAGAGCTTTATAAAAATTTTGTGTTTCATGGCAAATATAAGTTGATGCTTTTCAAAAAGCTTTTGGAGAGATTGGCATCTCAGAATTTGAACTACTACTCAGTTTTATATTATTTCAAATTGATTTTGATACCTGAACACAGAACCACAAAGTACTTGAGTTTTGTGACTGTAAAAAGAGATGTCAATTTTGAAGGTTTCATTTTATAACAATAAAGATTTTACAATGAAAATTAAAAATTGTTGGAAATTTCTGTGAAACTAAGAAATGAATCCATGTTGCATTTTGGTCTTAGATAAAAAGTAACATGTTTTCATCTGGAAATTAATCTCTGATATGACCATAGAAGAAAAATAATTTACCCATCAATGTATTGTCTATGTATATTGTGTGTGTATATTTTCTATATATGTTACATACATATGTGTATACATGTATGTATTATTTTGGTTTGTAAAATCTATATATATTTACCATACTTTTTGTATATAATACTTAAGTAAAATATATACTTCACAAATTATAGCCCTGGCATCATACTGCCTGATTTGAATTATTATTCCATCAATTACTAGCTTTGGAATCTTGGGCAAGTTATTTAATCTAACTTTCCTTCCTTCCTTCTTTCCTTTTCTTTTTCCTTCCTTTTTTTTCTTTTTCTGTGACACTGAGGCCTGGACCCAGGGGCTTACACTGAGTTATATACCCATCTTTCATTTTTTGGTTGTTGTTGTTTTGTTTTTTTTTGAGATAGAATCTCACTGTGTAGCCCAGGCTGGACTCAAACTCACAGGATCCTGTGACTCTGTCTTCAGAGTGCTGGGATTACAGACGTGTACCACCACACCTGGCAGTTTGTTTGTTTTAAATTTTGAGGCAGTCTTGCTTAATTGCTAACTTTCTCAGGCAGGGCTTGAACTTGTGATCCTCTTGCTGCAGCCTTCCAGACTGCTGGGATTGCATGCATGAGCCATCACACCCAGATTTCTTAATGTTTTTCACTCTGTTTCCTCATCTGAAAAATATGGAGGAAATTGAATGATACCTAGTGTAGGTTAATCATGAGGATCAAATTTCTGAATTCCTCATTTCAGCTATTATGTTTCTGCAGGCCCAATATATAGTAAGTGCTTGATAAATGTTGACTGTCATAATTATCTCCCCAAATCTTTTTCTTTTAAATGTCAAAATTAGCCTCATAAGTTAATTCCTGCCTCAAGGTGACTACAGCTCCTCCTTATAATGAACCTTTTGCACGCATCTTGAAAGACATCTTATTTCTCAACAAACTGCAGTTCACGGAGTGAAATATTATATGGACTATTTTGGCTTTTGCAGATACCAGGAAATGCTTGTGTTTATGACTGAGAAACTTATTGAATTCTTGGGAATGCAGGAAAGTTTACTTATAGTTCTTTTTTCTCTGATATGTCTGTGCTGGTTTTAGTGTGCTGTCACCTTGCCTCATCTTGCTTACTTGCCTCTCTCGCTCTTATGCCACCTATATACATCCTAAAATTTGCTCAAGTCCATTCCGCTTTTACTGTTCCTAAGCATGGTCTGAGTTCAAAGTGTTGTTTCCATTCATCTTGACCATTGCAGTAACTTCCTGATTTTTGCCTTCTTCATTATTTTCACACCTCCTCCGCTTACCCATACCAAACCCCAGTGCCAGTTACTGGCCTGACAGCTCTGATCAGTCCCATCATTTTTCACTCAGAACCCCTCAGTGGCTTAGCCAGTCTCTCTAGATTCTCTTCTCTACTGTAGACCATCCCTCAGACCTTCTCCATGCATAATCCACTTATTTTGTACAAACTCTTCCTGTTAAAATATATTCTGTTTTTGAAGCTTTGTTCCTTGTGCTGGGAGTGGAACCCAGGACTTCATACTAAATGCTGTAGTACTGAGCTACCAGAAAAGAATTTATGACCTACATGCAGAAGAGTGAGAGAGGGTCAGACAGATTTTCTTGCTTTTGCTATTTCCTCACATGCAAAGGTGCCAAAGTTTGGGGTCTTAAGCCATATCAGTAGAAAGAAGGAAAGGTATTATCCACACCCTAACCCCAACACAATCTTGGAACCCAGATCCTCATGCATGCCAGGCAAGTACTCACTACAACTGCCCCCGCCCTCAATTTGCCAACTATTTATTTATTTATTTAGGTACTGGGGATGGAACTCAGTACCTTGTGCTTATAAGGCAGGCACAGTGCCACTGAGCTAGATCCCCAGCCCTTCCCTCAATTTGAAACGAAACTTATTTCTCACAGTTCTGAAGAATGAGAAATCAGGCCGGGGATTTAGCTCAGTAGTTCTGCTGCCTGCCTTGCAATTGCAAGGGCCTGAGTTCGATCCCCAGTATAAACAAACAAACAAACAAAAAGAATGAGAAATCAAGGGGCCAGATTCTGGTGAAGGAATCACATGGAAGAGACAGAACAAGAATTTTATGACAAACTCAATCCTGACATGTTGATTTCTGATAGCCACAGGAGTTTAAGGCTTTTCTCCCAAGGAGAGATCTAATGACAGAGGATTTAATGACTGACACTAGAACAAAGAGGGGAGCTTTTATTTTTGAGAATACAGTGTTGTGAAATACATGTTTTATGTTTTTTCCCTTATTTCCTGACAGAACTTCTAGAATTTTTGGAATCCTCCAAGTGATAAATGTCTTGGTATGCTAAGGAGTTGAAAGGTGGCCCACAGCCTCTAAGTAATGTCAGGGTAAGGGCTGGTCACTGGAAGACCAAGGCCCTGTTGGAGTGTTGGGACTTTTACCCCCACCTTCTGTCCTCTGGTGAGGGAGAAGAACTGAACACTGAGTTGATCACAGTGGCGAGAGATTTAATCACTTGTGCCTATGAAGTGATGCCTCTATAAAAACCCAAAAGAACAGGGTACAGAGAGTTTCCAGATAGATGAACAGGTGGAGAGTCCTGGAGGGCTTGGAAGCTTTGTGTCTCTCTCCCACGCTGTGCTCAGTGCATCTCTTCCCATCTAGTGTTCATTGGCATCCTTGGTAGTGACCTCCACAGAAACCCAGAAATATTTTTCTCTCAGTTCCGTAAGCTCTTTGAGAAAATTAATTAAACCCAAGATGTGTGTGGTGAGAACCCCAATTTTGTAGCCAGTTGGTTAGGACAACTAAAGCAACCTAGGGCTTGTGCACCACACCAGAAATATGTGGGGAACTCAATCCGGAGCCCGCAGTCTGTGAGAGCTGATGCTGTCTCCAGGTAGTGGCAAAATTAAATTTAATTTTAGATTCCTAGCTGCTGCCCACTGTAGAATTGATTTCTATATCATAGATGTTTTCTGGGTTGATTGTTGAGTTTGAGTGAATTTGTTTTTGTTTTTGTTTTTTTTTCACATATCTGGTGTCAGAAACTTGTGAGTATATGGGTACAATGACGGCAAACCTTTTAGAGTTTTCAATGATAACACCCTGCTGCAGCACACGTGCCATAGGTTCACCACCACTGGATAAGAGGAGCTGTTTACATAATATTTAAGCTTGTGTGTCTAATTTATTTTACTTAGCATTATGTTTTCGCGGTGCATCTATTTTTCTAGAAATGGTTCAGATTCATCCTTCTTTAGCAGAGTAGGATTCCATTGTGTATAAATACCACATTGTTAAAAAATTCATTCGTCTGTTGATGGATGTATGAATAGGCTGCTTCCAAGATTTGGCTGTTACAAATTGTGCTGCTATAAACATGGACATGCATATATTGCTGTAATTAATGTCTTTAATTCTTTCTCGGGAAGACACTTCAGAGGGAAATAGCTGCACCAAATGGAGTTTCTATTTTTAGTGTTTTGAGGAAACATGTTTGAGGAACCATACTGATTTCCATACTAGTTTACATTCCCACCAATAATGCAGAAGCCCCTACCTTCCCAGCAGCCTCACCAGCATTTGTTGTTATCTAATTTCTTTATGTTTGCCATGCTTACTGAAGTAAGGTGAAATACCATCTGTGATGTTTTAATTTGAATTTCTGTAATGGTCAGTGACTGTTGAACTTTTTTTTGTATGTATTTATGGGTCATTTGTATTTCTTCTTCTGCAGAGTATCTATTAAATTCAGTTGTCCATTTTTTGATGGGATCTTTTATTTGAGGGGGTCTTTTTTGTAGTTCTTTATATATTCTACACTTGATCTTAGCCAAAAGGCCGAGAAGCGATCTTTATATATTCTATAAATTAGCCAACTGTCTGAGGTATAGGTGACAAAATTTTTTTCTCATTCTATAGGTTATCTCTTCACTCTGTTGGTTTCCTTTGCTGTGCAGAAGCTTTTTTTTTTTTTTTTTTTTTTTTTGGTACCAGGGATCAAATTTGGGGCCTTCCTCTTGCGAGGAGTCAGCGGAACCACTGAGCTAAATCCAAAGCTTTTTCTCATTTGTTGATTCTTGATGTTATTTCTTATACTATTGGGATTCTGTTCGGAAAGTCTTTGCCCACACCTGTGCCTTCAAAGACTTATCTTCTAGCAGGTTAAGTTTTTCTGTTTTGATATTTAGATCTTTGGTTCATTTTTATTTTAATTTAGTACATGATGAGATATATGGGTCTAGATTCAATGTGCTGCAGGTACAGTATATAGCCAGTTTTCTCAGCAACATTTGCTGAAGAGGCTATCTTTCCTCCAGCATGTGTTTTTGGCCCCTTTGTCCAAGATCAGGTGTTTGAATACGTGTGGGATTGTTTCTATATCCTACTTTGTTTCATTGGTCTACAAGTCTGTTTTCATGCCAGTATCATACAGTGTTTTGTTTGTTTTTATTTTAAATCACTGTACCTTTGTAATATATCTTGAAGTCTTGGTTTATCATATGTCCTGCTTTGCTCTTATTACACAGGATTGTTTTTGCTATTCTGGTTTTCATATCACTATAACTCCCAATCTGCTAGATGTCAGATACACTGAGTTCATATTCCCTGAAATTGAAGAATGAATTCTAAGGAACAATGGAGGTTAACAGCAGGAAAATTTTATTGAGAGGTATAGCTCCTAAGAGACAGGAGGGGACCCAAAAGTAGGTTGTCATTGAGCTTACTTCTCAAAGGAGGTTTTATAGAGCAAACTCACGAGGTAGGTATAGTGTAGGTCAAAACTATGATCAACCAATAAGATTACACGTGTAGTCGCTTAAGCAGTATTTATCCAATGGGGAAGCAGGTCACAAAGCAAGTGTACATGAAAGGAACAAGGACCTTTTTAGGAAGGAATAGATCAGAAGGTCCTGGTCACCCATGGGGTGACTGATGTCTATCTATATTTTATTGGACCAGGTGATACCACTTATCCTTTGGGGAGGTATGTAGGACTGGAGGTTTGTCTTTATCTTGAGGCCTGGCCTTTAACAGATATGCCTCCCGCCACAGTTGTAATGTGTTCTTATCCTCTGCACTGATTGCCTTGAATGCCTAGCTCTGTCTGACTGCCTATTATATTTCTACCTAATTTAGGTACTATAATAATAAGAATTTTTTTGTTTTTTCTAGTTCTGTGAGGAATACTATTAGGATTGTGTTAAATCTGTGTATTAGTATGGGAGTATTAACTATATTGGTTCTCCTATCCAGGATCAGGGGATATCTTTCTATTTTCTAATTTTTTTCTTTGATTTCCTTATTCAGAGTTTTATACTTTTCAGTATACTAGTCTTTCACTTCCTTGGTTAGGTTAATTCCTAAATATTTAACTTTTTTTGGAGCTGTCATGAATGGTATTGTTTTCCTAATTTGTTTCTCAATATGTACATTAATGGTGTACAGAAATGCTGTTGATTTTTGTGTGTTGATTTTGTATCATGCTGCATTGCTGAACTTGGTTATTCTAAAAATCTTTCATGGAATTTCAAAATAAAGGATCATGTCATCTGTAAATAATGGTAATTTGATTTCTTTCTTTCCTATATATATATATATCCCTTTTATTTATTTCTTTTGCCTGATATCTGTAGCTAATTCTTTATGTACTGTATTGAACAGGAGTGGTGATAGCTCCTGTTCTTGTCTTGTTCCTGGCTTTAAATGGAATATGATGTTGGTTGTTGGTTTGTCTTATATGGTTTTTATCAGAATGAGGTAAGGTCAGTATTGCTTTCTTCAGGGTTTTATCTTGAATGTGTATTAGATTTTATCAAAAGCTTTTTCTGCATCTACTGATATGATCCTGTGAGTTTTGTCCTTGCTTCTGTCAATATGGTATATCACATTTATTGATCTGCATATGTTGAACCATCCTTGCATCCCTAGGATAAAAAACCTACTTGATCAACTTGATCATAATGTGTGATCTTTTTGATGATATGTTGCCTTCTATTTGCCAGTGTCTTATTGTGGATTTTTGCATCTACATTAATTAAGGAGACAGGCCTATAGTTTTCTTTTTTTAGTTGGATCCTTGTCTAGTTTTGGAATCAGAGTGATGCTGGCTTCCATGAGTGAGTTTGGAAGCACTCCTTCCCTTTCATTTTTATTAAAGAGTTTGAATATTGGTGTTAAAGTCTGTCTGAAGGACTTGTCAAATTCAGCAGTGAATCCACCAGGTCCTGGGCTTTTCTTAATTGTTAGATGTTTTAGCATTTTTGTGTCTTTTTGGTTCAGTTTTTGTCATTCATATGTATCTAGGAACCTGTCCATTTCTTCAACATTCTCCAAATTTTTGGCGTACAATACTTTTTTAATGTTAACTGATGATCTTCTGTTTTTCTGTGGTGTCTGTTGTAATTTCAAAAGGATTTTATCTTATTTTGGAGCACAAGGGGAAAAGCTGTCCAGGGTCAGAAATCCTAGTCTGACTCAAATGAAAGGACAGTAAAGTGTAGGAGTTCCCCCCTCCCTCATTGATTTTATTGGTACATTTTAGGTGTACAGTACAGTTACATTCATCATTGGGATCTTGTACCTTTACATGACAGGTCTTGGTTCTCATTTTTTCCCTATACCCCTGCCCTCCCTTCACCCCCTCCTCCCTTCCCTATTTACTAGTGTGGGAGTTTTGTTTTGGTTTTGGTTTGTGTTACTGAAAGTTGAACTTCAGGACCTTTAACTGAGACACATCCCTACCCCTTTTTTGTTTTTATTTTGAGATGGATTCTCACTAAATTGCCCAGACTGGGCTTGAACTTGGAATCCTCTTGCCTTACCTTCCCAGTGTGCTGAGATTATAGGTGCACTACTGTGCCTATCACGAGAGTGTTTTTATAATGCCCTTGGTGTGGGCAGGGGCCTAGTCTCTTAATGTTGTTTCATGTAGAAGTGGAGTTTCAGTTACTCCTGTGCTCTTCTTCATCATGCTTATTAATGCTGTACATGTTATATTACCATTTTGAGTCTCCAGCTAGGGGTGTGGATTTTATTTAATGATTATTTCTTGCATGAGTTTCCCTTTACCATGAAGGTGAGGGGATCCTAAGGTAGGTCATTCATTGTTCTGTCTCAGTGGGTCTGATCAGCAAGCTAAGTTTATTTTATTTTTCTTGGTCCTAACTTCCTGATCAGAAAGAGTCATTAAACCTTAACCCGATTCCTCAGTTTTCAGTCCTGGTGGTTTTAACTGAGCCTGTAGTCTTTACAGATGTTAGCAACCATTTCAGGATGGCAGTAGATCTGCAGACTCACTTAGAATCTAGGGACACCTGCCTGCAGGTGTTCCTTTATTTTTCAAATTCATTCACAATTTTGTTTACTTGAAGATTATATGCATTGTTTCTTAAATAAGGGAACTTGCTTTTTATTGGACAAGTTATACGTGGCCATTTTAGAAAAGTTAGAAAATATAGGTAAACATAAGGTAAGAAGTCACTTGTGGTCTCTATGGCAGATAGCACCCTTTTTAAAATAGATATTTTATTTATCATTAAAATATGACAAATTAATCCAGAAGCTTGTTTTTGTGGCTGGATAACTCTTGGCTCTTCTTCATCAGGCTGCCAAACTGGTCCCCCATCCAAAAATTTTCTTCTATTCTTTTTTTGACTGTTGTGACCTTCTGAATCAAAGCAGCTGAATTTGAAACAAGCTCAATGTCATTTCCTTTAAGGATTGGTTCATCTTTCTGGGCTTGAGATACTGAGCAAGCAACACCTCCCCTTTTACAAACCCAGCAGATGTATTTTTCACCCAAGAAATGCCATATTTCAACAAGAAACCCATTCTCCTGAATAACAGTGCTGCTGGGGAAAGGAGCTTATGCAGATTTCATATTGTAATGGAAGCCAGTGTAACACCCTTGATCATGTTCTATACATGACTGCAGATTGTGAGTTCCTTTCTGTTTTCCCATTCATCAACCCAGAGCCTAATCTTTTTCTCCTACACTGATATGGTTGAAATCCCTCCACAGAACCCTTCACAATAACTGTGCATTCCTTCAGAGTGATGTTGTCATTTTTTGGAATATTGACAATCTGCTGAGGAATGGTCTTCATTCTGGAGGGGGGATACAGCTGTTTTAAAATTTCTACACACTAAGCTTTACATTATAGAAAAAATATGTTAAACTATAAAAGGAAATATTTGCCAGGTTGGATAATGATTTATAGTATAGATGGGTATAACTTAGGCCTAAAAAGTTTACAGTAAATGACTTTAAATAATATAAAAATATTGAATCACCCTATCTCCAAGACAGTTTCCTGGACTGGTGATAAAAGATGATAGGGAAAATATTTTAAAGTAAATAATTTACTTGTATTAACTCTTTTTCTATCAGAAGTTAATATACTCTGTAGTATCACTTTTACACCCTTTCATTTCTTTTTTAAATTTGAAATTCACTTTCAGTAGTCTGAGGCATTTTGTTAATATATGGTATTAAGACTGACTCATCTGCCCTTTTTAGCTAAGCTATTAAGCATACAACATACCTCATTTTTTCTATTTACATTTAAGCATCTGATATTGTTTCATTTACTTTAAAATAGTACATATATCCTTAATATTATTGCACTAAGCCTGGCTATAAGTTACTGTTTAATCAAACAATATTTTATATTTTATGTTTTGTATTTTCAAAATAGTACATAAATCCTTAATATTATTCCACTAAGCCTGACTACAAGTTACTATATAATCAGTATTTTCACCTCCCCACATACATGCACAAAATAATATTCTTCATGTACAGTTTTATATTTTTTCAACCACTGCAAAATATATAGAGTACAATCTGCATCCATAGTGCAAGTAAGCATATGACATTTTGTTGTTTATACCATGTATTAGCATGTAATTCATGACTAGAACATTGTACAGAGTTGTTAGTAATATAAAATAATTGTTTATGTTAATCCATTGTTTATTTTTTAAAAAGGAAAACATAATTTTTAAATGTCTGTATTTCTTAAGTAAAGATCTAGGAAATACAGATATTTTATGTATTTCCTGCACTAGGTTCCTACTGAGAGCCTATAGGCATTATAAGAATGATGAAGCATTTCTGAAGTGATGAATTCTGAAGATATTTAGTATATCAAGGGAAATGATACCAGGCTGCAGTAGTTGTAGAAGCTTATGTTGAATATCTTAATTTTATGAAGTGTTTTTTCAATAGAACTACTGGATTGTGGGGTTAGTTTTATTTAGAGCTGGGATATTGAAATAATTAACTATAAAATCTCAGCTGTGTTGTTGCCTTTAATTCCAGTAGGATTCAGGACACTGAGGCAGGCTGATTGGAAATTAGAAGCCAGCTTGGACTTGGACTATATAGTGAAATCTTGCCTCAGATAAGAATGAATATGATTGTTCTTGTTTAAAGAGCTCAGTATTAGGAATAAAACCATTGAAATCTCTGATGGTAATTGTTATCACTTTTAGAAAGCTTCTCATAAAACTATACCTAAAGATAGAGGCTTTTTAATAGTGCAGTACTTATGGAAAGTTTGAGAACTGTCAGTATTTGGGAAACTTTAACAAGACCATTTAAGGGTGGATGTTCTTCATGAGAATTTTCCAGAAGTAACATTCTACAGTGTGATTTACAGACACTTTCATCTCCCCCAAAAATTCATCTCTGTGTATTGTGTCTACGGGTAGCTTAACTAAATCTTAAACTAACCTGTAAATTTGTGAAGTATAAAATTTTAAAGACAAGTTGAGAAGATACATGGTGATGAGTAGCAAACACCATCAGAGAGATAGAGATAACTATAATACTATAATATAATATAATATAATTATATATAATACTATAATATAATATAACATAATATAATGCTATAATATTTTGCCAAAATATAACTCTGATTCCTTTCATCGGAAGTGTTTTGACTCACATTTCTCATGATAAATTAACTACTTGGCATTTTGATTTATGAATGACCCACTATGTATTTAGACAATGATTTATTTCATGGAAATCTACCTTTTTGAGGAAACAGATGTAATAGAGTTTTTAAATTGGCAAAACTGGAGTGTTATTACGGTAACATAATTGTGCTATGTCATTCTTGAGCCCAGCCAGACGCAATGACCAACTAGCATATTTGTTTCATTCTCTGAAGCTACTCTGAGTCCTGAAATTCTGTTGTACCCTACTGGAAAAGACTTGAACACATAAAGAATGAGAAATTAGAGTCATTCATAGGAAAATGGATACATATTGAGGATGTACTCCTACGTGAAATAAATAAGTCACACATGTGTAAACACCGAATAGTTTCTCTGGTGTGAAAAGCTATAATAGTTCATAAGATCCTGATGAGATAATTGACAATGTGAAATAAGGAGAAAAGGGCTAGAGGTGTAGGGGAAGTGGGAAGGGTAGGGGAAAAGTAATAAGGGAAAAGAAAAAATATGAAAAAATGGAAATAAAGTATTTGTAAGTGGGGAGGGTAGGAGCAGGTGAAGAGAGGGCAGGGACAAGGGGAAAAAATGAGAGCCAAGTCCTGTTATTTAAAGATGGAAGATCCCAATGATGAATGTAACTGTACTATATACGTAAAATGTACCAATAAACTCAATGAGAGAGGAAAAAAAGACTTGAACACAATAGGTATTTTGTCCCTGTACTGGATTTTTTTTTTTTTTTTTTTTTTTTTTTTTTTTTTTGTATGGGGAGCAAACTCCGGTCCTTGTGTTTGCAAGGCAGGCAACAGAACCACTGAGCTAAATCCCTGGCCCTGTATTGGATCTTTTAAAATATGGTTTCTAATAAGTTTGGTATCTGAATGTCAGCCTGCAGCACATTGGTAGCAGTAAATTGAAAGTATTTTGTGTGTGAAGGGGCAGGAAGGAGTTACAAGTGAAAAGTATTAAAAGAAAGTGGTGGCAAAGAATTGAAAAAGTAGATAAGTTGTAGTGCTTTTAGTGAAAATGTGGGTAATACCACAGGATTACAGGAAAAACTCATGTCTAGTATCTTCTGTTTGAGAAGATAAGGAAGCACCTACTATGAAAGAGGCCTAGAGAAAGTAGTAGGACAAATAAGAAAGTGTGAAAGAAAGGATTCTCTGGTTCTGGTAATGGGATAGTAAGAGTGTAGAAATCTCATGTGAAAGAGGGCCAGTTAGAGGGAAATATAGTTGATTTTCTGTGTAGTTCTTATTTATAAGTAATGTAGGGATGAAATATACAGGAGGATGCATATAGACTCAATAATTGTAGAAGAGATTTTTTGTTTTTAATTGTTGGGACATCAACCTTTTTAAGTAAGAGGTAAGAGAAACGTTTAAGAAGGATGTTATAGGGCCAGGGATTTAGCTCAGTGGTTCCACTGCCTGCCTCCCAAGCACAAGGACCCGAGTTTAATCCCTGTTACCAAAAAGAAAGAAAGAAAGAAAGATGTTATAAAGGTTGTCAAATGGGTGTACTGTTGAATCCAGGGGGATAAAGAGGATGGGAGAGGGGAATTAACCTTTAGATAGGAGAGGGAAAGGTCTGATGCAAGAAGGACCTTGACAAATATATATAAACATAAATAATAAGCTTGTATGTAGAGGATGAAAATGTTTTGTTAATGTGATTAACAAAAAGTGAGAGGGACACGGCACTTCTCATCATCTCAATTCCTGCCAGAATATAATATTTATCCCTTTCCCTTAAAGCTTCACTACTCCAAAGAACTGTCCATCTTGAATTCCTCCTTTCCAATTCTCACTTGAGCACATTTCAGGAGGCTTTTTTGCTCTGTCCATTCCTGCAAAACACAATATCGGGGTGACCAGTGAATTACATGTTACTAAATCCAATGCTTAAGTCTCAGTCCTGATCTCATTTAACCTGCCTAAAGAATTTGACAGAGTTTATTATTCCCTCCTCCTTGAAACAGTCTGCATTACACAGTCCCAATTTTCTTCCAACCTTTGAGGCCACTCTTCCTCATCTTGGTTCCTCTTTATCTCCCAGAAATGTCCCAAAACTGGGGCTGAAGATTCCCCTTCTCATTTTTGAGACACAGTCTAATTTGCTTAGGCAGGACTTGAACTTACAGTCCTCTTGCTTCAGCCTCTGTGCTGAGATTACAGGCATGCACTGATTGTTTCTCCTTGTCTGCTCTTGCTCATTCACTGTGCTTTGGGTGAACTTTTTTTAGCCTAATGACTTTCCTTACTGTTTGTACACTGACATCTCCTACATTCATAACATTATTGTAGTCCTCTCCTGCAAACAGACTAGTACAGTGATGATGAACCTTTTATTAGAGTTTTCAATGATAAACAGCCCACTGCCCATCTGCCATAAGTTTGCCACCACTGGACTAGTAGATTTATGTGCCTACTCAATGTGTCTTCTTAGAAGTCTTATAAGCATCTCAGATTTTACATGTCCAAACTTGTGCATAGCCTTTAAACTTGTTCTTTTATGGACTTCTGCTCTCTTTATACTATTAATATCTTTACTGTTGCTTAGACCAAAAATCCTGGAATCATTCTTGACTTCTTTTTGCCATTTCCATCAGCTTAGAATGTTATATTCATCAGCAAATCATATCATATTGTCAGCAAATCATACCAGTTTTGCCTTCAAAATAGACCTAAAATTGAGTCATTTCTTCCTACTTCCACTTTATCCATTATGGGTCAGTCTACCTCATCCCTTGCTTGGAGTATTTCATTAGGCCTCTAATTGTTTTATCCTTCAACTCAGCAGCTTAGTTAAAATTCTAACTCAGAGTAAAGTCAATGATTTTAAGACCCTGTAAGATTTAGTTAGCCCCAATTAACCATTTCTGTTTTGCTCCTTTTGTCCACAGTGACCTCCATACTGTTCACTGAACACTCCAGGTACATGTTCATCTTAAGACCATTCTACTGATTGCCTCATTTGCACATGGAAAGCATTTCTACCACAGATACTATTATAATTTTCTTTTTTCTTTTTTGGTACCGGGGATTGAACTTGGGACCTTGCTCTTGAGACAGGCAGTAGAACCATTGAGCTAAATCCCCAGCCCCCATAGTTTGCTATTTACTTACTTTTGATTTTAATTCAAATACAATTTCTCAGAGAGTATTTGATCACCCTATTTTAAATGGCTTTCTACTACACTGTCTCCCTACCTGCCTTTCTTTTTGCTCTCTAAATTCCTGCATATTTTATTTTTCTTGTATAATTCCCTCCCCCCATTGTCCCAGCTCCCTCCCCGCCCAAACTTCACAAGGGCAGAGATCCCCCACCCCCACCCCGTACTAACTATTGTACTCAGGACCTTGCACTAGCAAGGCAGGCATGCCACCATTGAGCTAAATCCCCGGCCCTAAGAGCAGGGGTTTTTGTATTTCTTTAGTGCTGAACTCCTAGCACTAGAACAGTAGTGTCTGGCTCATAT
Source organism: Fukomys damarensis (assembly GCF_012274545.1). NCBI lineage: Eukaryota > Metazoa > Chordata > Mammalia > Rodentia > Bathyergidae > Fukomys > Fukomys damarensis. Next base: position 31,233,492 of record NW_022900950.1, on the reverse strand, counting down.
GAGATTCTCGATCAATCTGGGAGGAAAAGACAGAAGGATGGATGGATACAAGGTGAAGGTCAGGTTTGAAGATTAGAGAGAATAGTTTCATTTGAATACGTTTTGTTTGTGAACATTCCATAGTGGAGATGTTTAAAGATAAAAATGTCATTATTTAGAGAGTAACGATGTAATATAAAATCTGGGAAACATTAAACTTGCTGGAAGGTAAGTTAGGCAGAACTCTGGAAGACATTGGTATAGGAAAAGACTTTATGAACAAATCCTCAGTAGCATGGGAACTAGCAGAAAGTATCAACAACTGGGATCTCATATTACTAAAAAGCTTCTGTACTTCAAAAGAAACCATTAGCAGAACTAAGAGACAATCTACAATGTGGGAAAAAATTTTTACCAGCTGTACCTCAGACAAAGGACTATTATCAAGGATATATAAAGAACTCAAAACAATCAGTCCCCCCAAATATAAAGACCCGATTCAAAAATGGGCATCCGAAATGAACAGACATTTCTCAGACAAAGAAGTAAAAGCAGCAAGAAAATATATGAAAAAATGTTCCACATCACTGGTCATTCGAGAGATGCAGATGAAAACAACACTGAGATTCCACCTCACCCCACAAAGAATGGCTGCTATCAAGAAATCACACAATAACAAATGTTGGCGGGGTTGTGGGGAGAAAGGAACCCTCCTCCATTGTTGGTGGGAGTGCAGACTAGTGCAACCACTATGGAAATCAATATGGAGATACCTCAAAGAGCTTGGACTGGAGGTTCCATTTGACCCAGCCATCCCTCTGTTGGGTATCTTTCCAAGAGAACTAAAAGAATCATATCACAGAGAAGTATGTGCACCCATGTTTATAGCGGCACAGTTTGTAATAGCTAAATCTTGGAAACAACCTATTTGCCCATCCGTTGGAAACTGGATAAAGAAGTTGTGGTTTTTCTATAAAATGGAATATTACTCAGCCATAAAGAGCGAGAGAATAGATTCATTCATAGGAAAATGGATACATATTGAAGATATACTCCTAAGTGAAATAAATAAGTCCCACATGTGTAAATACCAAATAGTTTCCCTGGTGTGAATATTCTGCAACAATGCATAAGATTCTAATAAGATTACTGACATTTAGAAATGGGAGGAAAGGAGCTAAAGGTGTAGGGAAGGTGTGATACGTAGGGGAAGAACAAAAAGGGAAAAGAAAAAAATGTGAGAGAATGAAAAGATGAAAATAAAGTGTTTGTAGATGGGGAGGGGAGGAGGGGGTGAAGGGAGGGCAGAGGTAAGGGGAAAAAATGAGAATCAAGACTTGCCATGTAAAGGTACATGATCCCAACAATGAATGTAACTGTACTGTATCCCTAAAATGTACCAATAAACTCAATAAAATTAAAAAATATATATATATAAAATCTGGGATTTTGTTGCCATTAGTTTCTGAAAGTTGGAGAATTAATATAACTGGGGGTGCATTGTTGATCATCCTAAAGCCTTCATATAATACAGTCTTTATATTTCTGGCCTGACTAAAATATTTTTATTTCTAATCATGTAACATTAGGGTTATTTTATTTGCAGTATAGCCAAGCCTAAGTGATGAATTACACTGTGGTGAAGATTTTCTTTTTTTCTCACTATTAGAACTGTAATTCAACTCACACTGATAAGTTACAAGGGCTTCTGATGGCATATAGAAATCATTTCATGGTTATTTGGTCCAGGCCTGTAAGACAATTGCCTGTTTAAGATAACTTTGAGGAGACAAACATCTAGCTCACTTTAGACCTCCTTTGAAGTCTAACCCAAAGTAATTTTTGTCTGATAACTTTATATGTATTAAGTTGTAACTGGAACAAATTGAGCATCTTAAATGAAGTCTGTTCTTTTAATTATTGATGTCCCTGATTTGCTTTGAAAGATGCAGATATAAATTTTGTACATGTTGCCCATAGTTAAGATGATGAAGCCTGAAAACTTTAATCATTAGCAGTACCACCACCATAAAACCCATCTGGCTATGGTTTAGTTCCACTCCATTTACTTTAATGTGTAGGTTTGATCACAAAATAGCAGTATCTTACTCATTTCTTTCCGTTTATTGGGGGAAATAAGACTCAATTTGAGGCCCCAAAATTACACTTATGAATTCATTTTCCAAGACTTGGAACAAATTTTGCAGCAATTTCTTTAACTGTGTCATGGTTCTTACAGTCTTCCTCATAGCCTCACTGCTGGTACCACTAACTTTCTTTGGAGTTGTGGATGTGATATTTTATGCAAATGAAGTGTAAAAAAGAAGCGCAATGAAAGTTTTAACACAAGCACTGTATGTTGTCTGGGCAAGAGCAGTGCTTGGACTGAAGCATCACCCCTTTTGTGTCCACAGTGAGATTGCGTGACTCAATCTCATGAGTCACTCTGAGCCAGGACAGGTTATTTCAAGTCAGATCTTTATTTCAACCGTGGAGCAAAGTTAGGAACACGAAGCAGATTTTGTTCAAGCTTTGCTGTTTGAGTAGTAGAAAGTTTGAGAATGGAGATGTTCAACAACTGAAGTATTACTGTATCATATGTGGCAGCCAATAATAAAAATGTAAGTGTTCAATAATGTATATTGTACTACTTCCCGGTACACATACACTAATATGTGGAAATAGACATTTTCAAGTTAGGATACGCATTTAAAATGCCCTGTAAAGTGATGACAAGAGCAGAAAAGAGAGAGACAAAGCCTCCCAGATAGCTCTGGATTTAGATCATTTTAATAATAAACATAATAATGGATAGCAGTAAAGAAAAATATTTGTGCTGTTTTAGGCCAAAACAAAAGGCATGTGTGCTCAAAGCACATTTCTAGAATTGTGAAGTTGAAACTTTGAATTTCCCTAGTTTGACCCATTTCCTTACAGGTAAAGATGTGAAAGGGCTGGATAGAGGTTATATCCTGTGGTCTATATGATTAGTAGCAGAGCTAGGAATTGTATTTTGGGTTCTGATTTCAATCTAATGGAAGGACATGAGCTGCTTAGAATCCTGACACGATCCTCCACCATCATTCATTTGGTGACAAATTAATAATACAGTGCTTTGTGATTTATGAAAGGTTTTTCTGGCAGTATGACTTTTTTATTTCACAGTAATTCTGTATCATAAGAAAGCTGTGCTTTCTGCTTTTGTAGGAGGAAATTAAGATTTACAGGTGTTTCAGTGGTATACCACATCATTATGACACGTTGTGAATGAATGCAACAACTAAATGTTGAACCTAGGTCTCTAACTGAATCAGTGCTCTTTTAATGACCTTTACTCCTTTGGATAATTGTGACTGGAATGGGGAAAAAATAAGAACCAAAATAGATTACATAAAGGTACAATTTTCCAATGATGAGTGTCATTATATTGTATACCTAAAATGTACCAATAAAATTAATTTTTTTTAAAAAGAAAAGACCTAAAAAAATTTTGTCACTGGAAAATAAATGTTTTGTAGGATTTACTGTGGAAGGAGTTAAATGTCAGAAGTATTTCATCTGTTAGAAGAAAACAGATTAATTGATTAAAACTCAAACCCTTGCCTCTGAATGAAAAATAGAGAAACATTTAAATTACCTGTATATCTAGCAAATAAATATAACACAGCACTAAAACCAAACCAGTGAACATTATCGTTCCCTTTACTCTCCACCTCTCAATATTTTGTGGTACTGGAGGTTGAAGCAGGGCCTTAAGATTGAGCTTCATCCCCAGCAATTTTTAATGTTTTTTAAATTTTGAGCTTGTTTCTTATCAGGTTGCCCAGGTTGGACTTGAACATCTTCCTGCCTCAGCCTCCCACTGTTCGGATTACAGACATGTACTTCCACAGCTATCTCACCTTTTGTCTTTTCCATATCAGATGACACTTGTGAATATGTGGCATTGTCCCGCTTAGCTAGTAGGGAAGAATGCACTGGGGAAGGGCCACATGCTGGAGTCTGCCTGTCCTGGAGTAAGGCTCTTTCCTTAGAAGTCTTTTCTGAGTGGCAGAAATATTTATATATTCAGCTGGATAGAAAAACGTTGCATGCCATTTAGTATTTTTCTTTTTGGAAATAGTTTTGGATAAATTGTATGTTTAAAGTACTGTAAAATAACATCGTATAATTTCTAAGTGTATAACTTCAGCATAACTGTTGTGGTATAGGAATTAGGTAACTCACTGTGGCTTTTGCCATAACCTTTTGCATTAAAAAAGTGTTTATCATTCTAGCTTGGTGATTTTTAATTAGAATGAAAGGTAGATGAACAGTTGAAACTTGTAATTTCTCTACCAGCCCAATTTGACCTTTTTTTTTATAGCATTTAAGCTATTATTAAAATTATTAAAAGTAAGAACTCATGTTAGGGCTAAAAGACAAGTAATGAGTAGGTTTTGTATATAAAAATACGGAATCATAACTATTCTGGAATTAAATTTGAAGTCGTGTGTGTGTGTGTGTGTGTGTCTGTGTGCGTGAACAATTACTGTTTAAGCACAACTGATTGCTTATAGAGAAGAAAGCATGACACTAGAATATCTGTAATACAGTAGCACCCTGTAGATATTTGACAAACATGGTGAGTGAAAGAATGAATTGTGTAGTGACCTAGTTGCCCAGGTGACCTAGAGTTCTTGGCCTTAGTTTCATAGCTTCTGGCTTTTTTTTTTTCCTTAGCTAACAAAGTTTCTAGATTATCACATAGAGCTACATCTGACTATAAGTAGCAACTTAAGAATGCTTAAATCTAGAATTTTTTTCCAATATTACTGAAAGGGGATAGGAGATATGTAGCTAAGTGTATTGAACTCATTTTTTGTACACATGAGAAAATTGTAAATGTGGAATTGTTAAAATTAATATTTGATGGTGTGCTAAAGCTGCATATTAGGAAGTAAGTGTTGGACTAGTTCAAGGATAGAATTTATGTAAATGTCTCATAAGATATGGTAAATGTTTTTATACATCTACATATTCAGATATGCTTCTTCTAGTTGGACAAGGCTCTGGGGTAATCCTGGGCAAGTGTTTCCAAGAAAGACTACTGCAGCACTGTGTCAGGTTTTTTATTTTGGGGTTTTTTGCGGGGGACACTATAACAATTACTTGAAATGTTCATCTTAAAAACACAAAAGGTTAATTTTGCTTGCAAATTTAAAAGTTCCAGTCCTTGATTGGTTGCCTGTTGGCTGTGGGCAAGGCAGTGCATCATGGCATGATTGTGTCTTATATCCAGGAAAGAAAAGAGATGAAGGAAGGGACTGGGGTCCCACAAACTCCCACTTATTAAAGCTTCCACATCTTCCCAATAGCATAGTGTGGAATGTAAGAAATGTGATACCACTTTTCTCACTGTATTTTTTTTTTGAGCCAGAAAAGTTCTTTTGACAAAAGTGAAACCTAATGAGTCTGTTGTTTTATTAATAAATGAATATTTGAATGTTTTGGCTACTAATATAATAAATATATACAATATATATGTAACATATATAGTATAATACAAACAAAAGCTGTTTGGAATCTTTAATGATGTTTTTATCTATGCTATTTATTTTAAGAAAATTATAAATACACATACTGTATATACAGTAGTAAGAAGAAATAGCACAGATCACTAATGGCATCAACTTGCAAAGTTATTAGCACAGTAGCACAACCAGGACATTGATGTTAATACAGTCAAGATGTAGAATATTTCCATCACCACAAGGACCCCCTTTTACCCACCCCATAAACTTAGCCAGCCACTAATCTATCATCCATTTCTATTATATTGTCACTTCAGAAACTTAATAGAGATAGAATAATACAGTTTGCAGCCTTTTAGGGTTGACTTTTTTTAGTCACTGAATTCTCTGGAGATTCATCAGGTTGTGGTATGCATCAATAGTCCCTTTTTATTGCTAATAGTAGTCCATGTATGGATATATCTTGGTTTGTTTAACCTTTTATTATTGAAGGATATGTGTGGGTTGTTCTTAGTTTCTGGCTGTTACAAATGAAGTTGCAATGAACATTTATTTACAGGTTTTCTGCCAGCATGAGTCTTAACTTCCCTGGGATAAATGTCCAGGAGTGCAGTTGCTGCATCATGTGCCATTTACGTGTTTTTTAAGAAACTGCCAAACATATCCAAAATGGATAGAGAGATCCTGAGGTCAGAAAGTTTGACAACCACTGCTTTATAGAAAGATATCTATCAAATCTGGCTTGTGACATAAATAGTAAGAAATTTTTCTTGAGTTGATGATCAAATACTTTTACCCCCCAGGTGTTTGAAAAATGGAAGGGCATAATGCCTTATTCTATGTGCAAGTTATAGGGCATGGTCCAGTATGCCAATTGCTTTGCAGTGCCACAAATAAATGCAATTTTCTCCTACGTATTTATTCACACATTTCAGACTCACTTATGAGCCTGAGAACACATTTTTTTAGCGCATAGTATATTCAAGAAATGACAATATAGAAGACAAAAAGAACACTGCTTCCCTTCAAAGAGAAAAGGGGAAGATAAACGTGCACTGTAGAATATGCTGTAATGAAGGTAATGTGTGAAGAGCTGCAGGAGCCTGGGGGGAGGAGCTGTGCCAAGCTTAAAGAGGAATTGATGGAAAGAGTGGGGATGAGGAGGAAAGGGAATTCTTAGATGCCTGGTGCTGATGAGTCAAAGGAACCAAAGATGGTTTCCAGCCAACCATACTTCGATGATATTCTTTAGCTCCTTGTCTTTTTCCCTGAATATTTTAGGCTAGAAACAGTGAAAATTCTAAATCTGGGTCAGAAGTAAAATCAAGAGAAATTATCTGGGTGATATGTAGTTTTGAAGTATGCACATATTATAGGTGAAAATCTATAGGTCTTTTTGAAATCTTTGTAATGTACTAGGATATATGTGTCCCATAAACCAGGAAGAATGGGTATATTGATTATAACTGGAATAAAGTAGTAAACAGCATCTTATAAGGACTTTTCTTAAGCTCTGGCTGTTTTCCCACAAAATGACTAATGATAATCTTAGCCATTCTAATAATTTCTTTCTCTTTATTTTCCCTGGACTATTGCTAAACAGATATGTACTTTGTAAAAATACATATTGTGCTATGTTTTATCTCTGTGATTTGGGAAATGTTTGAGACTTATGTACTTGCATTTTAGTAAGTTAAACTATGCTCACTACAAGCAGTAAGAGAAAAAAAAACAAAGCACATGCAAAGGAAAGCCCATCAGAATCACAGCAGACTTTTCAACCGAAACCCTCAGGTCAAGGAGAGCCTGGACTGAGGTATTTCAAGTCCTAAAAGAAAACAACCTCCAAACTAGACTGATGTATCCTGCAAAACTCTCTTTCAAAATGGATGGGGAAATAAAACACTTCCATGACAAAGAACACCTGAGAAACTTCATGAATACCAAACCAGCACTACAAAGAATTCTAAACAATATCCTAGAAAAAGACAATAAAGGTCACAACACCATGAGGCCCAACAGAGCAAATCAAATAGGCAAGGCAAGAAACTAAAAGGAGAGGGGGGAAAATTAAAAAGAGTCAACAAAAGGACAATAACATGACAATAATAAGTCAGTACATATCAGTTATAACCATCAATGTCAATGGCCTCAATTCACCAATGAAGAGAAATAGGCTGGCAGAATGGATTAACAAGCAAAATCCAATAATATATTGTATACAAGAAACACACCTAGTGCAAAAAGAAGCCCATAGAATGAAAGTGAAAGGACGGAAAACAGTTCTCCATGTAACAGGAGCCCAGAAAAAAGCAGGGGTAGCTATCTTATTTGCAGACAAAGTAAATTTCAAAACAAAACTAATTAACAGAGACAAAGAAGGTCACTACATCGTTGTAAAGGGAAAATTCAAGAGGAAGAGATGACAATCATAAACATATATGCACCAAATATTAATGCCCCCATCTATATAAAAAAATATTAAGTAACATGAAAAACCAAATAAGCGCTAATACAGTTGTAGTGGGGGATCTAAATACCCCACTATCACAAATAGACATCTAGGCAAAAAAATCAACGAAATACTAGAACTGAACCAAGCTTTTGAACATATGGACTTAATATATATCTATAGAATATTCCACCCCACAAAATCAGAATATACATTCTTTTCTGCTGCACATGGGTCATTCTCCAAGATAGATACTACCTCATCAAACAGGTTTGAATAAATGAAAAAGAATCGAAGTCATCCCCTGTATATTATCAGATCATAGTGCAATCAATCTGGAGATCAATAGCATAAGAAACCATAGGAACTTCACAAACGCATGGAAATTGAACAACACTCTCCTGAACAATCAGTGGGTCACAGAGGAAATTAAGAAATTGACAGTTTTTACAAATAAATGATAATACCAATACAACATATAGGAATCTATATGACACAATGAAAGCAGTTCTATGTAGAAAATTCATAGCATTGAATGCCCACACTAGGAAAACAGAGTGAGCCCAAATAAACAACCTAATGATGAATCCGGCTCCTAGAAAAAGAAGAGGAAGAAAAACCCAAAGTTCATACAAGAGAGGAAATTATAAAGATTAGAGCAGAAATCAGTGCAATGGAAACTAAGGAAATGATACAAAAAATAAATAAATCAGAGAGTTGGTTTTTTGAAAGAATAAATAAAATCAATAAACACTTAGCTAACCTTACCATAAAAAGGAAAGAAAAGGCTCAGATCCATGCAGTTAGGGATGAAAAAGGTGAAGTCACAACAGATCCAACAGAAATCCAGAAGTTAATTCATCAATACCTACTTTGAGGACCTGTACTCTAATAAAATGGAAATCAGAAGAAATGGACAGACTTCTAGATAACTTATGAATTACCAAAGTTGAATGAAGAAGATAAAATTTTAAACACAATTACAATCTAATTACAATCAGTGAAATTGAAAATGTAATTAAAAGTTTACCAATGAAGAAAATCCCAGGTCCTGATGGATTCACTGCTGAATTTTATAAGACATTTAGAGAACTACTGCCACTACTCTTTAAACTTTTCAATAAAATTGAAAGGGAATCAGTACTTCCAAATTAAATCCTGGAAGCAAGTGTTACTATGATTCCAAAACCAGGGAAAGACCCAACTGAAATAGAGAACTACAGGCCAATCTCCTTAATGAATATAGATGTAAAAATCCTTAATATACTATCAAACAGAATACAGAAGATCATCAAGAAGATCATACATCCTGACCAAGTTAGATTTTTATTCCAGTGATTCAAGGATGGTTCAACATACGTAAGTCAATAAATGTAATACACTATATTAACAAGGTCAAGGACAAAAACCATATGATCCTCTTGAAAGATGCAGAAAAAGCATTTGACGAAATTCAACACCCATTCATGACAAAAACCCTGCAAAAAATTGGAATAGATGGTCTATATCTCAACTTAATAAAGGCTATCTATGAAAAACCAACAGCCAACATCATATTAAATGACCCAAAACTGAAAACCTTCATGTTAAAATCAGGAACAAGACAAGGATGCCCACTATCACCACTCCTCTTCAATATAGTTCTGGAAACATTAGCCACAGCAAATAGACAAGACAAAGAAATTAAAGCAATAAAGATAGGAAAGGAAGAAGTTAAATTGTCATTATTTGCTGACGATATGATACACTACATTGAATACCCAAAAAATTCCACCATAAGACTTCTAGACTTAATTGACACTTTCAGCAGAGTAGCTGGATACAAGGTCAACACTCAAAAATCAATAGCCTTCTTGTACACAAATAATAGACTCACTGAGAGAGAAATTAGGGAAACAGTTCCTTTCACAATAGCATCCAAAAAATGAAGTATCTTGGAATCAGTCTAAGGAAAGAAGCAAAAGACCTCTACACTGAAAACTACAGCACTCGGAAAAGAGAGATCAAAGAGGATATAAGAAAATGGAAAGATATCACCTGCTCCTGGATAGGAAGAATCAACATAGTGAAAATGGCCATATTACCAAAACTGCTATACAGATTCAATGCAATGCCAATTGAAATTCCAACACTATTTCACAGAACTAGAAAAAATAATCCAAAAATTCATTTGGAACCATAAGAGACCTAGAATAGCAAAAGCCATCCTAGGCAACAGAGACATGGCAGCAAGTATAACAATTTCCAATTTGAAACTATACTACAAAGCCACTGTGATAAAAACAGCATGGTACTGGCAAAGAAACAGACCTGAAGATCAGTGGAATAGATTGGAAGATACAAAAACAACTCCAGATGTACTCAGCTACCTCATCTTTGACAAAGGAGCCAACCATTCTCACTGGAGGCAAGTTAGCCTCTTTAATAAATGGTGTTGGAAAAACTGAATTTCATCCTGCCAAAGATTAAAACTAGACCCTTATCTTTCACCATGTACTAAACTAAAATCCAAGTGCATTAAAGATCTAAATATTTAAAAAGTCACTAAATTTGCTGGAAGATAAGTTAGGCAGAACTCTTGAAGACATTGGCATAGGAAAAGACTTTATGAACATATCCTCAGTAGCGTGAGAACGAGCAGAAAGAATCAACAACTGGGATCTCATCTCATTGAAAAGCTTCTGCACTGCAAAAGAAACCATCAGCAGAACTAAGACAACCTACAGTGTGGGAAAAAATTTTTACCAACTGCTCCTCAGACAAAAGACTATTATCTAGAATATATAAAGAACTAAAAAAAATCAGCCCCCCCAAATATAAAGACCCAATTCAAAAATGGGCATCTGAAATGAACAGACATTTCTCAGACAAAGAAGTAAAAGCAGCAAGTAAAAATATGAAAAAAAATGTTCCACATTACTGGTCATTTGAAAGATACAGATGAAAACAATACTGAGATTACACCTCACCCCAAAAAAGAATGGCTTCTATCAAGAAATCAACCAATAACATGTTGGTGGGAATGTGGGGAAAAAGGAACCCTTCTCCGCTGTTGGTGGGAGTGCAGTCTAGTGCAACCACTATGGAAATCAGTATGGAGATACCTCAGAAAACTAGGTTTAGAGGTTCCATTTGACCCAGCTATCTCTGTGCTGGGTATCACAATGTTAGAAGAATATCACAATGTTATATGCACGCCTATGTTTATAGCAGCACAGTTTTTAATAGTTAAGACTTGGAAACAGCATTTGCCCATCCGTCGGAGACTGGGTAAAGAAGATGTATTTTTTTTTTTTATTATTGAGCTTATTCAAGAAAGAAAAAGATGTGGTTTTTGTATAAAATGGAACACTACTCAGCCATAAAGAGTGAGAAATTAGTCATTCATAGGAAAATGGATATATATTGAAGATCTACTCCTAAGTGAAATAAATAAGTCACATATGTGTAAATACCAAATAGTTTCTCTGGTGTGAAAAACTATAATGGTACATAAGATCCTAATGGTATAATTGACAATGTGAAATAGGAAGAAAGGGGCTAAAGGTGTAGGGGAAGTGGGAAGGTAGGGGAAAGGTAATAAAGGAAAAGAAAAAATGAGAAAATGAAAAAATGGAAATAAAGTATTTGTAAATAGGGAAGGGAGGAGGGGGTGAAGGGAAGGCAGGGATAAAGGGACAAAATGAGAACCCAGACCTGTCATGTAAAGGTACAAGATCCCAATGATGAATTTAATTGTACTATATACCTAAAATGTACCAATGAACTCAATAAGAAAAAAAAAAACTATCCTCATAGACATTAAAGGTAATATCTGAATTCAAAATTACATATATATTTATGTGGCCATATTCTTCTCTTCCCTACAGTTGTTTAATTTACTATTTTGTTATTTTGAAACAAAGTATTGGATTTTTCTTTCTCCTTTCTAGTTGTACGTTGTTTGTCTTGAGGTAAATCATAAAATCTATTGGAGCTTTTGTTTCCTTACCTTTAGTTTTTTGTTTTTTTAATTTTTTATTTGTACATGTTTGTAACACATAGTGATCACAATCCTCATGAGGAGTTGGATTCAATTTTTTTTTTAACCCTCTTTCCTTCCCCTCTCTCTTTCCCCCATCTCTTGGTTACCTTCCCATATGCAAAAGATCTATCTTGCTATTTCCTATTTTTTTATCTTTTATTCTGCTCTTTATTTATTATTTGGATTTCTTCTGCAAGAGAAAGCATATAATGTTGAAGCTTATGTGTCTGATTTATTTCACTTAACATTATGGTCTCAAATTGCATCCATTTTCTTCCAGATGACTCCTTTATGCTTCTTTATGGCAGAGTATTACTCCATTATATATTATACCACATTTTATTTAGGTTGCTTCCAAGATTTAGTTATTGTGTTGAATTGTGTTACTATCAACATGAGTATGCAGGGGTCCCTGTAATATGTCTCTACTTCTTTTGGCAAAATGCCCAAAATAGCTGGGTTAAATGGAATTTGTATTTAGTTTTTGAGAAGTCTGCATATTGATTTTCATAGTGGTTGTTCTAGTTTACATTCCCACCATCAATGTAGAAGGACCCCACCAGCAGCCTTGCCAGCATTTGTTGATAGCCATTCTTTCTGAGAAAGAATGGAATCTCAGTAATGTTCTAATTATGCTTTCTCTAATGCACAGAGATGTTGAACATTTTTTCACGTATTTTTGGGCCATTTGTACTTCCAAGAAGTGTTTGTTCATTTCAGTTACTTGTGTTTTGATGGAGTCTTTTATTTTGGATAATCTAATGTTTTTGAGTTTTTTATATATTTGCGATATTAGTCCTCTGTCCAAAGAGTAGCTGGGAAATTTTTTCCCATTCTGAAAGTTGTCTCTTTACTCTGTTGCTTTGCAATGCAGAAGGTTTTTAATTTGATATGATCCCATTTATTGGTTGTTAGTGTTATTTCTTGTGTAACTGGGGTTCTTTTCAGAAAGCCTTTGCCTACTACTCTTATTAACTTCAGAACAGTTTACAAAACCGTTTTATCTTCCAGCAGATTAAAGTGTTTCTGTTTAGGGGCTGGGGGTTTAGCTCAGTGGTTCTGCCGCCTGCCTTGCAATAACAAGGACCTGAGTTCAATCCCCAGTACCAAAAAAAGCCCTTCAGAGCATTCCCAAGGATACAATAAAGTGTTTTAGCATTTAGATCTTTGATCTATTTGGATTTTAGTTTAGTGCATGATGAGAGATATGGGTCTAGATTCAATCTTTGGCATGTAGATAGCTAGTTTTTTCAACAGCATTTGTTAAAGAGGCTGTCTTTCCTCCAGCATAAGTTTTTGGTCTCTTTTCAGAGATCAGGTAGCTGCATGGCCCTAGAGTTGTTTCTGCCATTTCTGTTCTGTTTCATTGATCCACGTTTGTATTTTACCAATACCATGCTGTTTTTATTACTGTGGTTTTGTTGTGAAACTTAAGGTCTGAGATTGTGATGCCACCCACCTTGCTCATGTCCAGAACTACTTTTACTATTTATTCTAGGTGTCTTCTGATATAAATTTTAGAACTCTTTATTCTAGGTAGTTTTGTGAGGAGTGCTATTGGTATTTTGATTGGGATTATGTTAAATCTTTGTAATAGTTTTGAAACTGTGGCCATTTGGACTACATTGGTTCTTCTATCCAGGAATAAGTGATAAATCTTTCTATTTTCTGATGTGCTCTTTGATCTCCTTTTTTGGAGAAGTGTAGCCTTTTTTTTTAAGTAGAAAAAAACTTTATTTAAAAAAAATGCCAAGCAAAATTATTTTATGTCAGTGAAATTTGTGACATTCAGAAAGATTTTTACTTCTTTTTTCTTCTTTTTTTTATTAAAGATTGCAAACATACATGGTAAAAAGAAATGGAGATACTAAATAAAAATTTCAAATATACATATATATGAAAGCAAAAAAAGGATATGAAATAAACAAGAATCTATGTAACACAGACTAATCAAAATACATTAGTTTGATATGATCTTCAAACATTATGCTTTCTCATTTTCTTATAATATTTTTGAAATAATGTAATTATAGATAAAACAAAGTTACATATTATAGTTGAGAAACTGTCCTCAAAATTTTATGATTTACAAACTCCTTGATTTTATTAATTGATAAATATCATATACTTGTTGATTGTGCCACTTACATTTTCTAACAAAACTTCCCACAGAAAAAAATATACTTACATTTGAAATCCAAAAGCAACTAAAAAAAATTCATATTTTTAAGATCAGATTTTTCTGTTTCTATTATTATTATATCCCTTACTTATTTTTATTATATCTTTATAAGCATAATGATAGAATTTAACATCAATAGATATGTAATATTCTTCCCAAACAAATGACTATGAATAAAGTCAAACATGTAATTTAAAGAAATCATGAGGTTACCAGAGAAACTATCAATATTCCAAATGTGCACCATCCTACCACATTCATGCCCATGTTTCTCATTTAATAGTGCACACATATATGTAAAAACATACCCCCACAAATATACACAATGCATATTTTCTACAATACAATATATACTTAGGTATAATAAAACAGTGCAGTGATGTGTGGAATGTTGGTGATTTGTATACTTTGAGAAAAAACAAATATCATCTTTGAGGGAGTTGGAGAATTTGTAATATGTACTAGATACTAAATGATATTAATGATTAAGTATAGTTATAAAATTTACTTAATTAATATTTGTCATCAGTAGAAAATAGGTACAAAGATATATTGATAACATAGCAGCATTTGTCTTAACAAATTTCCAACCAAACAAGCTGTAGTGACAGAAAAGGAAGTTTGCAGAAAGCAGAGATGAAAGAGGAAAATGACAGATGGACCTTAATACTTTTCATACTACTCATATACACAGATTTCATAAATTCTCAAATAAAAGCAAAGAAAATGAGAACCAAAATAACTCATCAATTTGGTAGACCAACATATAGAGACAAAGATTAATGTATTGATAAATTTTAAAAATATGAGATGTAAAGCCTGAGATTTAGCTCAATAGTGCTGCACCTGCCTAGCCAGAACAATGTGCCGAGTTTAATCCCCAGCATCAGAGGAAGAAAAAGAAAAAGGAAAAAAAGCGGAAAAGAGGAAAAAAAAGCATATATACTTTCTGACATACTCAATAAATTAAAAATAAATTATTTGTTATCTCTTCCTCTTGAATTGTTCCCTTCACAAGGATGTAGTGAACTTCTTTGTCTCTTTCAGTCAGTTTAAGTTTGAAACTTTGTCTGTGAATAAGATTGCTACCCCTGCTTTTTGGGGGTGGGGGAGGGGCTCCTGTTACATGAAGTGTTTTGTCCGTTCACTTTCAGTATATGGGTTTCTTTTTACACTAGACATGTCTTGTATACAACATATTATTGGATCTTGCTTCTTAATCCATTCTGCTGGTCTGTTTCTCTTGATTGGTGAATTGAGGTCGTTAATATTGATGGTTGTAACTGATATGTACTAACTTATTGTTATCATGGTTTTGTTTTTTTTTTTTTTTTGCCTTCTTTTAGTTTCTTGGCTTGCCTATTTGATTTGTTCTGTTGGGCCTCATTGTGTTGTTACCTTCATTGTCTTTTTCTAGGATATTGTTTAGAGTTCGTTGTATTGCTGGTTTGGTATTCATAAAGTTTCTCAGGTGTTCTTTATCATGGAAATATCTTATTTCCCCATCCATTTTGAAAGAAAGTTTTGTAGGATACATCAGTCTAGGTTGGAGGTTGTTTTCTTTTAGGACTTGAAATATCTCATTCCGGGCTCTCCTTAACCTAAGGGTTTGTATTGAAAAGTCTGCTGTGATTCTGATAGGCTTTCCTTTGCATGTAATTTGTTTCTTGTCTCTTACTGCTTGTAGTATTTTGTTCTTCTGTTGGGTTTCTGGGATCTTGATTATTATATGTATAGGTGTAGATTTTTTTGATCACGGCTAGTTGGAGTCCTATATGCCTCACTTATCTGTATATCAAATTCTTCCCCTCTGTTTGGGAAGTTTTCTATAATTCTGTGAACAGCTTTTTTAAGTCATATACATTTTCTCCTACTACTTCTTGAATTCCTATCAATCTTATGTTATTCTTCTTAGTATCGTCTAAGAGTTGTATCAATTTCTCATGATCCCCTACTGTTTTTAAGAGACCTCTCTTTTCAGGTCACTGACTGCAATTTTATCTTCTGTATCTGAGATTCTATCTTCGGATTCTTTTATTCTTTTGTGAACATTCTCAATGGAGTTTTTAATCTCCTGGATATCTGTTTGAATCTGTCCTATGGATTCCATTTCTTTCTTGTATTGGCCATTTATTGTTTCCAATTCTTTCTTATGCTGGGCCTTCATGGCTTCTATCATGGTCCTGAGCTCATCTATTTTCCTCTCAGTTTCTATTCTAGAGTCACGAATTATAACTTTCATTTTGCTCATCATCTCTGATTATCTGAGAAATTACTTCTGTTTTATATTTCTCTAGAGCCTGACTGATCAGTTTTGTTACGTCCTGTGCCTTGAGTTCAGGGTGTCCTGAAGATTCACTATCAGACTTTTCATCCTCATCTGCCCCACTGTTTGCCATTGGTGAACTGGAAGTCTGTCCCTGTATCTTGCTTAAGCGTTTTCTCATTTTTACTATTGTTGTTGGGTTATCCTTAGTTTAACCTTTAGGTTATTACTTAAATCTTCCTGATATAGTTGGGCTTCAGCCCATGGGTCTCTAATGACTCATAGACATTCTCATTTTCATAATACTGAAAAAAACAGCTCATTGAATCAATCACAATCTTTTATCCTAATTGATACAATCAGCACCACAATATAATGAAGCACAGTTTGCAAATTGACCACTTACAGTAGTCATCAATCTATCACCTTCAAACCATGTGAATTTAATCAAAATCAAGAAGCAATCCAAAATTTGCTTACAGTAAATAAACTTTTCAATAAGGATATTTACCATTTATTTACAATGGGGGCTTAAAACAAAGTTAAGACAAGAGGAGTAGATAAATATAAGAATTAGAGAAGTTTTCATATGAAGCCAAAAGATAGAATGACCAGATAATCGTCAGGAAATTGTTAAATTCAAAAAGAACAAACAAAATAGAAATATAATAACCCTTGAGTGAGGCAGAATAACATAAGAAAAGAACATAAAGAAAAGAGAAAAAAATAATAAAAGAAGAAAACGGAATTAGGACAAGAACAGAAACAAAAAGGGAGATGAGGGATACTATAGTGGAGTAAGAGACTGAGTTAGAGAAAGAAAAAAAAAAGAATTTGCAGAGTAGGATAAAAAAAGAAAGAAACAAAAATGAGTTTGAAGGGCCTCTTTCAGACTATATCACTGCTGTCATAATATACAATATGTTCTGCCATTTGCAGAGCCGAGTCCCCTGACCTCAGCTAGCTGGTGGCAGAACCCCACAGAAGACTGAGCTCGGGCTGCAAGGCCCAGACTGAGTTCCCCGACCTCCTAAAGGGTTGAACTCCACTCAGTTCTACTATAAGTTTCCCCCACCACTTCTTTAAAGATATTCACAGTTGAAAGTGCCAGAAAATACTCTTTATGACCACCTCTGCCTCTACAGAGTAGGTCCAAAGACTGGTACAATCTGGAGGTCTAAAAGCGTGAGGGGGAAGGTTGGGGGGGTTTCGGGGGTGCCCACGCAGCTACCTTTCTGGCGCTGAAGATGGTGGCAGCGGTACCAGCAGGGGAGGGCCCGGCCGAGAAGACCCTCTGGTGCTGAAGATGGCGGAACGCAGCCTGCAGGAGAGGGCGGGGCCACTGTAGTTTTCATTGTAAGAGGTCTTTCACTTTTTTAGGTCAATTCCTAAGTATAAAATTTGAGTCTTTTGTTAAAATTTTTTGGATTTTCTATGTAGGGGATCACATCATCTGCAAATAATAATTTGGTTTCTTCCCTGTAGGCATCCCTTTTATTTCTTTCTGTTGCCTAATTGCTCTGGCTAAGCGTTTCAAGAAGTATATGGGATGGGAGATAGTGGACAACCTTGTCTTGTTTCTGGTTTCAGGGGAAAAACTTTCAGCTTCTTTCTATTTAATATGAGTGGCCATTGGTTTGTCAAAAATAGCTTTTGTCAAATCAAGATGAGGTCCTCTTGTGGTTGGAGATTTAGCTCAGTGGTCCTGCCGCCTGCCTTACAAGCTCAAGGACCAAAAAAAAGATGAGGTCCTCCTATATGTATTTTCTTCAAGGTTTTTATTATGGGAGGATGTTAAAGTTTTGTCAAAGGCCTTTTCTCAGTCAGTTGAAATAATCCTGTGATTTTTGTCCTTGCTTCTGTTTATGTGATGTATTATATTTATTGATTTGTTTATATTGAATCATTCCTGCATCCCTGGGTTGAGTACTGCTTGATCATGATGTATACTCTTTTTGATGATTCATAGCATTCTGTTTTTTGTTGTTGTTGTTGTTCTTTGCTTTTGTTTTTTTGTACTGGGGATGGAACTCAGGCCCTTGCACTTACAAGGCAGGCAGCGGAACCACTGAGCCAAATTCCCAGCCCTCGTGGCATTCTGTTTGCCAGTATCTTATTGAAGATTTTTGCACTGAAAATTATGTTCATTGAGGATATAAGTATGTAATTCTCTCTTTTTTTGTTGTTGAGCTCTTTTCTGTTTTGGAATCAGGGTAATGGTAGCTTCCAGTAATGATTTTGGGAGCTCTCCTTCACTTCTGACTTCATTAAAGAGTTTAACTAGTATTGGTGTTAAATCTTCCCTAATGTCTTAGAGATATTGGCAGTGAATCTATCCATATGTGGGCTTTTCTTAGTTCATAGTTTGTTTTTTTATTTCTTCATAAAAGTTTCTGTATATTTTCATTGCCTGGTATTAGATTATTCAGGCTTATTATGTCATTATCTTTAATAATAACTAGCAATTGTGTTGTACCTGTGATGCTTCATGTACTATTTTAAGCAACACACACACACACACACACACACACACACACACACGCACGCGCGCTGTTATTCTTCATATTGACCCTTTGATATAGGCACTGCTATTATCCCATTTTACATTTGAGATGGAAACGGACACAAAGGAATTTAGTAAAGTCAAGCTAGTATGCAGCCAAGCTAGGATTTGGCCCCTCACATTAGGGTCTGTGCACCTTACTTTTATTTAATGTTTGTTTCATGGTAACCTGGAGGTATTTTGGGGATGGAAATAATGCAGTGTTAGTGGGTATTTTATTCCTTTTTTTTCCACATTGTTTCTCTGGTGTGAGAAACTAAAAATGTATACATGTATAATAGACATTGTGAAATAGTTGTTATTTTAAATGGGAGCATGTTAATTTTCCTCATCACAATTTTGTGATAAAATGCAAAATAACCATTAGAGATTTAGAAAATAGCTAAAATTTAATAGTTTTAAGATAAGTACTTCCTTAGTCATAATGTGGGAGGCTAGAGCTGCAGCATATTTACTTAAGGAAAAGAAAAATTAGAATAAATACAAAGAAGAGGAAAGATATTTGGAATTCTGCTAATTGACTGGGAAACAAGAGTCACTAGAGACTCTGTATTAAAATACGTAATTTAAAGCAATGTGTCTGCCTGGGATACATGACTTTTTCTATCCTTAGTCTCACATACTTTGCACTCACATTTTAAAAAGTTTTGTTCAGAGTGAAGAACAATCCCCATGGTTTACCAAACACTAGAAATATTTCTTCTGGTCATGTTGGTACTGATAGGAGTTTAGGTCACAGGTGCTATTGTTGTTTTACTATAGGTAGCTTTATTAAAAACAGTTTATCTAAGATTAGGTCAAGCTGTCCTATCTGAATCCCTCCTTAATTCACAGCCATTCTTGTTAAATCTATTAAAATGTTAATGTTTTTAAAATAATATTTTAAATAAAATACATAGATGGGATTGGAGGAAAATGTTATTATTGTAATACAGGTACTAGTAGAATCAACATGGTATTCTCTTCCTTTCTTGGGCAGGGACCTAAGTTTTAGAGTTCCCCTGCTCCTTTGTGCATTCTTTGTCCAAGAGGGGTTACCTGATTCTTAAATGTGCTGTGCAGCCTCCAGTCGTGAGACTTAGGAAACAGTAGCTGATACTCTTGTCTTGCCTGAGATGCCCTGGTCCATTTTTCTCCATGGCTAATGTTTCCTGTTACAATTCAGCAGTCCATTTTTCCAAGTATTTCTGGCCACAAAGCCTAAGGGAGCTAAATGCCGGTTCTCATCATCTTTACAATATTCACATAAATCCTGTGAGGAACTTTCTTAGCTTACTTATTACATGGAATTTTTTAACAGCAGGTTTTCTGAACTGTCCTCTCCCATTGCATCCTGGAGGCTCTGTAAACATTTACAGAAGGGATCAAGAGAGCTGCTGCCTTTGTGGTTGAGTTTTTTTAACCCCAACCCCAACTCCTCAATCCCGCATCACTACCATCACCACCATCACCACCTCTAACTTCAGCAGCAGGAAAGATGGAAGTCCTTAGATGAGCACATTCCCTGCAAGGCTTGCACTAAACTGGAGAAGAATGTGAAGAGTTTTGTGTTAATGAGGACACACACACACACACACACACACACACAGCCTCTGAGTAAGCAAGACCAAATGAAAGTAGGGAATAAGGTGAAATGAAATTGAAGTTCATAACATATAACAGTTTTTCTTTTAAGGGAATGAAATAGTATTGTACTTATGGAATTTGCACAGATGTTATTTTATATGGTTTGCAGATATGTCTTTCTATAATCTCTTTATTATAAAATATTGAAATCATATATACAGTATTTTGAAACCTTTTTCTCTGTAGTGTACAGCAAAGGTCATTTTTATTAAGCTCTGCGTTATCTTTGAGGCTACATTTTAAAGACATTGTTTTTGGTAGAGTATTATAAATGCATAAGATCATTCAGCAGCACAGCCATGACTGGGTTGACAAATGCCAATATGCTACATAATACACCATAAATTGCACTATTTCTACATTGTGAAGATTGTCTTTTCTAGTAAATTAGTTTTTCTTTGTTTATGATTAGTCTGATCTAAACTAATTTTTTACCTAAAAAATTAACTAGCAAGAATATGTTGGCACTTTAACTTGCCTTAATAGATAACTAATTTTGTTTCTTGTGTTTATCTAGAAAAAAAGAAGCTTGGCTATAGTCAGATACATCCCTGCCTATTAAAGGAAACTAAACCTCTAACATATGAGGATATAGAAACTGTGTCTTTTGATCCAGAATGGGAACAACAAGTGATGAAATTGTGTCCATGGAACAGACTTCCTCTTCCTCTTCTCTTAACCCCCTGTGCTTTGAGTGTGGCCAGCAGCACTGGACCAGAGAAAACCACTTGTACAATTACCAGGATGAGGTGGATGATGACCTTGTCTGCCACATTTGCCTTCAGCCCCTGTTGCAGCCACTGGACACACCCTGTGGACACACATTCTGCTACAAGTGCCTCCGAAACTTTTTACAAGAGAAAGATTTTTGTCCATTGGACCGGAAAAGACTTCACTTCAAGTTGTGTAAGAAGTCTAGCATTCTAGTTCATAAACTTCTAGACAAATTATTAGTTTTATGTCCATTTTCCTCAGTATGTCAAGATGTGATGCAGCGCTGTGATTTGGAGGCACATCTTAAAAACAGGTAAAAAATATGGAAGAAAAATGAGTAACTAGATTTTATAAAAAAGATTGCTCAAATGAACAAATAAAGATGATTAAAAAATACAAAGTGCCATTGATTGGTTGATTGTGGCCATTTGTAGTACTGGAGATGAAACCCAGGGCCACTGCTCTGAGCTACATCCCCAGCCCTTTTTATTTTTTTGCCAGAGTCTCACCAAGTTGCCCAGGTGGAATTCTGAATTTGCAAACCTCTTTTCTCAGCCTTCCAAAGGCTAGAAATCCAGGTCTACACCTGGCCACGAAAGTACTATTTTATGCCCATTAATATTTTTGCTTCTATAATATAAAACTTAAATGCAAATAGGTGATAGGCTTTTTAAAAGGTACTTTGGCAATTTGTTTTAAAAACTGTACATGTAAATATCCTTTTATCTAGTTTATTATCCTAAGGCAGTGGTGGTGAACCTATGCACGCATGCCTTAGCAGGCTGTTTGTTGTCTTTGAAGGTACTAAAAGGTTCATCATCACTGTCCTAAGAAAGTAATGTAAAAGATAGAAAAATTGTTTTTGAAGATACTCACTGCAACATTGTGTATAGTTTGATAAATTGGTGTTAAAATAATTAAAAATAGGGAAAAGTTAAAAATATGACTACATCAACTCAATGAGATTTTATACAGTCAAAAATGGTAATTTTGTTGGAAAAATAAACATGAAATAAGTTGCATGATTTAATTTGCTACGATCTTGTAAAGTTAGGCTAGACTGAACAAGAAGTAGAAATTGAAATATTTAGTGAGCATTTTTGTTCTAATAAGAACTCTTCGAAAGGTTAAGTAATTCAGCTCTTGGTAAATTTGATTTGATTTGATTTGATTTTAGTAAAAGACTCAATCTTTGAAATTATTTAAACCTTTAGGAAGAGTTAAAATATGCCTCATGTCTAGGATTACATAACATGGTAGAAATAAATGTATTGAAATGCACTGATTTTTAACCTCAGAGTAGCCATGTGTTCAGTATAAATCTACGGGAGTTTTGATTGCTGTGAGAACAATGTGTGGTCTTTCATTTTTACATTTTTATATAAAAATATAAACCTGGTATGGAATGACATCATTATAGTCACAAAAAATTACAGAATTGAGCAAGATTATTATCTAACCCCATTACTTTACAATAAGGAAACTGAGTCACAAAGCTTGAGAACTGGTTAGTGGTATAGTTATACTTAACCTTTAGTATTCTTATTTACCTTCTAATATGTTGTGTTGAATCTACCGCTGGTCACATCATGCACTCATGTACCATATAGTAGTCAGAGCTTCATAAACATGTAAATATACATGTTCATTCTGTTTCTAGGTAGGGATAAGTAAAGGCATTTCATCATACTCAGTAGAAATAACTAAGACATCAGAAAGAAAAAAATGATATTGATATGTTAGAAACATCAAGGTTTATAGACTGCATAAATCTGAACTATGTTGTCTAAAACTTGGGGTTAAGAAAGAATAGGAAAGGTAGCTATTTGAAAATGCATGTAACATAGCCTTATATTTTGGGTATCTTCTTTCACCAGCAGGCTTAGAATTATTATGTCTAATTGTACTATCCATTACTGAATGGAGTATTGAAGCCTACATTACTGTTGAATAGTCTGTTTCTCACTTTAATGTCAGGGATATAATTCTATTGGATATAGACATTTTGGTTATTGTTTCTTGCTCTACTTTCAAAAAATGTTTAATATTGTATTTTGACTATGTTATTCATTGCCATCTAATGTATAGTTTCTAAGGGAAATCAGTAGGCTCTTTCTGAGGGTCTTTTCCATGTGTGGAATTGTTTTTCTCTTGCTATTTTCAAGATTCTTTTTATGGGGGGGTTGCTGTTGTTTGGGGGTTTTGTTTGTGTTTTGAGACAGGGTCTTGCTATATAGATAAAGATCAGGCTGGCCTTGAACTCACCATGTAGCCCAGGTTGGTCTCAAACTTGCTGCAGTCCTCCTGCCTCAGCCTCCAGCTCTGAGAATCTTTGTCTTTGTCTCATGAATTTGGTGTGGATCCTGCTACTGGTTTTCCCATATGGAGTTTGTTAAGCCTCTTGGATGTATAGATGAATGTTTTTGGTGGGTTTTGCCCATTGTTTCTTCAAATACTCTTTCTGTTCCTTTGCCTTATGAGACTCATAGTAGGTAGGTAGGTGGATAGGTAGATAGTTGGATAGATAGATGATAAATACTCTTGATGGTGTCTCACAGTGCCCTGTAGTTTTGTTTTGTTTGTTTTCTTATTTTTCTGTCTGTTCCTAGGACTGGATAATTTTAATTTATCTTCAAATTTGTTTATTCTTCCTATTCAAATCTGTTTTTGGACTTCTCTAGCGAAGTTTCATTCACTGTACTTTTTATACTAAACTTTCTGTTTAGTTCTTTATTATTGCTTATATTTCTTTATTGATACTTTCTTTCTCGTGAAACAGTCTTATATTTTGCTTTCGATCTTGAACATATCCAAGATTTCTGATTTGAGTCATCTGATAAATCCAGTGTTTCTGCTTATCCAGGGACAGTCTGTTGATTACTTGGATATAGGCCACACTTGGTTTTTTGTACATTTCTTAATTTTGTATTGAACCCTGGAGATTTTAGATAATAGACCTAGCAACTTTGGAAATTAACTTCTTTCCCTCATCAACATTTATTGTTGCTTTGTCATTATTGTTTCCTCAGTGACTTTTTGAACTAATTCTGTAAAATCTTCATTGCTAAGCGAATGATTGAACAGAGGATTACTTTAATCCCTGGGACCAGTAAATCTGCCAATCTTCCTTTCTTCTTTCTGAGTGTACCATGGGAAAACCACACCTTCAGCGCTCAGAGCATTAAACCACTCTGCCTTGGCCTTCATCTCCTTCACAGACCTTCGGCATCAGCCAGAAGAGAGAGCACTGGGCTTTCCTGTAGGCCTTTCCTATGTGGGCACACAGCCCTGGACTTCTGTGAACCTTTCATTCCCTAGTATTTCATAAATTTTTGGTTAGTCTTTTGTTTATCTTTGTTCCTCAAGCAGCTACAATCTTGAACAGTTTGCTATTTTTGTGTTTGTTTCTTTTTTCAACAAATGCCCCTAAGTGAAAATGCTAACTTAGAGTAGGCTGTAAGTCAGGTCAGGTAGAGATAGCCTTGCAAGTGGAGTCTTCAGTGAACAAACAGAGACATCAAATGTTGACAGTTCTCTGAAGATACAGATTTGAAGGTGCTTTAATCTGCTTCTCTAGTGGCTACAAGATTCCTGGCTTTTGGTACCTGCTTTTCCAGTCTACCATGGCTCTGGACAATTGTGATAGCAGTAGGGAAAGTCCAAATGCCACAAACCTCTATGTTGGTTCTGAGAACCAGCCATTTTTCTTAACCACTTACCAATCCAGTTATTTATGTGCAGGGTGACCAAAAATTGCATTTTTTCATTAATTTTTATAAGATAAAAGGAAATGTAAAAAACAATTTTATCAAATTTATTCAGTACAAAAATTGACTAATTAAAATGACATCTGCCCAATCAGTGCTTGAGATAGGCAGTGCCTAAACAAACGCGCTGCCTAAGTGACGCTCGGGTAAACTATTAAGTGGTTAAATACGTAGTCTGAACTGCTACAATCCTTTGACTCATTTCTAGAGTTCAGGAATAGTTTTGGTAACTTTTTCTCATCTTTACATTGCTTATATTTTGGAGAGGCTGTTCAGATATATTCAGTGTGCCATTTTTGCTGATATCAAATGAATTGTTTTTTGTGTTACTCCATAACTGTTTTTATCATTCTTCTTGACTCTGGTGTGCTTTCAGCTCCATTACCTGGCATGTGGTGCTTAGCATGCATCACTTTATTTTATGTCTACAGTGTTATTGCCACTGCTACCGTTAATATTTCTCTTACTAACGTAGTGTGTTCTGTTATACCATATGTGTCCTAATGTGAATTAGGTCATATGCAGTTGTTATCTGGGATGTTGCTATAGCGTGTCATCTTAGTTCATATGTACATTTTTCTATAAATGAGGCTCAAATAATAGAAATGGATACATAGCCTTCAGCAGGAAAGGAAAATCCTTCAGTTTGGCCTTTGTTATTGTATGAGCCCTTCGGTTTTATTTTAAGAAAAGTTTAAAAACATGCCTGCATCTAGAGATCACTCCCTGGGGAAGTGCAGCCCTTAGCCTGTGGCAGATTTCACTGCCTCAGCAGCCTCTGGGCTCCATTTGCATCTGTGTGGTCTCCATACATGCCTACTCCGATCTAATTAAATGTTAAAGACATTTCTATTTTCTTGTTTGTTTGTTTTTTATATCCATGCGCTAGTCTGCTACACTGAATTACCTACTGAAATAAACCAAGTTGCTTCCTTCAGTGCCAGTTACAGCTTGTTACTACTACTAAGTGTTCCATTTCCAAAGATGCATAGGATTTTGATTTTGTTAGTTGAATGATCCCTAAGGCCCTTCTAGCTCTAATATTCTATGATTGTGTTTGTAGGAACAAGTCTGTAGAACAAATCCAATTTATGTTTTTGTAAGGCTTAAGAAAAAAAAATTCCACATCAGTGAATTTAGTAAGGTAGAAAAGGACACAAACCTTTGAAATCTGACCAGAGTTTGTATGAATTTAGGCTGTGCAATTAAATAGTTACGTATATTAGCCTAGTTCAGCCTCAGAGATTTTCGTTTGTAAAAAGAACTTATTATTGAGGATCCAATGAAATGAAGTATAGAGAAAGGTTACTTCACAGTGACTGGCACTGAATATGCACCCCACAGATACTTGGTTTTGGTGTTTATTTATTGTTTTGTTTTATTTTTTCCTTTCACTTTTAAATGCTACATACTTGAAGGATCAAAGTCTCTTGGTTATTACCTTTTCTCTGTCCAAGCCTGCACTGATCTACTCATACTCTAACAGTTTTTTTAGTAGCTTTATTACTATATATGTCACATACTGTAAAACTCATATTTAAAGTGTACAGGTCAGTGGTTTTTTTAGTATAGGAACAGAATTTTATAACATCACAATCTAATTTAGAATATTTCAACTCTTTAATATAAAGAATGCCCATTAGCATCCATTCCCCATTCCCTTGTGCTCAGATTTTGAATGTACTGCCCTAACCCTCTTTTTCCCTTAAATCTCATAATTTTCAGTGTTTAGTTTTTACAGAATATATATGTTATATTGATATGGATATTTGTATTATAATCTGAACTTTACCCCAGCAACAGAAAGTGCTTTTTTCCAAGCCACTGTGACCTATATGAATAAGCTTTCCATTACTGACAAAATACCTTGAAAGGAGGAAATGTTTATTTTTGTTCATGGTTTCAGAAGTATTGGTCGATTGTTGCTTGTTCCTATTGCTTTGGGTCTGTAGTCGACACAGCATATAATGCCAGAAACGTGTGGCAGAGGTTTGTTCATTTCAGAAGAATCAAAGAGATGGGGAGGGTCTCCAGTCTGAATATCCCCTTCAGGGGAATGGCCCAATGACCTAACTTCTTCCACTAGGCCCCACCTCTTAAAGGTTCCTCCACCTCCAGTAGAACCACAGATTAAAGACCAAACCTTTAACACATGGGCCTTTGGAGGAAATTCAGATTCAAACTGCAGCACCTTCTATTTGCTAGATAAAACTGGGACTTCTTAGTTTATATCTGATTTATTCCTTCTTTAGAAATTGTCTTATTGGCTACTTTGTTGATACACCTATTTCCCTTGGTTAAGTTTGATCTTTTTCTCTCAGTCTTCTGCCTGGTAGTTTTATCTTAGTCTACCCAGATGGCATAAAATATAGGTGTTCCCAAAGGTTTTATCTATAGCCTTTCTCTTGTCATGCTGGATGAGATCATTTTTACATGGTATCATTTAAATATCTTTCCTGTTCATACTGGCAATTTCCCACACTTGTTAGCAATTTGCTGACCTATTGGGAATGTAAGTTTGTTTCTCCACCTCTCTATCAACTTTAGGTTTTTCTTTTTAAAATACATTTTAACGTACTTGATAAGATAAGGCCTGCAATTATTTAGTTAGGGAGGGTGTAAGAGGTTAAAATTGTTAGCTGATTCCAGATGTTCACATTGTGTTTATTTTTTCATTTCCTGTTCTTGATCTATTTTTTTCCATTAAAGACTAGCTTTTGCCCATATGGATATTTGTGTATAACATCATTTGGAAATGAGATCTTTATCTTTTCAGTCCTAGTATTTTTATGGTCTAGTTTATGCCTCAACGTTTTTTGTTTTTGGAGTAAAATACTGTGAAAATTGATTTCTAATTAAGTCTGCTTACCTGACAAAAATAACATTTTCCTTTATCTAATTTTCAAAAATATTTGTCAATCCTTGCAAGAACATTCCCTGAAGTACTACACACAATGCAGAAAGGAAAATCAATTGTCCCCCTTAATAAGGTGTGAAGAAAATGAGAAGGGGGGTGAATAAAGGAATTTTAAGCAATCCTTTCCAAGAACTTGAAATACAAGATTTAAAGGTTTCATTCATGTGGGAAAACTTACTATCTTTATAGTGGGAATAGCTTTCAGTTTTAATTGAATTGAATTCTGTTTTGCATTTTGTTAGAAGTGTTGGATTTTTAAAAATATTGTCATTTAATCAAAGGCTGTAACAACCAGCCTATAGTCAAGGGTCAGCTCCCCAAGGGTGGGGAGGTAGCTCTACTTCATAAGTCCCATATTGTCCTCCTACTCCTCAAACTGGGCTTTATTGGTCACTTGTTTCAGTCAAGGACAAGGAGATGGCACCTGAAGATCACTTCTAGTGTGTGTTGTGTAAAGCTTTTATTTAAATATTTCATTAGTTATTAACTTAAGCTTTCTTCTGCTCTTTCTGTTCACTTAATTAAAAACAGGCAT
Source organism: Fukomys damarensis (assembly GCF_012274545.1). NCBI lineage: Eukaryota > Metazoa > Chordata > Mammalia > Rodentia > Bathyergidae > Fukomys > Fukomys damarensis. The sequence continues at coordinate 31,204,954 of NW_022900950.1, read as the reverse complement.
ATTAACAGTTCTTTGTGCCTACGTTTTCCAAATATACTTGGAATTTATTCTTCAACTTACAATCTATCTATAATGCCACTACTGCAATTCTGATTTTACAGTCTAAGACATACATTTTTGTCTACTGTATCTGTCATAAATTATTTGGCCCTTTCCTGTGCCTTACTGTAAGTTGTAAAGCTTCAGATACGCTAGGACCCATTAATGAATAAATGTGTAATGTGGCCTTGGAGAGTGAGTAAGGCAGCACTGTGGCTACTTAAAGTCTCTGAACGCAACTGCTCATAGGGGAATAAGACTGCTAATTCCATTCATGAAGGAAGACGATTACTAATTGCCACTGCTCTGCTTGAGACATTCCACCTGTAAAAAGGGTAGCATAATGTGTTTTTCAGAATTATTCTTGCAGTACAGACAGCTATTGGGAGGTCTTCTGGTGACTATTATTTATGATTTTTTGCTGAAGTATTCTTTGAGGTATTTACCAAATCATTGTACATAACAGTGGCTTTTGTTTTTAATTTGGTGTGTTGAATGGTAAGAATTTAGTATGAGTAGAGATTAGGGTCACAATTACATACTGCTTGTACTTCTAGGTTCTTTTTGCTTAGAAGCCATTGCTGCTATTGTTTTGAGGTATAAGCTACTAATTCACACCCTCCCTTTTTATTTTTTTCTTTTCAAATCCTCTGGAAACTACTTGATATTCTTTATAGATGTCCTGGAGCTTCTCATCAGAGAGTTGTCCTAGAGAAAAGGAAAACTAGTAAAACTCAGACGGAGATTGAAAATGAAAGTGGATCCACTGTAATAGATCCTCTAGGTACTCTATCCCCAGAAACAGACTGTTCAGGGATGGGAACAGGCACAGTGCCTACCGAGCGGAACTCAACATTAGCCTGTCTTCCCACCTGTCCTGAGGGACCTGGCCTGGACAATCCTGCCTTCGAAGAGAGCGCTGGAGCTGACAGTATGTGCAGATCACATCCTTCTTGTGTACTTCCTCTCTTGTTGCCTTCCTTCCCTCTAGTCCTCCAATATGTACCTTTGTCCTCTTTTTTAAAGTTACTTTATTGAGATACCACACATTTCACGCTATTCTGTACATAGTCTAGCTGTGGAGGAAGATGGTCCTTCCCCATCCCTTTTCTGTTGTAGTTTGTGAACTAGTCATTGACATGCTTCTTACCATAGTATTCATATGTGTATGTTTCAAAACTTGTTTTGCTCTGAACATAACAAACATCATCAATAACAACAAAAACAAAAATAAGAGCTCAAATAAAGTGCTTACTCTGTGTCAGATACTGTACTGATAAGCACATTCTATTAACCAATTAATTAAATACTTGTAACAACTTTAGGAGGTTTTTTTGTTGTGTTTTTTTAAAGCATAAGAATGCTGGAGCTTGAAATTAAATAATTGTGCTTATACAGTCAGTAGGTAATTGGAAATGCAGTCTCTGATTCCCTGGATATGCTTTATAACATCATACCCCCTGGAGCCAGCCACTATTCTGTCTGCTAACACTCCTAGGAAACAAAACCTATACTCATAGATCTTTGCTCTACATTGGTAGTTGGCCCTAGGTATTTTTCAAAAATTGTTTTCTCTTACAAACTACAAATTCTGTTAACATAGTCATATTTTTATTACCATGAATTTGATACTTTTTAATCTCCTGAGATTTAGTTCCAGGTCTGCCTCTCCTTAGGAGCTTGATATGGCTACTCCTTTAGCACCTGTGGGTATATATAATATCATAGTTACTTTCTGCTGCCTGGCACTACTTCTACTTGTTTCATGATTTAGACTTTCTTTTATTATGTGGGGCAAGAATAAGATAACTCTGTTAATGTTCGTCAAATCACTGAGTCATCCTACTGATCTGACATGTTGTGGTTATTTATTAATTATTTATGGATAACTTTTGGATTTTTTGTTTCCAAGACAATATCTCTAGGCTGGCCATAAATTTATTATATAGTCCAGGTTGGCTTCAAACTCGTGATACTCCTGCCTCAGCCTACCAGGTGTTAGGCTTGCAGCATACCTGGAGCCACCATGTCAAGCCAGTGTTTTATTTTGTATTTAATATAGTGTTTTATTTTGTTTTTGTCATTCTACTTCTTACCTGGTGGTATTGTTTAGTTATTAATCATCTACATGTTAACATGAGATGTCTTATTACCCAGAGAGACCCAGAATATAAAACCTTCTTTCTCTATCTGTTCTTCCTCTCCCATTTTTAACTTGGCAGCCACACAGCAGCCACTTAGTTTACCAGAAGGAGAAATTACCACCGTTGAAATCCACAGATCTAATCCATACATTCAGTTAGGAATTAGCATCGTGGGTGGCAATGAAACGCCACTCATTAACATTGTCATCCAGGAAGTCTACAGGGATGGGATCATCGCCAGAGATGGGAGACTCCTTGCTGGAGACCAGATTCTTCAGGTATTGGTTTTAATTATTATGCCTGTTAACTTGTACTTTGTTCTTTGAAGTTTAAAATTTAGAAATTTGAGATATTATAGAATCTGAGTTATGTAAAACTTAGTTTTGATGTTTTTATATGCAGAACAGAATAGAATTTATCTGTGATTTCTTCCATTTCACCATTTCCCTGGAATACAAATTTCCTGTCTTACTTTGCAGTCCCACCTATGACTGGATACACAGTGCTGGGCTCTCTAGGCTTGTGAGACTCTTCCTGGTTTTTACTCCATGACTGCCTTTTCCAAGTGACATTTACTTTGGCTGAAATTTCTATCATGGGTTTATTCCACACTTAAGTTTTCCTATTCATTTCTTAGCTTCATGTCTGATTTATCCTTCTACATATCACTAGATTACTAAAATTTAGAAAAAAAACAGAACCACTAGTTATTGATATTTTTCTCCCCTTGATACTAGGGATTGAACCTGGGCCTAGTACATGCTGGACAAGTACTAGACCTGACCACTCAGCTATATCCCCAACCTAGAATATGAGATAGAGATCAGAAATCTTAACAGCTGTCTCCCAATATCTTCCCAGTGTACCACTGATATTCTAAAGCTGCACTTTCAGTAACCCCTCATACCACCCTTTCTGTTCCTTCCAGAAAAAGCATTATTAAAGAAAAAAAGTTATGTGAGGCAAGGTGTTCTATTAGAGGACTCATTAAGAATGAAGGGATGGAGATGGTAAAGATTCTGCTACATAGGACTAGAGTTTATGTGAAGACTGGCCTGGACATTTAAATCAGTATGACAGTAGTTGAAGTTCTAACAATGGATAACTTCTACAAGAGAGAAAAAGTAGTCAAGAGCAAGAAAAAAGGTTTTCTAGGAACCTAAGCACGAGGACTCTTTCTGCCTCGAATTTGTTTTTTAGTCCTTCATATGATCTGCTAATATCTACTTCTTATTTCCCTTTTCCCTGTTACCTTTCTAGTCTAAGCCTTCGTTATATCATATCTGATTTAGTAGAATACTCCATGAAGTATCTGTGCCTCCCAGTTCTCTTCCCTAAAACCTGACATGATCACTACCGGGTTAATACAGCTGTCAACCTGCTTTCCTTGCAAAGATTCAGCTCCCGCACTGGCTTCATACTAATAGTCAAGGTCCTGGTGCTTTGTGGCCCCTTATGCAACCTGTCTTAATGCTTTCTTTGGTGTTTGGCATGCCAGTTTGTTCATTTCTTTTGTGTTCTAGGCACTGTACTACTTGCTAGGGATACATTTAAAAGCAAAATACTATCTTGTCTTCATTGAATGTACAATCTAGTGGGGAGCAAGACACAAAAATCTTCTTGCTTCCCTGTGGATGGCCCACATTTCAGTCTGTCCTTGTCTTGTGTTCCAAGTTTGTCCACCTTCACCTTGAAAGCTTAGTTTATCCATTCATGCCCACACGGATCCCTCCTCACCTTAATTACTGATAACATTCATTGCTCTTAGCACAATCAATTATAGTGAATTATTTAAACATTTTACTCAAATGTATACAGTTTTTCTTTGGTGATTACAACAACCCTGATGGTATGGATTATAAAGATTTCTCATAGCATTTAATAGTCCTCAAGAGATGCTTAATGTTGATTTGGTTGTGATATCTTGTTGACAACAGCTATTATTAAAGCAAAATGTGAAACCATTAGGAGTTTTAGTTCTTGAACTCTTCAGATTTGGGAGTGAGGTGGGAGACAGGCCACTGAAGCAGCTGGGATTGACCTGTCATTGGTAGTTCCTGGGTGTGGCTCCCATGCCATTTGTATGCTGCCAATAATGGTATATTATTTCCACATTAGCATGTAAGCCCCAAACCTTTCCTTCATTGCCCCTGGCATGACTAAGACAGAATGAACTTTCAAGCAGTATTTTGTTTTGCTATCAAACGTTAAGTCCAGGAAATAGAGGAATATAGGAAGCAAAGCTAATCCAGTTTATGTAAAATCAGATTTCTGTATCATAGCTTTGTGAGGCTGGCACAAATTTGAGGAGACCTTACCTGCCCTTCTTATTTCCTAGTTCCTGGTCCCATTTTACATGGAGGGAGGGAATCTTCAGCAGTTTCCTGAGCACCCCCTCCCAGACCTCTCAACACCTTAGTGGTCAAGGCCAGGACAGCAAGAGAAACCTTTACAACCTACATAGTATTTTGTATTTTTCCTGCATCTAGCCTTTTAGCTGTAATTTAAGTGTATATTTATTTTTGTTTGTTGCTACTGGCAACATGCCAGCTTTGAGTATTTCCATTTTTATTCATTTCTCATTCTTTTTTTAAATTTTAGAAGTAAAAATAAAAGCTGTTTTCATTTATTTTTTAAAAATATCTTTGAGATTGGTTTTTGTTTACAAATATATTTCATCAGTGAGCTTTTCACTCTTTTGTTTTGAAGAATTGCTTAGTAACATAGCTGAATCTCCATGCCTCAAAAAAATTATAATTATCCAAAATTATTAACTATTTTTAGGAACTAATCTTATAAGTTATAAAATCTACATTGTAGAAATTCCATTGCATTCTTATTGCCTGTGGAGACTTCTATACTATTAACTCCAATAAGGACAGTCCTTAATCTGTTTTAATGATGCAAGCTGAGAAGTAAAGTGTGAACACATAACCTGATTAATGAATTCACAAAGGGTCTCTCCCATTGTGAGCCCTAACTCCTGGTTGGCTTCTAACTGGCATGTTAGAACCAATAAATAAAACCATCCACTTTGCAGAGAAGTATTCACAGTCATTCAAAAGTTAAAACAATTAGAAAGATGCCTATTTGGCAGTTTGTACTACTTGGATACCTTCCACTTTATATAATCTGGATAAATAATATAGTGAACCAATTTGAAAATCCCCAAGAAGCAGTAATATGGTTTGCTTGCAGACCAGAGAATTAAGCTGTGGTTTTATTTGAACAAACCTTACGTAGTTAAGTGGGTAGCTTTGGTTTCCTCACATTTAAAAAAAATGCAGATATAGATATATGCACATATATATGTTATTCTCATAAATAGACTTTTCAAAGGAGGACCCACAGAGTCTTTTGCTATTCTTTAGAGATAGATTTATATGCATACATTTGAGCAGCTTTGGAGGAAAAAATGCTGCTTTTATAAATTTAGGTACCATTATTAAACATTATTCAACTTTTAGAACATTACAAAATATGAGTGTCTTTAGTTTGATCAAAAATTCAGGTATTTTCATGTTGAAAAAAATAATAAGGTGTTGATCACATGGGTTAAAAACACACGTGGCCCAAAAACGTCATCACATTTTTGTTTATCACTCTAATGCTATTTTTACAAAATCAAAAAATGGTATTTTATATGGTCTCTATCTCAGAATTTCACTAGCAGCTATGCATCTGTGAAGGAAGAATTTTTTTTCCAGTTGTAGAATATTTTTAAACCTACATCACAAAATGTGAAGCTGAATGTCGGCACATGGCTGGAAAATATTACAGAATTTTAGCCAGACATTTTGTAAAGTTCTTTGTGATATGCCCAAATATAAAGTGGAAAAATTGAACCTAAAGGTAGATAGCTTTTAGCTAAATGGCCAGAGTAATTATTTGACTTTGAGTAGGTTAACCTGTTTTTCTAGAAACTACCTGGATGTTCTAGTCTTGGCCCTCTATTAATCAGAATTTCTGTCAAAGTCTTGAATAGCTACTAAATGTGTACATGTTGCAAACTTGGGTGAACAGCAAGTTTGTGTGTGATAGCTATGAATTTGATTGAATTCTAAAATGTCAGTAGGTCAAAATCAAAATTCATTGGTAGTGTTCAAAATTGTTAATCCCAGAAAATGAAAAAAGGTCAAAGATAAAACTGTCAATCTTAGATAAATAGGAAATGGGGGGACCTTATTGTGAATTTATGTGAAAGATTTGTGCATTTCAGGCGATCACTAACACCTAACCCAAAGCCTGTCCCATTATAGATATTCAGAGAATATGGTTCATCTCAGACCAAGTCAAAGAACTTAGATTGTGATAAATGCTAAAAATATGCTCATGCCAGCTGAGGTTGCACACACCTGTAATTCTACCACTTCAAGGAGGCTGAGATAGGAGAATCGCCACACAATGAGACCCTGTCAATAAATTAATAAAAAATCAGGCAAGGCAAGCAAGCTCATGCACTAGATGAATAATTGAAGCTGGGTGTATTTTCTAAGCAATGCAACATGTCCAAAGATCAGTCAACATAATTATTTCAAGGTTGTAAAATTTAATAAGTAAATGATACATGAGTATTGAATTATGCTTAGTGTAGAAGATACATATACTGTATGCTGAGGAAGTAGAGTGAAATCATAAATACTTTAAAAGTCACTCATCTAAAACAAGGTTTTGTGCTTGGAATGTGCCACTTTTCTTAAAATGTTTATTTTCTCTGGCTTAAAAGTGTATTTAATAGGAGAAGCAAATCCGAGCAGAATTTCAGTTTCTACTAGAACTAGTATTTCATTAGCAGTTGCTCTTTGCTGATGTAGTTTGTTCTTTCTCATGCTGATCCTGTGAAGTAGATGGTAAACAAATTTTACAGATGAAGAAACACACTCAAAACACGTTCTGTCTGAGGTTAGTAAATGGCAGATCTGAGGATTCTAATTCAAGATTATCATCAAAGCCTATGATTCAATTACTATTCTCTACTTGATTCTAGTCATTGTAAGTTATTTTGTCTTTAGAGAAATTTTCTTTGTGTAATGATTGTGTAGCATTTCCACAATGCTGATTTCCAGTAGAAGTGTCATGCAAACGTTTCAACAAATTAAGACAATAAGAGATTGCCACATATCAGTCATTTTTTTTGTAGGTCAACAACTATGATATCAGCAATGTGTCCCATAACTATGCTAGAGCTGTCCTTTCCCAGCCCTGCACCATGCTGCATCTCACTGTGCTGCGGGAGAGGCGCTTTGGCAATCGAGCATATAACCATTCTGATAGCTCTCCACGGGAAGAAATTTTCCACGTGATTCTTCATAAACGGGACTCTGGTGAACAGCTTGGCATTAAGTTAGTGCGAAGAACAGATGAGCCAGGCGTTTTCATCCTTGACCTGCTGGAAGGGGGGCTGGCAGCCCAGGATGGCAGGCTCTGCAGCAACGACCGAGTGCTGGCCATCAACGGGCATGACCTGAAGCATGGAACGCCAGAGCTTGCCGCCCAAATCATTCAGGTAAATGCCAGAGGCTGAGCTGTAATTTCTACCCAGCAGTGCTTGTTATCGTTGGCACGTAATGTCAGAACTCATGGGACATTTGACATTCCTTGGAAAAATCAGACATAGTTGCTTAAATTCTTTTTTTTTTCTTTTTTTTTTTTTTTTTTTTTTTTTTGGTACTGGGGATCGAACTCGGGTCCTTGTGCTTGCGATATAGCTGCTTAAATTCTTTAACACAGCTGCTTAAATTCTTTAAAAGCCACGCTATAACTTCCTTGTAGATGATTTTTTTTTTCTGAAAACTGTATTCCTGTCATCTTTTGGGCCAGCTGTTAATACGGTGGAAAATCTATTTCACATTCATTTCTTATTTGATCTCTGGGCTCCATCTAGTAAGGCAGATATAAATAGCAGTGTCCACCTTCAACAAGGAGGAAGGTTAGGCTCAGAGGAACTGTGGTTATTAGACTTGTGAGTAATGAGACTCCCTTCAGGAGCCACATAAGTAGGAGAAAAAATTTTATTTGTTAAGAATAACTTGTCTAGCTGGGCATGGTGACGCATACGTATAATCCTAGCACTCGGGAGCCTGAGACAGGAGGATCGCGGTGAGTTCGAGACCAGCCTGAGCTACATAGTGAGTTCCAGGTCAGTCTCAACTACATAATGAGACCTTGTCTGAAAAAACCGAAAAAAAGAATAACTTGTCTCAGCCAGGTAAAGTAAGAGTTCAAGGCCAGCCTTGGCAACATAAAGAAACCCCATCTTTACAAAAAAGATTTTTAAGGAATTTGAAGTGTTTTAAGCAATCGTAAAATTGGTCCTACAGTATTTCTGTGAAGGGACGATAGTCATTATTGAAAGAAGGCTCGTTTTCAGGAAGAGCATGAAGACAATTGAAAAATCATCCAGAGCGGATCCGCTGGTTCTGCAGCATGCCATTGGAGTTAATGATGGGGGCATACTCTACAGGGATAATAGTGAAGCTGAGAGGGATTTCTCTTAAGCACAACAGAATGTTATAAAGGAAACCACACATTAATATAATTAAGCATCAGGTTGCTGAAATGTGTTTAAAACACAATCAAATAACAGTGAAAATTTAAGACTAAATACAAGTCTCAACTCCTTTTATTGCACTGAGAGGAGATTCAGGTGTTGGTCTCATTTTATAGACTTGAGATTTAAAGAAATTGGGTTCCTTAAAATTCCATGAAATTGAAGACAACTGTTAGAACCCATTCCTGTGGATGTCAGCCAGTTCCTACACTATTAAAAAGCAGTTCTTATAAGAGTGGAGATTGGTGGGAAGGAAAAAGGTAGGGGGGCTGTTACGGGACTTGACTGAAGAAGTGTAAGTGTCATAAGAGGAGTAAGATTCTCAAATAATCTTCACTGAATTTCTTATCAAAATATGGAAAATACAGTAGGTAGAAACTAAATTTCCCCTAATATTTTATATTTAGATTTCTATAGTTACGTCATATTTTATAATTTTTCCCAAGTAGTAGAAAACTAAAGTTGCTGAATTTGATAATTTTTGACAAAGAATTAAAAATCTTACTGTTTTTGGATTATTAAAAAAGTACATATAAACTATCTATAATGACACATACCTATAATCTCCAATCAGGAAATTGAGGCAAGAGGATTGTGATTTCGAGGCCAGCCTGGACTACAAGACCCTGTCTGGGAAGGAAGGAGTGAGGGAGAGAGGAGGGCAGGCGGGCAGACAGACATGCCCTAACTTGTAAATGATGTGTGTTTTTTAAATCTTTGTCAACAGTATGTTGAGAGCATCTTAAATGAAATTAGGTACAGACTCGCATCATGAATTTTAGTAGCTATTTAGTGCATAGGTACCATAATTTAATTACCCCTCTGTTCACAGACTTTGATGCTTTGTTTTCCAGTTTAAGACATTTTGCTAACCTTCCCTCCAGAAAGATCTTTCCAGTTTTATACTCCCAGCAACAGGACTTGCCTCTCATAAATTACAAATATTGTTATTTAGCATCTTACATTTCTATATCTTGTTTTGCTTTGTTTTCTTTTTTTTTTTGATTTTTGCAATACTGAAGATTGAACTCAGGGGTACCCTGTCACCAAGCTATATCCCCCATCCCTTTTTTAAAAAATTTTGAAACAGGGTCTTGCCAAGTTGCCCAGGTGGGATTCAGATTTATAATGCTCCTGCCTTTGCCTCTTTAATTAAAAGTTTGATTTGTAGCAAAACTTCTGACGTGTTTAACACTCTGAAGTGCTAAATGCACAGCCTTTGTGCACTTCCATCACATTAACAGAATTTTGTCTTTCAAGCCATCTTGAAAGATTAAAAACTTGCTTTCCATTAATAGGTTTGTAAAAGCTGTTTTCAAGTGAAGTTGAAATGATGACGTTATTTGTAAGATGTTAAACAATGATGATGACTGTATATATTGAAATAAAATCCAAGACCAAGACCTGTCATTTAAAGGTACAAGATCCCAATGGTGAATATAACTGTACTGTATATGTAAAAAGTACCAATAAACTCAATGAGAAAAAAAAAAACCAAAAGAGCTATTCAGCACTTCACAGCAGTATAATAATCCAAAGTGTCAAGATCTTAAATCTGTCAAGTTTCTAAACACTCTTCCTTACTTACTAGCCATTATTCAAGTCTCTAGTCTCTGCTTGAAGAATGCTTCAGTTATTTTGAAGAACTTGTCTAAAATTATTTAGTTTAGTAAAATGCATAAGTAGATAATTTATAGTAGGGTATTAAAATTGCCTATCACTTATTTCTTAGTTGAACAGAAAATAAAGTGATTTTTTAACATTAACTTTAATCACAGGGGAGGTTTCTACTTTACCACAATTTCTGAAAGCAGTCTCTAATATTAAAATTGAGGACTATCCCCAGTGCCAAAAAAAAGCCAGGGATTTAGCTCACTGATTCTGCCGTCTGCATCGCAAGCACAGGGTCCCAAATTCAATCTCCAGTTCCCTCCCCCCCAAAAAAATAAATAATAAAATAAATAAAATTGAGGAAGTGATCATAACCAAGAATAAGCATCAAATAAATAAGACTTGTACTTTAAAAAACAAGGACAAAATGAATTTTAATGTGTAGTAGACATGAATCTATATTTAAGATGGATTACAGGATTCTTAATTTGAAATGATAGCCATGAACCTCTCAAATAATTTAACATTTAACTCTGTGTGTGTGTGTGTGTGTGTGTGTGTGTGTGTGTGTCTATAAAAGTATAACTTACATCCTCTGTGCTGCCAGGTGAGGCTTGGTACTTTGAGAAGTATGTAGAAAATTTAGCTGCCTGTAATCTTTAAAGTGATAAGCATTATTCGTGACAGGTGATAATGTGTTTTCTCCAGGCCAGTGGAGAGAGGGTGAATTTAACAATTGCTAGACCTGGGAGGCCCCAGCAGGGTAACACCATCCGAGATGCAGGAACTCATGGCAGCAGCCAGTACCATACACAGCCACTGTCTCACAACAGACCAAGCTCACATAAGGTAAGGGTTTTGTTGTTGTTGTTGTTGTTTTCATTTATATCACCCTCAGAGTATTATTATTACAAGCTGATAAGATGCAAATGAAGGCTTTTTGTGTGGCACTTACACCTCAATAAAGCAATTCTTTTAAAAGATTTCAATGCAGACTGTTCTCTGTTGGAAAGGAGATATTAGGGATGTGAGATACATGTTTTCCCTCCTTGAAGAGTGGATGGCTTCTTTATCTCAGTTCCTCAGTCACTAGTAGTTTCTTGGCAGGGAATGTTCCCCTGTCAAATTATGACTAGAAATATATGGTCTTCCAGAAAAGTCTTATTTAGTCCTAATTAAAAGTGGGATTTATCATGGGTTGCTTATTTAAATGTAAGCACTGGTTATAGGATTGAAAAAGGATTGTGGAAACATAATTGGCAAGTCTATGTGTAGCAAGCAGTTGGGTGTGTTGCCTATAGTAATGAATTAGACATGAATATTAAACATAACCATAAATTCTGATGAGTATGTGTGTGTGTGTGTATATATACATACATATATATATGTATATGACGTTTTATGCTACAGCATAGAGAAATACATTATGGTACTAAATTATTTTAAATCTCCACATGTTGAGCTTTGCTACTGTTTCCTCAGAATGAGTACGTCATGGTTTTTTTATTATATTCCAAGGTCATTTATCAACACTAAGAATTTTGATGCTGTCTCACTTGAATTCCAAAACTCAAAAAGGATGAAATGTTAGCATTCTTGATTTACTTACTTGACTTGATCTTTCATTTAAATCCAACTTCCAGTAGGCTAGGAATGTAACAGTGATGTGATATTCATCCAGTTCTCTGAAAGTGTAAGCTAATTATGAGCTTCAGAGGTCATTCACCTTAAGTGAAATTAAAGTGCTTCACTAAATAAAAACTATTGATCATCTTTAAAAAACTATAGAAAGCTCCATTTTTGCTAATGATCTTTTAAATTTAAATATATGTAGGCTGGGGATTTAGCTCAGTGGTACCTCTGCCTGCCTCACAAGCACAGGGTCCTGAGTTCAATCCCTGATACCAAAAAAAATTAAAAAAAAGTACAAATTTAAATATATTTGAGAGAATAATTCCCTTTGAAATCTGTTACTGGTATCCTAAGAAAGACAGTATTTTGGGTCCATCAGGTGTCTTTGGTTTTTCATTTAGTTAATACTGAAGAGGAATTATAACCACAGACTCGTTCTTATTTCTGAACAAAAATCTAAATGTAAGAACGAAGCCTATGGACCAGGGATTTGGCTCAGTGGTTCCATCGCCTACCTCGCAAGTGCAAAGGGCCCGAGTTCGATCCCTAGTACAAAAAAAAAAACAAACAAAGGAACAAAGCCTGTAATTTTGCCTTTATAATGACAACTCTATAAAAGGAGTTACTGTTTTGAAAGAGGATTTTGAATTGTTTCATATTAGTTCTTTATAAGCTTTTTATAAAAGTGTATCTAAATATGTATAATTTTAAAATAGGGCCAAAGTTGGTAATTAAATCTTATATGTCATTTAATTTAATAGTAACTTGAGACATGCGTGTCTGACAGCATTATAGTTTTAAGACAATTTAAAAATTCTACTTAATCATTCTGATATTCATATAGAGAACTTTGCGTATTTTATTTTTATTTTGTGCACTTGTGTTTTTCTCTTTTAACTTTGCTAATTCTTTAATTTTATGTAACAATGTTTTAAAGAGTAGTGCTGACTTCATTCTTATTCTAGGTACTATGCAAACTCTAGCTGGTTAGAATAATTCATGGAATGGAATGGATTAGTTTAGCTGTTCACCACTAAGACTGAATTTGTTGTCAAATCTCGATTAAGAACAAGATCTCCCAGGGAAAGCAAATCACCAAAACAATCTGCTCATTGGTTATAATCATTAAAAATTAAAGTACAGTATATATTAGTCTACCACGTACTTCTCACTAGTTGCTTGATAAACATTCATATGGTATTCAACCTTTTGTACCTTGAAGCATACTGAGTGTAATCTTTGAAGTTTGGTTTGATTTTTGGGGGAAAAATTGGATGTATTTATTGTATATAGACCAATAAAATATCCATCCTTAAATTGTCTAACTATCTACAGACTGGAACTGCTTAAGTATGCATATTCAAGGCTGTTTTGCCAAGTTATCTTCATAAAGTTGTGTTTTCTCGATTTTGAAAGATACTGAGATGCTTTCATATTCTTACCTAGAAGACTTAAGATGCTGACAAGTGTGCAGGGCCAGAACATTTCCATTTCTAGGAATAATGCTGTGCTGTTGTTACAAGTAGTTACATTGGAACAGGTGATAAAGCTCGGTGGTTGTCTGGCATGTGAGAGACCCTGGGTTCAATCCTCAGCACTAAACAAATAAAACAAAAAGTACAAGTAGTTTCTTTGATAAAAATTAAAGCAGACATGAATTATAGGTCCTAAGAAGGGCAGTTGGAGCCTACATTAGAAAGTTGGTAAATACCATTATTAAGTTAAGTGCATGGCAGCTTTTTAAAATAATTTCATGACAAGTATGCCCACTATCACCACTCCTCTTCAGTATAGTTCTGGAAACATTAGCCACAGCAATTATACATGAAAAAGAAATTAAAGCAATAACTATAGGAAAGGGAGAAGTTAAACTGTCATTATTTGCTGACAGTATGATACTCTGCATTGAAGACCCAAAAAATTCCACCAAAAGACTTCTTCTAGACTTAATTGACTCTTTCAGCAGAGTAGCTGGATACAAAGTCAACACTCAAAAATCAATAGCCTTCTTGTACACAAATAACAGACTCACAGAGAGAGAAATTAGGGAAATAATTCCTTTCACAATAGCATCCAAAAAAAAAAAAAATAGTGAAGTATCTAGGAAACACTAATGAAAGAAGCAAAAGACATCTACAATGCAAACTATAGCACTCTGAAAAAAGAGATCAAAGATATAAAAAAATGGAAAGATATGCACTGCTCCCGGGTAGGAAGAATCAACATAGTAAAAATGGCCATACTACCAAAACTGCTATACAGATTCAGTGCAATCCCTATTGAAATTCCAACACTATATTTCACAGAACTAGAAAAAGTAATCCAGTAATTCATTTGGAACCATGAGACCTAGAATAGCAAAAGCCATCCTAGGCAACAGTGACATGGCAGCAGGTAGAACAATTTCCAATTTGAAACTATACTACAAAGCCACTGTGATAAAAACAGCATGGTACTGGCAAAGAAACAGACCTGAGGATCATTGGAATAGACTGGAAGATACAGAAACAACTCCAGATGTACTCAGCTACTTCATCTTTGACAAAGGAGCCAACCATCTTCACTGGAGGCAAGATTGCCTCTTTAATAAATGGTGTTGGAAAAACTGAATTTCATCGTGCCAAAGATTAAAACTAGACCCTTATCTTTCACCATGCACTAAACTAAAATCCAAGTGGATTAAAGATCTAAATATTAAAACAGAAACACTAAACTGGCTGGAAGATAAATTAGGCAGAACTCTTGAAGACATGGCATAGGAAAAGACTTTATGAACAAATCCTCAGTAGCATGGGAACTAGCAGTAAGAATCAACAACTGAGATTATTAAAAAGCTTCTACACTGCAAAAGAAAACATCAACAGAACTAAAAGACAACCTACAATATGGGAAAAAATTTTACCAGCTGCTCCTCAGACAAAGGACTATTATCTAGAATATATAAAGAACTAAAAAATAATCAGCCCCCCCAAATATAAAGATCCAGTTCAAAAATGGCCATCTGAAATGAACAGACATTTCTCAGACACAGAAGTAAAAACAGCAAGTAAATATATGAAAAAAAGTTCCACATCACTGGTCATTTGAAAGATACAGATGAAAACAACACTGAAATTCCACCTCACCCCACAAAGAATGACTGCTATCAAGATATCAACCAATAATGTGTTGGCAGGGATGTGGGGAGAAAGGAACCCTTCTCCAGTGTTGGTGGGAGTGCAGACTGGTGCAACCACTATGGAAATCAATATGGAGATACCTCAAAGAGCTTGGACTGGAGGTGCCATTGGACTCAACCATCCCTCTACTGGGTCTCTTTACAAAAGAATTAAAAGAATCATACCACAGTAATATATGCACACCCATGTTTATAGCAGCAGTTTTTAATAGCTAAGACTTTGAAACAGCCCATTTGCCCATCAGTCGGAGACTGGATAAAGAAGATGTGGTTTTTCTATAAAATGGAATACTACCCAGCCATAAAGAATGAGAAATTAGAGTCATTCATAGGAAAATGGATGCATATTGAGGCTATACTCTTAAGTGAAATAAATAAGTCACACATGTGTAAATACCAAATAGTTTCTCTGATGTGAAAAACTATAATTGTAAATAAGATCCTAATAGTATAATTGACAGTGTGTAATAGGAAGAAAAAGGCTAAAGGTGTAGAGGAAGTGGAAAGGGTAGGGGAAAGGAAATAAGGGAAAGAAAAAAATATGAGAAAATGGAAATAAAGTATTTGTAAATAGGGAAGGGAGGAGGGGTGAAGGATGAGCCAGGGGTATGGGGAAAAAATGAGAACCAAGACCTGTCATGTAAAGGTACAAGATCCCAATGATGAATATAACTGTACTCTATACCTAAAATGTACCAATCAACTCAATGGGAAAAAAAAATAAAGTCATGAGGGCCGGGGATTTGGCTCAAAGGTTCTGCTGCCTGCCTTGCAAAGGGCCCAAGGTCGATCCCCTAGTACCAAAAGAGAGAATGGGGGAAGAGGAAGGTCATGAAGGGAAATGTTATAATTCTACAGATATAATTCATGTATTTCTGGAGCTCCAGTGGCCCAGTTGGTTACACATAGCATTTATAACTTGTGTATTTCTATTTTCAGTGTTGTTAATATCCCCAATATTCTATAAACATTCATCAATGAACATTAATACTTTTGAGATATTAGCTGCCCCTGTTATACTTACTGTCATAGTGCCTATATGGGTGCTTATGTACAATATAAGTGCATCACACTATATTGAAGATTGGACCTAGGGCCTTTACACTGAGCTATATCCCAACCCTTTTTTTAAGTTTTAATTTTTGAGATAGAGTCTCTGAGTTGCCCAGGGTGGGTTCAAACTTATGTTCCTGCATCAGCCTCCAGAGTGCTGGGATTTACAGACATGAACAGTTATACCCAGCTAGCATCATACTTATAACACACATAAATTCAAATCCTAATGTAGTAAGTTTTAGTTGTATGATTTGAGGCAGATTATATGACCTCTTTGAGTTTGTTTCCACATCAATAAAATGGAGCCAATAATAGTATTTTCTTTCAGCACTTTGTGAGGATTAAATGAAATAATGCAAGCAAGCCAATAGTTTTCTACATTCTAAACTCTAATAAATGATTATTTTAACATTAATTTGCATATGTATACTTTGTTACTAAGTTCTAATTCAAAAAGAAAATTATGTTTTAAATTCTCTTTTTAAAATAAATAAATTCTCTTCTAGGAGTGTCTCAAAAATTAGTAATAGCAAATGTTAGTAAAAGTAGCTTTTCCCTGAGAATATTACTTTGTTGGCAATTCATTTTCCTATCTTTTTTAAAAATGTGGTTATTCCATGTACTTTCAGTTTTTCGTGATGATTTGGGAGGTAAATTTACATTGGCTTTGTGACTGAGCAAATGTAGTACTTGTCAGTAGAATCAAAAATAGAATTATAGTTTTTTTCTGGAAGTTACCAAAATTCATACTTTTGTACTGTTCTATTTTTTTCAAAAACTGGGGAAAAGACAGATAAAAACTGGTTTGTCTGCAGAATCTTAAAACTCAAAAAGATTATTTACTTTCATAGAATTGCTCATTTCTTGGAGCTCAAGATAATTATACAAATGATGTGTTTATTTTACCTTGACTTCCATATGTCAACAGCTCTAATTTCTTTTCAGTTCCATAAATAATCATATGAAAATGCAGTAGTACGACGTTCCACATGACCTGCAAAATAACTATCAAGACATACAATATAGGGGGCAGCGGGCAGGGTAAAAAAAAAAAGACATACAATATAACTTTGTATTGCTTTTAGTCCTTAGTAAGATGTAAAAGAAAGAAAGAAAGAAAATAGAACATGCCATATTAGTTATCACCTTAGTTCAAGCAGTTTTTGCCTCAGCTATATATTACTCACTGTTTTTTTCCCTTTCGTGCTTTAGGATCTTACTCAGTGTGTTACATGCCAAGAAAAACATATTACTGTAAAGAAGGAACCACATGAATCCCTTGGAATGACAGTCGCTGGAGGCAGAGGAAGTAAGAGTGGTGAATTGCCCATCTTTGTGACCAGTGTGCCACCTCACGGCTGCCTTGCACGAGATGGCAGAATTAAGAGAGGTAAAATAGGATCACAAGTATCTACCACCTCTTATTCTTGAGTTAAGCTCACATTTTAAAAAACAGAATATCTAAAAAGTTTCCTATTAAACCTGATTTTTCAAAATTCTGTAAAATGTCCCTTTTTTATAAAACATAACATCTTTCTGTAAGGTTAGGAAAATACCTGGTGTAAAAGAAAATTGCTGAACTTTGATGATGGTTCCATAATTTGCAAACAGTTATCTGACTGTTGGATTATTTTTATTTTGAAAAAGATCCTCTAAGAGGCTTAAGCTTCTACAATTATGGCAAACAACTCTACTCTGAGTAAATGTTGCTTATAAATGTCTATGCTGAAGGGGACTCAGAAAGTAAGTGGGACAGAAGAAAAACCTAATTTTAGGGCTAAACTCATTCACTACTTACATTCCCTTTCAGTGTTACATAATTTGCATAGCTGGAGTTGATCCGAAGTTTGTGGGTTATTGTTAATCTAATTTGCATATGTGGTAGGGTACAGTTAACCACTGTTCCCATAATAAAAAGTAGACTGTCTTTTGGCCTGGTTTGTGCATATGAGAAGAAAATTGTACCTTAAAAGTTACTTTTCCCTTAAGTTCAATCCCCGGTACCAAAAAAAAAAGTACAGAAGTTACTTTTCCAAGAATTAAGTTGGGCTCATACCTCACCACATATACAAATGTTAACCCATAATGAATTCAATACATAGATGTAAGAGTTGAAACTCTTGAAGAAAACACAGGTGTAAATCCTCATGACCTTCAATTAGGCAGTGGTTTCTTACATATAAAGAACTCTTACAATTCGATATGTAAAACTACAAATAACCTAATTTATTTATTTTTTTCAGCTTTAATTGAGTTTATTGGTACATTTTAGGGATACAGTACAGTTACATTCATTGTTGGGATCTTGTACCTTTACATGACAAGTCTTGATTCTCATTTTTTCCCCTTACCGCTGCCCTCCCTTCCCCCCAAATAACCTAATTTAAAGAAGACAAAAAATCTGAATAGATGCTTCTCAAAGAAGATAAACAAAAGACCAACAATCAGATGGAAAAGCTGCTCAACATCACTGGTTATTTGAGAAATGGGAATCAAAACTGCAGTGAGATATCACCTCAATACCCATTAGGGTAACTGTAATAAGAAAGACAGGCAATAACAGCATTGGCAAGGATAAGGAGAAATGTGAAATCCTCATACATTTCTGGTGGGAATATAAACTAGTACAGTTGTTAAGGGAAACAGTTGGTAATTCCTCCAAGAGCTAAGCCATATGACCCAGCACATCTACTCCTGAAGAAATGAGATTTATGCACATAAAAACTAGCATGCCTATGTTCATAGCAACATTATTCTCAGTAGCCAAAAGATGGAAACAACCCAAATGTTCGTTTACTGGTAAACTGATCAACAGAATGTGGTCTGTCCATACAATGAAATATTTGACCATAAAAAGGAATAAAGTATTGTCACATTATACAATATAGATGATTTTTGAAGATATTATACTAAGTGAAAGACTTCATTTTATGAAATGTCCATGAAATGTTTACCTCTTATAAGTAAACCTACAAGAAACCAAAAGTAGATTAGTAATGGTTGCTTAGAGGTGGGATAAGGGCAATGACTGCTAGTTTTTGAGGTGGGTGATAAAAATATTCTGTAAATTATTGTGTTGACATTTGTATAACTGAACATACTAAAAACCATAAAATTGTGTGTTTTAAATGAATCAGTTGATAGGTGAATTAAATCTCAATAAGGCTACTGTTTTTAAAAAAAGTTATTTAGTTGTAGAATCTGGGGTAACTTTATTATGTTTTCTACAATGAGAAGGTTTTGCTCTAATGATCTGAAAAATAGATGATAAATTAGGAAAATGAGAAATTCTGTAGGCTTTATCATACAAATACCTGCTTCCTCCAAACATAATTCTTTCTTTCCTAACCTTTTATCTGATCCTATTGCCCTTTTTCATTATATTACTTGGGAAAGCAACACATCTTTTCTCCCAGAAGCAAGGGAAAATGTTTCAATCCTGTTTCATTTCGTTGTATAGCCCAAGGATAAGGACATTATCTCTGTACATATTATAGTATGTTTCCCCTGAGTGAACTTTGCAAGGCTCTCTTTATGTATAAAACTGTGTAAATGTGAAATAGGACATATTAAAGAGCAAAGGGTCAAATGGTTTTTGAATTGGGAAGAACTGTTGAAATTTCTGAAGCTCAAAGCAGAGAAGTAAACATGCATGGGGTCTCTACACAGACAAACTTGAACTAATGCTTTGGTCTTCCAGTTAGATCAAGGTGCTCCAGGCCACATTTCTTGCTCTGTATTATGGCATTATTTAAAATTTTGAATTGTTTTAGGGTATCCTCCATTAATTGGACTTGTTTTTATAGTTAGAAAATAGATAGGGATTTTCTAAAAGGTCTTTTTCCTTATCTGAGTTATTGGAAGTAGTGTTTGTTGATTAGTTTGTAGACAGGAATTATAGGGATATAATCACTTGGAGGCAGAGATGAGTTTTCTGGTTTCTTCACTTGAACAGGTGATGTATTGCTAAACATCAATGGCATTGACTTGACAAACTTAAGTCACAGTGAGGCTGTTGCTATGCTGAAGGCCAGTGCTGCTTCCCCGGCTGTTGCCCTCAAAGCACTAGAGGTCCAGATCATCGAGGAGGCCACTCAGACCTCAGAGGAGCTGCCAAGTACTTTCAGTGAAAATGAGTATGATGCGAATTGGTCCCCGTCGTGGGTCATGTGGCTTGGGCTTCCAAGGTACTGATTGTTTTTGTTGTTTTATGGAATAATCATACTTGCACCCTTTATCAATGTGAGACAGTTACTTACCTATGGTGGAATAATCTTAGACTAGAATAGAATTCATGCTTCAGATATATAGGGACCTGAAGAGAAGGTTTTTGGTTTTGAGGTTTTATTTTGTTTTTTTACAACAAAAATGATTGGACTGTGTCAAACATGTTTATGCCATGCATCAAAACTGGTTTTTTTTTCTTCCCACTGAAACTTAAACATGGGTTAAATGGTTGCTGTTAAACTCCTACAGAACTACTACTAACATGGGAGATTCCATCCTTCAGAGAAGCCTCTGTATTTTGTTCATTTCTCAACCTGACACCTGGACCTGCCAGTGTAAGCTGGAAAGGCAGCACCAGTTGGAGAAGAAGCCACTGCCCATGCTGTGCAGATGCCCATGAGTTTAGCAGAGCCTCTGTCACTCAACTAACGGCAGGCAGAGTGGCCACATCATAGAGAAGTAGCCGTAGCGCTTCCTTTAATCCTCATTTGTCAATGCCAGTCTAACTTGGGCTTCATATCTTTGTTCACAATATTTCCTGCTGTGTCAGGTAGAGTAAGAAAGTGTTAGATGAGAATGAGGCAGTATTATGAAATCCATTTTTGAGACCACCTGTTCTGAAAGAAAATTGGTCAATAAGAGGCCATTGTTTGTCAAGTCTCAGCTGTGTGCACTTATATCCAAGAGCCACGCGTGAGTAGCAGCTCTGCTTTCCTGAAAGGGAGGCTCTTCTACTGCTCTTTGCTGAAGGCATGTTTGTTTTTATCATTTTTTCCCCCCTGGTGCTTGATATTGTTTGTTTTTGTTTTTTGGTACGAGGGATCGAACTTGTGTCCTTGCTCTTGTGAGGCAGGAGGCGGAACCATTGAGCTAAATCCCCATCCCTGGGGGCATGTTTGTTGCAGAAGATTCAGAATAACCAAAATAACTGTCTCCAAACCTTGGTCCGCCCCAAAAGCTTCCCTACAAGTCCTTTGTCATCCATGAACTCAGAAACTAAAGCACAAATACATATTGCTTTACAGAATCAGTATTAAGAATTTTTTAATAGATTAAAAATAGGAGGTCTTTTTCTAGAGACCTATTGGTCTAATTTCACTTAATAATGAAAAACTATTATAAAAAGATACTTTTTGGAAATCATTTTGTAGTTGTTTGCAGTGTGCGGGCCCAGGGTCTGTAGAACACCAGGTGCTCTTCCGCTGAGCCACACCACCACCTTCTACCTGCTTTTGAAACTACACTGTTGATCATTGTCTTCTTTCATTTGAGTGTTAAGAGCAGCAGTACTAGCCCTCTTTCATATTACTTTGTAATTTCTCTTCTATATACAAATGATTATTAGAACTGAGGATGTTGACAATGCAGCAAGCAAATTATTAGCACATAATATTTTTATACAGATTTCTGAGATTTTACCTGAAACTAGCTTTATTTAAGCTTTCTGCTTATGTGTGTTTATATCTATGTCTTCACCTGGGAAGAGAAGACTAGAAAAAGTTAGAGAAATATGCAAGTCTGCCTAGCACTACACCTGTGCTACAAAATCAACTGAGTAACAGGCTAGGAGGTGTGGCTCAGCAGTAAAGCACTTGCCTAGCATATACAAGGCTGTGAGTTCCATCCTCAGCACCAATAACAACAGAAATAATAAAGTCAAAAGGAAATAAATTAGTAGCCCTCTTTCTTTGTTTCCAAGAGTGGTACTTATACTGTGTTCTGGGTTTCTAGCATAGATGCGCAGCTTGTGAATGCCTCTATGTTTTTTCTTTCTTTTTGTGTTTGGTCACAGTGCCCTTCATAGCTGCCATGATATAGTTTTACGAAGAAGCTACTTGGGAAGTTGGGGCTTCAGTATTGTTGGTGGATATGAAGAGAACCACACCAATCAACCTTTCTTCATTAAAACTATTGTCTTAGGAACTCCTGCTTATTACGATGGGAGGTTAAAGTGAGTCTTGTTGTGATATTACTTATACATGAGCTAGCTCAGGGGTCAGCACTCTGTCTAGCCTGTGGTCTACTTTTGTAAATAAAGTTGTATTGCAGTATAGTCACGCTCATTCTTAACCTGTGGCTGCTTCTGCACAGGTTTGAGTTGTCCTGGCAGAGACCATATGGTTCAGAAAGCCTAAAATATTTATTGTAGGGCTTTTTACAGAAAAAAACCCGATCTAGAGTAAAGCATAAGTTTTAGCATCTTGTTACTTAGAACTATATTTTATTCATCTGATGACCAGAACTGAACCTGAGTCATTTTATTGGATACACTGTGACATGATAATGAGCTCAAAGCAGTTTTTCCATATGACCTACTCAGGTTCAGTCTTGCCACAAGATAACTCTACTTTATTGTTCACCATAGCACTAATCTTTACCAGATACTGTATTTTTACAGGATCCATAAAGGAGGGATTTTGTTGCATTTGTTGTTGTATCTCTAGCAGTCATAACAAGGATATAGTAAAATCTCAATAAATAATTGATGAATGAATGTACAATAGGTTCTAGTATGCCAGGAACAATGCTAAGGGATTCATGCGTTATTTAATCTTAACAACCTTACAAGGTAAATGTGTTACTATTCCTCTTTTGCACACAAGATAACTAAGGCTTAGGAAGGCTAAGAACTTGCCCAAGTTCGAATAGCTGAAAGTGTTGATTGGCATTCACACACAGGACTGTCTGGCTCAGAGCCCTGCCCACTAAGCCTTCTGCTAACTGCCACCAGTACACAGAAAGTATTCAGCCAGCATGCAGCCTCTTCTATTTCAAAGCTCAGGCACCAGAAGAAAGAAAAGATGTGTCAAGGGATTGTCACCAACAGAGAAGAGGTGATTGATTGTAATCCTTAGTGCCTAAACAGAAGAACTACTTCTTTTAAAAGTAGATGTCAACATGCTGGAAAGAATGCTGCACACATGCAGAGATTGTACTGTCTGCAAAGAAGAATGACACCTAAACAACACTTTAAAAATGTTTATGAGAAGAATGCTCCAGATCAGTCTTTATTGATAAATGAAAAAAATCATTATTTTAGAATGAATAAATATTCTCTTAGCTAAGTTATCAGCTGAGCTCAGTTCATTCATAATAGTCAAAATAATAACCATCAGGCTGAAGGATATAACGCACTGGTAGAGTATTTGGCTAGCATGTATACAGCCCCAGGTTCCCTCTTGAGTACTGAAAATAATAGCAATAATAATAACAGTAACAGCCAACACTTGGCACATGCATTATCTCACAACTGATTTATTTTTGTAGTGCTGTCAGTTGAACCTAGCTAGGGTCTTGAACCATGCTAGGCAGGGGATCTACCACCCACCTACACCAATGATATTTGGTACTTTTTACAGAAAGAGCAGATTGACTCACCTAATTATATCTTACCTTGTACAAAAATTATTCTGCTTGTTTGCTTACCTGTTTTGGAAGAAGTGTTGCAGGAGTATTCTTGATTGGCAAGTGAAAGCCAGTGTGGGTTTAATAATTGTCTCTCAAAGTAGTTAATACATCCTTGATAGTAAATCAGTAAGTAAAATTGTGATTTTCATGCTAAACAATTAATATAATGTTTTTAACACTGTTGAAATAGTAACATTCTGCTTCTGTTTCTGTTTGTCCTTGTCCAGATGTGGAGACATGATTGTCGCTGTAAATGGCTTGTCTACTGTGGGTATGAGCCATTCTGCCCTGGTTCCCATGTTGAAAGAACAGAGGAACAAAGTCACCTTGACCGTTATTTGTTGGCCTGGCAGCCTTGTGTAGATTTTTGAAATTGGTTTCCAGTCTTCCTTCTTCTTTTTTAAATTTTTTAAAGAAAATCCTTTGGTTGCATTGTGCTAGGAGATATTGGCACAGCTGGTAGACCCAGGGCCCAAAACAACTAAGGTCATCTTTTTTAAAATTATTATTATTTAAATGGTTTTCTAAAGTTAGCTACAATTCTTTTAGCTTGGAGACAGTCTTCCACTAACCCTGGTGAGTTTATATTTTCAGAATTCAAACTCTCAGGTCTTTAGTAATGAATACAGCCCACCCAAACGGTGACCCAGCCAGCTAAATTAAAGTGGTGGTTCTTTGTTTTCAGTAACTGAATGATAAAATGAGTTATATGTTTCCCCAAGACTGATGTTAGTGCAGCCGCAAACAATAACATTTAGTGCTGTCACAAGCAATGATATGAATAGATACATTTTACATTTGAGTGATAACCATTGCTTGTTTTTCATTGGTGCCAACATTTCAGCACTTCATACTGTTTAGAAAGTGATTTTTCTGGTTTATCTACTAGATGATGAAGACATAAGTCTGACAGTGCTAAAAATTTTTTTAAAAAATTAATGTACCTTTATTAGAAGTGTAGAGAATAAAAGCTAATGTAAGCTATTATGTAGAGACAAAGGAGTCAGGAGGTTATTATACCCTAGTACAGGTATGGGTAAAGCCGCATTTACTGTAACAGTCCAAAGGCACTCAAGATTCATTTCCAAAGGAATGTTTTGCTACACAGAAAATTTTTGAAGCCGTTTTTGCTAAAAATCATTTCTAGAGTTTGTATTATATTTATCAGCAATCTTGTCTGTAAATGTTTTTGTGATTTATCCAATTAAGCTAGATGATAAAGCTAAAACCACGTTGCTATTAAATACACACAAACATACACACACATCATAGCTAAGTAGAAAAGAGACCTTTTTATTTTATTCAAATAGCCTTTTTTTTAGTGTTTTAGAAGCCCTTAGTTTTCCCATTTTTCTTATCAAACTGAAGCAAAAGGCTGAAAAGCTGTTTTTAGTTTTGTTTTGTTTAAGTCTGAAATAGTTAAGGTTTTAGATGTTAATATCTTTCAGTCTGCTCTTGCTCACTAGACTATTTTATATTTTTAAAATATTTTTGAAAACTGTCTCACCCCCTATTCAACACAGTTGTGCTTTGAACACGTAAGGAAGTAAGAAAAATATATTTACTAATATTATGCATACTTGAAGAAAGTTTCATAGAAACTTAGTACAGAATCTGAGCTAATTTACAAGTGACCTCTGTAACAAATGGTATTGATACTCATAGAATGTATTTCAACTACTACAGTATATTATGAAGCATGACCACTTCATTTTCAAGCGCATTGCTGGGGTTTATTATATCTGTAGCATGTTATTGATTATTCCAGTTAGTTTTATAATGCTTTGTAAAAATAGTTCTCTTTGGAATAAATAAGAATTAGCAACAGTAATCACTACTGACTTGTTCAACCCTGTAGCAACACTGTATGGTCAGTACTTAACCAGGATACAGTGCAGTATATTACTGTTACATGAGGATTGGCTTTTAAAGCAATTTGATATTGAAGTGCTTTGATATTCTAAATGACATGGAACAAGGGTTTTTTCTGCTCTCCAAATAGAATTTTGTAACCAACATTGCTATTTTTTTAAAGTTTATAAGAATGTATCATTTCTTGGAGCATGACCATCCATCAACAAATAGCATAACTGCTACTTGGTCATATATAAAATACATTGAACCTGATGGTCTAATGAGTATTTTGAAAGAATTTTTTTCAGTATTTTTATCATGAAAATCTGGGAATCAGCCAACACAGAGTTGAAGAGAAACTGTAGCTTTTGGTCAGAATGATATTTGGTGACGGAGACTTGTTCATAACTTATTGTTACTGTTGATATGTTTGAATTTTCTCACGTAAGTTCTTACAGTTATATATTTTGATTTGTGCCTTCTGTTTAAATTATTCAGGATTTTTTCAGATATGTTTAAATAATGGTGTGATAATCATTCAGGGTGGAAATAAAAGTCACCTTTCCATAAGAGCAACATGTCTTTTTGTTTTTTTGTTTCTTTGTTCTTTTCTTTTGTTTTTTCCAGTACTAGGAGTCAGACTCAGGACCATTTGCCAGGCAGTTACAGTACCACTGAGCTACATCCCCGGCCAGCATGCCTTTTCTTGAACAGCACACTGCATCTGTGATCTTTATTTTTGCCCATCGTACAGTACTGCTATCTTGCAGTATACCAAAATTGAAGCCTCGGGATCACAAATCCACCTTCTTACTCTTGTTTCCATAGGCACAACACATAGGATAGAGTCTGTACTGACTCCTGTACTGTTACCTCTAGATCTGTCCAGTGAGCCCCTGCAATGTGGCCAGTACTGTGTGTGGAAAACATATATATATTGGATATATTGGGTCATATGAAAGATAATGTTGAAAGAACTTCACCAGTTTCTTTTTACTTTTTCTTAATGTGACTGATAAGAAATTTTAAATTGCCAAGTGGCTCACCTTATATTCCAGTTTAATGTCACTGTTCCCGTAACCTCTTCACTCTCATAGCATTTGCCAGGCAGTCCCAACATTATTCCTGTGGCCTTGATCATTGCCTGTGCTTTAAAAAAGAAAAAAAAAATTACCTGTGCTTAAAAACAGTTAATGAAAAGAAAGAGGCTCTGGGGTGTGTCTTAGTGGTAGAGTGCATGTTTAGCAGGCAAGAGACCCTCCTGGATCCTCATACACACATACACACAGTGGCCTTCCACTTACCTATTAATCTAAGCTCATGCTCCAGCCTCAGTGGTCCAACCTAGGTATGCAGGTGGCTTCTCAATCCCTTTTAGTCTGTTGCTCCAGCAGGACACTTAGACCCCTCCCCTCCAGTTCCTTCCTCCAACATATGCATAGTCTTTCCTCAAACAGTAGTGACTTCCCTCTGCGCAAGTTTGTGTTGCTCCCATGTTTGGAGGTATAACTTTACTAGTCTCTCCTCTCCTCCCTGATGAGTCTCAATGGGCCTTTATATTTATGTTAATTCTGGCCCATCACTTGCTACCTAATTATTGTCATAGTTTTAAGTACCATCTTTGACTGCCACCTTGCACTTTTGATTACCACTGATTCCTCATGGAAAGAATATCTCGTTACTTTAAGGCACCAATCTCAGCATCTCCAAAACTGAATTGTGTTTTCCCAAGCATTTGCCTATCTATTAGCTTTCAATCCAAACTCAAGCCATTAGTCACTTTTCTAAGCTCCACCTCTAATCATATCTTTATCCATTTAAAAATTTTAAGATGTTCCGTGTTGTCTACAGGATAAGGTGAAGTGGCATGGTACAGCACACAGAGCTCTCTGATCTGGCCCTGCAGCCTTATTCCCCAGCCTTGCTTAGTATATAAATCACCCCATCCCACCCACCTCATCCCACTTCCTCTCCACACACCCTACCCATTTACAGCACACTGAATTGACTCAAATAACCTCACTTTTGGGGGAAACTTACCACTCTCCCTGAGCAAGTTTTTTTTTTTTTAAGCCTTTTCAAGTTTTATTGTATGGCCACAGCTATATGCTAAGAAGACAAGAAAAAACTTGCCATATAGTTGGTCAGTTACCTCATCTGTAGTCATTTTTTAAACTAGACAATGGGCTGTGTGTATAGCTCTGTAGTAGAACACATTTCAGCATACCTGAAGGCCTTGGCTTCTAACTTCAGTGCAACACACATTTATAAACTTGATCATAAATGTCAGATTTGTTTCCTCCTGAAGAGATCAAGGTATTCCAGAGAGAAAACCTAGGCCTGATGTCCTGTTTCTGTTCAGGGCTGCACATTACATTTCATCATCGTGTTTCCTTAGGCTCCTCTTCAGGCATTTTCACAGATTTCCCTCACGGAAAGCACCTTGACGGTACAGTGCTGATGAGTGCTGATATGTAAAAGTATATTGTGGGTTGCCTTCTCTTAGGATTTGCGGATTTTTCTTGAGTGTGGGCGTATGGGAGGAAGATCACTAAGTTAAAGTGGCATTATCCTCATCAAGGACATACTGTCAATGTGACACCTGACTCAGACTGAAGGGGATGAAATCACATCTCATGGTTTCATTTTGCATCTCCCTGGTTACTGGTAAAGTCACTTTTTTTTTTTTTTTGTATGTTTACTAGCCAATCAGCTACTTCTTTCGTGAGCAGGCTGCTGGACAATTTTTCTCATGGACTGATTGTATTTCTTTTATTGGTTTATAGAAATTTTGTATCCCAGTGTTGTACCTAGTGGATTATATGTGGTACAAATATCTTCTCCAAATTTATGACTTCTCTTTTCAACTTTCTAATGGTAAAAAGTTCCTCGTTATACTGTTGACAAATGTATAAAAGGCATATAAAAAGAAGCTTTTTATTGACTGTTAGAATGTCTTCATTTGCCAGAGGTTGACCATTTACTCTATTTTGACTGTTGCATTGTTTCCTCCATCTTAGGTTGTGCTTCCAATTTTCTCTGCCTCTCTGACTTTGTGGATTTATTTCTGTTCACTTATGAGTAACCCTTTACTGGTAAAGTCCCTTTTTTTTTTTTTTTGTATGTTTACTAGCCAATCAGCTACTTCTTTCGTGAGCAGGCTGCTGGACAATTTTTCTCATGGACTGATTGTATTTCTTTTATTGGTTTATAGAAATTTTGTATCCCAGTGTTGTACCTAGTGGATTATATGTGGTACAAATATCTTCTCCAAATTTATGACTTCTCTTTTCAACTTTCTAATGGTAAAAAGTTCCTCGTTATACTGTTGACAAATGTATAAAAGGCATATAAAAAGAAGCTTTTTATTGACTGTTAGAATGTCTTCATTTGCCAGAGGTTGACCATTTACTCTATTTTGACTGTTGCATTGTTTCCTCCATCTTAGGTTGTGCTTCCAATTTTCTCTGCCTCTCTGACTTTGTGGATTTATTTCTGTTCACTTATGAGTAACCCTTGAATTTTGCTCATGCCTATTCAACATAAAGTCTCAACTTGATGAGTCACTCTGCCCTCCTCCTGTGGACACTTCAAACACTGCAGCCTGGTGTGGTAGCTATTGCTCCTCCTTGTTCTCTTCTGCAATTAACCGCTACTATTAGAATTGTGTTATACAGTCAAGGATTGATTAGTCATTCCTGAAATATGTGAATGACTGAAAAACTAACTGAAGCATAGTTCGTATAATTGAGCATAACAGTAATATCCCACCAAGAACCTTTGGGAAAGAAAGTCCAGAGTGGAACCAGTGGCAACCTTGACCCAGATAATCTGGACACTGATCATGCAGCTCAGAAAGCTTGAGGTGAAGCAACATCATTGCCATCTTGCCAAGTTCTAACCTTTGGGGATCACTGATAGGTTGTTTTTGTTTTGTTCTGTTTTGTTTTGTTTGTCACTTTCCAGTAGAGAGAAATTGGCAGTTCAACAGAGATCATTGTCATCAAATTTTCTAGAGCAACTGCAACTTACATTGTATATCAACTTGTTTTCATATGAAAAATTGGAAGGCAGATGCGGTAGGTACTGTAACAAAATACCTGAGAGAGTCAACTTACAATAAGGAAGGGTTTGTTTTGGTTCCTGGTCTCAGTCCACAATCAGTCTCATTGCTTTTGGGCCTATGGCAGGGCAGCATATGGGTAGCAAGCATTTTGTAGAGCAGACTACTCACCCATGGTGGTCAGAGAGCAAAAGACAAAACAAAACAAACAAATAAACTCGCCTTCAAGAGTGCATTCCAATAACCTAGAACCTCCTGCTAGGCTTCCCTTCCCAAAATGCCACATGCTGGGGATAAAACCTTAATACTTGGGCCTTTGGGAGACACTTATCCAAACCACAGAAGATTTCTATAGTTTAGTTTTCTCGAGATACTGTGCAGTGTTGCTAGGTTTTCAGACAGCGGAACTTTCCTCACCATCCAAGACATTGTTCTTTTCTCACTAAAGGACCCCAAAGCCTGCTAATTTTATTGTTCCAACTTCAGAACTTGATTTCCATTCTTTTGTGTACTAAAGTGGGCTGTTGCTTTATGATTTTATGATTCCTCAAATGTTTAAAGCTTTAGTCAAAAGGATAGTTAAAATTTGAAGTTATCATACCCAAATTTCAGCGTTGAAGGATACTTCACCCATTTCAACATGCCCAGCGCCCGTGTTTACAGCATAGTACTGCCCCGTGAATCTGGACTTAACTGACTTAGAATTTGAAGAGTTTAAACAGAGTTGAAATCCACTTGTTATTTCAAACAATAGGTATCTTAAGTAAATACATTTTAAAATGGGGGATATTTAAGCTCATGCTGAAGTTTAGTTTTCAAGTTTCCTCAAGCACTTGAAAAATACTCATGAACTTTCAAATAAGTAGTGTGCTTCCTTCCCACACATTTGAACAAGATTCGGCACACACCTACTGTTTGAACATCGCTATAGGCTCTGGCTCACATTAATTCCATAACTTAGATTTTTGTTAACACACGGTGATGAACAAAACTATGTGGATGACACCAATGCAGTGAACACAGTTCACAGAGTAGGAATTCATGAATCAAAAGTTTTTTTTCTTGTGTCTCCTCTGCCTGCTGAAGAAATATTTTGACTTCTCAGGGTGGTTAGAAAGCTCTTGTCATTTTATGGTGTAAACACTACTAATTAATTTCCATGGCAACACAAAAGCTCTAGAAGTGAAGTTGTACATCTAGGCACAATGCCTCATAGCTAGAAAGTACCTAAGAAATGCTAAAACTGTAATCACATGTAATAATAAAAGTCTTAGAGACCTAAATATCATCCCTGCCAGTGGCTCCCTCCCATCAGAAGGTGATTGCAACTTCATGGCTGAGTGAGGAGCACTTAAAACAGTTTCCATTTGAGCTCTGTCAAATCTCTTGAGTCCAAATGTACCAGTGCTCAACTTCTTCATAAGATTTCTATTTAAGAAAGAATCAGTCATTGGAAGACCCACCGAGAGCAGTTAATTTAGAAACATCCACTACTTAGACTGATAGAAGCAGCAGATATCCAATGTCGAGGTTGGAAGATGGGAGGCAGCAATAAAAAAATAAGTTTATTTTGCCTAGTTTTTTTTTTTTTTTTTTTTTTTTTTTTTTTTTTTTTTTTTTTTTTGATACAGGGTCTCACTATGTAGTTGAGACTGACGTGGAACTCATTATGTAGCCCAGGCTGGTCTCGAACTCAGTGATTCTCCTCTACCTCAGCCTCCCGAGTGCTGGGATTACAGGCGAGCGCCACCACACCCAGCCTTTTTTGCCTAGATTTTGTTGAAAAGTTTTCTTTTAACCTACCTACTCTGGAGCTACTGTAATCTGAGGTCTTAGGATGTGCATACAAGGCAGCTCCCAGCCCAGAGGACAGACCTGCCAGAGCAAGTTCATAGGTTTGACCCTCTGTGCCCATCTCTTCCTCCAAGGCTTAGGCCCCTTGTTGGTAATGGGCCTTTTGCCAAGGCAAGAGGGCATCCATGGAGGGTGGTGGGTGCCTTTCATAGCAAAACACTGGATAATGAATAAATACTTAAAGAAAATTACCTCTTATCACCTCCTATGTAAGTCATTCCGAAGGATATGATGTCCTGTGTCATCTAACTTTCTGTGTCCTGTATACTCATTTCTACCATTGATCCTAAATCATCAAGCATTAGAATTGGAAGCCCCATTTTTCTGGCACAGGAATCATTTCTATAATGCCATCTATCCTGCTCAAATGCTTCCGATGACAGGACCTCATTACCCCATTCCAAGCTTTTCCACCAGTACCCATGTCTATTTGTAAATGTAGTAATAATGTTTCCATGTCCTTCTTCCCAGTGGGAAGAAAAGCATCCTATTTGTTCCTTTTAGTATTTAAACATTAAGTAGGGCACACAACATAAAACGTGATTTATCTTTTTACTCAAATATTTACAGTACTTAGCATCTACTGTGTGCCAGACATTGTCCAAGGAGCTTAAACTCCATCAATTATCAAGATAGAGTTGCTGTATCTGATCTTGGGTCCTAAAGAGGAATCATGATTGATCATAAAGTAAAGAAATAATATAATTTCAGGTGGTAGTAAATGCAGTGAAGAAAATAAGGGCACATGAACGAGAATGTGGAATGGAAAGGAACCATCGAGTGGGAGGGGAAAGTAGTCAGGGACAGCCTGCGTGAGGAGGCCTGTCAGGCAGAGTTCAGAATTCTGGTGTACTGCAGTGTGACGTGTGTGCAAGTGCTGGATGGTATGTGACTGTCCACAGGTAACCCTCACTATTGGGACAGCACGATGGGTCTGAGCTCATGTATTCAGGCTCCTTTTTGCTTTCCGTCCTGGAATACAGCATATATGTTGGTGTCCAGGTGATCAAGATGTAGAGAGAAGCTAACCGTGCAGCACACTAGAGAAGAACCATCAGGCCTGGATAAGCACCCTGCTGCTTAGCCTTAGAGAAGTGAGCTGACATGGAACCTTTCTGCCCCCTAGTTCTCTCATCTCTAAAATGGGAATAACAATACTTACTTTGCCTAGTTCTAAATTCAATAGATGATACGTGTAAGCTAGCCAGTGCCTTATGCTAACTGGATAGCCATGGATATGCAGAGATTCTGGCTAGAGTTTTTCATCACCAAGAATGATAAAGAATGGAACGAGTCAGTTATTAAAACTATTTTTGAGATTCCTTGGAACTCAAACTTTTGTTCACTCCTGGTGTTGTGGGTGCTTTCCTAAACAAGACAAATTAACCAGTTTCTCCCAGGAGCCTTTAATCACTCAAGTGACTCTCTCCCCAGACACTGCCTCCGCTTTGTAACAGCCAGGCTTCTGCTTTTGCTGTCATGCTCTTCCAGGAACACCTGGTCCTGATTGGTCTCTCCCCAGCCCATCAAATGTCACTTACGCATCCCGACCCAGCCTAAATGCCAGCTGTGCCAGGGCTACCTGGCCATCGCCCTTCCTCTATGTTCATGTTTCCATCGCAGCTCGGCCTGACTGCAGCCTGTCCAGTCTGTGCCCTCATTACCCATGAGCTACCATAGTGTCCAACCCCGCAGTGCCTGTACATTGTGTATGTTCATCTGATGCCACTGGCTTCGTTTCTGCAGTGAGGGCAGCTGCTGAGAAGGCAGGAGGGAGGATGAGAACCAGTCTGTGGGTTCCTTGTGCGCAGGTGGAGCCAGAAAGCACTGTGGTGGGTAATCAGTTAAGGAGCGATGGCAGAGCAGCAGAGATAGCAGGCTGAGCTTGCAAACACAATCGGCAAGATGTGCAAGTATTTGTGGATAAAACAATAAGCTGTCTGGGGTATGCATTCAACCCTCCAGCAAACAGAGAAGGAAATGTGAGAGTAGGGGAATAGAAGGAAAGACTTGTTAGCATTTTCCCTAAAAGAAAACAAAGGCAGTACAGTAAACCCATGAAGACATTTGGAATTGAGAGGAAAGGCTGCCATTTCGATCCTTCTAGCTTGACATTGGTAAGAATGAGTCTGTACAGGAAACACGAGAATGTAATGTACTTTTGTTTATCTCTTTCAGCATGATTTCTAGGCAGAGTTGCTTATTTTATCTTATATACATGTTCAAAAACTGTAAGTGGCTAGTGTCTAACATGAAAACATGCATTTGTCTAACAGCATTTGGTGTGCTGAAAACTTTCATATGTGTTGCATTCTTTACAGATTTTTCATATCCCTCTCATAACTTTGTAAAGTACATATAGAGTTGATTTTTCTCATTTGATAAATGAAGATCTTTTGAGTTTCAGTGAAGTGGCTTTCTCATCTACATAACTGGCAAGTGCAAAAATACACAGCAGTAACAGGAACTCTCACCCACTACTGACTGCAGGATCCTAGAGACCCTTCCTTTCATTAGTACCCTAGTCATGATGCCCCGCCTGAAAAGAGAAAATAATTGCTCCCCATGGCTTACTGGGAATTGAACCCAGGGCCTTTGTACTGAGCTGCATCTCCAGCTCTTCTTTTATTTTTCACTTCGAGGAAGGGTCTTACAGAGTCAATAAATTGACCAGGCTGGGCTTGAATTGCAATCCTCATGCCTCAGCCTCCCAGAGCGTTGGGATTACAGGCAGGTGGCACCACACCTATTTCACATCTGCCTTCCACCTAAAGCGTACTTTGTTGTATTCAACATTCATTCAACAAACATGAAAACAAAGACAGCCCTGCCCTTTGGATAGTACACACTATAAGTAGTAAAGTCAGAGGAAGAGAAAAAACAGTTGTCCCTAAATATTAACAGAGATTAGTTCCAGAACCCCACTGGTTTCCAAACTCCATGATGCTCAAGTCCCTTATATAAAATGGTAAGATATTTGCATTGGACCTACATGCATCCTGCTGTATAAATCATCTCGAAGTTACTTACAATAGTACAACATAAATACTGTATAAATAATTGGTACGCTGTCCAATTTAGGAAATGACAGAAGAAAGTGTGTACATAAACTGTACAGGTACAGTTTTTTATAGCTATGTTTTCTATCTGAGGTTAATTAACTCCTCAGCTGCAGAACCGCAGGTACATAGTCATGAGTTTTTACTCCACCTGACCTTTGGAGAGACCCAGAGTTAAAGTTCTACTAAGAATTTTGCAAGGTTGCAAACTGTGCTAAATCTATGTTCTTACGCTGTCCTTGACTTTGAACAAGGTCAGCATCCTTGGTTCACAGAGTCAAACCAGGTTGTTTCAGCCCAACATTTTTATCTAAGATGTTTACTTTCAATTTTCTCATTCTACTCTCCAAACAGAGGAACTTCATCAGAGGTCTTTTTCTCAATTCTTGCTCTTGGCTCTGCAGTCACTATCTTGGTAGCAGCCTTCAAGTATACTTCAGGATCCAGAGATGTATTAAGTTGAGAGCTTAACATGGAAATTCAGTAAAAGATTTGGAGAACTCCAGAAATGTGGCATCTCAACTAAACAAAATACTTTTGGCTTTGCTGCCAGTAGTGCATGAAGCAAGATTCCAACGGTTAACAATTATTGCAAGTTGACTATGTGCCAAATACTGTTCAAATGTGCGTATCCATTTATTTTCCACAATAAGCATCTAAGTAAGGACTATAATGTTCCTGTTTTGGAATCACAAACTGATATGCCGAGGTGGAGTTCCAGAGTTGGAAATTGGAGGGGCCATTTGAGTCATGGGCTTAAAACCCACTATTCTGTGTTCTGTCCCAAGTTTAATCTGATGGCCAATTGAAGGTTCTATTTCTTATGTGGAGCACTGGACAGGAGTCTGAAATCTGCTAGATGATTTACAATCTGCCTTTGCTTTTGTCTTTCTGTTGGACCACTGCCTTCCTATTTGTCATAATCCTCTTGTCACCATCTGCAGTGAGTAGGCAGCAAAAGGAAAAATTGAAATAATGCCCCTGTGGGACAGTCGATGCAGGCAAAACAGCTCCTCCCTGGAAAGTTGCTGCCTCTTAGAAAGAATTTCTGATGTGCCCTGTCCCTGATTTGTTTACTGCTACTTTGGGAGGGCTTCTTAGAAATGCCAGTACCCTTAACAAGAATATCCCACCCAAACGTGCAGCCAGCCCACCCCAGCTCCTGCAGGTCAGAGAGCAGTGAGAAAAGCTGCCGGGCCTCACCACTGTGTGAACTGCATGGGCTGGGCAGGGTCTCTGTAGTCACACCCACGAGGCCTTGCCAAGGGAGGCTTTGTGTGAATGAGGCAGTGGTCAGAGAGGAGAATGACTCTGCATAGTTCAATTAAAAAAAAAAAAAGCCCTGAGGCACAAGAGAAATCTCCATGATGCTTTCTCTGCTCTCCACAGAATTTCTCCTCTACAGGCTCCATCTTCCTGTTTTGTGTCCCGCCTTCATTTCATTCCCTTGTTTCTTCTGCTTTTTCTGCATTTTGCTTGCTTCTTCCAGCCTGGAAAACACCATTTTTAATCACACCTTCTTTCATTTTTTTATCTCTTTCCCATGGCTCCTGTCTGTTGGGTGTTGACTGGGTTTTCAAGGTGTTAGGCTGAATTTCAAGTGCCTGCATGTGCTCTCTTACACCAAACAAGCAGAACCCCTTGTTTGCAGAGTGAGCCCTTGCTACTATCCTTTCTCTCTTTTCCTCCTATACATGGCCTAGCAACTCCCTTTGTCTCTAACACTGCTCTGTCAGACCTGCAGACCTGCCCACAGAGCACCCTAAGTGTTGGTGGGGACCATACCCACCCGCTGCTTCTCTTTTCTTTGCACTGTAGCTTTTACCTGGGAGCCTTTCTTACCCTGTGGCTTCTCTTTGAACTCCTTGAGTACAGCGATAGGGCTTTGCTACCTAAGCACATTTAGCCCTCTGTAGTCCTGCAATAGAGTAGGAGCCCAGACCGTATCCGACCGTGGCAGGTGATGTACCAGCTGCCAGTTGCTCAAGTCAGGTCCCAGGAGCTGTCTCTGGGTCCTGCCCATCCTATGTGGTCCTGTTGTCCCACCAAGCTCGGTGCCTCTTCCAGTGCCATCTCTGTGTCCAAAACAGCTTCCTCCATTTTCACTTACCTGGGCAGAAGGCACAGAGAAGACAAAAAGAAGTAGTGTGCACTGTTGATGCAGGCAGGTGCTCTCAGAGGAGAGACCAGAGAGACACCAGCCACCAGCTTGTCTTCACACAACTCAGGTCATGTATTTGCTTCCTCAAGAAAGAATAGTGAGCACTCAACACCCATATAGAAATGTGTATAGATGATATAAATAGAGATAGAGATAAGTGATATAGGTATGCATGAGACAGGGACCACCATGATAGGACAGTGATGGGACAGAAAGCCTGGAGGAGAGACTTCTTCTTGGCAGAGTAAACTATTATCCTTTGTAACATGGCATGTTTCCACAGACCTGTCGTGAGAGCCTGATTAAACCACAGAAGTAAAATGTTTGCATGAAGTGAGATATTGTTACCAAGAAAAAACCCTAAATATGTCCTCTAGCTTCACTTGCTTTTATTTTTTATTATTTATTCGTTTGTTTATTTATTTATTTGTCTTACCAGGGATCAAACTCAGGACCTTGCGTTTGTAAGGCAGGCGGCAGTGCCACTGAGCTAAATCCCTGGCTTCACTCTCTCTTTTAAAAGCACTAATTTTGGAGGTCACACAGCTGGGCAACACACGATTAGTTTCACAGGAACTTTGCTGTAGATAGTGCCTCTGACGTGTGGGTTCTAACAGTTGCCTGTGTTACTTCTCAGGGACTTAAGGGCTCTTTTTGTTAAATACTGACTCTTCACTTGGGCCAGCGGATGTCTGATGGGTGACTGAAATGGAACTAAAAGCTCGGTGTCACTCTCATTATATTGTGTCTGTCTCTTTTGCTGTTTTAACCTTTGGTTAGGTTGTGCTCAGCTGTGTATGTAGATATGTTAATCGTTTAAAAAATGTTTAGTCCAAAACTCCAATACAGGGTTCACTTGGCCTATTACCTGTTGGAGCTAATGTGTTCCCAGCCACCTTCTCTTCAGCCCCCATCCTTGTGGTTCCTTAGCCACCACCGCAGCACAAGCACCTGAAGTCCTTCAGCCTTACCACAGCTCGGTCTCTCTCTTAGCCAGTTGCTGGCTCCCTTCCTCCCAAGCCCCAGTTCAGATGAAGCCCTCTGGTCAGTGGAAGGCGGGTGTACTTGTGATATCAGACCCAGCTTCATTTCTACTGATGGAAATGTGCTTGGACATACACATCATTCCTTTTTAAACCTTACCCTTGTACTTCGGAATACAGGATTTAGACTGGTTCTGGTACTTTGGGACACAGGATGTAGACTGGTTTGCTTCTGCTGGTACTCATTGTATGGCTGTCATAACTTAGTAAGATCCCTCTCCAAAACTGGCCACTCCCCAGGAAATGAGGACCTTGTGGAGAGGCTGAGCAGTCATGCTTCTTGCGTCCATGTACCAATTGTACAAACATTTTGTTTGCCTTATTCCAGTATTGGGTATTGAGCCTAGGGAGTCCTTTTTGCAACAGTCCTTTTAAAGCCACCTATTTTTTCAAGCTTTGTTTTAGTTAACGTAAAATAATGAAATCCTTAAATCCAGGAGCAGACGAACTACAGTATACCATAACATATTGAAAGCAAATGCAGATGTGAGGGTTCCCTGGCACCCCTCTTTGAGAATCACCCTCTCTGAGGATGGCTTGTCTCACCTTCCTCAGAATGTGTGACTTTGGCATTCACAGTGAGTGAGGCTGCCAGCTTTGATCCAGATCTTAACTATTTGTAAGTTTAATTGCCTTAGGGAAAAGATTAAATAGAATTTTAGAATTCTACTATTTTCTTTTCAGAATCCAAGGCACTGTTGAGGATCCATTTCCCCTGAGAAATGGCACTGAATCAGGAGTGCCCTGGGGAGGGAGTTGTTTGCTTCACTCTCCTCCTCTGCAACCTGGTCAGCTGTGCTGACAGCAAGCATGAAAGGTGGACCTTGGAAATCACACATCTGGCAATATCAGTCTGTGGTCCTGAAATCACTGTTGGTTACAACTGAAAAATGCCCAGATTCTGTTCCTGATTTACATTTTTGAGGGATGCTTCACCCATGGGTGCCAATCTGCTTCTCACCACTCGGCAGCTCTGCCTAGGACTGTCCCTGGCCTTCTCACACCTGCTCCTGCTGCCCCCTCTGTCCTCAGACATCCTGGACCACTTTTTGCCCAAACTTCACCCTGTAACTTTCCCCAGCTTCTCCCCGGCATAATGAATATTCCTTCACTTCTGCATTCTCAGCACTTTAAAACTCCTCCTCTCGAAGTGCCAGTGGCTGATCGAAGACACGTTGGTCACACCTACCCCTGTGTGCTGCCTTCTTTATACCTGGGGTCTCCTTGCTGAGTGTCTATAGCACACTCCTCAGTTTAGAATGAAAGTGGATGTGCTTTCTCCTGCATATGATTCCTCACATTCTTGGGCCACCTGCCAGAGTCACAATGACAATAGTATGAAACATTCCCTAGGGCTAGGTGGCTCCCCCTCACTGATTTGGGTCACTCACCAAGCTCTGCTTCTGTCCTTTCTCCTTTGGAAAAAGAAAAGATTCCCTGTCTAACAGAAATGTGACCAGTAGAGGACAGCTGTGGCCACACACTTGTGAGACTAGTATTATAGAAGAAGAGAATAAATGGGATACGGGTTAGTTTTCCCCTGTAGACTAGAGCAGCTGAGCATAAGACCCCAGAAGCTGGAAGAATAATCAAGGGTCAGTACCTAGGTCAGTTGTGTCACATTTTAGTGACCTCTGATGGTCAGATGGAGGGAGCCCAAGTCTTTCCAGTGTTTGTATCAGTGGCTCCCAGTACAAGTGTCACAGTGGGATCACATGCCACCAAAACTTACACAGAAGAAGGAGTGGGCATTTCCCTCTCCCTGTATTATTCACGAAGAGCCACACAGTTGGAATATGATAGAAAAGCAAAGTGTCGACCTTCTCCATGGCCATTTCTCCATCCGTGAGTAACTAAGATGGCAATTTGCCTGTTCCCTGCATGTGAGTTTAGTGTCTATGGTATAGGGCTCTTTGAATGTCAGTGTCATTGAGGTTTTGATAATTATGCACCTTCAAAAGATGTTCAATGTAATTCTGATCATACTCCTCTAAAAAAGCCTCAGATTAAAAGCTTTCGCTGGCTCTTTAGACCGTGGGCCTGCAATTACAGAAAATGAACTGCATTTTAGCTTTCCATTGAAATTAATAACAACAGTTCCCCAGTTGACTCTGTGAATAGTTAATGGAACAAACAGGATACTTCAGTACAATATGGGTTGGAAAGCCATTTGAGTGAGATTCTGGGTTTCAAATGGGAAAATAATTCATGCAATGCAATCCTTTTTCATATGCACTCTGTACCATAGATGTTTCGCTAGAATAAAAACTGAACTATTTAACAAATGATTAACCATACTTCAGTCAACATGTACTATGATGAAAATTGAACTCAGGTAAATAATCTAGCATATGGTAGTCAGAATTGCCAAAGAACTTGGGGGCCATATAGTTGTTCTTATTTGACAATGAAGAAGCTCAAATTCAATGAAGTTGAGCATTTTGCAGACACAAGGCTGGTAAGGCACAGAGAGAAAAGTGGAACCTAATCTATAGGCCTAGAAGAAAGCAAACTCTTATGGAAGGCCCTGTGAAAGAGACCAGTAATAGTGACAAAGGAACCCCACTAGAACTTGGCCCTTGGCCTCCTAACACTGCAAGTTTATTAATGGGCTAGGAGCCATTTGGACTATTGAGTGATGGGATACATAAGAGGAAAAGGCAAAATTGTATGATTTAGAGTAGTCTATGGACCCCTATTTTCACTTTATAAGAATAAAGTCTAAAAAAGCAATGAAAAAAGTAGTGTAGGATTAAGCAAAATTGCAAGATCCAAAATCAGCACATAAGAATCAACTACATTCCTAAACACTAACAATGAATAATCCAAAGAAATTAAGAAAATGATTTCATTTGTACTAGCATTAAGAAGAATAAAATATTTAGGGGGCGTGGGGACAGCTCAGTGGTGGAGAGCACTTGACTAGTGTATGCAAGGCCTTTGGTTCAATCCCCAGCAATGCAAACAAAACAAAACAAAAATAAAAAAACAAAAAAACTTAGAAATAAAGTTGACTGAGGGTGTGAAAGACTTGTGCACTGAGAACTACAAAGAATTGCCATAAGCAGTCAAAGAAGATATAAATAAATGAAAAGACATCCATATTCAAAGAATGGAAGACAATACTGTTAAGACGTCAATAGTACCACAAGAAATGTACATATTCAATGCAATTGCTACCAAAACCCCAATTCTATTTTTACAAAAGTTAAAATTGTAATTACTAAAATTAATATAGAATCTAAAAAGACCCGTTAGCCATAAATATCTTGAAAAGGTGGTGGGGTGGGGCAAAGTTGAAGGTATCACACTTCTTGATTTCAAATTTTCTGCAAAGCTATAATAAAACAGTGTGGTACTGACATTGAGACAAAGATACAGTCCACTGGAGTAGAACAGAGGGCATAGAAGTAAACCCTCACGTATGTGCAGCGAAGTGATTGTCAACAGGGTGCCAAGACCATTGAATGGGAAAAGAAGTTTTTTCAACAAATGATACTGGCAAAACTGGACATCTACATTGAAAAGAACAAACCTGGATAATTACCTTATACCATATTAAAATGTTACCTCAAAATAAAAATCTTTAAAAACTAAACATCTATAGCTAAAACTGCAAAATTCTCAGAAGAAAGCAAGGGGAAAGCTTCATGGCAATGATTTCTTGGCTATGACAAAAACATAGATAACAGAAAAAAAGGTGGACATCATCAAAATAAAAAATGTCTATCAGCAAGAGAGTGAAACAGTAATCCCCTCAGAATGGGAGAGAATATATTTAAAGATTCTATTCTGATAAGAGATTAATATCAGAATACAGAAGGAAATTCTGTAAGTCAACAGCAAGGATAACAAAAATCCAGTGGAAAAAGTGGGCAAAAAACTTGAATAGACACATCTCTTGGAAGGACAGAGATCACTACTGAGCACATGGAAAGATGTTCAACGTCATTAATCATTACAGAAATGCAATAAAAACAAGATACCACTTTTCACCCTTCAGAGTAGCTACTATTATTTTTCAGCTTTAATTGAGTTTTTTGGTACATTTTAGGGATACAGTACAGTTACATTCATTGTTGGGATCTTGTACCTCTACATGACAGATCTTGGTTCTCAGTTTTTCCCCTTGTCCCTGCCCTCCCTTCACCCCCTCCTCCCCTTCCCATCTACAAGCACTTTATTTTCATCTTTTCTTCATCTCAATTTTTTTTATTTTCCCTTATTTCCCTTCCCCTATCCATCCCACCTTCCCTACACCTTTAGCTCCTTTCTTCCCATTTCACAATGTCAGTAATCTTATTAGGATCTTATGTATTATTGCAGTTTATTCACGCCAGAGAAACTATTTGGTATTTACACATGTATGACTTATGTATTTCACTTAGGAGTATATCTTCAATATGTATCCATTTTCCTATGAATGAATCTATTTTCTCATTCTTTATGGCTGAGTAATATTCCATTTTAATAGAAAAACCACATCTTCTTTATCCAGTTTCCAACTGATGGGCAAATGGGCTGTTTCCAAGTTTTAGCTATTACAAACTGTGCCGCTATGAACAAGGGTATACATACATCACTGTGATATGATTCTTTTAATTCTTTTGGAAAGATACCCAGCAGAGCGATGGCTGGGTCAAATGGAACCTCTACTCACAGCTCTTTGAGGTATCTCCATATTGATTTCCATAGTGGTTGCACCAGTCTGCACTCCCACCAACAATGGAGAAGGGTTCCTTTCTCCCCACAACCCCGCCAACTACTATTAAAAACAGAAAATAACAAGTATTGGGGAAGACATAGAGAAATTGGAACATTTGTGTTTTACTGGTGAGAATTTAAAATTGTACAACCACTATGGGAAACAGTATTGTTTTCCTCAAAGAAGTGAAACTAGAATTAGCATAAGATCCAGAAATCACACTTGAAACTCCAGTACTAAAAACTTGAAAACAGGGACTTGGATCTCAGATATTTGCACACTCGTGTTGACATTATTGTTATTCCCAACAGCCAAAAGGTGAAAACAGCCCAGGCATCCATCACCGGGCA
Organism: Fukomys damarensis; assembly: GCF_012274545.1. Classification (NCBI taxonomy): domain Eukaryota; kingdom Metazoa; phylum Chordata; class Mammalia; order Rodentia; family Bathyergidae; genus Fukomys; species Fukomys damarensis. The sequence goes on along the minus strand of NW_022900950.1, from coordinate 31,162,020 downwards.
AATGGATAAACAAAATGCAGTATAGGCGCACATGCAGTATTATTCAGCCTTTCAAAGGAAGGAAATTCTGACACATGCTACAGTTTTATACTAAGTGAAATAAGTCAGCCACGGGAAGAAAATACTATATGATTCCTTTGTGGCCGGCACTACAGGTTGCATCTTTTCCATGCATTCATCTACTATGTCACTCTCCCATGTCATCCTAAGGATGGGGTGAGTGACGTAGAAACACCAGCAAAATAGAAGTGGTTATGACCATCCCAAAGACCTGGCTAGGTGGGCGAGGGACACAGGGAAAATGTGACAGCAGGAATGACACTCCTGGCCTGTCTGAGGTGGGGATGAAGTGGCTGAGAGCCCATCTCTCTGTGGTCAGTATGAATTTCTGAAAAACAGATTTCTGAGAGGTAGAATGGATGGTATTACATGCGGAGCTATTAAGTCATGGTCGAGGAGTAACAAATTTCCTATCCTTCTGCCTGAACTGAGAAGAGACCTGAGGACACCGTGGGCCAATGCTCTGGCTCTGGAGTTGTCTTATGCAAATTTTTATTTCAAAATGGCACAAAGCTAGAAGAAAGCATTGAAAGGTTAGACAGCCAATGCCAGGACTGAAAAAGTCTTAATAAACTGAAACTGAAAGATTAAGCTTTTAAAAGGTAAAGTGCCCCACATAGTTCAAATAATGAGTTACATAAATACAAAATGGAGGAAAGGCCAGAAATCCCAGGCAGCCACAACTCAGTGTGCACCAGTGTATAGTGTGACTGCCGTGAAGTGTTCGGTGGTGTCTGTGCAAGCAGAACACAGTGGCTACATGAAGGAAGGGAGTGTCCCCATGGTCCTTTGTTCTCAGTGTCACATCCAGATCTTGTGGATGTTCTTAAAGGCGGATGTGGAAATCTGGATGGTGTCCAAGGGAAGCTCTGGAAGTCTCATCCTCTGAGGCAAGACTGCAAAACAGTGCAAGTTCGTCCTGGAATGACCTGGGTCACACATTGTAGTCCTTGTGAATATGCAAGGCTGTTGTGGAGAAGAGAGTTGGCGTTTTCTGCACCACTGTAGAGGGCTGACCTGGTGCTTATGTTGGAAAACAAGAAGAAACAAATGTGCTGTGGTGAGATGGCACTTCCTAACAATCCCAGGCACTACTGTTGGCCAGCCTCTCTGCAAGTTTTATGAAGAGGTCAGGGGGACACCAGAAAGGGCTCTGGTGCTAGCAGAGAAGTTAAATGAAGTGCCTCTGAGGTCCCTTCTGAGTCTGAAATTCCAGCTGTTGCTGTTGAGACTCCAGGCCCCACCTCTGCATCACAACCTCCAGGCTCCCGGACAGCTTGTGGGGCTGGTGGAGGATTTCTGGTGAAAGATATCTGGGGAAAGTATTTACAGAAGAGAAAACCAGAGTCCAGAAAAGTTCAGTGATGTCCCCAGGTCCGAGCACAACCAGGACCAGGGTCCCATCTCTTGACTGGGGGGTCTCATGCCATATCTGCCTTCCCCTACCCACCCACCACACAGTAGGTAGACAGGCGGCCGCTGTGGGCAGCAAGACAAAGGAGAAGGTAAGTGTCCTTTCAGATGAGCCAAACAACGAAAAGGAGTGGGACCAAGTGCACTTCCTCCCCTCCATGGTCAGTCTGCTCTGGGATGGAGCCCTGACCACACTGTGAGTAGGTCTCCTGGCACTCCCAGCCTATGGTGCAGAGAGGCTTGAGACAGTCAGGTGAGGCTTGCATTGATGGCTCTGCCACATGAGACCTGTGTGGCCTTGAACAAATTGCCTAACCTCTCTGAGCCTGCACCTCACGTGACATGTAAGTTGCCCTTCCAATGTTGGTGCATACAGATAGGCACAGCTCCCGTTCCCCTCTTTACTCTTCCCAGAAAGGCTGGTGGCTGCCACTCTCTCTCTTGCCCTGCAGGACACTGTGTTATAAGGTTCACTGCTGCTCAGGATGGGGGCAGGAACACATCAGAGGATTCAGGCATAGAATAGAGCGGAGAGAATATTTAGAGATCCAGCCCTTAAGAGCCTGTTCCTTCTGTTACCTCTGAGCTTTAGTTTCCTTACCCACGAACAGGTGGTGTGGCAGGTCCCCAGGAGCTGAAGACCAGGGAGAGCCATGCGAGCTGGAGACTGGCAGCCTGCTTTGTGTGCCTGTGACAGACTGGCACACTGGGTGATGTATAAAGAACAAAAATATATTAACTCAGTCCTGAGGGCTCGGAAGTCCAATGTCAAGGCACCTGCAGGCTTGGCAAGTATCACTGGAGATGATGGTGCTTTGAATGTCCCCTGGAGGGTGGGAATGCTTAGTCCTCTGCCCAGGGATGGAAGATGGGCCAAGAGACAAAAGGAGGGCCACACCCAGTGTTTTGTAACACCATTCCCAGGAGGGCAGAGCCTGTGGTCTAAGCACCCCTAAAGGTCCCACCTCTGAATACTGTTAGGCAACTGCCCTTCCACAGCAAAGTGCAATAGGATTTCTTGGTGGGGGTGGGGGAAGTGCGGGGAGTCAGCTGCTCTGCCACCTGGCCAATGCCAGCACCTGACAGCTCCCAAGCACTGGCTGACAGTCTCACTGCCAGCAGAGCTTTCCTCCCTAGCCTTGGACTCTGGGTGTCCACACAATCTGTACCAGTCTGATGGACCAAGAGTCTCGTGACAGTCTGCAAAGCATCCCTCACTTGTAAGACAACTTGTGCCCTGTCACTCTGCTGAAGAGGACCTCAAGAACACAGCCTTCCAAACACTGTAAGGGCCCAGCTCTGTGGAGAAGTTTTTAACAGTAAACCAAGTCATGGCTGCATGGCCTCAGCCAGTTTATCACCAGGGTGTCAATCTACTAGTTCGTTTCTGACTCACAGATGGAAATTGCTGGTAACTGCTCTGGTGTGGGCTGGGCAAGGGGAAGCCCTGGTGATTCCTATGAGGTAAACACTCCTCCCCTGTGGCTGGCTCCAAGCTGCTGGCATGGTGTCACTGAGCACATTGCTGGAAAGAGATGCAAACGGTTATCTCTTGGGACATCCAGCTCCTCTCTCCTTGAAAACCTTGTGGGCCCACTCTTCCAGGCACCTGCCGGGGGTTTTTCTCCAACAGTAAGGCTCAGAGCTGCATGTGGTAGTGCATGCTTACAATTCCAGCACTCCAGGTGGCTGAGACAGGAGGATCATAAGTTCAAACACAGCCTGGGTAACTTAGCAATTCAGTAAGACTCTGTCTCAAAATTAAAAACAAAATAACAAAAATAGGAACAGGGCTGGGGATGTTGCTTGATGCAAGAACACTAGCCTAGCATGCACCTAGCAGGCCCTGGGCTCAATCTCTAGTATTTCAACAAAACAAAATGAACAATAAAGCTCAAGTATATACACAAATGTGGTTCGTAGCCATGAAAATCAACTCTTAGGGAAAAGAGGTGCCCAAGGACACTCATCTCTGTGGCACCTCTAAGCCCTTGCTGGCCTGGCATTTCCTTCAAAGTCACAGAGTTGCCTTGAGGGTCTCCTGAGGAGGCAGTAGAGGCAGAGCTGGGGCAAAATGCCAAGGGAGCTACTGATCTCACCTGCTGGAATTCAGGTTACCTTGACTTTTTCCCGACTGGAGAAAGGAAAACAACATGAGAATTGGAATCAGCAAATCTCAATCCAAGTCAAAGTTCACTCCTTCAAGCTGTGTGCCTGGGGCAAAGCATTTCACCTCTCTGATACTCAGAGCCTCCCTCTTTTCAGTGGGAGGAAGGCAGCAGTCTTTCAACCTCACAAAGCAAAAGGAAACATAAACTAAAAGGGGGTAAGGATTGTGAATATATTTTGTAAGCTACAAGAATGTGTCCAGACAGGAGGGGTTATTTTACTGTTCCCTCCACTTGTTCTCTGTCCCTGGATCTACCCCAGTGAGCCAGTACAGAGGGCTGGTGCATGCCTGCTCCTCTAGCAGCCGCTCGCTCTGCTGTTGCTAAGTTTCTGCTGCGTACTATGGCAGAGTGCAGCACCCTACAGCACGGACAGAGCTGCACATTGCTTTGTACAAGGGCAGCCTTCCGGAGCCTGTCAGAGAGTCAAAGACAAAGGTGCCAGGCAGACACTAAGCTGACAGCCCGGAACCACTGACCAGTGAGTATTGGTTCCCGGCTGGGCAAGAGCCCAGGCACAGAGGCAAAGGGCTCTGACTAGTCGACAGCTGAGCAAGAAGGGAATGTCATTTTACCTTTAGACGAAGCTCAAGCCTCTGTTGACTTGATTTCTGGCCATGGTGAAAATTCCAGTTTCAGTAGCCCTAACTTAGTCCATTTGGGGATAACTAGGAAGATCAAAACCGTAAGAATAAAAACGAAAGGCAGACATATGGCACTGCAGGGGAAAGGAGTTGGGCACAAAGCTTTGGGAAAAAGTGAGTCCGGAAGGAGACCTGCTTTGGGGTTCATCCTTGGAAGCTTTCTGCAGCTGTTGGGAGACTGGAGCTCCAGCCCTAAAATCAAGAGGGCAGCGGGCATTTGGACTAGACATCAGAGACGGAGAAAATGCCTCTTTCACTCACATCTGCCACTGGGCAGGATGGATATGCAATGATCTGGCTGAAACTGAGGAAAGAAGATTCTAGAAATTTCTACTAGTAACCCCTGACTCGTATAGGGCTCTTAATGGAACAACACAGACATCAAGCCATAACTTTTGCTGCTAGTTCATTCTGCTAGAAATAACTAAAAGATAGCTACAAACCCTGGCCCCACAGCTAACAATGGATTGAGGAAAAAGAGCAACAAATACATAATAAAATACATTAAAACTTGGAATTTTTCTCTCATTGACATTCCTCATTTACTTTCAGGTGACAACACCTTGAAAAAGCTGCAGAGATTCCCATCGTCAATACTGATTTCCATAATAGTTTGCACATTTGGGAAATGACTGGGTTGGACAAGCTCTCCACAGGCATCGTGCTGCCCTCATGCTCTCCAACTCTGAGACAGAACATGAACGTGTCTTACACACACCGCTCCTCTGGCTTGTGTGAAATAAAATGGTTCCACAGATCAGAGAGTTCTGAGAGAACCTAGGTGCATGATGAGCAGGTGGTTCATGGGAAGGAAACTTCTAATTCATTTTACCCTGTTAAAAACTTTAAAGACTAGACTGGAAGGGGACCAGCAGGAGAGGGCTTCTGGGACTCTGTAGTGCTTGGTTTCTTGGCCCTGGTGGTGGCTTCATAGTTGTTCTCACTTTTTGATGGACATTTATGATCTATGCACTTTTATTTGTGCAAGTTATGCCTCAATAAGCTGTTTGCATTTTTTTGTTTCCACTGGCAGTCCCGGGGATTGAACTCAAGATCCCACAACACTGGGAAGTGCTCCACCACTGAGCTACATCCCCAGCATTTGTAATGTCATAATGTATCATATTCCTTTATTGACTTTCAGGTTTTAAAACTTAAAATACATCTACGAATTTGTATATGGGAGTGATCCAACCCAAAATCCTGGGGCTTCCTGTGTTGTGGGGGATTCATGGCCTTGCCTGGCGGCGGCAGCAACAGCTTCCTTCTCACTGCATGATGTTCTCTGTCCTGGTGGAGGGGACACTCTGCACACAGGGAGTCAAGACAGCTGCTGGGGCTGGGGATTTAGCTGAGTGGTGTTGCCACCTGCGTCACAAGCACAAGGTCCAGAGTTTGATCCCCAGTACAAAAAAAAAAGGCAGACACTGGCATTTGCCTCTACCTCTTGTATTCTGCACCTTAGACAGAGCATCAGCCCTGACCACTCTATACTAGGACCCAGCACATCTAAGCCATCCTCTGCCACCCCCGGGCTCCTTGGGCAGTCCCTGTTTCTGTCAGAGAGACTCAGAGGACTTGTTTAAGACCGATGACTACCTGAAGAAGTTGCCTGGAGTTTCTAGCCACCTCTCACTTCTTCTAGCATCAACTTTAAAAAAATTATTTTTTCTAGCCAAGCATGGTGACACATGTCTATTATTTCTGGTAGGCTGAGGCAGGAGGACTGCAAGTTTGAGCCCCACTGGGCAACTCAGCAACTTAGCAAGACCCTGTCTTAAAATTTTAAAAGGACTGGGGATATAGCTCAGTGCAAAGGCCCTGGTTTCAATCCCTAAGTGAAAAAAAATTTTTACTTTGAGTTTTCTTTAGTGTGTAAATTAATTTCATACTACATTTAAAGAAATTATAAAAACAAAAATAGCACACATGGGAGGAATGGTGCCTTCTCAGCGAAGTAAGTGTGGTAGTATTTGGGGGTGTTGTTAGGTGATCTGTGGCTGTCAGCATGGGGCTGCCTGACCTTCCCCGGCTTCAGGAATGGGGGCTGAGTGTTGGCCTTGTTCATTAATCTCCATCTCACAGTCTTAGCCTGTGATAAAGACTATGTCTCAAGGTATAACCACAGCCAAGCCTGCTCTTATTTTTGCAGCTTTGGAGCTGAGTTTGCTGCTTTCCACATATATATGCCCACTTCTTCACTGGCCACCCAGATTTCCAAACCATGTGGGCGTTACTCCCTTGGGGTCACAGCAAGTTGTGGTTAATTGTGGTTAAGAAAAGCTGGCCTTGAATTCACTCTATAGCCCTGACTGGCCTCGAACTCATAGTGATCCTCCCGCCCCAGCCTCCTAAGTGCTGTGATTACAGGCATGAGCCACTACATCTGGCCAAATGATATCATCTTTTATACAAGGTAGATTTATTTCTTTCTCTCTAGAACATATATTTCTTACTTATTTTGCTTTTCTTACTTTTGGATTTTCTTAAAAATCCATCATTTTAATGATGATGCATCAGATGTATTTCCCTAAAAATAATAAGACAAGAACCCATGGTTTAAGGGCTCTGTCTCTCCCTGGGCCAGTCATATCTCTTTGCCTCTCCTAACCACAGTGGTTGCTGCAGGAAAGGACACCAGGGTGACCCATTAGCTGTGTTCCATCAGATCTATCAAGCTAGATCTGGAGAGAATCATCTGGAGAAGAATCTCTTCTTTTTGTCTGGAAAACCATAAGAATTTATCTAGAAATACCAATTCCATGGCCTCTGCAGAACAGAGTCTGTTTACAGAAACAGTACAATATACTGCTGCTTTCCTTTATTTCTACAAGCCTCAATTTTCTTCCTAGGGAAATTAGAATCATTCTTCCTCCAGTGCTGCTATGAATATTAAATAATGATTAAAAATAGTTAACACAGAGGCACTACTACCTGCTAATTTTGTTAGCATGTGTAATGTTTGTAATATTAACATTATAACATGAATATTGCTAATGCTGTGAAGAAGATTATTCTACATTTGCAGTCTTATATTCTTTCTCTCACATGGTATCGTCCAACATACACACACGCACACATGCACACATACATGGTAAATTCTAAAAGGAATAATCATCCTGCTGACTTATTTTTTAAATTTATTCTAAAATTTCTATTAGTACATGTTTTCAGCACACAGTGATTACAGTCATTATGGGAAACTGGTACGTGAAAATAACACAGCATAATTCTTTTTACTTCCTCCTCCCCTCCTCTCTCTCTCTCCTCTCTCTCTCTCTCTGTCTTTCTCTACCCTCCCTCCATCTCTTGGCCTTCTGACTTACTAACTTAAGAAAGAGGCAAATATGATTCTCTTCACTACATGTCAGGAGATATGAAATGTATATAATTAAGCTTTTGTTAGTGGTTTGAGCACTATAATTTGTGGATGCATAATATGTTTTATTGCACTGATTATTTTCATCTGCGAAGGACCTGCTTTCAGAGCCAACTCAAGTTGACATAGTTTTAAAAATTATTATTCTTTTTAACTGTGATAAATTACAAATAAAATTTACCTTCCTACCTATTGAAATAAAATTATAAATTCTTTTCTTTTTTACAATATAGTCGGCAGTATTAAGAACAGTACAGTACATACAGTACAATCACATTGCTGTGCAGTCATTTTTACTATACATCTCCAGAATGTTTTCATCTGCAAAACTAAAACTCTATACTCATTAAAAAAAATAATTCTCCATTTCTCTTCCTCCTAGCTCCTCACAACCACTGTTATACTTTCTCTCTATGAATTCAACTACTCTACCTATTTCATTGCTGTAGTTTAGATCTTAAGTATTCTCCCAGATCCATTCCATAGAGTTGGTTCCCAGCCTAGCACTGTTGGGCAGTGGTGGAACCTGAAAGAGGCAAGACCTAGCGGGAGGTCTTCAGGTTGTTGTGTGCTTGCCATCAAAAGGGATTGTGTCCTAAAACCACCCAGGGCCAACTACTCACAGACTAGAACCTCCCAAACTGTAAGCCAAAGCAAACTTGTTCTCTTTATAAGTGGATTATCTCCAGCATTTGTTTTGTGTTGGAAGGCTGACTTACATACTCATGTAAGTGGAAGTATACAATATTTATTCTTTTGTGACTACCTTATTTTACTTAGCATAATGCTCTCAAAGTTCACCCATGATGTAGATTTCTCTAACTTTATAAGCCCAAATAACATGTCATTGTGTGTACATGTCTCTCTTTGTTTACCCTGTTATCCTTGGTAGAATCTTGGATTATTTCTACCTCTTGGCTACTGCAAATAATGCTGTTACAAATGCAGATGTGCAAACACTTCTGCAAAATCCCTCTTTCAGTTCTTTTCACCTGTTTATATGATTCTTAAGAAAGCATTTCTGTAAGCTCCAGCACAAGCCCTCCGCAGCTACTAATACCCACATCCTCCTTGATGAGAACCCTGGGATCCAGGGGGGACCATTTATTTACAGCTGTCGTGTCTGTGCCAATATTCTTCCCAGTGGGATTTGCTGTGCTCCACACCAAACAGAAAACTATTGGATTCCCAAAGTGATTTGCTGAAACAATAATCCATGAAAAAAATCCCTGTCTAATATACAAGGGATAAAAGAAAACACAGTGATGGGGAAATGTTCTTCACAGAATTCTTTTAAAACCACTATGTTAATTTTAAGATATACTGAAAGAAAATTCTTTTTTTTTTTTTAATTAAAATTTAAACAAAATTTGTTTTGTGTTTATTTGCTGTGTTTGAGCTTGACCCTAGGGCCTTTTTGCTGAGTTACAACCCAGTTCGTTTTATTTTTTATCTTGAGAAAAGGCCTCTCCAAGTCACTAAGTTGCCCAGGTTGGGCTGAAACTTTCTATCCTCCTACCTCAGCCATCCTGGTTCGCTGCTCTACTACAAGGGACCCAAACTGGAGGAATGAGGGGATGAGGACAGAATTCCTGGCTTCTCACAGAAAAAACAACGGTCTTGGGAGACAACAAATTAAGGCAGTAGATTTTTGGTTTTACTAAATTACTGAATTGCCCAGGCTGGGGTCGAACTTGAGATCCTCCTGGCTCAGCCACCTACCATGCTGGAATTACTGGCATAAGCCATGGCCCCCATCTTGAAAGGTTGTTTTTTATGTAATTTTTTTTAAGGATCTGGTTGACTGAACACACTTTAAAACTGACGTAAAAGAGTTGGGGGAACAGTGGGTAAAGGAGAAGTGGTAAGTGTTTGATAGTACCGGAGGTGCAGGCAGGAGGGACAGGGGGAAGGGCGGGCTCCGGAGATGAGGGAAGAGTGAAGATGGAGATAGCGCGCCATCTCTGCAGCAAGCAGGAACTTAAGAGGTGTTGAGCCATATAGGGACACTATGGGCAAAGTTGTAAATGAAATGCGATGGTTAATGTGGGGGGCTGATTGGACCGAGGGGCGCCTGGAGATTGCGTAAAGCACACTCTCGAGTGGGTGTGTCCAGGGAAGATTGGCAGGTGATTTAGCAAACTGGGCGAAGAAGACCCACCCCTATGTGGGCCTCATGATCCAATCATCTGGCGCCTCTGATGGAACGCGAAAGAGGAAGGAGGGGAAATTGCCTTTGTGGTCCAGAGTACAATGTAGTTTTCTGCTTCGGCCTTTGAATTTCACATTCTAGGTTCTTTTGCCTTCGACCCTAGGATTTGCACCAGTGGCCCTCGGGGGCTCCTTCCTGGTTCTCTGTTCAACACAATGCCTCTCTAGTAAACACAAAGTTCTCTGAGCCAGGATCCTATTTTCTTTGTGATTCCAGCACTCAGCAGAGTCTGGCATATTGTAGCTGCTCAATAAATACTGGCGAGGGAGCACCTTCACTGTGGGTTGCTTAAAAACTGTCCAGAGACAATTCTTTTGCCATGATGTACCTGAAAAGTCTCACCTATTCCTCTTTTAAGCTTGTCTGCCAGACCTGAGGTTATTTGCAATTTGTTAACTCTTGCTTCTCTCTGAATTCAGTAAAGGTCATAGTAATTTGTTTATTTGCCAGATGTGGTTGAGCAGTTGCTATGTGCCAGGCACTGTACCTAGGGGGAGGTTCTGTACTGGGGGAGGTGGCTGAGCACAGTTGTGTAATCCTATGCCCACCATACACATCATAGCCTGTCCCGAAATCCTTTGGTAGTGTCTCAGGCCCTAGAACAGAAGAGCAGATCAGACATAACTCCTCCTACCTCAGAAAATGTTTGATTCCATCAAATCTGGTGCTTTGATGCTTGGGAGATGGTGCTTGGGAGAAGTTGGATAAGGAAGGTGGACTTAAGCCCTTCAGTATCATGATCCCCAGGTCACCCAACACTGGCCATTGGTGCCTCCGGGGAGATTCCTTCCCCACCTGCCACCAACTTTCAACCTCAGCCAAATTTTCCCAGCTGGATTTCTAACCATGGAGATGGAGTTTTCTAATGGAAATCCCAGCAGCCCTTTACTCAGAGTAGCTCTGGTGGGCACTACTCTAATTATTCAATTGCCTAATTCCATTTATCTTTCATGATCCATTATGCACCCCTGACAGGCTGCGTCTTCCTTAGCAGATACATAACTGAGTCTAATGGACTCTGGGTGAAGCCAACTATGTAGACTAAAGGATTTAGCTGGTACCTAATTCTCCTAAACTGTTATTTTATAAATGAACGAGGCAGACAGACACATTTTGTGCTTTAAGATAAATATTTTATGAATCGCCCCTCTGATACATTACCTTATTAGTACATTATCTTTCATCCTCCCCGAGCTTGAAGAGCCCGGGCAGACACTCAGGAGTACATTTGGGTGATTTTATTGAACGAGATGCTTTTAAAATCTGTTTGTATCTGTGGAAAAATGAAATAATTTTGTCTCATGAAAAGAAAAAGTTCTTTAAATGTTGATTTTTCTATGTCAGTGTGAAAGTCATTATCCAGGGATTTTTTTTATTTAACCAAAGGGTCTAGATTCTACTTTTAAAACATCAGGGTATCTCTCTTTCTGAGCACTCAGAACGTACCACACTGGGATGAGTTTGTACAATTCTAGAAGACAGACCTTTCTTATTTAAAGAACAAAGCATCATAAAGTCAAATTTTCTTCTTGAAGTTCACTTTTTTAAGAAGATGCAGTTTATAATATAATAGTCTCTCCTTAGATATGCCTGCATTTTCTTTTTTCTTCCCTAGGATATTTTAACCTGTGGTGGTAGTGGGAAGGCACTCAGTCTAAGAATTAGTTCTGTAAACCCTGAGCCTCCAACATCACCCTGCCTCAGTTGTAAACAGAAAATAGTTTTTGTGTGGTTTAAGAAACTGGTTTTTGCCGGGAGTGGTGGCACATGCCTGTAATCCCAGCACTCGGGAGGCTGAGGCAGGAGGATCACTGTGAGTTCGAGACCAGCCTGGGCTACATAGTGAGTTCCAGATCAGTCTCAACTACATAGTGAGACCCTGTCTCAAAAACAAAACAAAACAAAAAACACCTGGTTTTTATTTTCATTATTTATTTAGTTTTTTGAGACGAGGTCTCACTGTATAACCCAGGTTGGCCTTGAACTCACTGTTGCAATGCAAGCTGGCCTCGAACTCTTGCAATTCTCCTGCCTTAGCCTCCTGAGTACTAGGATATCAGGTGTGATCCACCACGCCCAGCAGAAACTGGTTTTTAATTGCAGTGGTCATTCCCTTTACAAGATAGATATTGTACAATTTTTTTATGCTTGTAAGCTCCACAAATATGCATTGTAAAAATGATAAAAGCTCTAATCAGATTTTTTTATTCCTGCCACAAGAAAGAAAACATGGGAGATGTACTTTAAAAATAGTAAAAGACTGAGATAAACTGATTTTATGGCCTGAGTCCCTGGTGAAAGAAAGGCAAAGATTTGGAGCTACCAGCAAATATACTAGATTCTAGGGTCCCCTCACCAAGGAAAAGCAGCCTTCACACTGTTCCAGATGTTTTGTCAACATATCTGCTTACAGAAATGAAATCAATCATAACATTTTTTAGGGATTAATTAGAATTGAATGTATAGAGAACACTGAATAATAATCTTTGATGAAATGCTGTGCCATGTTGATTCAGGAGTGATAGCAAATGGGAGGAATTAGTGTTGGTAATTAATTTGCGGCTTCTTAGATTCACTCTTGAGTGTGTTTTACCTTTGCCATAAATGAAAACATTTAAATTTCTTTACAATTGCATTTGACTTAATTATACCCTAAGTCTGATACTGGTAAGCTCCCCATTTCGCCTGCTTTTCCGTCCGATAGAAGGGACCAGGCTCCTCATTTCATAAAGACTTGTTTTTCCACAGGATGTTCGCTATGTACAGAATGTTAATAGCCGGCTGAATATGAATAGGCTCTGTGGCTCCTCTTGAAATATAGAAAAATGGCCCAGACATTAAAAAAGATAAAAGGGAAAAGGGCAGTAATGAATTTAGAGGAAAATGAACATTAATGGTACTAGCATTACTCATGTTCCACATAACAAATTATTGGAAATCTGTCAAGCACACCAAATTATCTACTCGTCGGCTGCTGCGGGGCCCTCTGCAGCCATCCAAAACCAGCAAAAGCAAGACAATTTAAGCTAATTTTACTATTTATAACAATAGAACAGGCCATTAAGATAAATTAATGTCATTATCAAGTTTCTATGAAAATGACAAATACCACTATTTCGAGCAGCTTAGAGGCTGTTGACTATAATGAAATCTGCTGCGCAGGTACTAAAGAGAAACACTCCAAGTAATTATTTTCTAGTAGCCTGTTTGTTTCCTGGCCATTCATTTGCTTTCACCACAATTAGTTCTGTACACAATATGTTGGTAACTAAACAGTCAACACTACGCAGCATTAGGACTAATTGGGCCATTAGGATGCAGTTTCTAGCCTTTTCCTTCCTAAAGAGAGCCAGAAGTAAACAGAATGGGGCCACAATGGCAGCACCATGCTGACACGGATTGTCTTCCTTTAAAGGAGATCCAAACAGGATAATAAAGAACACAGGTGAAAAGCTCTGCCTGGAGAACCCCAGAATCAGCTGATGATCCCAAACCAGGCCGTGTTGGAGTGGATATGCTGGTGGATCTGCTGGTGCTCCTGAGCTGCCACATTGGCAACACCAGCAGCGGAGGCAGCAGCAACAGCAGGAGCAGAAGGGCGGTGTCTTCCTCAGGGGCCAAGAATTCTGTGATTGTTTGAACTTGGCCATTCTTCTTTCACTGCTTGGCTCAGTGATTTCTGAGTCATTCAAAGCCTTACCAAGAAAAGAGCCATCTCCCTAAGGGGGCTCTGCCTTGGAGGCCTCAAGTCACCGTCTTAGAACCAAATGACTCAGAGACCACAGTGGTATCTGGCTTGGTGTAAGTCATACATCAGTAGAAAAGAGGTTGACATGCGATTGTTAAAAAGAGAGGATCAGATTCTGGAACTCCTCACTGCCTAAGGCAAATTGTAGAATTCCAGCAGACAGCAGCGTGCCAGAGAGTTGTGGGTACTCAGTTAATAAAGGGTTGGGACCCATCCGGCTTCTCATTGTGGGTCAGTGTAGACCCCTCAAAACTGCCTGTTGGCCAGGCTCTTTCATCCTTCCCCACTTCATTGGAGGCAGGGATGTGGGTGTTGGGTCCTGCCTCATCCTGCAGATTCTCAGGAGATCTGTAACATCGGCATGTATATTAGATCTCCAGAGACTTCTGGGAGCACAGAGTTCAGAAAAGCAGAACTACCAAGAAGAGTCCCGAACCCCAACAAAAAAAAAGAGGATGCAGAGTAGCAGAGGCCTAGTAGTGGGAAGTCTGCATCATGCCAGACCTTAGAGTCATACCCACTTCATAATGTGAGGTCTTCAGGGGCATCCGCAATATGTACTCAGCAGACAGGACCTTGGAGACAAGCTCTTCCCTACAATGGCTAAGGAGCAGACAACCAAAGACCAGTCACTGATGCCCACACTCATTCAAATGGGTCTTCCCACAGGACATGTGCACACACACAATCAGCTCTCTCTCTAGTATGATCTCTTACCCCTTTGCATTCAATACCCGCAGACCAGAGTCACACTTAGATCTAGTCATGGCTGGAACTAAAACTTGGGGCTCCTCTTTACAAAGCCATGCCTCCTGCCTCATAGAGCTGTGGAGTCCCTGAAAGAGAGATGAAGTGTCCTTCAGTGTCCCTTCAAATCTACATCGTAGTTTCTGTAGCTCCCTCCTTACTCTGTATCTCAGATCCCTACTCCTACTCCAAAGGGCTCGCTGTTAACCCCTGTGTGACCACAGCCGTAAGTCCCTCAGGAAGGGTGAGGAGGATGTCTACTATCTTTGCTATTTTACACAGATCTTAGGGCACAGATAGCATTCAATAAATAAATGCTCTCTCAAAGAGCAAGCAGGTCTGTGGGTTTCTGATGACAGTGACTTGGGAGGAGGTAAGTGGCAAGTTGGTAGAGGGTCAAAGAGGAGGAGACCAGGGGGCCTCCTCAGAAATGCTGTCACACCTTGCTGTTGACAGACAGCTCTGTCACAGCTATTTGTGAAGGGATCCCTCTTTGATTCTAAAGTCTGTCACTGTGCTACTTAGGGAGCAGGTATGTTTGTCCCTGTTACACATTGGGATGCTCACAGACTGCTTGCAGGGCCTGCCAGCCTCTATCCCAGGGGCCTCCTGGGCTGACTTCAAGTCTCCTGGCCATGTGCCCACAGGGATGGGGATATCTAATTAGTAAAATTACTACTAATGGTTTTTAAAGGTATGGTCTCTGGGCAAAATATATGGTATAGTAATTATATCCACATCGAAATGATGATCATCATCATGATAAACCTTAACCCCAAAGAGTTCAAAGCACTCTAAATAATTAGATTAATTATTCTCAAAGTTTCCTCATGAGGCGGGCCACTTCATTATGTCTGCTTCCTGATGAGGAAACTGAGTGATTCAAAGGCAAAAGTTAAGGGACAGATTGGAAGGTGTTGCCCCACAAGTCATCACTGAGTGTCCCTGCTACAGGCACATCTGCTTCCACACCCATTAGAGCAAAAAGGCCTGACTGAGCATCAGCAGCCTCTCTGGGCTTGAGAAGCAGAAGATCTGTCATCTGTGAGCCTTACTGCACCTGGACTTGTGCTGAGCAAACTGAAAGCTTCCCTTCATCCAAGGTCAGGGACAGGAAGAAAAGGCCCTATGGCACCTGACTTTCTGCCCTGTTGGTTAAGCCAAGCTGCAGGCACTGGATTAAGCACAGTGGTTCTTTTCTTTGTGGTAAGCTTTCCCATTGCCTTGCAAGGCAGGGTTCCTTATGTGAGGAAACCGAGGCTCACATCGGTCATTAACCATGTCTGGGACCACAGTATGGCTGGTAGATGCAGGGGTGGAATTGGAATCACAGGCCCCTCATGCTCAACAACTACGAGTTGACAGAATCCTGCCCTACCATCTCCCACTCTTTGACCTTGGACCAGCTTTATAAACTCACTGATCCTCAGCTTCCCCATCTATGAAATGGGGTTGAGTGTTACCCTATCTGACCACTGACAATATTAAGGTAAATTAACTCCCATCCAAGAGCCAGCACAGAGCCTCTTTGACCTGGTCTGGTTGATTTCAAAGCTTCCAGTGCGCCTTTCACCGATTACTGGCATTAACAACCTCATTCCGCAAAAATCACACTGGCTTTTACAGGTATTTACAGGAAGGAAATAGGCTAATGCACTGTTTTCCCATGTATGTCAGTAGCCCAATCTCTCTCTAATGGGCTCAAATTGCAGTTTTAAAACCCAAACTATGAATTTAAACTCTCCCACAGACATGCGCAGGAGAAGCATCCTCAATTCTTACGCATCCAGCAAAAATCAAGACCAAGAAAAACATCTGGTCCTGCCTTCCTATAAACAGCAGACTGGAAAGCGCAGGTTTTGAGGTAACTGTGACCCCCAACATGAATTTGTCTTGCCTAAAGGTGAGAAGGAAATTTAGGAAAACTTTCTGACTTTAGAAACACCAATCTTTCTCCCCTTGACACCATTTGCACTCCCCAATTCTCCAAACCCAAACTTGCTCCCTATGGAAATGCAGCCCAAGGGTCATGGGTTCAACTCCAGTGGCTGCAGACCACTGACCTGCATTACCTTCCCGCCTAGTTAGCCTCACCCTCTGAACAATGCTACCATATTCCTGCCACAGGTGCCAGACACTTTGTGCTACTCAGTTCGGTGTTGTTCTTCAAAGGCTTTGCCTTGAATACAGTTTCTAGCCTAGAACTTCTGCTAAGCTAACAGCTAACATATCTTCCACATGGCCAGTGCTACAAGGTAGACACTATACCAAATTCTACAGTTGAGGAAATAGACTCTGATGTGGTCATTACTTGCCCAAGGGCATATATTGCTGAGAAGCAATGACCAGACTGTAGTCAGGGCCTTCTGACTTCAGAAATGACACTCTCAATCTCTCTACTGTCCACAGCCTCTGTCCTAGTTGGATTCTGGCCCTGCTCTCAGCTGGATTGGTGTATCTGATTAGGATACAAGTTCCATCATGTCGAAGCACAGTTGTGTTGGCTAGACAAGGCAAGACAGATACTTGTCATCTAATCCATTTATTGTGGAGATTATAATTTCACTTGTTCTCTACAAATCAAAAGTAAACCTTCCCCCCTTCATAAGTTGATTATTTTGGGTATTTTGACAGTAATAGAAAACTGCTCTCTGCCACTGGACTATGAGCTCCATGAGGAAAGGCACATACAGCCTTTTCTTATTAATTTATCTAAAGCACAAGTGCTGGGCACAAAGAAGGGGTCAGTTAAAGGTCTGGAGAAAATGAATGAGTCACTGAAGAGGTGAAAATCACTGACAGGGAACATAGACTGGCTTTGTACACTTCCACTGCTGTGTTTGAACATTGTCCCAGTAGTGAACCAATAAGTGATCTCCCTCCACTCTGCACGTTCACGGCCAGTGGACTTTACCTTCTCATAGCAGTGAAGAAAAGCGCACCCCTCATTCCTGTTGGAACCTCTGAACAGCATCCAGCTAAAGCCAAGACGGGGGAACTTGCTCCTGGGCCTTCCTGTACTATTTTTCTAAGTCTTAGCAATAATTTTCTAAACACTTTTAAAATTCTCTGACTCTTGTGCTATTTATTTTTCCATTGATGTAATAAAATATACCTGAAATCCTGAACTCACAAAGAGAAAAAAGGGTATTTTGGATCACAGTTTAGGAGGTTTCAATCTGCAGTTGATTGTTCCTGTTAGTTGTGGTCCTGTGATGTTGGCAGCACATCATGGTGGAAGCACAGGGAGGAAAGAAATTGTTCATCTCATAGCCAGGAAGTAAAAATGACAGAGAAGAAGAATTAGTTACAATATCCCTTTCAGTGACCAGAAGACCTCCCATTGGGCCTCATCTCTTAAAGGTTCTGCTACCTGCCGATAACACCTTGGGCTGGGGACTACTGAGCCTTTAGTCCATGGGCCTTTTACAGACACTTATTCAAACTATAGCAACTTCCAGTGACCAATTTCACGGTATGGAAATCAGGCACACATTTGTCTTCTTAGCTCATTCATAAAATGAGACATGGCTTGCCATTTTCGTGCCTTCCCCAGATCCATGGATTGGGAAAGCATCTCCAGCACCCATGTAAATCACACCTGGTGAGGCAGATGAGTGCCCTGATTAGGTGATGCTGGTTCCCTTGTTTTCCTAGGTCTATTTTACTTGTCTAAATTCAGCAACCTGCTTGCTCCAAAGTCTAGAGCTATGGTTTGGAATGTGCACCCCTCTCCCAAACCTCGTTTTGAAATTTGATTCCCAATGCAACAGTGTTGAGAGATGCTGGGGCTTATTGAGAAGTACTTGAATTGTGGGGTAGAGGTTTTATATGTGGATTAGAGTCTTTCTCACAGGAGTTCTTGCTTTTGCCAGGCTAGATAAATTATCTCAAAAGAAGTTGTTATGAAGGGAGGTTGCCCCTTACATTCTCTCTCCTTCAGGCATCTGCTTGTCCTTACACTTTTCCTCCAAGCTGAAGCAGCCAAGGCCTTCATTGGAACCATGCAGATGGTGGCACCATACTCTTGGACTGCCTAGCTCCAGAACCACTAGGAAAAATATACCTCTTCCTTTTATTAGTCACCCAATGCCAGGTATTTAGCAATGGAAAACAGGGAAAACCAAGATTCACCCAAGCCTGAAGCCAGGATGTCAGGGAATCGATGCCCAGATCCCAGAAGTATGCGCTTGGTTGGTTGGCAAGAAAGAAGGTAGATGGGCAAATATTCACTCCTTCTTAGACCACAGAGATTGCATGCTTTCCTCTGCAGTTTGGGAGTGGGATCAAAACTTTGTTCTGCTGGCTCTGAGCAAATTCCCCAAACCATCTAGGGCTGGACCTTCTCATTTGGACAATAAACCCTTGATTCCTAAATTCTAGTCTAGTTTACATTTTTAAAAAGCCAGTGATTTCATACCTAGACTGAGGCTGCAATTGTACTGAAGTTTTGTGCTGGATTCTGAATTTATTTATCAGAATGTAAATGTATGGGGCTGGGGATTTAGCTCAGTGGTTTCACCACCTGCCTCACAAGCACAAAGACCTGAATTCAATCCCCGGCACCCCCCCCAAAAGACTGTAATGTATAATTAGCTTAGTTCCTAATCATCATTGGTTAAGAACGAAAAATGATTTACCCCCCTTCAAGAGCTATCACAGAAAGACAAACAGCATGGGGTCTGTATTAACACTCGTGCAATTCCTCAGACTCATTCTGAATATCAGTGGAGATTTATGAGGAACATGAAGGTGGCCCCAATGAATGTGAGGATGACCAGGGAGGCAGGTGTTAAACCAGGTAAGTAATCTTGTCTTTAATCTCTTTTCCTAAGCAATGGCAACAATCGGAGTATTTTCCATTTTGATTTTTAAAGCACTGGACCTGGGATTTAGATCAGTAGAGCCACCGCCTGCCTCGTAATTGCAAGATTCTAAGTTTGATCCCCAGTACCAAATAAATAAAATAAAACATCAAGTCACAGGCCAATGCATTCCCATTTGACTGGATTTTCTAATGATTCCATGTCTAATATGTTAAATTGAGATTTTATTGTTAAAATAATGGTTGCAATGAATTTTGACTTATTGTAATTTTTAAAGCTTATTGATGCAGGGCATTTGAGTTTTATTATAGTTAGACTTCCTAACAGATGTCCACAGGCAAATGCTTCATGAATCCCAAAAGAGAGAGGCGATGTGGAAGGCCTGTGATGGGAGCTAAGTTCCCACTTTTCTCCTCTGTTCACATTTATGAACAAAGACGAACCTGACCCAGAGAGGAATTTACTTGTTCCCTTAGCTTCCTGTCATCACTGGTGTGTTTAAAGGCTTGTAACCAACTACTAGCAAGCTAAATCTTAAAGAAATGACTTTGAAGTGTCCATTCTTACAGAAGATACTTTATAGCTGTTCCACGGGTCTTGTAGGGACCTTGTTCAACCCCTTTCTGGCTGCTCAGAGAGATAGAAGATAAAGGCATCTGGGCTTGCCTGGAATTAGAAACCAAAAGAGAGAGCACACAGAAGTGGAAGGTGCCCCCAGCCCTTCTGGAGTGAAGGGTGTTCCCATTTCAGGACAGTAGAGGTGACAAAAAGCCTTGGGACACTATGGAGGCAAAGAAGGAGGCTAGAGGTCTCAGGTGGTAGAGAGATGAATAATACATTGGGAAAGCAAACATAAGCATTATTTCTCTTCTAATCAGGATCATGATGCATTTTACAAATTAACCACTTTCCTCCAACACTTACCATATTGAGTGGCTCTAGGTACAGCCATCAGGGCAGACTCTGCCATCTGCATTTAGAAAATTGCCTATACATTTATTAAAGTGAAATTCACCCATTAATTAATGCTGTTCTCCCTGAAGACTCTCATTAGCACATTGAGCTAATTACTGAAACCACAGGGCCAGGAGTTGTCTTTTTTTTTTTTTCTATTGCACTAAAATTTGTTCCAGCCTTACCTTTATAGGGTTTAAAAAGAAAGACAACAGAATCAAAATAACCTTTAGGAGCAGGAATTGAATCAACTTTCAGACTACTTTTCATGCTGGTTGTAGTCTTCTCTGTGGGAGGTGTAGGCAGCTGCTATTTCAGCAAGAGATCATTCCAGGATGAAAGAGGCTGGAGAATTCAGCCAGCAGTCTGCAGTCTGCTGCCGGGCTTGGATGACAAGAAAAGAAATTTGGAAGGAGACACAGGTTTGTGTCTGTTTAGTGTATCCTGTCATACATTTTAGTTCCTCTTCTACTCCCCAGAACCCATGTGGCTTCCACATGTCTTTTTCATTCAGCAGAAAACAAGGGGTTAGAAATATTTGTAAGGCTTTCTGTTGAAAACATTTTTCCCTCAGGGCTGGGAATGGAACCTCAGGCTTGTGATGCCAGGCAAGAGCTCTACCATTGAGCTACATACCCAGGCCTCAACTGAACACATCCTGAACTACCCCAGGAGCAGGGCAACAGGGGAATGGGGAAGGGGGCCTAGTGGAGGGGTAAGAACTGTGCTACAAACCCTTATCAGCAAACTCAACCAGTCCTGTGAGCTCCGAGTATCCTTACTAGATCCCTGATACTTCACACAACCTTCTAATACTTTCTTCTTTTACAATACAGAATAATTTTAAATAATTTCTCAAAGATATGAGCAGTTTAAAATGTGAATTATGTTAAGTGAAAAAAAGCAGAGTGGAAAATTAGATCAATCCTTTCACTGCAGTTATATAAAAATTATATCTACATTTAGCCAAGCGGGGGATTGATTTGGGCTAGAAATGTGGCTGAGTGCTAGAGTGTTTACTCAGCATGTTTAATTTCCTGCACTGAAAACAATTTTTTTTCTCTTAAAAAAGGTTGATATATTCAAGAAGTTTTCTCTGTTACACATTTTCACTTGATGTTTTGAAGTTTCCATTTCCAAGAGCACTGAAAATGGTGGCCCGTTCCCAGGTCCACTGACACCAGGACACCGAGGCTAGATAATGGCCTCCAGATGTCCACATTCCAAGCCCCAGAATTGCAAATGTTGTCTATATATCAATAAATACTTTGCAGATGTGACAAGTAAGGATTTGAGAGTTATCCAAATTGGCCCTTATATGAGAGAGAAGTGGGACTAGACAAGAGAAGTGAATGGAGTGTTGGAAGGAATTGGTTAGAGGGCTGTGAGGGGGGATTCCGAGCCAAGGGCTTTGGGTGGGCACTACAAGCTGGAAAAGGAAAGGAAATGGAATCTCCCACAGGCCCTCCAGGAAAAGTAGAATGTTGACACCTGGGTTATAGCTAAGCTAATCTGACGTTGAACTTTTGACCTCCGGGACCGTAAGAGAATAAATGTGACGTGTCTCCATTCCTTTGGTTTATGTTCTCAATGACAGCACCTTAAGTGGATAGGAAGGGAGCCACCATTGCCCTGTGGCGCATCTGTCCAGCCCAGAAGACATTCTCAAAGCTGGACTCCCCTTGTACAGACTGGCTGGCTGTAGGCTGGGAATCTTGGGCATCTACAGTTCTGTAGTAGCTGCAATGTAACAGTAACTGAGCTCGGAGACAAGAGTGATGCCAGTTATCCCCATAGTGCTGAGCGATTTAAACATGAGGGTCAGGTGGCTTAAGTTAAAGCTCTTTATTATTACTAAGCAGAACCATACTCCAAGTTTCTGTTTCCCTTCTGTGAAATGGAAATACAAACATAATTCTCACTAGGTACAATGAGATAATGTACATCAAATCTCCAGCCCATAGTACGTGGTAAACATTCAGGCTGCAACTAGTTCTGTTCCTGTATCATGGAAAGCTTCTCTTATACTGTCAGGAAGCCTTTTCCACTGCACCTGCAAGAGGTCTGGCCCTGCCCCAGCTGCAGGTCTAGAAGCACTTGCAGACCCAATATGCACACGTTGCTCAGCTGCCTTGTACCCAAATACCAGTATTCAATAATAGCTATGGATAGATATTTTAAAAGGCAAAAGCAACTGCTGGGTCTGAGAAGCAATAGCACCCAGCAATGCCTTAGGGGCTCTCTGGAGCCTCTTCTAATCAACTCTGAGTAAATGGTATAGGTTAAGACATCCATTATCCAAAATGATTGTGACTTGGGCCGGGACTGATTGGGACTGCTGATTGGGACTTCTGCCACCTGCCTTGCAAGTGCAAGGACCCGAGTTCAATTCCCAGTACCAAAAACAAAAACAAAACAAAATGATTGGGACTTTATAATATTTGCATGCATATATACATAATGAGCTATCTTGGGGACAGGACCCAAGCCTAAATACAAAATTTCTTTATGTTTCATAGCAACCTTATACAGTATACACAGCCTGAAGGTGATTTTACACAACATTTTTAGTGTACCTGCATTTTGACTGCCACCTGTCACAGGACTTCTGTGGCCCTAAGGAAGAAGCACTGAGGAAGTGATTCAAGGCTGAGCATATACTAACAGGTGCTGCTGTTACCTAACTGACAGACATCCCTCCTTTTCCTGCTCCTGGAACCCTTATTTGGTGTGGGCAGCAGTGTGCTCATCCATACAGGATGCCATGTGATTGGCCTTGCCAGTCTCCTCCTAGCCAGTGTTTAATCTGAGCTTGGGCTGTGGCCCAATTCCAGCAGTGAGATCTTTGGGGATGTGCACTGGGACTTCTTTAAAGGAGGGAGGTACAGGCAGAGAAAGCCTTTGAAGTCAATTCCCTTCCTTCATGATGTGGACTTCATCATGGGAAGCCAAGGCTTGTGTCCATGAAGAAAAAGGCATCTGAGTTACTGAGAAGACAGAAAAGAGTCTTGTCCTGATGACACCGCTAAGTTGCTAGATATCCCTGGGCCCAGCTTCTTGTTAAGTAAGCAGTATGTCTTAGTCTATTTTCCATTGCTATTACAAAATATTGGATATTGGGTGATTCGTCATTCCAAATTTAGAATTTTAGCACATGCTGCTGAAGCAAGCACATATGGGTGATTTATAAAGAAAGTTTACTTCACCCTATGGTTCTTGAAGTGTGAAAGCCCAAGAGCATGGCACTGACATCTGTTCAGCTACTGCTAAGAGCCTGGTGTAGTTTCAACTCATGGTAGAAAGCAGAAAGGCAAGCAGGAATGGGATGAAGACAGACAAAACCAAATTCCCAAGAGGAAAACATTAACCCATTCCTGAGGGCTCTACATTCCTGACCCAAGTGTCTCCCACTGAACCCCACCCAACACTGCTGCACTCAGGGCCAAGGTCCCAACACGTGAGCTTTTGGAGAACCATTGCACAACATGTAGTCATCCATTCAAGGACCATGTAGCAAAGTTTTCTGTTACTTGCAGCCAAAGGCAAATGTGGGGCAGGCACACAGAATCGTGAAAGGGGGGTCAGCAGAGAATGAACTCTAGCTATGCCAAAGCAGCTCTAAGACCATCTGCTTCCCATACCATGGAGTGTAGGGCTTGAGCACTAAAAGGACTGAGGAGCCAGAGGGCCTGGGGAAATGGGGGGTGGACATGGGCACAGGAAGGCTTTGAAGGTTTGGAATTACTTTAAAAATATTCACACTGATCCAAAGATATGCAGGTTTGTGGTTGTGGCCAGTGATTTGGTGTCTTTGTCACCATGTCACAGCTTCTTACAATATGCAGAAACAAGTTCTCACTCTTGGTGAAGAAGCTAAGATTTGAAGTGTCAACTCCCACTTCCTGGTAAGCACGAGTAAGTGGTAAGTGTCACGCTCTGTTAAACATTTTGGCAATATATGAAGATTTTTGCAATTAAAGTTTGGAACTAGAGTTTTGTTAAAACTCGCTTCTTTCTTTTGATTGGGAGTATTCATCCCACAAGGATATTAAACAAACAGGAGGAATCTGTGCCAAGGGATAGGAACCTGTCTGTCCGGCAGCCTTCTTCTGGCTTCTTTTGCTCCGGGCCCAGTCGGCCAATCTGTGTCTGCTAATCAGTTGCCAATGTTGCAAATGTGATTGGGACATTGATCACTGACCCCCCCACAACTTTTAGTCACATGGGTGGCTAGCCATTGTCCCTGAGCCATTATCCAGCTTAAGGAGCATTGACTATGAACCCCTGTTTGCCATACAAATACTATTATCATGTTCTATGGGTAACATGGCATGAAAATATTTGGGAAGCCCTGCTCTGAGGACTCTAAGTGTGAATTGATGGTCCTTCTCCTGGCTGCCTTTGTAGTTCGGGGCAGTCATTGGGCACGGCCCTGGCTAATGAACTGCAAGCTCACTTCACCTGGCACTGAATCCTGTCCTTCCTCCTTCCTCCTAGAGTTTGGATAATCTCTGGAGCCACACAATGAGGAACAGCATCAGAGAGGCTATTTTACAAAAAGCACCACTGCCACTTCTTCACTGATGATGTTCAGGACCAGGTACCAGAAACTCCCATTGCTCCCTCCAAAGAAAAAGTTGCTCCTGCCAGCATGCGGCACTAACTGATAGCTCAAACAATGGGCATTTATTTCTCAAAGCTCTGGAGGGTAGAAGTACAAGGCAAGGGTGGCAGTAGATATCTCCTTTCATTTGTTCTGCTATAACAAGTAGTACATACTGGGTAATTTATGAAGAGGAGAAACTTAATCCTCGCAGTTTCAAAGTCAAGATCAAGTTGGGGTTTGGTGCCTGGTGAAGGCTCCTCTCTCCTTCTGCACAGTGCTTTGTTGCTGCATCCTGTGGAGGAGGAATGCTGTGTCCTCACAAGGCAGGAGAACCGAAAAGGACAAACCCACTCCCTCGAGCCATTTTTAAGGGCGCTTTCCCTTGCATGAGAATTTTGCCCTTGTGATTTAATGGCCTCCTAAAGGCTCCACTTTTCAACACTATCACATGGAGATTAAGATTCAAAGTGTAAATTTTAGGAGGCGCTTTCAGACTATAGCAGTAGGTCTCTCCACTGGGTTTGCAGGTAGAAATTTCTCATTATGTCCTTCTGTGGCCATTTCTCTGTGTGCTCACATTCCTGGCATTGGTCCTCATGGGTCAGGGCCCTCATTAGCCATTAATGGTAGCTACTCCTTAGAGCTCTATCTTTAAATACCATCATTTTGGGGATCAGAGCTTCAATATATTAATTTGAGGGAGGACATGATTCAGTCCATTACACCTTGCTCACCACCAAGTCTGTCTCCTGATACATCTGATTGGTAGAGATGAGTTCATACACCTGGGGCCTAGCTCCATGGAATTCCTAGAAAGTTATGTTTTCTGGCTTCAGCTTTGGGAGGGCGAGTCTCAATAGAGAGAATCACCATGGTGTGGGAAACGTGATCAAAATATTAAGCTACCACAAATGATGAATGTTTATCTCAGCAGGCTTGCAGTTCAATGCCAACACAGTCCTGATCAGTGCTCTTGACCTTTTCACACTGAGTTTATGGGTTGCTTTATTAATAAAACTGATTACAGACCTCTACTTTTTGGGAGGGCACTTCTGGGGCTCTGAGCCCATGGGAACTGTCCTCTAGAGGATGTCATTTAATAGACAACCACGTGCATGCTGTCTCCTAGCAGTATATCATGGTAGTCCTATGGCTAACGTTGCCTGCTTTTGGAGCCAGATCCTCATAGTCCTGTGGTTTTATATAAGACAACTTCATATTTCCACCCTGGTTCTAGTTCACGAATGTGTTTACCTTACGTTATGATTGAGATCTAAACTGTCCCCTCAAAAGTCTCATGTGTTCAAAGATAGAGATTTGAATCATGAGGGCACCGTTCTCATCAGCAGGTTAATCCACTGAGGAGTGCATAGCTGAATGTGATATTAGAGGTGGGGCCTGGTTGGAGGTGGGTCACTGGACACTTGACCTGGAAGGGAGTATTATCGTCCTGAGGGCCTCCCTTCTTTCTCTGCTTCCTGGCTACCATAGGTTAGGCAGCTTGTCTTTGCTGTTGCCTTACACCATGCCCTTTCTGCCTTGGAGTCAGCCGTCATCTGACAACTAAATTCTCTGAAACCATGAGCAAAATAAACCTCTTCTCCTTTAAATTTTGTGCACTGTATTAGATATTTTATCTCAGCAATGGGAAAGTGAGTAATACATACTGTTTTTGAGGTGGATCTATCTTTCAGATGTTTCTAAAGGGTGTTTTGTATATAATTATTGCGTCTGGAGCACAAGAGGATATGGGGCATGACTTCCACGTGAACCATTTCTTTCCTCCTTGCCCAAATACTACAATAATGAAGCACTATACAACTTCATTTAAATTAGTTACTGGTTCAGTATTTATATCCAAGATATGCTTAAAAAATAACATTGTTTTTCATAGAATATGAGATTAATGATGTAAAAGTGGTGCTGAGAAATTAAGAAGACAGAATAGAAAGTCGAAAGACAGACTCAACATTATACAATAATTTAGTAGATGATAACAATAATGGTTCCACATACTGTGCTTTGTCCATATGCAGGGCTCAGAAATAGTTCATTCACTTTTCTGCAAGTCTTATGAGGAAGTTCCTAACTGTCTTTGTTTCAGATTATCTTTTTAAGGGTGTTCATGTAGTAAATAGCTTTGAAGAAAAAAGAAGAATTCCTTCAAAGCAAACAGCAGGATTGCTTACTGAACACTTGGGAGATCTGGGTTCCCTAAACTCAGGGTTCCGTGGCTGTCAAACAACCTAATGCCACATACAGACAATCACCTGGGCCCATTGGTTCATCACCATGAGACTCACTACTTTCTGTCCCTTGCATAATAATAAGAAAGTCCTTTGTCTCTGAGCCAGGAGTCTTGTATCTTCTTGGAGCATCCATAAAACCATCTTGTGAGCAGGATAGTCTGGAACTAAGAGGTTTTCCATAGTTCTTAAACAGACCACTTATTAGAAGTTTTGCATTTATTATATTATTTCATCATTCCAACTCTGAAAAGGAAGTGTTATTATCTCCATCTTACAGATGACAAAGCCAGTGTTTAGAGAGATTAAGTAACTTGGCCAAGGGCAAACAGGACTTCAACCTTGGGCCAGGATTTGAGTTCTGGACTGCCTGTTTTAGTGTTGTATAAATTATTACTTATTTGGGAAAATAAGACCTGCACCTCAAAATATAGACTAAAGTATCACATAATTTATAAATTAAAAATAAAGAAACAAACAGAAACATAATTATATAAAAATATATCAGAAACTGGATAAAGAAGATGTGGTTTTTCTATAAAATGGAATACTACTCAGCCATAAAGAATGAGAAATTAGATTCATTCATAGGAAAATGGATACATATTGAGGATATAGTCCTAAGTGAAATATAATAAGCCACACATGTGTAAATACTAAAACTTTTCTCTGGTGTGAACAAACTGTAATAGTACATAAGATCCTAATGAGATAATTGACAATGTGAAATAGGAAGAAAAGGGCTAAAGGTGTAGGGAAAGTGAGAAGGATAGGAGAAAGGTAATAAGGAAAAGAAAAAAATAGGAGAAAATGAAAAAATGGAAATAAAATGTTTGTAAATGGGGAGGGGAAGAGGTGGTGAAGGGAAGGCAGGGACAAGGAGAAAAAATGAGAACCAAGACCTGTCATGCAAAGGTACAAGAACCCAATGATGAATGTAACTGCACTGTATACCTAAAATGTACCAATAAACTCAATGAGAAAAAAATATATATCAGATATGTATATGTGCATACATATGAAGTTACTAAGCATAACAAAAGTTTTAAGACAAAATTGTATGGTTTTGAATAAGTCAAGCACTATTGAAATGCAAGCAAAAAATTAGGAAAGTGTTTGAATTAAATAGAATAAAAAGTTAATGTCTTTAATATGCAAAAAGCTCATAAAAATCAATAACAGAGCCAGGTATGGTGGTGCATACCTGTAATTCCAGAACTCAGGAAACTGAGGCAAATGGATCAGAGGAGGGCTGTGAGCTCCAGGACAGCCTGGGCTACGTAGTAAGTTCAAGGTCAGCCTGAAGTATATAGTGAGACCCTGTCTCAACCCTACCCCTCAAAATGTCAACAACAGAAAATATTGTCTCACTCAGAAAAAATAAAAAAGGACTTACGGAGTAAAGAGACTTACAGAAGTAATGTAAATACTAAAAGAGAGGGAGAGGGAGAGGGAGAGGGAGAGAGAGAGAGAGAGAGAGAGAGAGAGAGAGAGAGAGAGAGAGAGAGAGAGAGAGAGAACCCCCACTCAAGTTGACAGTTTCAAAAAAGCAGAATCACAAAGGTCAAAAATAGGCAAATAGGAAAACATCTGACTTTATGATTAATAAAGTACTACCCAAATATTTCTGTTTTACAAGTTAGCTGAGTTTTTTTAATTAAAAGATGTGCTGTGACAAAAAAGCCAACAGCATTAGTCTGCCCTACCCCCATTTGAAGCTATATCTTTCACAGTGTTGAGTATAATGAATCTGTGATAATAGTTTTTAAATCATTATGCTGTATGTCAGGATTATGTATTTTTGAGAAATATAGTTATTCCTAGGCTGTAATGGTGTTAAATAGAATTTACTTTATTTTAGTAATAGATTAGTTAAGTGGCTGACCTGAAACCCTTTCTCTTAAAAAACAAAAACAAATAACTAAATACATGGTGGTAGATCCATGATACAGATTTGTTCTATTAAAAGATGGAATTTCAAGTTAAGGGTAAGGAACAGAATACATCTGTTTTCTTGTCTCTTTTGCTGGCCAAACTGCCAACTAGAAGGATGTTGTTACACATTAACTTGAAAGGATATTTTAGGAGGTGTTTGTTTGTTTTGGTGCAGGGGATTGAACTCAGTGCCTCCCACATGCTAAGTGTGCTATACCACTGAGCTACACCCCCAGCTCTTCGTTTGCTTCAAAACATAAACTTGAGCTTTACAGTGTGAGTGACCGAACTAAAGCATGTGCTAGCTTTAAAAATAAATTCATATTTAATGTAATATATACATATGTCTTTTGCAAATTATCGCTGATCTCCGGTGACCTTTTGATTCTATTTAACAAAAATCTATATAAACTGTAATCTTTGAATTGGCCCACTTAAAATAGACTAATTAAAACTAAAAACCTATAGAGCCAAGAATGTAGCTCAGTGGTGCAGTGCCTCCCTGGCAAGCGCGAGGTCCTGAGTTCAATCTCCAGTTCCAAAAACAAACAAACAAACAAACAAAACAAAACCTAAAAACCTGTGATACAGAAATGATACATCATTGTGCTGTAGAACTGGGAATCCTGATTGGATTTCTACAGTTGGATCCTTTACCTTCCCCAGTTTGCAGTAGTCTCACTTCCATGCCATTGACACAACTCTTAAATCTTTGAGTCCCTCTTTATCCAAATTAGCAAATATACCCTTCAACCCTAACTGTTCTGTTACTTCTCTCAAAGTGATAGAAGTTTCTTGTGAATACACAAAAAGTTCTCTGAGGATTTGAAGAAACTTTGAAACTATAAGGCTAATTAATGACATATTAATTCATTTATTCTTTCATCTAATTAGCATTTGTTAATGTACATCTCTGTACCAGGCAGTCTAAAGGGTCCAAAGAAAACTCTTGCCTTCAAGTAGCACATAATCTATTATTCCTCAATCCCACCATGCCTTCGCTTTATCAATCAGCAGTTAGGTTATTAAGCACTTTGTATTTTTAGCAAAGTATTATCCACAGTTCTACTTATCTGCATATGGCAAACTGGAAAATATTTTGAAAGGACACTCAGACCTATGTCAACAAGAAAGGATCCAATCACATTTAAGTAGGTTGGTCTTTTCATTGTGTGTAATCTTCTTAAATGAAAAGTCAGACTACAGTTTGGGAAAGAGCAGTATATGCATAAGATAAATCATATCAAGCATGAAGCTCTGTTGATGAAAGTGGATTAGTGGGAAAGGCTTTTTAAAACTTAATTATAACTGCAGAGATAAATGGATATTTCCTCAATCTGTATTTCTAAATTTTGCTGACTCATTCATTTCCACACAAAGCATCTCATTTGCTGAAAGTCTGTGTATTCATGGTGGAGTGTTTCTCCGCTGATGATTAATCAAATTGTAGATATCTAAAGCTTAGCAAAACTCTCCACTTACCCTAGAAAACTGGGCATTCAAACTCCATGGAAAGGGAAAAGGAGAAGTTGATCACATTCTCCGTAATTTTCATACAGTAACAATCCCTTTCTATTACCTTGCTTTCCATGGGTTGCTACCGTCAGCTTTTCAGGCAACATCCTTCGTGGCAGCCAGGAAGTACCTGAGCTATGTGTGATGGGAATGGCATAGGGACAGACACATGGCTCCACCTCCTTTGTTTTCAGGTGTCCTGGAGTAGTGCAAAAAATTAGGTCATGTATTCCACGTCTTGACCTTTACTCTAAACCTGCCCTTCGACAGTCAGGTTCTAACGATTGTTTTCTATCAAAACCAGCACACAAGTACTGTCCTATAGGTGTCTGTTTTTCCTAGGTTGAAAAAGTGTTTTCCTTTTATCTCACTGCCGTGAGAGTGGGTGTCATTTGTATCTTTTCACCTGTTTTGTGAATCAGTAGAATTTGTGGGAGAGAAAATAATCAGAACTAAGTTTTAGGTTTTTATAGTCATTGATCTCCATGATCGTGTCACCTTTAGCAAATCTGACCTTTAAGAACTGGGTTCTGATTTTCTTCTCCAGTGCAGGACACCAGTGTTAGGTTTATAATTTGTTAGATGGTTTCAGCATTAGAAAAACTTGGTTCCCAAAGAATCCATTTCCCTTTTAATTACTCACCTGAGGTCTTGTAGAAGATAATGTGGGCAGGGCTGGGAATTTAGCTCAGTGGTGTTGCCGCCTGACTTGCAAGTGCCAGGCCCTGAGTTCAATCCCCAGTACCTCCCCCCGCAAAATTAAGATAATGTGGGAAACCCATACATATTGGAAGCCTATTTTGGCTAATCTCTGCAAACTCTGGTAATACTACTTGTATTTCTCTTTCCAAAACCACTTTCTTTTTTTATTGAGTATAAAGACTTAGAAGGCTATAGTAATAATTCTATAAATAATTAAAAGTATGATACTCTATTTTTAGAATTCTATACTTAAACAAGACTTGTTTTTCAGTGTTGTTTAAAATTTAACTAAATAAATAAATTAAAATTTAACTCAAATCTGGCTACCAAATCAAAAACTCATGGCATAAAAAGGGCAGTATTTGTGTTCTTAATTCTTTTTAAAAGATCTTTATGTACAATCTTTAAATAGAGACACATAGACAATACTTCCCCTTGAGTTGCACAACAACATATAGCATTGAACATTGCAATGAAAAGTTTGTAACTTAAGGGTATTTTCTATATAAATACATATATGCCTTTGTAACCTTTATACTGTAAATAAAAATTTGCTTCTAGAAAGATAAATAAATAAAAGATGTGCCGTTGTTAGGACAGGAGGAATGATTATTTATACTGCTGATAAAAACATACATCGGGGGCTGGGGATTTAGTTTAGTGGTTCTGCTGCCTGCCTTGGAAGCACAAGGACCCAACTTCTATCTATGATACAAAAAACAAAAACAGAAAAACCCCACACATCCGTACAGCTGCTCTGGACAACAATTGGGCAGTATTTCCTGGAGCCTTCACAATGTTCCAGCCTTGACTTCATTGATAGCACCCTTGCTTAGGAATTTTTCAAAGATTTTTTTTCCATGTCTTCTTTGTTTTTTCTTTCGGTCTACCACTCATCTACAACCCCAACACTGGGACTGTGTCTTGATACAATGGTCAGAGATGCAATCAACATCTTCTGCAGACTGCCAAAGAACACTTTTTACATTTTTTAAAAAATGAAAATACATTTACTGTGATAAAAATTATATTTTTCCAGTGGGCATCTGTTACTTTTATAATTAACAATTCATCAAAAGCCTTTAAGAGAATCTCAATAAAAACTAGAACTATTATTTTTTTCAGAAAGAATACAAGTTCATCAAAATAACTCCTTAAATACTTTGAAACATATATTTCATCTCCTAGTTCTTAGAAGGACTTTTTATCTTGTGTCTATGCCAACAAATATATTTGCCATTGATGTCAAGAACTAAACAATATGGGTAACTTCCCCAGCATCAAAAAAGGTGTGATGCTCAGTGTACACCTACTTCCCCTCTTCTTCCCTCCCCTAATTCAATCTCCACTTAAATAATCTAAATGATTGGGTTTATGTTATCACTAATTTTTCTATCCCACCTTTTTATTTTAAGAATACCATACTTTTGAAAAAATATATTAAACCACCATTACTACTTGAATTTAACTACAGGTTCTACTCTTCATGTCTATTCCTTTTCTTCTTTTCTGAATTATTTATTTTGATGCATTTTTTACCATTTCTCAGAGGTTTACTGTTGCTGTTTTTAGCAAGGAGAGTCGAGGGTAGGACACAGACAGTTCCTTCCTTGACCCTCACAAATAATGGGTAAGTTGCATAGATGTGCAAAGTTCCCTTAATTCTTTTTGCTCTGGGTCCTCTGGGCAATGTTTCATAATCTTCTAGCCTTTGATGTTGTAGGTATGAAGTTTAATTCTATGGAGATAATATTTTTTTCTGTCTAGAAGCTTACAATTTTCTATCTTTATTAAGTTTATTGGTACATGTTAGATATACAATACAGTTACATTCACCATTGAGATCTTGTACCTTTAATAGACTTATCTTGGTTGCTATTTTTCCCCATTCCCTAGTCCTCCCTTCAGCCCCTCCACCCTTCCCTGTTTACAAAGACATTGTTTCCATGTTTTTCCTTATTACATATTTTTTCTTTTCCCTTTTTACCTTTCCTCTACCCCTGCCACTTCTTTTACTCTTTTATAACTTTTCTTCTGATTACACAATATCAATTGTACATTTGATCCTTATTTGCACTTTTAGTTTATCACACCAGAGAAACTATTTCGTATTTGCACATGTGTGACTTACTAATTTCACCTAAGAGTATGACCTCAATGTGCACCCACTTAGCTATAAATGTCTCTAGTTTCTCATTCTTCATGGCTGAGTTGTACTCCATTTTATTAAAAAACACATCTTTTTAAAATTTTTTGTCAAATGAGTTTATTGGTACATTTAAGGTACACAGTACAATTACATTCATTATTGGGATCTTATACCTTTGCATGACAGGTCTTGGTTCTCATTTTCTTCCCCTTATCAGCGCCCTCCCTTCACACCCTCCTCCCCTCCCCATTTACAAACACTTTATTTCCATTTTTTCATTTTGTCATATTTTTTTCTTTTCTCTTATTACCTTTCCCCTACCCTTCCAAATTTCCCTACACATCTTCTTTATCCAGTCCCCAGTTGATGGACAATTGGGCTGTTTCCAAATTTTAGTTTACAATCTGCGCTGCTATAAACATGGGTGAGCATATATCACTGTGGTATGATTCTTTTGATGTTTGGGGGAAGATAGCCAGCAGGGGAATAGCTGGGTCAAATGGAACTTCCAGCCCTAGTTGTTTGAGATATTTCCATTTTGATTTCCACAGTGGTTGCACCAATCTGCACTCCCACCAAAAATGAAGAAAGGCTTCTTTCTCTTGATAACCCTGCCAGCATTTGTTATTGGTTGATTTCTTGATAGTAGCCATTCTTTCTGGGGTGAGATGGAATTTCAGTGTTGTTTTCATCTGCATTGCTCGAATGACCAGTGATGTTTAACATTCTTTCATATGTTTATTTGCTGCTTTTACTTGTTTGTCTGAGAAGTGTCTGTTCATTTCAGATGCCCATTTTTAAATTGGGTCTTTAAATTCAGGGGGGTCTGATTGTTTTGAATTCTTTATATATTCTGGATAGTAGACCTTTGTCTGAGGAACAGCTGCTAAAATTTTTTTCCCACATTGTAGGTTGTCTCTTAACTCTGTTGGTAGTTTCTCTGTCAGTGCAAAGCTTTTTTAAAAGATGAGATCCCAGTTGTTGATTTTTTGTGCTAGTTCCTGTGCTACTGAAGGTTTGTTCATAAAGTCTTTTCCTATTCCAATGTCTTCAAGACTTCTACCTAACTTCCAGCAAGTTTAGTGTTTTGGTTTTAATATTTAGATCTTTAATCCAGTTGGATTTTAGTTTAATGCATGGTGAAAGATAGGGGCCTAGTTTTAATCTTTGGCAAGTTTAAATACAATTTTTTCCAGTACTATTTATTAAAGAGGCTATCTTTCCTCCAGTGAGGATGGTTGGCTCCTTTGTCAAACACGAGGTAGCTCTGTATGTCTGGAGTTATTTCCACATCTTCTAATCTATTCCACTGATCCTCAGGTCTGTTTCTTTGCCAATACTATGCTGTTTTTATCACAGTGGCTTTGTAGTATAGTTTCAAGTTGGATATTGTGATACCCACTGTCATGTCTCTGTTGCCTAGAATTGCTTCTGCTATTCTAGGTCTCTTCTGATTCCAAATGAATTTTTGGATTGTTTTCTCTAGTTCAGTGAAATATATTGTTGGGATTTCAATCAGGTTTGCAATGAATCTGTACAGCAGTTTTGGAAGTATGGCCATTTTCCCTATATTGATTCTTTCTACTCAGGAACAAGGAATGTCTTTCCATTATCTTATATCCTCTTAAATCTCTTTTTTCAGAGTATTGTAGTTCTCAATGTAGAGATCTTTTGCTTCCTTCATTAGGATGATTCCTAGATATTTCACTTTTTTGGATGGTGTTGTGAAAAGGATTGCTTCCCTAATTTCACTCTCAGTGAGTCTGTTCTTTATGTAAAAATTTTACTCTTTAATGTTGGAACCAAGAAATTTGAGGGCCAGGCATGGTGGTGAATGTCCTGTAATCCCAGCACACAGGAAGCTGAGGCAAGATGATCATCATGAGTTTCATGCCAGCCTGGAGTACATAGTGAGTTCAAAGCCATCCTGCACTATAAAGTAAGAGCCTGTCTCAAAAAAAAAAAAATGATTAGTCTGTGTCTAGATAGTTTTAAAAATTCCTATTTTGCATTCCATAGCCCCTTTCCCTCCACTCAGAACACTATTATATGTTTTCATCGATTTTCACCCCTTCTATTCATTCTCTTCTCTCCTCATTAAGTTCCTATTATACAAGTGTTGGTTACTCTGGATTTTTATTTTGCCATTTGTTATGCCATGTATTTAGATGTTCCCCCAAAGCTTCATGTACTCATAGGTGGAGTTTTTTCAGAGCTGGCTGGATGTAGGGCATGTGATATTGAGATTAAGAGTATGTGGAGGCTGGGTATTTAGCTTAGTGGCACCACACCTCCCTGGCAAATTCAAGTTCCTGAGTTTGATCTGTGATACAAAAAAAAGAGTGGGTGGTACTAAATTAGTCCACTGATTGGAATTAGCATAGTTCTGGGTGGTGCCACCCAAAATATTGGTAGCCTGGATGAGATAAAAGAGAAAGACATGCTGCTGCTTCTGCTGCTTTTTGCTGCTGTTTGCTGCTTATTGCTTTCTGCCTACCTTGTCATGGACAGTTTCTCTTCTGCAGTGACCCTCTGCCATGCCACCCTGCCTTGGAGCCAGCTGATTATGGACTAAAACTGCTACAAATTTTGAACTGAATCAACCTTTCCTTCCTTAACTTGTTGGCTCCATCAATGAAAAAGCTAAGACACTATTTTCATGAATTTTGTTTTTTTCCCTGTAATTCACTGATTTAGCTTTTAGCTGAATTATAAGTCAATGTCTAGTAAGATGCTTTGTTGACTACCCCAAACTTTGGGCCTCAGCAGAAGAATGGTGATGCCAGCACCTGCAGAGCCCCTCCCCCCACCCCCACACCTCTGGCCTCCTGGCTGGGCTGGTACCTGGATTCATACCACAGAGGCACAGGGGGTCATGAAGGCCATTGTTCTGAGCTCTAGCCTCAATTATTATTTAATTCACACAGTTAAAGGTGATAGATTAATAACTACCACAAATTGTCATTTTTCTAAGCTGTACTTGATGCTATTGTGTTGCTGATGTATTACTTGGGCTAAGGTGTTGTGATTGATCTAATCAGTTGTCCTTCCTGGTATGATGAAAATGAGATTGCCTCAGAGTCATTAGAGACTCAAAACCTTAAGACAAGCTATAACAGGAAGATTAAAGTATTCACCTAGGAACTAGACCAAGGACAGTACCAACAATAAAAATAGAAATGAGAAGACATTCAAGCAAGGCACAAGGACAAACAAAGCCTGCCTGTTCATCAAAGGCAAATTCTGAAGGAAATGAGATAGAAACCACCTGGACATCCTGAACTGATGGCACAGGAAATAAAACAGACAAATAAGGCTGTAGAAAAATTCAAAACAGAAATAATTTCCGAGATAACTACAGAGATGGTGAGCAGAATGAATGACATGATTAGAGACTCTAGAACAGAAACAGATAAAGAAAATTATGTAAGCTCAGGACCATGATAGAAGCCATGAATACCCAGTTTAGGAAAGAAATGGAAACCATGAATGTCCAACATGGGAAAGAAATGGAATCCATGAAACAGATTCAAACAGATATCTAGAGATTAAAAACTCTATTGAAAGTATACATATCAATCTGAAGACAGGATATCAGATATAGAAGACAGGATGGTGATCAATGACCATGAAAAGAGGGATCTCTTAAAAAAAGTAAGGGAACATGAGAAATCAATCCAACAGGTCCTTTATGATGCAAAGAAGAGTAATATAAGACTGATAGGAGTCCATGAAAAAGCAGGAGAAAATACAAGTGATAAAAACTGTTCACAGAATTAATGACAGAAAACTTCCCAAACAGAGCAAAAGAATTTGACATACATATAAATGAGGCTTATAGGACTCCAAATAGCCATGATTACAAAAAATCTACACCTACACATGTAATAATCAAGATCCCAGAAACTCAATAGAATGAAATACTACAAGCAATTAGAGAAAAGAAACCAATCACATGCAAAGGAAAGCCCATGAGAATCACAGCAGACTTTTCAACCCAAACCCTTGATGTCAAGGAAAGCCTGCAGTGAAATATTTCAAACTCTAAAAGAAAACAACCTCTGACCTAGACTAATGTATCCTGCAAAACTCTTTTTCAAAATAGGTAGGGAAATAAGATACTTCCATGACAAAGAACACCTGAGAAACTTCATGAATGCCAAACCAGCACGCCAAAGAATTCTAAATAACATCCTAGAAAAAGACAATGAAGATCACAACTCCATGAGGCCCAATAGAGCAAATCCAGCAGGCAAGGCAAGAAATTAAAGAGAGAGGGGGAAAAAATTAAAAAGAGCCAACAACAGGATAATAACATGATAATGATAAATCAATGCATATCAGTTATAATCATCAGTGTTAATAGCCTCAATTCACCAATCCAAAGAAACAGACTGGAAGAATGGATTAAGATGCAAAATCCAACAATATGCTGTATATAAGAAATGCATGTAGTTCAAAAAGAAACTCATAGACTGAAAGTAAAAGGATGGAAAACAGTTTTCTATGTGATAGGAACCCAGAAAAAAAGCAGGGGTAGCTATCTTATTTGCAAAAAAAATAAATTTCAAACCAAAGCTAATTAAGAAAGACAAAAAAGGTCACTACATCCTTGTAAAAGGAACAATCCAACAGGAAGAGATGGCAATCATAAATATATATACACCACTTGCAAATGCAAGGACCTGAGTTCACTCCCCGGTACCCCCCCCAAAAAATATATATACCAAATACTAATGCCCCCACCTATACAAAACAAATATTAAGGGACATGGAAAACCAAATAAGCATTAATACAATTGTAGTGGGGGATTGCAATACTAAATAAACAAATCCTCTAGACAAAAAAATCACAATGAAATACTAGAACTCAGCCAAGCTTTTGAACAAATAGACTTAATAGACATCTACAGAGTGTTCCACCCCATAAAATAAGAATTTCATTATTTTCAGCTGCACACAGGGTCATTCTACAAAATAGACCACACACTAGCACATAGAACATGTTTAAGTAAATGCAAAGAAATTGAGGTTATCCCATGTATATTATCAGACCATAGTGCAATTAAATTGGAGATCAATAGCAAAAGAAACTGCAAGAACTTCACCAACACATGGAAACTGAATAACACTCTCCTGAACAACCAATGGGTCACAGAGGAAATTAAAGAAGAAATCAGACAGTTTTTGCAATTTAATGATAATGACGATACAACATACAGGAATCTATGGGACACAGTGAAAGCAGTTCTACAAGCGAAATTTATAGCAGTGAATACCCACACTAGAAAAACAGAGCGAGCTCAAATAAACAACCTAATGCTGAATCTTAAGCTTCTAGAAAAAGAAGAGCAAGAAAAACCAAAAGCTCATACAAGGGAGGAAATTATAAAGATCAGAACAGAAATCAATGCAATGGAGACTAAGAGAATGATACAAAAAACTCAA
This sequence comes from Fukomys damarensis, assembly GCF_012274545.1. Lineage (NCBI taxonomy): Eukaryota > Metazoa > Chordata > Mammalia > Rodentia > Bathyergidae > Fukomys > Fukomys damarensis. The sequence goes on along the minus strand of NW_022900950.1, from coordinate 31,123,268 downwards.
AGAATTGAAGAGTTGGTTTTTTGTTTGTTTGTTTGTTTGTTTGTTTTGTACTGGGGATTGAACTCGGGTCCTTGGGCTCATGAGGCAGGCAGTGGAACCACTGAGCTAAATCCATGGCCCAAGAGTTGGTTTTTTGAAAGAAAAAATAAAATTGATAAACCCTTAGCCAAACTTATCAAAAAAAGGAAAGAAAAGGCTCATATCCATGCAATTAGGAGCAAAAAAGGTGAAGTAATAACAGATCCAGGAGAAATCCAGAGGATCATCAACTGAGAACCTGGACTCTAATAAAACAGAAAATACGGAAGAAATGGACAGATTTCTAGATACATATGAACTACCAAAGTTGAACGAAGAAGATATAAAAATTCTAAATGCCCCAATTACATGCAGTGAAATTGAAGATGTAATTAAAACATTACCAACAAAGAAATGCCCAGACCCTGATGGCTTTACTGCTGAATTCTACAAAACATGTAAAGAAGAACTACTGCCACTACTTTTGAAACTTTTCAGTGAAATTGAAAGGGAAGTGATACTTCCAAATTCATTCCCAAAAAGCAAATGTTACTTTCTTTCCAAAACCAGGGAAAGACCCAACCAAAAAAGGGAACTACAAGCCAATCTCACTAATAAGCATAGATGGAACTCACTATGTAGCCCAAGCTTATCTTGAACTCACAGCAATCCTCCCGCCTCAGCCTCCTGTGTGCGCCATCATGCCTGGCAAAACAGCTTTATTGGTTTTTTTGTTTTGTTTTTGGTACTGTGGATTGAACTCCAGACCTAGCAGTTGCCAGGCAGGCAGCAAAACCACTGAGCCAAATCCCTGGCTCTGTTACTGTTTTAAAGAGAGGAGTCCATTCATGTTGGTCATTCTATCTTTTTAGCAAATTACTGTATTTATATTATTTTAATTTTTGTTTAAAAATATTATTTAATTTATTTAATTTTTATTTCATTAGTACAGAATGATTAAAACCATCATGGGGAGCTGGTACACATAAAATACATCTCGATTCTTTTCATATCCCTTTTCCTTCTCCTCCCTCTGTCTTCCCTCCGAATTCCATAGTATATTCACACAATAACTTTCACAGATTTCAGGCTACAACTCAGTGATAACAAGTGCATACAAATAACCACATAGGCTGCCTGATCAAGATAGAAAACATCCCCACCACAACAGAAAGTCCCTCTTGCTTCCTTCTAGTCAACGCATGACCCTTCCCCAGAGATAACTGATGACTTCTATCACCAAAGATTAACTTGGCCTGTTTTAGTTTTTCATTTAAATGAAATGATATGCATTCATTTGTGTCTGGCTTCTTTAGCGCAACATAATGCTTTTGAGATTTATCCATGCTGTAGCATTACCAGTAAATGTTTCCTTTCTGTTTCTCAATAGAAGTTCATCAAATGGGTATGCCACCATTCTCTTCCACTTGAAGGTTTTTTAATCTCTAAAATATATTTCTTATCTAATTGTTCTCTTCATAAAAGGTTGCTGTTGCTCTATGAAAGGAATATCTGCTTGAATATTTCTGAGATTACTAATTATGATTTTTATTTCTTGTTTCCTAAATTAATTCTGTCACATATGGAAATAGACATTGACCCTAATTGCTTAAAATGTTTTCTTTCCTCTGAGATGAGTCCCACGAATAACCTGTGATCTGTGGTCATCACTGTTGTCTGTTTTGTGTTGTTTGTTATCTGGCACCAGGAATCGAACTCGGGACCTTGCACTTGCAAGGCAGGTGGTGGAACCACTGAGCTAAATCCCCAGCCCACTATGCTCTGTTTATATATGTCACAAACCCTGGCACAGTAGCTCCATCAGCAATTGTATCTATTTTCCCCCGTGGGCACCTCCTCAACAACTAGTATCATGTGTGGCTATAGGTGGCAGAGAGCAGTCTTTGCCCTGACATTTTCTTTTTCGGTTTGTTCATTTTTGTTTCAGTTTTTATGGCACTGGAGATCACAGCTGGGGTTTTGAGTGGGCTAGGCAAGTGCCCTATTACTTAGCTACATCTCCAGGCCTCTGTTATGTATTATTAACACCAAAGGAAGTATCCTCTTTTTAAATCTGAAACTCATCTACCCATTACCAAAAGAGAAATCATCCCTCTATTTTGCAAGAAAGAAAAAGCTAAAAAACAGTAAAAGTAACAGAAATATTCTACCAAGACTTATATATGCCTTTTTCAAGCTAACAAACTGCATATATGTTGATTACACAGTTCCTCTTCAAAAATGTTGCTAGCTGGCTGCATGATCTTGCTATTAAACAACCAAAAGGGATTTTTCTACTTTACCTGATGCAGCTGGTCACCAAGGTTATGGTTACCTGCCCTAGTTATGGTTACCACTGCCAATCACTTGCGGTAGCTTATTAAAAGGTTAAATACACCCCTTCTACTGTGCAGTAGTCACTGGGCTATAAGCAAACCCTTTGGTTCATATTCCCTCTCAGCAGGGGCTGTGGCATTGTATTCACAGCTGACTCAGTTGAAAATGGCTTTAAATCAAAAACAAAGAGCCAATAAAAACAAAACCACAAGGAGCCTTTGACTGGTCCCTGTCCATAGAGTCCTGAAACTTTCACCTCATAGTTCGCTAGGAAAGAAGAAAAGGCTCAGTCCAGCAAAAAGGAGTTTTCCCTGATATGGAGCAGTAAAATAGTATGGCCTTACATCCAAGAGCTTACTGGAGGGTAGAATTGACTGGAGAAAACCCTCCTAAAAGAAGGGAGGAAAAACACTACCAGGCATTTCCGACCAGCATGCTTGTCCAGCCCTGCAACTGCATCTGCTTGGTGGGAGACGAGCTGTGTCCTCTTTCTGCCACAGAGCCCTGCGAGGCAGCTCTGGGGAGCTGAGAGCCTGCGGGGTCTTCAGGCTGAGGTGTGATGTGGGTGCCTGCCTCTGGGCACCTCACCTGGAGGGAGTTCCTGGACAGGGCCCTGGCGCATTTGCCCTCCAACCCCTCCCCCACTTTCATCGTAGGCTATGACCAGTTTAAATTTGGGATCTGTGGTGAAAGGCTTCCCAGCATTTCTAAGGGGAGCTCTCTGCTTCTTTCCCTGTGTGAAACAGGCTGGGTGCTATGCGGCTTCCCCATCAGTCCAGTTTCATCTACTTCATAGCTTCCACTTGTGCTATGATTTGGATGTTGTTTGTCCCCCGAGGGTTCATATGTTAAGAGCTTTGTCCCACTATGACGATGTTAAGAGGTGGTGGGACCCTTAAGAGTAAAGCCTAGCAGAGAATTGTTGGGTTATTGCTCTCAGAAGGGATTAAGGTTGTTCTAGTGAGACCCTGACTGCTTCTCTGGAGAGGGTTTTTATAAAAAGCAAGATGGCTCCTCCTTATTATCTGGCTTCTTGTCTTACCACATGATTTAACCCTCTCCCACACCCTCCCACCTTGATGCCATCTGCCATGGTGTGATCCTGCCAGAGGAACCCTCGCGAGAACTGGAACTGTGCTCTGGTCTTTCTGCCTCCAGAATCGGGAGTTAAATAAACCTCTTAGTACATCACCCAGACTTTGGCAGTTTGTTATTGCAAGGGAAAATGAATAACATGTTTATCTCACAGGACTGCTGTGCACATTAAATGATATGACACATAGAAAGACATTCACAGTGCAAGGTGCCTAGTACATTCCCATAGCTATTGTTATTGTCCTAACAGAATGTCTCAATGTTCCTTCCCTATTAATGGTATGTTTCCCAAGTATCTATGTTTACCAAAGATTTCCCATTTGGTGTCTGGGACACCTTATCTTTCCATAATCCAGCTATCAGTCCCAGCTCTCTCCATTGTTGACTTTTCCCCACTGTTTACTTTATGAATTTTATTTTAGTGAGGTCTTAGGAGGGAGTAGAGGGAGTAGAGAGAAATACATGGCAAATTACCAGCATTAAGCCGGAAGTCAGCATTATTTATTATAATTTTCAAAATTTGACAACAATCTGAAGTCCAGCAATAGAACAACAGTGAGGTCAAAGGATGCTTGAAGGATGAGATTTTTACTTAGAAAGGAATTAAGGGCAGATGTAGAAAATCATATTTGAGTAGCTCTTCAGTCTGAAAATTGGGGCAGTGGTTTCCTATAATCATAGGCCAGAATGGTAACTGTTTCCCAAAGACAGGATGACATAAAACTTGTTTTTCTAAATGATTTAGCAAAATCTGACATATGTCTTGTTTGTTAGCCAGCTGGAGAGAAAATGGATTGATCCTCCTAAAAAGCCAGAGGTTCTTTAAATGGAACTGCTCTCTTAAATTTGAAATTAGAAAGCCCATCAGGTACAAAAGAAGCTCAAATATAGTATCAGGGAGAGAGCAAAACCTTAAAGTAAAGTTATGCTGAAGATAGGGGGTTCAAGTTCTGTGTCCCAAGTTTGTAACAGTGGCCTGGAAACAGTGGCCTAGAACAGTGGCCTAGGCGGGATTCATTTCAGAATAATCTATGACTTATCTTACAAGGACCTCAAAACACTTCAAGTCTTGCCCAGTATCTGTGGCTTAGCGAGCAAAGGCCAGAGGGAAAAGTAAACTGCAAGGGGCGGGGCCAGGCTAGACCTCCCAGAACAGGCACCCCAGATAAGTGGTCTTTGCTGGCTGGAGGGTACAGGACTACTCTTCAACAGTGACACCGTGTGGCGTTAAGGAGGAACTGCAGGCCCGGAGTTCAGCACTTAACAGTTTTATCAGTTTGTTACCCAAATCCTCTTGTGGCAGAGGGATCAAATGTTCTCCTACAATTTGGTTGCGAGATCAGCAGCAAGGAAATTTTGAAATGAAAATATTTGACTTTCTGCTCAAAGTTTTTGGAACGCTCCAGCAATATTTAAAAAAAAAACATGAAAGAGATGTGACCATATTTTTACACTGTACGTATAAAATAAGTTTAACAATCCATATCTAAATTTTTAAACAACCAGTAGATGGACTACTATCAACCTATTCACATAGTGTTTTAGAAGAATAATTAACAATTTGAACTATTTATAATATAATGCCAATTTTAAAAAGCAGAATATAAAACTGTACATATATATGATCCATGGCACTGTATTTATTTATTGAAAATTGGACCCTATGTGGAGTTGGAAATAACATGTAAACAAGAGGCAAATAAGAGACATTCCTGTGGCTCTAGGGTGGGGTTGGTTTGTGTTTTCCTCAGTACACTCCAGCTAGTGGCATTCGCATTCTTTTCACCCACGACTCTAACTTCAGTGCCAGGATGACCCCCCAGTACCCAGAGGTATCTGCACAGCTCTGGGAGGGAGCCATCCCTCTTTCTTTGCTTTAATGCCTATGTGCCTCCTAAGAAAGTTCCTTCAATCTGCAGTAACCACACAGGAAAGCATTGTAAAGAGAGCACAGGTGCTTCACCCCATCTTCCTCCTTCGTAAGGGAGAAGTGATAATTAATTGGTGAGAGCCTCTAGCGACTAAACCCCAACAGCAAAGTTGCTGTTCCACAACACCAGGTCCTTGGATCATTTTGCCCTTGGGGAAGCATCCTTCTACTTCGGTTTCCTGCCCCACACACCCACTTCGGAACTGGAGGATGCCAGTCTCCTGTTCCTCTGCCTGCTGCTTAGCATGGACATCTAGTTTGGGACCTTGGGAAAGAGAGGGAAAAGCTTCATCTTGACTAGGATCTGACTTGTTTCCTCACCAGCTCTGTTGCCTTCAGCTCCTGTCTTGCTGCAGCTATTCTCAGTTGGTGGAACTTGGAAGCCAGGGCTCTCAGTGTCTGTTGGCCTTGAAAGCTCAGTGTTCTCGTTGTGAAAACATTGTAAGAGGCCTTTTTAAACTAACTTAATGTCTTTTTCTTTGCCCTTTGGCAGGTTAGGTAGACAAGGAAAAAAATTACCTGGCATGATTCGAGGGCCTGCTGCTAACAGCAGAGATGCGGAGAAGGGAGGGAAAGGGGTGAACTGGCAACACACAGTTGCTTTGGCCCAAGGACGGATGACACCCAGAGTGCAGCTAACCTGCACTCAGATCCATGGCTTCTCCCTCCTCTGCTTTGTTCAGCATTGGTGCAGGCTCCAGAGCCCAATGCTGCCAGCCAGGTTTGGTGTGGAAGGCTTAGAGGGAGGAAGGGAAAACCCAGGCTATTCCTCCCCACCTTCCTTAGCTTTTCTGTGGATAGGATTTGTAAGAAAGGCCTGGAAGGGCTCCTCCTTTTCAGAGGCCCGCACCATCCACCTTTTTTGTTCTTGCTGGTGACAGCTTCCTACTATTACTGTCTCAGTGACTCCATGAATCCTGTTGCTTGCAGCTCTTCCTTCACTCTTCAAGCCTTCACTCTCAGTTTCTTTCTTTCTGCCTTAAGTACTTGGAGCCATTTCTATATTTCTGGTTGGACTTTGAATGATAGCAACTGCTGTGTTCTGAACTTGCATGCTGCTCTCAACTTTCCTATATTCCTGGCCTATTTGGTAAATGCTTTTCCACCTGCAGCCCCGATCTCTCCTGTGCACCACCTCACATGGCAATGGTAGGAAGAAAGCACGGATTTGGAGGCAGGTTGACAAGTGCCACATAGAGAATCCAAAAGAGTAGTCCTGTGAGTGCAAACAAATCAAGTGACAAACTGACAGTGTGATGTTTGGGGGAAGTGAGCAGCAGGAGAGTAGGGCTGTGGGAGTGCCCACCCCAGGCATCTACTTCTACCTTACCTGAGAGAGAAATAAAACCTGCGGTCTCAGAAAGGGTGGAAACCTCCCTGCAGCCATTCCCTACACAGCATAAACTCTCCATGGGTCTGCAGTGAGAAGTGTCGCTTGCAATGAGCACACTCCCTGCATGATTTATGCTGTGTTCTACCAAACATGTGGCCACCTCATGAAAACAAGCACAGTAGTCAGAAGTCCCTTGAGATCCTGGGGCATCTGAATGCAGCAATAGCTCACCTCAGCTGTATTTTGTTCTAAATTTTTAAATGTAGCATTTGGATGCAGCTATTGCATACAACCATACATAGCAGTCGGAGCAGACAGGACTACAGACTCGACCTCCTAATGGAGAAACAGGTTTCTCCCCTTCTTGTTGAGCTTCTGTGACACGTTCTTGAGGGGTGGCGGCCCAGGAGATAACATGTTAATGAAAAGCAGGATAAGTGCTGGAGATGATTCATATCGGAGGAAGCTGCCCACTGACATGGGAAGAGGAAGTCCCAAGGGAGGTGCCCCACTTAATGGGTATTCCTTTGTCAGCCCTGGATCTGCAGGAAGAGACTGAGCCTTGAAACTGAGACTGAGCCAGTTTCTCCCTCACCTAGAGAGCTGCGGGCGGCGAGTCTCCCCGCTGTTGGAGCAATCATTCTGCATTTGCATGTGAATATGCACCCCTCTTTGCATCCTCTTGGATGCCCACTCATGCTCTTGCCCTGCCCTGTCCTGTGGGGACAGAAGATGTGCAGATGCTCAGCTCTGAGCTCAGACTAAGGACAGAGGAGGAGAGGGAAAAGGATGTCCCAGGGGTTGGTAATTTTACAGGATCACATTGAGCCTTCCTCCTTGTTGGAGTAGTTCCGATACCAAGTTACCAAATTCTCAGGAGGATTTCACCCCTCTCTTACCCTGAGCTTTCCAATCATCCACTAACATTAGGGTCAAATGCCAAGGACCAGATCAGGCCTCTTGGTATTGCTGGAGATAAGGGAGTGTGTTTCTGCCTTGTAAAGGAGTCTTCTGACCCTTTAAAGTTGCTCAGGACCTCAGAAACTTCCAGCCTCCTCTCTCTGAGAGAGATGCCACCTCATCTGTGAGTCAGTGCACTTTGCAGCACTTACAAGGAGAAAGTGTGTTCTGACTCAGCTCTTGTCAGCCTAGATTTGGTGTAAGAAAGAAGGGCATGATATTGCTGAGCACCCTATTATGTGTCAACCTGGGTGCTAGTGCTTTTTCTCTAAACTCACCCCAGCCCCCACAGGATTGGTACAATTAGTCCTTGTTGCAGATTAGGACATGGAAGCTCAGAAGAGCTAGGTGCTTCCACAAAGGTCACTGGAGTGCAGGTCCAGGTCTGCTTTGCCTTCACAAATGCAGAGGCCATCACTCTTTATCACTTTCCTGTCCCTGAGCACCCACTGCCTGGGAGGCACTCTGTTCAGTGTGAGGACTCGGGAGACAGAGCACTGGGCTTGGGGCAGAACCCATCTCCCCAGAGAAAACCCAGGGGATCATGACAGATCCAAGCCACACAGAGGAAGCCCAAGGGTGCCTGAGAGAGGAACCCATGTTCTTGCCTTGGATGGGCCCAGATGTGGGTCAGATGTGCAGGGAAGCTTAACTAAGCGAGACAGTTGAGAAAGCTTTCCAGGCTGGGGTGCTGGAAGGATGGGAGGACAGCCAGGGCCTGGTGGACAATGCCCAGGGATGGAAGGGATGGCCTTGCAGGAGGAGGGCCTGGACTAGCCAGCATGGTAAAGGTTTGAACTCTATACCACCTGCAGGACTGGTATCAGATTAGCATTTTTTAAATATCCTAAAATTTTATAATAAAGAATAATCCTAAAATTTAAAAAATATCCTAAAACGTCCAATGGATGAATGCATAAACAAAACGCGGACTATTACTTGGCTTTGAAAGAGGAAACCCTGTCATTTTCTTCCACTAGATGGACCCTGGGGACATTATGCCAGGGCAATAGCCAGTCACATACTGGCAAATGCTGTATGATTCCACCTATAGGAGGTACCCAGGGTCATTCAATTCATGGAGCCACAGGGGCTGGGGGGGAAGGCTGAGTGAGTGCTTAGTGGGGAGAGTTTTCATTTGGCAGAAGAAAAGGGTTCTGGAGTTGGATGGCGATGATGCTTGCACCAGTGTGAAAGTACTGACACCACTGAATTGTCCACTTAAAAGTTACTATGTAACCTTACGTGTATCCCACCACCATAATGAAAATGAACATCTTAGCTGTTAGGTGGGGGTCAATTTAGAAGGAAGATTAGATAGGGTAGAGTAGAGCCAGATATGGTGCTTTTCAGAAGCCCCAAGGAAAGATGGTACTTAAGTCATTTCCTTAGATGAAAATACCTTCGCTTAAAAATTACTGAAGCAAATCAGGTGTGGTGACACATGCCTGTGATCTTAGCTCTGGGAGGCTGAGGCAGGAGGATTACAAGTTCATACCCAGGCTGGGCAACTTAGTGACCTAGTGAAACTCTGTCTCAAAACAATAACAACAAAAATATTAAAGAAGTGGCATTAGCTGAGTGCAAAGTCCCTGGGTTCAATCTCCAGTACCATAAAAAGGAAAAATTACTGAGGGAATCTTGCATTTTTCAGAAGGTTTGATTTGCATTTATCCCACTAAAGGGTGCCTCTTTTACCAATGAGCTCCTGTACAAACCTGTCAGAGGGTTCCTGTGACATGGAGTCCCATAGGAAATCAGCATTTGATCTTCTGTTTTGTGCAGTGGGCTGTCTTTACAAGACAGGCAGTCTGGGTCTAGGCTTGGCTATGTCTGGTCATCAAAAGACTCTGAGGATCAAAGTAAAAGACTGCAGGTAGTGTCCCCAGTGAGTCACCTGGGAAATGTGCCTTTTGCAGTTTTCAAGCTTTGATTATTTAAATACAAGAACACTAAGCCCCGGGCATTTAGCTCTGTGGTTCCACTGCCTGCCTCACAAGCGCAAGGTCCTGAGTTTGATTCCCAGTACCAAAAAAACAAAACAAAACAAAAAAGTAGTAAAGTGATGCTAGTTAGAGGCCAGTGCTCAGTACACAGTGGGCCTGTGGCAGAGTTGGCTCTGGGTCTTTTCTCAGGAGAAAGGGGCCGCCAGTTTGTACCCCTTCTCCTGCTCTGTGCTCCTGATCTCCTTGACCAAAAATCAGTGCGTTTGGTATCACACTGGCTCTGGACATTTTTGCTGGAGTGTCCTCACTCCTGGTAGTGAGGTAGTGCGCAGTGAGAGGAACCCCCAGTTTTAAAATGCACATGAGGCCGGGCATGGTGGCACTCAACTGTAATCCCAGCACTTGGAAGGCTGAGGCAAGAGGATCGCCATGAGTTGAAGGTCAGCTTGGGCTACATAGTGAGTTCAAGGATACCCTGAACTACATAGTGAGTCCCTGTCTCAAATTAATAATAATAATAATAAGAAGAAAATGCACATGCAACTCTGGCCCCTCATCCAGCTTTCCTTCTACCAGCTCAGTTACGCATGGTCAACTGTGGCCTGAAAATATTAAATAGAAAAATCCAGAATTAGGAAATTTATAAATTTTAAATAATTTATATTATGGTGTATTGTTAGAATTGTTCTATCTTATTAGAAGTTATTATTATTTTCCTGTGCCTAATTTATAAATTAAACTTTACATTGAGATATATATATATAGATAGATATAGTATAGATGTATAGATATATATATTGCTGGGACAAAATGCCTGACATATTCAACTTAATGGAAGGAAGGTTTATTTTGGCTCAGGATTTCAGGTTAGAAAGAAGATTGGATAAGATGGAGGTTTCAGTCCATATTGGATCCAAGGCAGGAACACGTGGTGGCTCATGTGGCAGACAGGAAGCAGAGAGCAAGAGGAAAGCCAGTGAGGGCAGAGCCAGGGACAAAACATTGTCCCAAAGGACCCACTTGATGACCCACCCAGACATACTCAGAAGCGCGCTTTACTAATTTCCTAGGTGTTCCACAAGCCGATCAAGTTGATGGTCAAGATTTACTATCACAGTGTAGCTGTGCATGAAAGGAGAGGGTGCATGTAGGATTTGGTCCCACTTTTGGACTCAGGCACCTGCAGGAGTTTCACAGCGTATCTACTGTAGTGCAGGGTTACTGCTGTAGGTCTTGGTAATTCCATGTAACCTCTCTCCCTTCCCTACGGCAATACCACCATGAGGCTGTGGTTCAGGGGTGGATGAAGGAGCAGGAACACAGAGACCTGAAGTTTCGTGTCTGCACTACAATACCAGAAGCCAGAGTGTTTGTGCAACAAATAGCAAAGTCATGAAGAGTTCAAGCCTTTTAAGGTTTACACCGCATTTGGGAGAAACAGTTAGGCCAGGTTTTCCAAGTTCTGAAGGAGATAAACATTTATTTTGCCAAACAAAAGAAAAGAGGCTGAGAGTTTGGGTCTGTCATCAACTACCTCAGTGTCCATGGCAAGTTGCCTGCCTGGGCATCATTTCCTTGGTCTATACACAAATCCACGGGGCCACACACCACCCTGAATTTCAGAAGGTCACAAATCACCCTCAAATCTAGAGGACTGTGCATCAATTCCCCAGATCTAAGGGATCACACACCACCTATGTAAGCGAGCTACTTGTTCTTGGAAGCTGATATTGGAAAGCTTACCATTGGACGGTTTCTTCTAGCCATGACATTTTGAATGTGTCTCCAAACATGTGCTTCTTCCGTATTTCAGGCCCAATTCTTCCCTTGGATTATGCCGTCATCAGATGGACAGTGTGAGTTGGCCAGGGAGTGAGACGTAGGTAGGTTTAGAAATCTGAGCCAATCATTTGTTAGCTGTGTGACATCAGACAAGCTATTAACTTCTCTGAGTCTTGATTCCTCATTTTCCAAGTGAAAATAAAACAGTATCTTTCCAAGTCACCTTCTGAATGAGAAGTAACATGGAAATCACCAGACAGAATCACCGGTCACTCATGTAAGTGGTAGTATGGATGATGGCATAATGGTTGAAAGCTCACCCTCTTGAGGCAGACAGACTTGGATGTAAATCCATTTCCAGCCAGCAGGTAAGCAGTAAGCACTAAATAAGAGTTGGTATTGTTAGCTACTTGGGGGGAAGGTTCTAACTACGCATGCTTGTTACGAGTGGCTTCTTGTTTTCCCATGGATTTTAAGGACAGTAGTCACAAATCACAGTGTTTTACCATGCCCTGAGTTGCAAAACTAGGGCACGGTGAAGAGTCTAAGAGAGGGTGTCACCAGAAGCAGCAATATTATGCAGATTAGTTTTCTTCGGATAAGATCAAAGCTCCTTCCAGCCTAATAATCTCAGTGTCTTCTTCAGGGACAAGATTGTTTCAGCTTTGGGTTCGGTGCCTCTTGAGAAGAAGTATACTGTTTCCAATAAAGAAGCCAGTTGTTGAAATCCTGGATCTCTGCCATCCAGTGTTACTGTCCAAAGAGCTGGGAGGCAACAGAGAAAATCAGGGGTTAATGCTGTCGGTCAGTCAGCAGGGCCTACGTGGATGGCACCAGGGGAACACATCACCAAGAGATGCTGCCCTGGGTTGTGCCCACCAAGCACAGCGGGCAGGTATGGCCTGGCTCCCAAGGGTGCTCACCAGAGGGACGAAGAGCAAAGCACGTGTGAGACCATCAGCCGGTTTTTCCACAAGCTTGCAGGTATGCAGCTAGGCCCAGACAGTCCCCAGGGGAGCCTGCTCTTCCTTGAGCCTGTCCCAAGTGAGGCCTAGGTGATCCAGGCTGACAGGAAGCCCTGCCCTTGCCTTCTTGGTGCTCAAAGAGCTGGAGTCTGCACGGGAGAGTACCTGATGCTGGGTTTTCCTGAGTGAAAGCTGAAAAAGGAGTCCAAATGGATTTAAGGGGATAGATGTACTTTGTTTTTTGTTTTTGTAGGCTTCAGTTTTTTTTTTTTCTCATTGAGTTTATTGGTACTTTTTAGGCATACAGTACAGTTACACTCATCATTGGGATCTTGTACCTTTACATGATATATCTTGTTTCTCATTTTTTTTGCCCATTCCCCTGCCCTCCCTTCACTCGCTCCACCCTCCCCTAATTACAAAGACTTTGTTTCCATTTTTTCCTTTTCTCATATTTTTCTTTTCCCTTATTTCCATTCCCCTACCTTCCCACTTCCCCTACACCATTAGGTCTTTTCTTACTATTTCACATGGAATAGGTGTACTTTGAAGGACGAAATAAAGTTATTTCAGAGGAGGTTCCATCTGAAAAGCATCTCTAGAGGTGACTCGTTCAACTATTAAAAACAAACAAACAAAAAAACCAAATTGCACCCATTTCTATCTATTTTATAGTCCTCCTGAGAAGAGCTGGAAGACACAGACTCTGGCCCACTGTTCAAGTTCTTCTGGAGTTCCTCTGCCACGTGGAGGACGACTCATTCTGTACTCAGGCTGACTGCTCTCCAGCCCCTTGTTAGTGGCCAACTGGGGTTGAGCTGAGTTCATATCTATGCAAGTCCTTATCACAAGACTATCTTACTGTCTTGTCTTCTTTTCTGAAGTGTTCATCTTTTATTGGCTAATCATTTTGAAACCTTCATATAAACTTGTATAATATATTCATATAAACAAATAATAAATTCAGGAGATTCCAAATGATTATTAAAATAAACTGTATTATACTTTTCTTGAGCAGTTTTAGGTTCACAGCAAAATAAGGTGCAGAGCGTTCCCATGAGCACCCTTTGACCCCAGACATGCATAGCCTCCCCACCAGGAACATTACCATGACCGCCCAGAGTCCACAGCTGCCGTTAGGATTCACGCTTGGTGTGGTACATTTACTACCACACCAAGTTTGTGTAAGCATGGAATGACCTGCGTCCACCATTTTGGTATTGCACAAAATAATTTCACTGCTGTAGGCCACCTGTTCATCCTTCCGTCTCCCAACTCCAGACAACCACTGAATCTTTTACTGGCTCCATAGTTATGAGTTTTCTAGAATGTCATTTAAATTGGAATCACTTCCACAGTGTTTTGCTAACAGTCCTTATAAATATGTCATGAACTGAAATGAAATGGCATTTCATTTTACACCGGTGTCACACCAGTGACACCAGTGTGACATCAAGACAGCTGTCCATTCCCCCTCGTGCTTCTGTCTCATCGCCCACAAATGGAGAGGGGTCAGGGTGTGGAACTCCTGACACAGCACTGGAAATTTGGACAATCTCATTTGATTCCAGGAGGCCCTTGAAAGCAGGCCCTGTGTGCTCAAGCGCTAGGCTGGTGTCCAGAACATAGTGTGTGCTCCTGACCTGAGTGGTGAATAAATTTCATTTGCATGATTTTAGTTTAATGGTCATAATTTATCCAAACGTTAAAAAAGGGCCGGGGATTTAGCTCAGTGGTTCTGCTGCCTGCCTGGCAAGCGGAAAGACCTGAGTTTGATCCCCAGTACCAAACAAACAAACAAATGAACATTAAAGAAATTGACATTGAAACATAACAGCTTCACAAGCCATGTTTAAATTTCATCATGACCTTTCTTATGCTTGGATAGTTTAGACTGCTGATGTCTCTTCTCTATCAAAAAGTACCAAAGTGATAAAAAAAATCATAAGTATATCCCAAGAATTATTCATGTGACTAATACTTCACATGAGTGTATATCAAGAAAAGGATATAAATTTCATTTAAGGAGCATCGAATTGTTAGTGCTTAGAAATACAAAAAACTGGAAAAAATTTCACACGCCTTGGACTGCAGAAGTAACATAAATAAATCCCAGCACACAGATTCCCTAAGGAACTAATTGCCACCACCTTTATAATTCAGTTTTATTAAGTTTCTAACAGGCTTGGAGAGCAAAGTTCTTCCTTATCCCTGCTTTAAGTCTTCTGTGTCCTCCACCAAAAAAATGAACTGAACTTGGAGGAGCGATGCTCTTCAGTTCTGAGCACGTGTTTTCACTGCCATTAACTGTCCATATTCGATGGTAATTGGTTGCGTCACAGCCTCTACCCCCATGGTTACCGTCGGACTCTTTTTTCTTTTCCATCACCTAGCATCCTGTGTTTCCTGGATGCTTCTATACCATATGTAGCGTACATGTTTACAGCATGACCTTTTTACTGCCCCCACTTCACCAGCCACACAAGGCCCCCACTGGTCTCCTTGGCCTCTAATGCTCTGAGGATGTTACTTTGTTTCCTCAAGAACACTTCTGCTATTATCTATTGGCTTATCTTCTCACCAAGAGTTGGTTGTGTTTGTCCCCAAATATGTTCTCAATAGTCATACTCAATATTCTAATTACACAATTTAGCTAAATATACTTGTGAGCTAACAATAGCGACATCTCAGTCAATGTTGATGGAACTGCATTAGACGGCAGGGGTCCTATAAGATTACAGTCTAGCCTTGGGAGGGTGATAGGGTACACCATCTAGGTTTGTATAAGCACCCTCCAGGGTACAACCTAGCTATGCATTTCTCAGAATGGCTCCCTGCCACTGAGTGACATAGGACTGTACTACCAAAAGATAATGGGAATACCGCACGAATCATAAAAACTAAGTTGAAGTATCAGTTTTGTTTTTTTTTTTAAAAAGACTAGTGACATAAATGTAGTGAGATAACAGAATGCCTGAGGAGAGAAATCTAAAGCATGCTACATTACTACAGTGTCTTTAATTTTCACCCCCAGTAGAATTTAGATGCGATTATGCAAAAGACAATGTGGAACTCCAGGAAGGAGGAAGGTTGTGACTCTACATCAAAAGGCAGGCAAGTGGCCAGGTGTGGTGGCACATGTCTGTAATCCCAGCACTCAGGAGGCTGAGGCAGGAGGATCGCTGTGAGTTCGAGACCAGCCTGGGCTACATAGTGAGTTCCAGGTCAATCTCAAATTTTTGAGACTGTGTCTCAAAAAAAAAAAAAAAAAAAAAAAAGGCAGGCAAGTAAGTACCATAAAAATAAATACTTAAATAAATATATATTTTTATCACTGTTTTCAGTTGAGTTACACACAAGAGTTTCTATTATATTGTTTGAAAAAGCAGACTACTATTCCTATGTGTTGATGTATCATAGTTGGGTAAACCTATAATTAGTTCTTCTCCATTAGATTTTTCAAAAAGCAATGCTACAATGAATATTTTCATATATTCTTTTTGTATGCTGAATAATTTTTAAAGGATAATATTAGAGGAGTAGCATATAAATACCTTTCTGGGTTTTGCTAAGTACAAGTACTACCTCTTTTGCTGTCTCAAAGAGTAACATTTCCTTAATATTAGTCTATTAGATTACGTTTTGCTTATGTATTTCTATGAATAAATCACCCCATAACTTTGTGGCTTAGAATAACCACCATTTCATTATTTCTCATGGTTTGGAGGGTTGATGAGGGCTCAGTGCCGATGCTGAAGGTGGATTTTTATGTTTGTCACATTCAAGGGTTCTCATACAGCTGCTGGCAGAAAGCCCCTGAATGTGTTCAGGGAATTTCAAATCTCCAGGCTTCTGTTACTGCTTGTAGGCTTCTGATAAATAAACTGCCAAGACAGGAATGGGGTGCGAGGCCATGTGTTCAGGAGTGTGGGAAGGAAAGACTGCCTTTAAAATGACCTATTTCAAACTATAGCTTCTCCTCTCTTACCTCTTAGCTCTAGTTCTGCATGAAGGATTGGGGTAAGAGCATCATAGTGCAGAAGTCAGAATGCAGCCCGGAAAACCCAAGATATAGATGGATTTCAAAAGTATACAAATTCTTACTTAATTTATTTTAAGAATCTTACTTTAGCTAGATGTGAGGATTCCAGATTCCCCTGAGGCAGGGGGAGTAGCAATCTTATGGAAAAGCTTTTGTTCTGCATTTATTTCTATTCCCTCATTTCAGTGTGCAGTTAATAATTACTACTTTCTTTTTTAAACACTACTTCAGCAAAGCTAGGGTGTCACTAGTATAAGAGGCAACTCTGAAAGGAAGACCAAAATACATAAATAGTCCCCCTCAAAGCTCAACAAAGGCTGCTCTGTGACCTCCACAGAGGATTCAGTATTTCAAATGGGGCTGGTACTTCTGGGACCTAATTCTATCTCATCAGGCTGGGCCCAGATCCACCCTCCTTACTTCCCTTTCTTCCACATTCCACACTTCCTCCTCACAAGCTTCCTCCCGATCCCCACCTCCAAACAAAAGGGTTAAAATATCTTTGAATAAAGTCTCTAGTAGAATTGCCATGTTCTGGCTCTTAGTTGAGAACTTCTAGAAAGAATGTGGCCTTCAGCGGAGAACTGCAGTATCAGCCCTAGGTTAAGTCAACAATGCTTAACTGAAGAGTTCCAAATGATCAGTTTGTCTGAAAACCATCTCTCCTCACACTGGCCAGAAATTCTGAGTGTATAGAGCAGAGAGAAGAGAAGAAGGTGGTGATAACTAGGAGTGGGAAGCAGCACTAAGCTCTGTATGGGAAAGAGCGCTTGCAGGGGAGCCATTCAAGGACCACCAGACACGAACTTCACCTGTGTCTTCAGTCGAGGTCCTGCTGAAAGCATTCATATCCATCACATGCAAAGTTAATGCTTCTTTGGCAGTGGTTCTAACATTACCAGTTTATAGAAACCCTGAATCCACCCTCCCTATAGCACTTCCTGTACTATTTCATCATAAAACATAACTGTAATATTGTTGCATCTAATAGTCATGAGACAGAGTAGCTCTATATTAAAATCCTCACTTTGCAGGCCAGTAGGTAAACACAGAGAAGTTCAAAATAATGGCTTAAAAATGGCATGGTCAAGATGGAAGCCCTGCTTTTCCCCTTGGCAAAACCCAGGGTCTAGAGTCTCACTTTGCTGGGCAGATTGTTCCAGAAACATGCCCACAGAGGCTAGCCCAAGAGAGCTGCTCACTGTATCCTCCCTTCTCAGAATACCATGAGCATCACCCTTGTTTGAGTTTGTCTTTTCCCGGGGAACAGAATCTGAGCCTAAAGCCACCTAATAATGTAATTAGGTATTGTATACAGCACAGTGTCAAAATTGAGCTTCCTTGGAGTGCTCAGGGCGAGGGTATTTATCTCATTTTCCTCCCTCTGTGTCCCTGGAGGGCGATCAGAACATCAATTTCAGTTATGGATGATTACCAATACTAAGCAGTCCTCAATTCTCTCCTTTATTAGAATAAAGAAATATTGATTGAACATGGCTAGATCTGTACTACAGTTGGAGAACTTTCTATCACACCCACAATAGCAATGAGAGTTATGACACTTGTTGTCATTTATCTTTTCAGGGCAGCTGGGTGGAAACTCTTTGCTACTTGGGCCCAGAGAAAGTCCCCTCATTTGACTTCTCCCTCGCTCTCTTTTTCCAGCCAAGCTCTAGGCCTTGCTCTTCCTCGCCCTGCACATCTGTTGGCACTGGATTTCTCTCAAGTCAGACTTCTCCATTCATACTGCAAGAGCTTGAAGCTGTCTTCATGAGTCTTTCATGTAGTAGGTGTGAAGTAAATATTTAAAATATTTACTGAATGTTACAGCTACAGATCATTTCTTTTTCTTTTCTTTTTTCTTTTTTTTTTCCAGTATGGGGGATTGAACTCAGGACCTTGCGCTTGCTAGGCAGGTGTGGCACCACTGACTTACATCCTTGGCCCAGTTTCAGATCATTTCCATAGCCACATATAATCTCTCCCACGCCCCCCCAAAAAAGTTCATCTTGTTTTCGCTTCAGTAGATAAACAGAACTGATACCTGACAGAGAAAAACAAAGACAAATTCTAGTACATTGCCTCTTTTTCTGACGATGCTTATCCTGCTTCCTCCTCCCCTGTTGTCCTCCTTTATTTCATTCTTATCTTTAACCATTGGCATTAGGGAGCCCATACTAAAGTATTGAGCTCTAATAAAATATATAGACGTCTAGTTTAGAAACTCAAATATTTAAATATTTTATCATCCCACCTGAGAAGCACTAACAAATTGCTAAGTGGTGACCTTCCTTCTGGAGGGTGGAAAAGGCTTCTGCAGAGCAGTTTTGAAGGATTCCTGGAGGAGAGAAAGAAGGCTCATAGGCAGAAAAGCAATGGGCACAAAACATGGTGCCCTGGCAGAAGGTTCTAGGTGAGCAGTCTGGTAGGACTGGTATCATGCCAAAAGGAGTGCAGACTATATGCAGTGGTGTGCCTGAGTAGGCATTGGGAGAGAATCTTAAAGAGTGAAAAGGAATTCACTGAGGAGAGTATAGTCACTGAAGATATCAATTGGGTCTTGTCCTCAAGACACAATGGCCGACCCTTTTAGACAGTCTGTAAATACTTATTGGATGAATGAATGACCTGGCACATAAGTGCTTTTCACTCTTTAGCACACATCCCAAATCACCTGGGCTCTGTGCTTATGGTTTGGGAATCAGTAGGTCTAAAAAGGAGCCCATGAAGTTGTGTTTCTAACAATCTTCCTGAGGATGCTGACTGTATTTGGAATAACAGTGGTTTATATAGTACACCTTTCCATTAGTTTATGCATAGCAGTCAGAAAGTATCCAGAATAAGTATTTTAAGAAGCTGGATCAGATGACCAACAATATTTTACCTTTGTGTATGGCTTTATTTTTTCCAAAGTATTTTTCTCTTTTTGTACTCTTGCAATTTTGTAACACTATTGTTTCACGTTACAAATGAAGAAGAAAGGCTTGGAGAGCCAAAGCCACCACTTGTACAAAGACGCAGAGCAAGTAAAATACAGAACTGGAAAATAAATCCAGATCCTGCTATTGATCTCCTCCCTCCACTCTGAACACAGACAATACTAAATAAAGGAAAATTTAAAGGAAATATTGATATAAATAATCCTTCATAGTAGATGATTCTAAGTATCACCTTGCTAACAACATTTTGAGAAGTCAGGGAAGTTCTGGGATTCTAACTCATTTTATCTATGTGTTCATTTGGCATAATAATAATAATAACATTACAGTATTATTTTGGCTATCATCTGTAGCACAGCAGTAAAGAGCACAGACTCCTAGAACAGATGTAAAAGTTCTCATGCCCGTTTGGCCACCTATTAGTCATATAATCTTAGACAAGTGACTTGATTTTTTTTTTTTAATCTCAGTCTCCTTATCTATGAAAATAAAAACAATAAGGTTTTTAAAAATGAAAGCTAAATGAGTCAATCTATGAAAAGTGCTTAGAAGAGTAGTTGGCATAGATATTCTTCATATAGTATGTCTTTATTATTAATAATAGGTGTTGAGCCAGGGATTTAGCTCAGTAGTACTGTGCCAGCCTTGCAAATGCAAGGTCCTGAATTTAATCCCCAGTACAGAAAAAAAAAAAAATCCTGAAACCATTTTGTGTTCAGCCTGGGGTCAGGTGTCATCTGTAGGAGGCCTAAATTCAGACCGGTTATCATGAGTATTGAGGCTCTGGTTTCTGATCTAGAATTCTGTCTCTCAAAAACAAGGTAGAATTCCTCCATCCAAAAGCCCAGAGAGGACATGCCCTTGAAAGGAACATCAGGGAAGAATTCGCCCAGCATCTCTGCCCTGACCTTATCCTGGAGGCAAGAAAAGCCCAGAGGTCTCAGGGAAGGGGATCTGGGGCAGCTGAGTGGCCCAGAATGGGAAAAGCCAGATGGCCTTGCTGGCTGAGCATCACAATCTGCCACCATGCCCTCCCCCATATGTGCACACCATTGGGTCATGGGAGGTTTGTGGCCAAGTTATAATATCATTTCCAAAAAGGCACTGAAGCTGAAAATGAGACAGCTGGGGAGGGCAGCTCAGACAAGCTGATGTCAACACCCAGAGTCCACAGACCAGCCAGAGCCTGCACCACAGGACCCCTCGGAAAGCAGGAGTGGCTGTATATGTTTATTTAACCCCTTCTGTCCTCTGTCCTAGGTCTTTTTCTAATTGTCAGAGCCTGGTTTTCTCATCTCTGTGGGCAATTCCTCTTCTGAAAATTTTTCTCTTTGTAGCTTTTCTCTGCCTGTGTGTGCTGCCCTCCTCAGGAAACTAATGGACTATTAATTTGTGATAGTATTAGAAACAAAACTCACCCAAACATTTAGTTCCAGTCCTCAGAAACCTGATTCTCATCAGGACAATATCTTCAGGACAGACTGAAACCCTTCCACTAGTGAGACCAGACTTTTGCTAAAATGTCTGACAAAAAAAAGAAACCCTAGTGGAATCAGTAGGACTAATATCCACATTTGGCTTCTACAGAGCACTGGAGACCTTCCAACCACTTTGCGGAGACAGCTGACTCTAGGCTAACCCTCCTCATGAGAATCTTTTAGACAATTATTGGTAAAAGCAAAAAACGTATCTTCTTGTAGAACCATACACTTTACTATCTTATGTGGGTTAATCTGGAAAAAAAATCTTTTTAAGTCTGGCATGGTAGTGAAGCCTGTAATCCCAGCAGGTGGAAGGCTGAAGAGAGGGGATCACTACAAGTTCAAGACCAACTTGGACTATATAGTGAGACCCTGACTAAAAAAGAAATTCCATTTAAAAACAGACTGATTTCATAAAATATCTCTCAATGAAAGATTCCTATACAACACATTGCTATAACTAATGCAACATTTATTTGTGTTTTAATTATCATTTTTCACGATAGTCTATCAACACTAACCAAAACACTTTAAAGTTATGGCATCATTTAAACATAAATGGCCTGAAAATTCTGTTGTAATTTTTAAAATTACTACAGACAAAGTGTAAATCTAAGAGCCCTCATCCCCGTGGGACAGGGACTCACAGAAGGAAACATGCCCTGGCCAAACCAGTGAAGCCTGGACCTACATCACCTGACTCCAAGTCTGCAGCCCCTGCATGTCAGCAGCCAGCAGGCCATCACGTGGCTTTTCAGAACTTCTCCATTCTGTTCTTCCAAGTCTTCTGCTTCCCTGTTTTCTTCTTTGGGTTTGCTACATGACAGTACTAGTGTCTTCCCATCCCCAGCTTTCTTCTTTCATCCCCACCATTGCCTTTGCCTGGGAGAACAAACCTCACCTTCTGAGGGCGGCCACACCCACAAGTGTGACAAGCTTACATGGGAGCCTTCTTTTTTTGTGCATGGTGACCCTAGAGCAGGCGATGATCTCATGAAACCAAGTCTTGGGAAAGATGCTGAAGCAGTGAGGCCAAATGTAACTGAGCCATTCAAGGAAGGAGCAGTTGAGCCAGTGATCAGTTATCAACACAATACCTTCATAGCCATTCAAATGAGTAAAAACTCTAACCAAACCATAACATCAGTGAGAACTTTTATTAACACCGATGACTTATGCACACCTATGTGTAACAATCAGATGGGATACAGTGATTTCCCAATGGTGAGTGATTATAGCCCATCAGTGGTGCGTCTGAATGTGGAGCCAATGTACATCTTTTTCAGTGGACTATATTATTCTATTGCATGCTCTCTTGGTAAGAAAGTTACAGTTATAATTACACATGGACCCATTTTATGATATTTGTTTTTGACTGAGCATTAATACTAAAACATTGTCTAAGTCAGTCATAAGATGTCAGTGATATATACAAAAACTAGAAAGTGGTTAGACTGCATTTCCTACCAGATCTGATCACCTCTGATTTTGTTGTAGCATAGTCAACCCAGTGTAATACAAATGTAATAACTGCATAAACCTTTTGACAATCACGGTGGTGATGGTATTGAATGTAGGTTGCACACTGTAGAGTCCAGAATGTAGTGATTGATGCAAGGAAATTCAGACTCCATTGTCACTCCTTTATGAGATACAAGCTTGCTCTCTGACTTATAATTTCTTAGACTTCCTGTGCTTCTACTGCAATCGTTGTATATTGCTACCATCATTAAGCTGGCAAGTGTAGGAGACACAAAATTAACAATGGTGTAGTCCCTGCCTTCAAGGTGCTGGCAATGTCAAAAGCAGGATATGTCAAGTATACAAATAAGCAACTATGTTAGGAGATGGAGAAAAATAAATGTCATAGGATTGACATGTGCAAAATTACAGATGTGCAAAGAAGGGAGAGATCCATCTGGTGGGCTGAGGGAAGGTTCACAGAGAGGTGGGGCTAGGCAGGGCTGAAAGACTCTTTATTCTGGGTGGATGAGAGGAAACAATGACACAGGTAGAAAAGTACAGAGTGTGGTCAAGGAAGAGCAAGCAGGCCCTTAGCTGCTCAGCAATGCTGAGTAAAAAGTGAGTAAAATCTGTAAAGAGATCTGGTTGTGATGAACATAAAGTTGGTCATCTAGAGACAGACATGAAGGCCAATGGACCTCGCTGGATCTAGAATGAAAAAGGCAGAAATGAAGATTCCTTTCCTTTCTAACTGGGCCCACAGTCTCAAGTGCCTCTTTCATTCTCCCACCGCTCTCTGCAAGACAAACACACCTGCTTGAAGTTCTCCAGCAAGCACATGATACTGGCCTGCATCATGATAGAAGACTTGACAGGACATTTTAATTTAAGTACTGTGTTGGTCAAGAGTAGTTTCCACAGTAGTATAAGCACACATTTCTCTCACACTGAAGAAACACAGGCTGGCATGGTGTGTCATGGCATCAGGAACCAGCTCTTTATATCTTGCTGCTCTGCTCTGCACGGTTTCCATCCCATGATTCCCTCCTGCCAGTTGACATAAAAACTTACCTGTCACATCCACCTTCCAGCCTGTGGAAAGGAAGAGGGGGAGAAGAGCACTCTCTTCTTCTCAGAGAATTTTCTGGAAGTCCACATCCCATACCCGCTCACTTAGTGTGGTCATGCCATGTACACTGGAATGCTTGTGAGAGCAAAAGGGACACTTATTAGTAATTATACTAGAATGACAGGCATAAACTAAGACTGTCCAGGACTATGGCTATCCCACCACCACCTTTGTATATTCTATTGGCCAGAAATTGGACACATGACCACACTTTTCCATAAAGAATTGTTCTGGGAAACCCCCTAATACTTCGGTATCCAGTTAGTAAGTATCTCTGTCACACGTTTCCTTTGACACCTGACGAATCTTCCAGTTGCAATCGGAAAGTCACTACAGCCTGGGCACTGATTTAGTGTATATCTGGCTTCTACCCTGGTCCAGTCAACTCTGACAGTACTTTTAGGAGTAGCTCTTTCAGGGGCTATGAATAGCAGAAGACTCTGAGAAACATCTAAGCAGAGGAAACAAATGGACGAACTCATTCACTACAATGGCTATAGATAAATAGCACAGAAAGGTAAACACAAGAATGCAAAATCACGATTAAGTTCAGCAAGCAGTCAGGGAAAACCACCAAAAGTGTTTTGTTGTTGTTGTTAATTTTGTGTGTGTGGAGGGGGAATGATGTGAATGAGTTTGAGGATGGTGGCGTATGCTTGTAATCCCAGCACTCTGGAAGCCTGAGGCAGGAAATTCACAAGTTCTAGCCCAGCCTGGGTAACTTAGCAACCTGTCTCAAAATAATTTTTTTACAAGATCCTAATGATGAATATAACTGTATTGTATGCTTAAAATGTGCCAATAAACTTAATGGAAAAATAATTTCTTAAGGGGTAAGGATGTAGCTCAATGCAAAGGCCTTGGGTTCAATTTAAAAAGATAGGAATTAAGCTTTATTGTGACAAGCTTATTTAGAAGTGGTGTGTGGGCTGATTTTGAATAAGATGCAATGAAGAATTAGATGTCCCCTTACACAGTGCCTGTACTAGACCAGGTTAAATTTAAATTTGACTTTGAACAGAGCTTCAGGAGGGGAGAACTACTATAGCTAGCTGGACAGTTTCAACAGGAAGAGGTAGCTGATGGTATAAAAGCGTGATAGTTGATTGATCGTGTCAACTTGAGTCAATAACGCCCAACTAAATCGGCTCAGCATAGTTTTGGGTGTGGAAGACCCACCCATGGGAGGATTATCTCCAGAATCCTATAAAAGGGAAATGAAGAAAGGATTGCTTCTTCTTCTTTGGAGGAGCTCCAGTCTTTGCTTTCACCTTGGATGTCATGTCCTAGCTTACAGCACAGACCCTTCAGCACCTGATACAGATTCACATGAGACACTACACAGAGCTCCAGGTCTTGACTGGATCCTTCCCCTGTGCATAGCCAGACCTGTTGCACACCTCTACACCTGACTCTGTGGGCAGCCATTGCAAGCCAAACTGTAAATTCTTATATATAGTTCTATATTTTATGTCTGTTTCTCTAGTAAACACTGAGACAAATGGCAAAAGAGAAGTAGGAAAATCTATTTAAAAAGTAAAATTGCAAACTGAAAATCCATGAAAGGCCAGGGGGTTAGGTCAGTGGCCCTGCGCCTGACTTGAAAATCCATGAAAGCTTGGACCATGTAGCACAGCAGCAAACCGCCATACAAAAATGTGCTGTCCTAATGGTAACATCAGTTCTTTTAAAACATGTGATGTCAAAAACGGAAATAAAGTCTTTGTAAATAGGGAAGGGAGGAGGAGGTGAAGGGAGGGCAGGGGTATGGGGAAAAAATGAGAACCAAGACCTGTCATGTAAAGGTACAATATCCCAATGATGAATGTAACTGTACTGTATACCTAAAATGTACCAATAAACTCAATGAGAAAAAAATTTTTTAAAAACATGATGTCATATTTCAAAAAGCAGGAAAGTTTGTAACATATTATGTAAAATGCTTCTATTCAAAAGGTAAAAATAAAAAAGGTTGGTATTCAGTCAAACGGTAAATTTGGAGATCTGAAAGATTCTCATTTACAAAACACTTTATTTCTTAGATAATATTGAACAAGTCCACATCCTACATGAAATGAACATCTTTTCAAATGCATTTTATATACATTGCATTTTCTTTATCCACTTGTCTGTTGACAGACATCTAGGCTGATTCCTTAAATTAGGTACTGTGAATAGTGCCACAATAAACATCAGCATGCAGGTACTCTTTTGTATGTTGATTTAATTTCCTTATATATATATCCAGGAGTGATATAGCTCAATCATATGGTAGTTCCATTTTTATTGAGGGGATGCTTAGGAACCTCCATACTGTTTTCTATTGTGGCTGTATTAGTTTACATTCTCACCAGCAGTGTACAAGTTTGCCTTTTCTCCTCAGCCTCACCAACATTTTTTTTTAAATAATGGACATGGTAACAGGGGTGAGATGGAATCTCATAGTAGTTTTGATGTGCAGCAAATGCATATTACAGTTTGGCATATGGATACATAGATTATATTTACCTTGCTGACCACTGGGTAGAAAGCATGACTCTGCAACCCAAGTTCAGCATACTAAGACCTCCACTAAAAGAATGCATAACTCATTTGCAAAAGTCAAACCTCACGTTTATCAGAGAAATGCAGCCAAATAATATGACACTGTAGTGTAATGGGGGACACTCAACAGAAGCTGTAAGTGATCACATAGGTCCAGTTAAAAGGCTGGGTTATAACTGATTCTTCTGACAGATCAATTTCCATAACAATTCAGCCTGTGAACAGAAAATGTGGAGTAACTGGATTATAAAACAGAGTAAAAAAGATAAGTTCAGAATCTTAGTCATCTTTTTGTGTAGAAATACAGTAATTCATTCTGCTCAGGATTGTGCTCTAAATTTAAAGAAAGATACCCATGGAAATTTCAGACAAGGCCTCCTTGGTAATTCTGAGTAACAACTGGGAAATCTATGCAAGGATGTCCCACAGAAAAATACACACAAA
This sequence comes from Fukomys damarensis, assembly GCF_012274545.1. NCBI lineage: Eukaryota > Metazoa > Chordata > Mammalia > Rodentia > Bathyergidae > Fukomys > Fukomys damarensis. The sequence continues at coordinate 31,096,859 of NW_022900950.1, read as the reverse complement.
GAACCTTCTAGAAGCTTGAGCCTTTGCATCTGACTGCTAAAGCATCCCTCCATTTCAAATGGGGATTTTTTTCAATGTCCCTCACAGATTATTTTTGACTGAGCCAAGCAGGGAGCCTATTTTAAAGCTCCCAATTTGAAAATCATGGAAGCTTTATAAAAGCCCTCCACCTGCATCTCTTTTTAAGAACACAGCTCTTTATTCTCTAAAGGATGAAAACCTCTAGCATGTAAAAACTTTGTTGTCACTGTCAATAGGGTAAAAAAAAAATAACAGTGGACAAAGAAGAAACAAATTGTATATTCGAAGAAGTTTTCTTGAAGCTCTTGTTAAAAGCTATAACCTCTGATGTTAACTAAATTTAACCCTCTGTGACCCTTGTGGTGACCTTCACCTCTCCTTTCTTCTGCTTCCTGAGGCTGCTGGAGAAAACTGGCCCTAGCATTGGAAAAGGCTCCTCTGTCACACACAAAGGCCCAGACTTCCTGCTATCCTGTCAGGAGGCCCCTCATCGACCGAGGGGTCAGCACCTGTGCTGAGAAGCAGGTGACAGTGGCCTGCCTGCATCTTTCTAGAGCAAGTTGTAAGAGTGTCTACTCTTCAAAAATCACACTGCAATTTCAGGCATTCAAACCACTGAAGTTCAGGTTTCCTTTGTGAATGCAGACTTTACACAAATTAATCTATTGCTGTTCAACTGACTGTAAAATTAGTAGATTTACTGTTGCCAAAAAAAGAAGAAAAACTGAGAGCTTTCATTTCCACTTTGGTAAGGTCATGGATGCATCCTAGTCTGCCAACAAAGCAGCCTTTAAAATCTTTTCAGGGGAACCTAGCAACTTTCAGGAGGCAAAGCACCAAAACAATGACTCCAATGAACAATGGTAAGTCTTCCCAATACAGTAAACATGGAAAACTCCACACTCGAGCAACTTTCCAAAATGGAATAGTTTGCCTTTAATTCTATTTGCCTCAAAGATAGAAAACAGTAGGTACAAATGTGATTCATCACTAATATTATATTTCCTTAAATAGCAAGTAACTAGGAGACCTCATACGGGCATTTAAAAACAGTATTGGGCTGCATTTCAGACATAATATGCTGGCTGATAACTCGGTCCTGTTGCATTTTGATTTCCATAGTAGTATACACTGAAGGTCTTGTAAGGTTTCATGTCCTAACTATTGTTTTTCATCATGTCCTATGATGGAATGGGAATTACTTTCATTAAATGATTAAAAAATGACCAAAGTTTATGCTAATGGTTTATGACAACAGATACACAGTATTGGGCTGAGAACACCTTTAGGAAATTTTGAATGAGTTTCTTAACATTCTGCAAAAGCCCTTTGCAAATCTTGCTCTCCATATTTTCTTGAAAAAAACTAAGGAGGGCATGGTTCTCTTAGCTACTAAACTGGCACCATAATGAAAGAGTTGCTGCCATTTAAAATAACTTCACAGCTAGATTTAGTTGCATTACTTAGGCTCTCACACATAAGATACTTCAATTTCCCTATTTTAAGGAAACTGTCCTCATAAAAAGATAATAATCTTAGGGGAAATTATACAAACCAACTGTAATCCATAAACAACTACATGTTGAAGAATTTGCTGACTATGTGAACCCCCAAAGACTGTATAGCATCATGTGACCTTACAGTAAGTCCATAATTTTTACTAGTATAAAACTTGCTTAAAACTGTTACAGCCATTGTGACATCATGAAAACACATAGTGTTAATACTTTTTTGAAGACTTCACCCATAGAATAATTCCTTTGTGGGACTGATGTATTATATACCTTAAGGACCTTAGGCTAAGTAACTGAATCTTACACGCCTCTCCATTTTGGAAACTTCCTTCTGTATTGGTCGATAGAGAAAGAATTTTGAAAGCCAGGTAAGGAAGGGATGGGGTATTTCAATTAATGCTTTACTAGAGCAAAACACTTATGTATCCACTGAGAAAGTCAATGGACCTATCATGGAAATTACCATGTGGTGGAAAATGTAGTTTTAGAGCCACTAGGACTTGAGTCTTACTGAATTATGCTTTGTGTGTGTTTGTGCATACATTATGGGAAGAAACAATGACAACTGGAAAAGCTCTATATATGTCTAAGGGTTCCCTTCTACGTACATAATGAATCAGACAGTTTACAGATCTGTGGTACAGTAACTATTTTCCTGAAAAAATTATTATTTAACAAATAGAGGCCACAAATGTAGGAAGGGTCTGGGAAGAGCCAGTCGCCCACTTTATGTGTTATCTTTTTGTCAGGGGTTTTCAAAATCTGCCACCACCAAGATAAGCTCAGAGATTTTAATGAGGATTTAAAAGCAGCCATGTCCAATTTCAGCTGGAGGTTAGAGCCGAGTTCAAGACATGAAAATGGGTTCTCTCCATCGAGGGTATGTCTGTAATATCCATCCCTTTCTGCTTGTCTCCTCCCAGGAACATGAAACCACCATCTTGTAGGTGCTGGAGACATCTGACAGTGACAGGTGGACAGCTGCCCAAATCACCCACTCTGGACACATGTGCCTTCAAGAAGGGTCACAAACAGTAGGATATAGGCAGCTTCAGTTACCAGTGACTACTTGGTGTGAATTGCTTTAAATCATAATCTTATCAAATTGACAGTCCCTTGTTTGAATATTTAAATGCTTCAATTCCTTTAGATATTTTACTTAATATTTTCAGGGACTTGTTGCCCCACTTTTTCAGTCACTACTTTAGTATGCAGCATAAAGAACATTAGAGTTAAGAGCACCAACTCTGGCACAAGACTGCTTGGGTTCTTGTTTTTTATTTTCTTCCCCTTCTTTCAATTCTCGATTCTGCTGATTGTATAAAATTCAACAAATCACTGAATTTCTTCATGTTCCATTCTCTCATGTGTGAATGGCTAATACTAGAAATTAGTTCATGAGGTTATCCTGAGTATTAACTCAATAAATTAAGTGCTTGCACGCTTAAGTGTCTGGTACATTAGTAAATGTTACCATAAATGTGGGCACTTATAACTGTTGAGCACCATTTCCCAAGGCATCGTGCTACTCACTCTATTTCTATATTTACTGTATATCCTAGTATTAAGGAAGAACTATGATAGAATAAAATGAATCTCGAATGCTTGAAAAGCCAACATGCAGGCACTAACGTCAGACTTTGGGGTCACACAAAAGGGATGCCTTGGGGTTTACCACATCATCAATTATGAGCCTAACTTGCCAGATGCTGTTATCTGCTGAAGAAGAGGAGACTGGGTCTTTGCTTTCGAGCACTTATTTAAGGCGGATTTAGCTTCCTTATAAATAAACGAATAAAGAGGTAATATCTGATTCAAGGAGTTGATAATTAAATAAGACAACAATGATAATTATATAAGACAGCTGGCTAATAGATAGTCAGTAAATGCTACAGCTTCTCTTTGTACGCGGGATGTAAAGATTTCCCCATAGGATGGCTTCACCAAGGCCAGTCTGCAGATTCTCACTCTACCACTGAGGAATTTCCTACTGAAGAACAGAGAGGTTGCAGGTGGTTGACACTACTCCAATAGAGGATTTGGCGGTCAAGCAGCGTGATGGCATTGGGTAGGCCCAAGAAGAGGCAGTGGAAAAGACATGGGCAGCCGACTACACCCAGGATTCAGGGCTGGCTGTTCTCTGACTCTGGGAAATCCGTTAATAACTCTGGGTAGATAACCTGTTAGAACTTTCAATTCTAGCAGCACCTGAATATAACTCTCCCCAGAACCATCACCACTTTTCTCCACTTGCGTGGTCAGGAAACGAGAGTCACCTGTAAGTTGGGGACAGTGCTCACCCTAACTCAGGCTTTCAACAGAAACTTTGAATATTTTATTAAATAAAAAGATTGCTATTGTGTAACTAGTCAAAGTGACGCTCTGATTGCTGCAAAAGTTCGACCTATGCTCACTGCTGGAGTGGCAGAAATCAAGTTATTTCCCCACGCCTGCACTTTTTTTCGGGGGAGCTTCTTCCACTAACTGAAAGGCACAGCGCCTCACGTCACTTTTCCTTTAAAAACCAAGGTTTGAAGCCCCGCCCACTACGGAAAGCGAAGGGGCCCTGCTGCCTCCTCGCTCGTTCACTGTTTTGAACTTCCAGGCTGGACAATTCGCCTACCACAGTGCAGCTAATGTTAAAGGTGAGGGGCGCGGGGCAGTGAGGGATCCGGCGGCGCGAGATGTGTTATTAAGGGATAACCCTAGGGAGAAAGAAGCACTGCACTCGGCCGTGTCGCTGGGAGGTTAGGATCACGCCGTCCTGCTGGGCGGAGAGTAGCGGCGAGGAACCCCAGATCCTGCAGCCGGACGGGGTTGTGGGCCAGGCTGTAAAGCGGATTTCCGGCCCAGGTCGCCACACTAGCTTCCCAGGCGCCTGGAAACATAAAGCCGGCCCTGGACCTACAACGCTCGCTAGTTTCTGCCCTGCCCCGCCCCGCCATTCCGACCTCACCCCGCCATTTAGACCCCACGTACACGCACGCGGCGCAC
>NW_022900950.1:31050524-31092229 GCF_012274545.1 Fukomys damarensis | reverse complement strand
CCCCCCCCCCCCCCCCCCGGCCCCTGGATGCTTGGGCGCCCCTCGGGGCTGAGGGTACCCGGGTCAGCTCCGGAAAGCCTGGCAGACGCTTTGCTTCCTGCCTGCTGTAGCTGGAGAAAGCCTTAGTGGGGAAGGTCATGAAGAGACTGGAACTTCTTTTCCTCCTTTCATCACTTAGTAGGTTTGATGGCATAAGATTCCTGAAAGAAGTAAAATAAATTTTCTTACTGAGAAGCCACAGTTTAAAATATTAAATGTTATGAAAGGCGTCAGTCTAAGAAAAATAGGTGAATGGGCGAATATTTTCAACTAATATTTATTGTTCTAGGCTTAACGGTAATGAGTAAATCACATCTGTTCGCGGCTTCGCAGTGAGGAACAGCAATACTAAAATAATCACAAAGTGATAATTGTGATAAGTGCTATCATTGCATGTTGGGCTCAACAGACAAATGGGGGCGGACAGCGATCTGGCTTAGTTTCAAAGGACTTTCTTGAGACAAAGAGCAGAGGCAATAATGTGTATCCTAAGCCAAGTGAAAGAGTGTTTAATAAAAGTAGAAAGCCAATGTGGAGAGGTGAGGAAGAGGATGCTTTGGCCTGGGGAAGATGTAGGTATTAACTTGCGGGCGATTTTAACCTGAAGAAAAGGGTCTGGATGTGTTCACAGCAAAGTAGTAGGGAAAACTGGTTGTAGACCCAGTGGGAGAGGAATGTTAAAGGAGAGGGGGCAGTGGATAAGGAGGGAGGGGTAGGTTTGAGCTGACTCTAGGCAGTTAAAGTTGATGACACTGTTGGGTTGGCTGTGAAAGTGAGGAGTGGAAGTGTCAGAGAGGACATTGCTTCTGATGGACAGTTGCAGATCGTTAGCAAGGCAGTCTGGAAGAGGACCAGGCTCAGAAGATTAATGTATAGGAATAAGTCGATTTTTAGTGCTGAGTCTTTACCTCCGGATTTACAAGCTTCTTAAACATTTTCTGCATGATTCTTAAGTTATTTCAGTTTTACAGCAAAAGAAATGTAGTTAGGTAATTGGCTAGATATATATGGGCTTTTTTCAGTGTTCTAAGTTTGAATTTGGACTTTTAAATAACTCAGCCTTGTTATGGAAAGTACTTTGGCCTCCATATAAAAAAGCAAAAGAAGGGCCAGGGATTTGGCTCAGTGGTTCTGCCTAGCATCCCCGCTACCAAAAAAAAAAAAAAAAAAAAAAAAAAGCAAAAGAAGAGCCTCATCTTGCAGTCTTCAGCCTGCGACCACCAGGTTTGCCGGCCTTACAAGCGTTGCAAGGATCTTGTCATAAATCCTTTGGGAATTCTTAGAGTGGTAGGAATTGGCAAAATTCATTTAACAAATGCTTAGTTCACTAGAATCTATGTAAACTTGTTCCATCCTTCCTGGAATGAATAGATACCAATTGAGCAAGTGTATATCAGCTATATGGCAAAGAAGAGCAACAAATAAACAAAGAATAGAAATTATTTTCATCTCTTCAGTCTGCATAGTTTCAAAAAGCTTGCAAGCAGTTTGACCTGTAACAGGATGGGACTGTCTACCTTCTCATCCCTTATGATTATATCTAGTAACTCATATGTTTAAATTATGTTCCAAGAACTTTCCTTGCAAATAGATAATTAGTATCTCATAAAGAATATAATAATGTATTATAAGTGAAATGCAACTGTTCTTTGGGGCAGTAATCTTTTAATCACTTTTTTAAGTATAGGAATGTTCATGGTGACTTTAATTTTTAAGAAGCAAAAAATGGAAAAACCCATATGTTTATTACTAGAAAAGTAGAGATTTTAAATCTTCAGTATATTTTTATATCATGAAATTTCTCAAACAAACTACATGTTTATTAATAGGAAGCTAGATTTAAAAACTTCAGTACGTTAGGATAGTTCTGAAATGAAAAGGAACTAATTAATGTTATGAAAGGGATCAATCTTGAAAACATGCTGAGATGCCTTAGAACAGAGTCACATATGGTTTAATTACATTTGTATGAATTCTTAGACTACAGTGGGGAAAAAAAAAATTGTGGTTGCCTTAGGCTGGGGATGGAAGTTGACCTGGGAGAGGTGTGAAGGGATTTCTGGAGTATGCTGATCATGTACAGTTTGAAAGACATTTTGGTCACAAAAGTGTACATACCTGTGACCTTTAGATTTGTACATATCATAAGTTTTACATAAAGAATTTTTTTTTATTGAGTTTATTGGTACATTTAGGGATACAGTACAGTTACATTCATTGTTGGGATCATGTACCTTTACATGGCAAGTCTTGATTCTCATTTTTTTCCCCTTACCTCTGCCCTCCCTTCACCCCCTCCTCCCCTCCCCATCTACAAACACTTTATTTTCATCTTTTCATTCTCTCACATTTTTTTCTTTTCCCTTTTTGTTCTTCCCCTACGTATCACACCTTCCCTACACCTTTAGCTCCTTTCCTCCCATTTCTAAATGTCAGTAATCTTATTAGAATCTTATGCATTGTTGCAGAATATTCACACCAGGGAAACTATTTGGTATTTACACATGTGGGACTTATTTATTTCACTTAGGAGTATATCTTCAATATGTATCCATTTTCCTATGAATGATTCTATTCTCTCGCTCATAAAGAATTTTAAACAAAAACTGAACTCTAGTTAATGTTATGTATGCTGAAGTATTTCAGGATGAAATATACTGTTGCCTGCAATTACCTTGAAATGAACAAAACTTAAAGGACTAAAAAGAGGAACAAATAGATGGCTAGATGAAGCGTGTTAATTATGGAATAGGTATTGGGTTTTTTGATGTAGTCTTTCAACTTTTCTGTATGTTTTAACATTTGCATAATAAAACATTGAGAGAAATAATCCTCTAAGGAATACTGCTCATTTTACACAACTGAAGACTAATATGAAAATATAAACAAAAATATATAAACAACACAATCATAAACTCACCTGAAATACCATATTTCCCTGAAAATAAGACCTCATTAGAAAATAAGTCCTAGCATGACTTTTTTCTAGGATGCTTGTAAGGTAAGCCTGAAAGTAAGCCCTGGTTAAGATTATCAGCCAGAGGGCCCGGGATTTAGCTCAGTGGTGCTGCCTGCCTTGCAAGCACAAGGACCAGAGTTCAAGTCCCCGGTACCAAAAAAAAAAAAAAAAAAAAAAAAAAAAAGATTACCAGTCAGAGAGAAGCATTTAGTCCACTGTGACACATGCTGGACTTAGTGAATTAAATAATTAAAAATAATTTATCGACATTCATATTTTAAATAAATGATATTATGAATTATAATTAAGTACTTATAAATACCCAAGTGGGCACCTTTGGACAAGAGATAAATGCCTGTGTAAACAGAAGAACTTGAGGCTTAGCTGTAAAATGACGAATTGGAGTAGAGACACAATTCGCAAATAATGTGTGCCATTGATAAACAGATGTGGCTGTGTCTACAATGAATCTTCAAAATTTGCTATAGTGTATGTTGTAACAGATGTACCTAATGCACTTGTGTGAGATAAAACATTTTCTGAATTTTGGTGCCTACAATATTTCAATACTTTCATGTGGGCTATCATCCTTGATTGTCATCTTTTTTTTTTTTTTTTTTTGTAATGGGGTTCGAACTCAGGATCTTGTACTTGCTGGGAAGGCATTGTGCTGCTCAGCTACATCCTCAGCCCCAAATGATTGTCATCATATTTTTGCCACTCCTGTCTCTTAAGTTTTTAATTAGCACTTGATTTAATGGAAACTTTGTAAAGCCAGCCGCAAGAGGTCATGACTTGGGTGACAAATTCATGAGGTAAAATCACTGACAGCTCTGTTGCCAATACACTATAAGCAGTCTACAAAGACAGGAAGTACTCATTTAAGGATAGCGCTCTTGCTGGACAATAAAATACAGAACTTACAGACTCAGTTTATATGTCATTTTTTTTAACTGAATCTGTAAGATCTGTATTTCGCTGTAATTTAATAAAATGCATTCTGGTTTTATGCATATTAAAAGATATGTTCCCTTCGTTAGTTTCAAGCCTATGTAAAAGTGACACATAAACCAGGACTTCAAAAAATTAAAATTCTGAATTTTTTGTAGTGTATATTGTCTTTATTTTTCTATCTAATTTTCACCAAAACCTGAGTGACTTGCCACCTTAAACGCTGATGGCTTGAGTCTGAAGCAGAACTCATCCATGTTTTCCTAATTAACAGTTAAAAGTCAACATGTCAATATATTAAAGCAGTGTTTCTCAGAAACCAGAGGCCTGTTGACATTATCTAGGGATGCTTTTAAAACACAGATGTTTCCTCTCTCTTCTGTGAAGAACCAGTAGAGTAGGACAGTAAAAAGCAAGACATTTTAGAGAATGAATAGTAACATATAAGTGGATCAAGGGGAGATTTACCTGGATGTCTAAAAATAGTTACTTTTGAAGGTTGACATGAAATAGTCATTATCATTGATCATCATGAATCATCTTTGATCCCTTGATCAGTTCATTAGTTTAATGGATAGACCAGTGGTCTAAATCAAAATAAAGATGCTGATGTAAAACTATCATGACTAAACTGAGATGGCCATGATACTCTAAAAGCCAAATATCTTAAAGTCAGTTACTTACAAAGCATGATTTTATAGTATGATGTCCATTTCTGATCTGATGATTATTCAGACTTTATTGAGATCATGCTGTGTGGCATGGGTCTGCTTTAAATTTGTTAGCTGACTCCATGCTGAAGAAATACTTTATTTATTTATTTGGTACCAGGAATTGAATACTGCTGAGCATGGTGGCACCTTCCTAAAATCCCAGCACTCAGGAGGCTGAGGCAGAAAGATTACTGTGAGTTTGAGGCCCAGCCTGAACTACATAGTGAGACCCTGTATAAAAAAAAAAAAAAAAAAAAGACTAAGTGACAGATGTTATGATGTTAAGTATTTCAGGATTTCCTAAAAATTTAATTTTCACATTAAGAAAATTAACAGCACTTCTCTAAGAGCATCTAATACCTCATCCATACTCACATTTCCCTCTTGCATGTCTAACATGTCTTTTCAACTGCTTTTTCCCCCCCTCCTCCAATACTGGAGCTCAAACTCAGGACCTTGGACTTGCAAGGCAGGTGCAATGCCCCTGAGCTAAATCTTGGGACCCTTCAACTGCTTTTTTTTTCAAATACATTGAATTTTATAATTATGTCTGTCAGTCTTTTTATTTAAGTATAGCCTGACCTTTCACTTGTCATTCCCAGTTATGCTGCCCTTTTTGAAGACACCAAGCCAGTTGTCTTGTCTCATAGTCTGGACCTGTGAGATGGTTACCTTGTAGTGTCCTCTAATTTATTCCTCTCTAAATCTGGCCTGGTACCCCTGGATAAAGGAAGTGAAATCTACAGATGTGATGGCCAGCTGTCTGTTTGGTAGAGGATCTTTTTATCTTTTCAATCTGGAAGTAGTCTGTAGGTGACCCTTTGACATCTACATTCTACCTATTGATTTCTTTTTGTATCTTTATTGCCTGAATTAGTGATTTCATGGTGGGGGCAGAATGGTGATTTTCTGATTACATTTCTTCTCCATTTATTAGCTGTCTTTCTCCTCTAAAGAAGAGCTTTTTCTCATCAACAGTGGATGAATACATTTCTTCCTAAAAAGGTATGATAAGTGCACACTTATTAGTTAATTATCAGTTTACCAGTTTTCAGTGTAAGGAATCAGAGTGTATTTGTCATGTGCAGTTGTGACAGATTATCAATCTCTTAGATTTTTTGCATATTCAGTGTGTTAATTTTTTTTCATAATATTTAAATTTTACTATATTTGGCCAGTGGGAGTCCCTTCATGTCGCCAAACTATAAATCAAATATCAACAAACAAAATTCTAATATTGTCAGGGAAATCTGAGAACTAAATATCTGATAATATAAAGAAAAGGTTATTAATTGGGATAATGTTATTATAATTATTGAGAACATGACAGAGCCCCTCTTAGAGATATATCCTGAAGAATTTAGTGATGACCTAGTTTTACTTTGAAATAGGTAATAGATGGTGTTGGGTATAGAGATGAAATGAGTTTGGCTATATGCTGTTTATTACACTAGTCTTTCTGTACATTTGAAGTTTTTCCTAGTAAAATTCTAAAGTTATAAATTTATGTAATTTGCAATTCAAACTTTATGTTTTTTAACTTTGTATTTATATTTTTATGTATAAAGACATGTCCTAAGAAACACGTATATTTTCAGCTTTGCTTATACAAAGCCAACATTAAGCAGGCCTTAAAGCTTAATTGTAGTGCACTGCATTGTCTACTGTAGAAGTCAAGAAAATAAATTAAAAGCTTTTTTGTTTTGGTTTTTGTAGTTGGGATCGAACTCTGGACCTTTATGCTTGCAAGGCAGGTGGCTGTACCACTGAGCTAAATCCCTGGCCCTTAAAAGCTTTTTTGAATCTAAAGTTAAATTTGAATAATGGTAAACGACTTTGACAAAGCATAGTTTGAGTATTTCTCTAGTCTTTTCCTTCACTTCTTATCTTAGAAAGTGTTTTCAAAACTTTTAAAAACTCCTACATCTTTTTTCTTTAAAAATCTTTATTGCAAGTGTAAAATTATACGTGTGAAAAAGTGATAATTGGAAAATTACTTTTTTATGTCAAATAACTAGGATTTTCATAAATTTCTTTTCATCTTTTTCATATGTCTTGTTTTGTTTTGCTTATATAATGTCTGGGAGAATAACCTACATTTTGAAATATTTTCTATTTTAATATGTTGACAATTTGTTAAATAGGACATGGTGGCTTTCATCCGTGATGCTATGAGGGGAAAAGATACTTAACATTTAAATAATTGATCAATATTTAGTAATATAACTTTACATGTGACAACTTCTGTGTCCTTGTTACTGATAGAGACTTTGGGAAGAAGCAAGGTTGTGATTTTGATGTGAAATTTGCTGGGTGTATAAATTCCTTACAGTCCTAGCGTCTACCACTGTGGTACTCAGAGCATAACTAGGGAAATTTGGGACTTGAGCTGCTGCTATTTTGGTGATGATAAATGAGAAAACAGTCTTTGAGCACTTGAGATTTTTGTGCTTATTTTTGGTTGGGGCTGCTGTGTTTGGACCTTCACGTTCAGGCTCCAGAGGTCCCTAGTCCCTGCCATATACCTAGCCAGCCATGGGAATAAATTATTAAATCTTAACAAACTTTTTCATTACTCTTAGGATGGCTGCTCTTCTTCTAAAGAAATTAACACTGCAAATCATAAAGACTGAAAGTAAGTGTATTGGAAGATGTTTTGGTAAATATATGGTGCAAAAGACAGCCCCAGCACCATTGTCCCTGGCTGCTTCTGCCCCAAGGCTGACCTCTCTAATCCATGCAAAGTGTTTTAGTACTGTGGAAGACACCCAGGATAACAGGAAAAGAAAAACAAACAATAGGACTTTGACTAACACAGGAAGGAAAATTCATGCACGAATTATTCGAGTCTTTGATGAAAAGGGCAGTGATTTGGGAAACATGCACCGGGCAGAGGTGATTAAACTCATGGACGAGCAAAACCTGAGGCTGGTGCAGAGGAGTGCCAGTGCAGATCCTCCAGAGTACCAGCTCATGACGGGCATGCAAATCCACCAGGAGCGCCTAAGACTGAGGGAGCAGGAAAAGGCCAAACCCAAAACAGGTGAGTATTTTGCTTTCAGCTCCTTGATACTTTTGTATTACAGACAGGTAAATTAAGTTCTTATGTGTTCCAAGGTGCTTGGACAATGGGAGATGAGAAACTGGAAAAATCAAAACATTCATGGCTTCATCATTGTTCCTAGTGTGTTTCCTTACTTATGCCTTGTTTCCATTCTTTTATTTTCTTCATTTTCCTTGATACCTTGTTTCCATTGTCTCTTCATTTCAGCCTGTGTAAAATGAGAAACAAGACAAATCCAAATGGGACAAACTCTTCTTCCCTGGTCCTGTGGTGTTGAGTACAAACGTCATGGCAAGCAGAGTAGCTGATGAAATAAGTGGAATGAAATAAGATTCAGAAGAGATGGTTTCAGGTTTCTCATGGAGATCTCACAGAGCTGCATCCCCAGTCCTGTGTTTATTTTTCTTGCTGAGTTGTCCAGGTGGTGCTGCCAGAGCACCAGAGAGTGTCCTGGCTCGAGCCTCCCAGAGTGCTGGGATCACAGGTGTGCACCATGGAGGGATTTATAGAGCAACTCTCATGCCCAGGTATTTTGTTACAATGGCTCAGTCACCTTCCCAGACACTTGTCACTGAATCCTTGAGGAAGCCATGAATGGATATTAAGTGAAGTTGTTAGTTTCTCATGGCTCCTAAATAGGCTAATCATTATAGAAGATTTCTCAGTTGGAGGAGTGCTGGGACAGGAATCAGGAGAGTGGTCCCCACCCAGCTGTCATGAAGTTGTATACATTGAGAAAAAGCATATATTTGGCTTAGTTTTTGTAGTACTGGGGACAGAAGCTACAACCTTCACACTGAGTTATGTTCTTGGCCCTTTTGTTTTTTTTTTTATTTTGGAGCAGAGTCTTGTTAAGTTACCCAGGCTGGGCTCAAACTTCCAATCCTGCCTCAGCCTCCCAGAGGTTACAGATGAGTGCCACCAAGCCCACCTCTTTGGTAATGCCACAGACAACAAGGATGTTGACAAAAAACAAATATTCAGAAGAGACCAACTAGCTGGGATTAAAGACATCAAACTGTGTCACGTTTAAAAAAAAAAAAACAGACTGGAGAAGTGGGAAGGGCTAATGTGTTGAAGGAATTACTTTGTTCTGATGAGGCTTCAGGACCTACTGATAGGAGTTATGGAAAGGCAAAGTGTTGTTAAAAACTTTGTCAGGCATGGTGGTGCACACCTATAATCCCAGCACTTTGACAGGCTGAAGAAGAATGGCAAGTTTAAACTCAAACTGGGCAACTTAGTGAGACCCTGTCTCAAAAAATAAAAACGGCTGGGGTTGTATGTAGCTTAATGTGAAAACTCTGAATTCAATCTCAAATATCACCACCACCAAAAAAAAGCCACACACACACAAAACTTGTTTGGGAAATTTAAAAACATATAGAAGGAAGATGATATGTAAACACTATCCATCATCCAAAAGGACAAGTGTTAACATGGTTGAACTTTAAGATCTATAAAATATTAGAGAAAAGATGAAGCCCTTCCCAGTCCTCATTGCTGTCCTGTCCTGTCTTCCCAGCAGTCCCTGCTCACTCTCATGGATTCCGTTTGTAGGTCGTCAATGTTGTTAAACTGCCAACACAGATACATTCATAAACAGTACAGATTTTGTGTGTAAAAAGATATAATTGGCACACCATTGTTTCAAGATCTATCCATTATACATATAATAGCTGTAGCTAATTTACTATAATTACCATGTGACATCTCATCCTAAGACTGTATCAAATTTGTTAACCCATTTTCATGACATTGGGCTTGTTCCCAGTTTTTCATTATCATGAATGCTTGTGCATCCTCTAGGTTCTGTGAACCAAACGAGTCGAGTTGCTCTCATCAGCAGTGTGAAAATCTCCTCCTGTACATTCTCACCCACCCTTGGTACTGTCCCACTGATTTTTTTCATGCTAATGATGGGAAACTGTTGCTTATTGTTTTAATGTTATTTCCTTCAGCTACTCAAGCTTTTTCCTGAGTTGCCTATTCATGTTCCTTTACTTTTTTTTTTGGATGATTTTTTTTTTCCAGATTTATAGTTCTCTGTTTGTGTATAATGCAAAAATCTTCTTGGACTTTGAATACCCTTGCTTGGCAAGTAAAAATACCCTTGCTTGGTACTTAGCTGTCTCTCTCACATTTAAAAAAGCAGTGGCTGGGTTCTGACACTGAAAGAAGACCATCACGGCCTCTGTGCAACTGGAGGTGTTCTGAGGTGGGGAATCCAGTCTCAAAGGAGGCACTCGAAGTAGTCCTCGTGCCAAATCTGTCTCTTTCCAACCAGGACCAGTTGTGATAAAGGAACTGATCTTTTCTTCAAATATTAGTCAACATGACTTGGACACAAAGAGTAAACAGATTCAGCATTGGATTGAGAAAAAATACCACGTTCAAATTACCATAAAGAAGGGGAAAAATGCAAATGAGCCAGAAAATAAAACAGTAAGTAAAACCAAGCAAAAATCTTTTTGGTTTTCTGATGTAAAACTACAATGCAAGAAATCTGGAAAAATTAAAGGCAAAGAAAAGTGACTGGTAATTGTACTACCCAGTAATGGTAATTCACTTTTCAATTTATTTTTCAAAATGAAGCATATTGTATCAAGGTGCTTCCACTGTGGCATATGTTGCTGTATGAAAACACTGTTTGACAATGTAAAAGCTATATCCTGTTTTACAAATTGTAGAATATCTAACCTTTAGAAGAGGAAAACTGAAAACTTCATAGATGGCATCTTTTAGATTGTCTCAGGTGCTTACAAGCAGCAGGCTGTTGGTTTAAATGTCTGCTAGGGATGTGTCAGTTTACCGTCCCAGAAGTTCCCTGGCTATGTGTTCTACTTCTAAGTTGTATTATCACCCACCCACCACAGTCAGAATAGTAGGGGTAGTGGTCTTCAACCCTGGCTCTGTGTTAAGACTCACTGAGGCCTAGGGCACAGCCCAGCTGATTAGGAATTTTTGGAGCCTAAGGTGTCTTATTTTTTTTTAATTACCTCAAGTGATTCTGAAGTAGCATCAGCATTGGGAATTGCACTGAGCTGTTTTCAGGATAAAGAAGATACTTTGCCAATACCTTGTGCTTGGTACTCATTTGGAGGAGAGGGTACTCCAGGGTCAAATGTAGCCTCTCGGTGCTGTGACAAAGGGCAGACTTGTTTAGAGTCACTTAACCAGATATGTGAATCGCTCACCCTGTCACTTAAATTAACAGCAATTCCTGGCTGCTGTTTTTCGTCCAAGTTTGAGCACTGACAACAGAAAACATCAGAGGCTGATTTTTAGTTGATTTTTAGTTAATCATGGACTGTTTCCCTTTTGTAGGAGGAAATATTTCATCAAATACTTCAAACAATGCCTGGAATAGCCACCTTCTTATCCAGACCACAAGCTGTTAGAGGAGGAAGAGCTTTAATGTGTGTTCTTTGTCATCTGAGCAAGAATGAAGATAAGGAACATGCAGACTCTCAAATCAAAAAAAGAGACACTTTGAACAAAGAAAATGGAAATGGCAGGGACTCAGATGTGGTGTGCCCATGATTTTAATAAAGAAAAATAGGCTTCTGAGCTATACTAAACTCACTGGTCCGTAGTCTTTCTCCAAGGCCTGGTGACGCCTAGCAGAGGGCGAGTATTACAACTGTGGAGTGCGCCCATCTTCCACATAGCTCTCCAACTCCCCATTTATAGGCAAAGTTGAGTCCTGCTCTTGTTTCTTTTTGGGAGGGATATATCCACTGAGGCGAGAGGCCAAACTCCGTTTTCCACGGGATGGTTTTACCTTTGGGAATAAAGAAGGCAGACAACCAGAATTTAAAATCAGATTTATCTGGATTTTTACAATACTATGCTCTGACAAGGAAACACTCCTTTACAGAGAGCTTCAATGGGGCAGATTCAGGGTAAAGCAGGTGAGAATATTCCAAACACTGCACCAGGCTTTAAGCAGCTGAGGTTTTAGCATGAAAGCAGGACTAAGTAGTTTCAACTTACTTTGAGCTTCATTTTCTTCTTGTCGGGATCGTGTACAATGGCATGCCTAGTGAGACTTTGCTAGGTGAAGGAAATGAAAAACACTGTACATTAAAAACCCAACACTGGTGTCAATTAACATGAAACCTCCATGAGTTATAAACAGACTATCAGCCTTATTGTCTGACCCCACCTTTCACCCCAGAACCTAGGAAAGCTTAACTCTTGGACCTAGCAGATTTCAGTACCTCCTCCAACGACCCATGTTAGGAATTTATACCATCCCAACCACTTGCAGCCTCTTAATTCTATTGTGAGGGAAAGGCCTGTTGTAAATGAGCTTTTCCAAGCTGAAGAGGGTGTTTTAACTGATCCAGTCAAAACAGTAATTCCGAACACCATGGGAAACCTGCCTGGTGTCCCCACTGACTTGACAAACACAGCCTTCAGCTCCAGGTGCTTCCTATCCTTAGTGAGCTTCACTCAGTTCTCTCTCCATTCCCTGACAGTTCACAGCAATGAAACACCAGACAGAGTGAACCTGCCAAATGCACAGGCCCCTCTACTACACATGACCTTCTTCCCTGACCCTTGAACTGTGCTGTGACCTAGACCGGAGCCCCTGAACATCTAGTCCCAAATCTTGCTGCTCATTCTTTTCCCAGGTATAAAATGACACCCACAGCACCAGCACACTCTTTCAGTAACAGGTGTGGATATCAAGGCCACGGGCCTTCCCACGTAGTATTTATTAAAACCAGAGTCCTGGGTGAGCACAGGACAGGGCTGATTCAGAGCCTAAGAATCCGTATTTCTAGAGGGCTTCCAACTTATGCCAATGCTTCTGGGTCAGGGTACACTTTAAGATTCTCAGCAGGCCTGCAGGATGTAGATGTGAGTGAAGAGCCACGAAGAGCCACCCCAGCTGTAGCAAGGATGGGAGAGATGTTGGCCCTGCTCACACAGGAAGCCACCCTAAAGCAGGAGGGCTGCACAGGCCAGGTGGGGCACTTACTTTCATGGCAAACGTTTTGCCGCAGCCAGCCTGTTCACATACAAACGGGCGCTGTTCCTCATGGAAAGAGAGAATATGGCTCTGGAGATTGAACACAGTTGTGTAGGTTCGACTGCAGCCTTCTCTTGGACATCGACACACAGTCCTTTCTGGAGCATGAGTTTTCATGTGCTGCTTAAGGTAATCTTTGCGCGTAAATGTTTTCTGACATACTTCGCACATTATTTCCTCTGGGGAAGCAGACAGACAGATTTAACCCACTTCCCACATTATTACCACACAAGAAAAATTCAGTGTGTATTATACTCAATGTCCAAAACTTTACGACTACATACACATCAGAAATTTCTGAGGAAACTCTGGCCCTCATTTTTACTGCTGGGAGTTTGCCAAAGTTCTCCCAAGTTCTTAAATCACTCCTGAACTCCGTGGCTGTTGAGCTCAAGGAGCAGAGCTTCTCAGTGTGACTGTGGAGAAAATGAAACAACTGCTCACAGTATCCTTCCTCGTCACCCAATACAGGCACCATTTGCCAGCACACCCAGAGCATCAGAGCTCCCAAGACTCCTGGATCCTTCCTGTGCTAAGATCATACCAGCACAAGCTGAGGCTTGGCCCTGCTCTGCTCACCTGTCAGCTATGGAAAAACAGAAAATGGAAACCCCTTACTTCACCACACACATGAACTGTTTCACTCTGAATTAGCTACGTCAATTCTGCAGTGGCAAACACACCATGCTTTTCATGCCTGCCTTACCTTTATGGGTTTCTCTCATGTGTTTCAGAAGTTCTGTCCATGTTTTGGCCACAAAAGAACATCCCTTTTGACACACATAGCCTGTTTGAAGGGAAAAAAACAAAAACAAAAACTATTGGTGCAATGCCTGTTCTGAATATTCAGTCGACGCTGACCATGATTAGAATAGAACTTTGTATGTCTACATAATCTTTGTCTTGTCTCCCAGTAATATTCTGTTCTGTGGGACTCAAGAGGTAAGAATAAGCTAAGAAAAGTCTATGTGATGTAAAACCACACAAATGTCCAGCAAAGTGCTTCATGTCAGCCCAGTCTATGTCCCCTTTCCCTGCCTGCTAAGGCCTGCCTCTTTCTTCCCTCAGCAAAAGTGTTCCCTGGCCCCTTTGTCCTTGGCAGACCAACACCAAACCTCAGGATTTACAGTGCCCGCCCCCTGGCCACCTCTAGCCTTATATCCAGTTTCATACAGCAGAAAAGGAGAAGGGTATAGTCACGGAAGAAAATAAACCCGCAGACCCCAGAGAAAAATACTGATCAGAAAGGACACTGCAAATCACCAGAACTGGATGACATAAATGCCAGGCTGAGTTCCACCCACTATAAAAAGCAAATTGGCTGCCTTGCACTCTTCCTCACTAATCTCTAGTTAAATTCTAGGAGCTGGGACATTGGTGTAGAGATTAAAAAAAAATTATCCATGGAAACAATAAATATATGGAGTTGACGGAATCAAGTGTTTTTTGTTATGATACAATACCATGTGTCTGAACACCATGAATTATCCCAGCCTTTTGAATGGCCCTTTGGAAAAGAACAGCACAGGTATGAACAGAAGAGGTTAAAAACAACATAAGGCAAAGCCTTGGCAGAAGCACAGACCAATCCGAAGATAAAGCACGACCAGACACTGGGCCTGAACAGTACAACACTGTGTCTGCACAACCGGGACAACTGGAAGGACCAATATCTAGACTTTAGACTCGAGAACAAGGCTGAGTAAGCAGACCAGCATCCTTCTTGCCTATCTCCCAGCAAGATAATGGAATAGACAAGAAAGCACCACATAGTCAAAGAAATACACACACACACAATCCATCAATCACTGAATTAAACGCCCTACTGTCAGTGTTTTTCAACATGAGATACACAAGACTGACCATACCTACCCTTGTGGACCTTCCCGTGTCGCTTCAGGCTGCTGGGTGAGGCAAAGTGCTTCCCACATCCTTCCTGGGTACACCTGGGTTAGCAACACATGAAAAATTACATGGTCCACTTCAGAAAGCTCCACTTAGGGTAAATGGTACTTTTTCCTGATTCTCTTACCAAATTCTTGCTTCTTTCCATAATAAAATCAGCCACAGAAATATAAGATTTAAAAGGTAGGCCTAATCACAGGTGAAAATCAAATTGCTTGACCAGCCCTGAGGTAAATGAAATGTTTGAGAGAAAGAATGCACTTTGCTTTTTTTTTGCTTATGTGACTAAATTAAAAACTGTTTTCATTTTTATACCCTGACTCTGCTGTCATTGCTACACAAACACTTTAGGAAGTTGTCAACTTGGTATAGGAAATTCCAGCCATTCTGAGCTGTCTTCAGCATCTCAAACGATGCTGCACTGGGGTTGTGTGATTAAAAAAAAAAAAAAAGAAAAAAAAAAAGAAAAACTACCGCAGCATCCAGAGCCTCAGGTGAGCAGCAAAAAGCAGGTGCTACTCAATGCTAAAACCATCAGAGCACAAAGATAATCTGCAGACCTGCAGGCCAGCACAGTACTGTCACTGCAGCGAATGCAGGGAGAGTGTTGCATCTATGAGCCACAGCAAAAGACTGCCCAGCCACCAGGGAGCACCAGTGTGAGGTGGCAGAATAAATCCCTCAGTGCCCGTCACACTCTATTCCAAGGTGTCCAGCCACCCTTGCATGTCTTGAAGACATCCTCTGACTGCAGGCTAAGCCTGGTTAATTCTGTTAGGTTCTACGAGGAGTGACTTGTCTTTATACTGGCATTTCAGACAAGTGAACAGGCTCTACTTGAACGTTGTTCTTCAGCCTTCCCTTCAAGCTTAACCACAACTATAACCACCTCACAAATTATTATGAAACATATTAAATATTTCTTTTAAAGAAACAAAATCAAAATTTAACCTTTCAAATGCCATATAAATGGGCATACACAATACACACTATTTGCAGAAAAGGGCTGTTTGGGAAATGACTTCAGAACACCTGCACCCAGCCTCTGTGTCTCAGTCTTCTTCACACTGAGTGATGCAGAACATCAGCCACAAGCAGCACCCACCTGAATGGTGGCTCCCTGGTATGCTGGCACTGGTGGATTTTCAGCTGCTGGTGTTTCTTAAAGGCTTTCTTGCAACCTTCAAAATTGCACTGTTTAGTAAAGGTTTGTTAGTCTTGAGAAAAAACAAAAAATCAACAGTTCACAACAATCCTCAAGATAAAACTATTTTGGAGATTATGCAGTTGCCACTTTCACCCTTACAGCTACAGTAAAATTCTATGTTAAGTCAAGAAGCTTTAAAGATTAATGACATTTCAAAAAGCAAAAACATTTTTGTGGGGGTAGTTGCCCAATGATATACTTTACTTTAATGCACACAAGGTTTGTGAATTAAAACTTATCATTAGGATAGTCAGTGCCAGACTAAATTTAGATACTTGCCAGACAAAATTTGGATGATGAAAACTTTAGAAATATAAGCAATATAAGTATAAAAAAATTCACAAAACTTAACCATGTAAAGTCATCAGACTTACCACATATTGTTTTTGCTGATTTTCATGTTTGCGTTCAAAATGTTTCTTCAGGTTTGATTTCGTATTGAATTTTTGATCACAGCCATTAGCAGTACAACTATAAGAAATGGTATAAACTAATATTAACAAGCCAAGGAAAGAAAAGTTTTAAGATATATATACCTTCCTACTTTATGAAAGCTAATTATTACAAAAAATAGTAGAAAATAGTCTTCAGTAAATTCCAAAATGTTGTGCTGGGGTATGGCTCAGGGGAAGAACATGTGCTTAGCATTCCCAGCCTTGGGTTTGATTTCCAGCAACACCAAAAAAGGAAGAGACTGACAGAGAAAATTCCCAAGGTGCTAATTAAGCCACACCATGCAGGCCTCTCAACTTCATGTGACCATCAAGTAACACGGCACTTTTTCATGTTTGACAGCCTCCACTAAACCTCAAATCCAGCTTAAGTCTAGTTAGTCTCAATGCAGAATCTGATAACCTTAATTTTGCATGAAATGTCACTATAAATTGCCTTAAAAAAGACCTCAGAAAACCTGGTTTCTTCAACATTAATGGTAAAACATGTAGTACAGACACTGGCATGACTCCAAGCCATTCATATTGGCATCTAGTCTTTAAACTGTGCACAGTGGAGGCACACCACTTGCCCTTTCTTCCTCCTTGACAGGTGGAATGCTAATATGATAGCTGGGGCTCCAGCAGGCATGTAGGACCATGAGGTTGATGCTCCAAGATGCTAAGGGCAGAGAGACCAGTTAGAAGGGGCCCAGGCCCATGAAGACCTTAGATCCCCCTGGACCCTTACCTCTCTATACTTCCATATTTAGTCACACAAGACAAAAAGAGCCTATCTTGTCCAAGCCACTTGTTCTAAGTTTCTGTCATTCTTGGCTTTAAATATAATAGCCATCTAACTCAACATGAGTGTGAGAACTAAAGAGCAGGGGCTGCAGCAGGAAGGACCATGGCATACTTGGGATAAGGGAGAAGTGTTTGTTAGTTCAGCATAGCTGGGGTATAGTTTCTTTTTACTAAGAGTCAGGGTCTTACTGTGCTGCCCAGACAGGTCTCTAACTCCTGGGATCAATGATCCTCTTGTCTCAGCCCTTTCAGCAGGCTGGACTATAGGCTTGGACCATAATGTCACATCCTAGAGTCAAATTGATGGGCAAATAAGCAAAAAAGGACCAAATTGCACCAGCCATTTATATGATGTACTAGCGACCTTGAGTTCATATAAACAGAGCTCAAAACCATTTTTTTTTTTTAATGGTAACGGGGCTCAAACTCAGGCCTTTACACTTGCAAGGCAGGTGGTGGAACCACTGAGTCAAATCCCCGGCCCTCAAAACCATTGGTTTTAAGGGAAGCCACTTGGGGTGACTTGGGAGGGGGCCAATCAGGAGCACAGAAAAACACTTCAGGCACTGAATGAGGACTGAGGACCTGCAGCAGGACAGGTGCAAGGCAGGTGGAGGTCCAGGAGGAAGTTAAAGACCTTATGATGTCTGTGCTGCAGGGGATCAGAAAGATGAAGAGGGAGCCACCTTATCTTTCTGTGGGTCACCAGAGACAGTGGTTTCACCTACCACGACAAGAACGGGGAGCAGAAGACCAATTCATTCATGTCACCAGGTCTATGTGCCCCACACAACCCATTTCAAAGGCCTAAACCCATTTCTCCACTCACACAAACGGCTTTTCTCCAGTATGAATCAGGATGTGGCGACTCAGATGGTAGTCTCTGATGAAGGCCTTGCCACAGCCTTCATAGTCACAAGCAAATGGCCTCTGGAAGAAAAGGAAAGAAAAAACATGTTAGTTCTGCCCTCGTTAATAACTCTGGTTATTAATTAAAAGCCTAAAATACCTAACAGGCACAGCTACTGAATTCCTCTGTGGAGATAGATGGCTTCCGCTCAGCAAGTATAGCAATACCGACCACACCAAGGCGAAACCGTTTTCCTGCATCAAATTTTACAGCAGAAATGCCACAACCTATCACAAAATCACACATCAGATTTTGGTCTATGGATAACATATGAAATAAGCAGGTGACCTTCCACAGCATTGCTAACCTGCCCCTAACCCAGCACCTGGGTTCCCCAGCAGCTCACTTTTTCACATCACTGCCATTAGCATACCCCATCTGCACAGATCTCCACCTGCATGATTGCACCTTGTAAAGTCAGCGGGGGGCAGAGGAGAAGGTTCTGTCTCAGCCTTGTCAAGCCCAGTGTCTGCACTAAAAAAATGCCAGGTACAGCTACAAAAAAACGTGTCATACCTGAAAATGCTGACAGGTGCTACAGAAAAACAAGGAAAACAGCTCACAGCCCTAATTGCTACTACAATCTGGGGGTGGGAGGAGCTCCATTCTGAACCTAACCAGCTTTGAGTGTCTGACTGTGGAAAGGGTACCACTATGACAATGAGGAAGGAGGTACCAGTACATCAGAGTATTAAGAGCAAAGCCAGTGGTCAGGAAGACAACAACTATGACTTCAAGTGTTCCAACATGTATGAAGAAGCAGTGCCAATATCCAGCAAATAAGTCTAAAAAGAAAGCTGTATTTTGACATATAGGCGCCAAAATGGGGGGGGTGCTATGGAGAGGGTGGAATAGACAAGAGGAAGAAAGGGGAAGCACAGCATAAAGGCTTTCCAATGAAGCCAAAGCAAGATGGGGTGCACAAAGCAGAGGGCAGAGGAGGAACCAAGGGAGAGGGCTGTTTGCACAAATTATAGTCCGTAGCAGCTCTAGGAGATCTAGTCTAGTCTAGGAGGTCTAGGCGCTTAGCCTAGTGCTTGGTGGGGATGAGCGATGCATCCCGCGCACGTGTTCAAGGCTTACCGGTAGGTACTGACCCTGTGAAACTCAAGATCAACGTATGGGAAAGGGTTGCTTAGGGAGCCTTGAACCTACAGCAAAGCCATCGCGGTCCCAGCACAAAGCTCCTAGAACTGTCCACTTGCTCAGTTCCTTCCCTAAACTCAGGACGCTGCACCCGCTGCGCAGGCGACTACGCAGGAGCTCCGCGAAAGGCTCCCGGGGGCCACTGGCTCACATCCGGGCGGGCGCCACGCCCCGCAGCGGCCTCATTACCTCCCCTGTGTGCTTGCATAGGTGCGCATCGAGCTTCCAGGCCTTGCTGTAACTGGCGCCGCAGTCGGGGAAAGAGCAGATGAACCTCCTAGGGAGTGGCGGGAGCGGCGGGGGAGGGGCTGCGCTCTCGCCAGCCGCAACGAACGCGTCTGCAATGGTCAGGGAGGACACCGCCTCTGCGACCGAGCCGGGTGGCTCCAGGGCGTCCGCGGGCCAGGAGCGCAGCCACGTGCTGAAACACAGCTAAGACCCGCCGTGCACTTCCGGGAGTGCAGTCCCGCTAGTAGGGTCCCGGCCCCTCCTCTTTCCCACGCGAGTGCCGCGCATGCTCTGAAGGGCTGCGCATGCGCCGGGAAACCTGGTGGCGGCCCGTGCCCCTCCCTCCCTGCGTGAGAGGCTGGGGTTTCTGAGTCTAGAGCTAAGTAAGGTCTTACAGGTAGGACAAGTTACGAAGCACTTCTTAACTATGAATTGTTTACCATCCACCGCTGGCCTCTAGGAAGTGCTAACCTTGCATAATTTAAACGAGCCTGCTATTCACATCTCTGCCCGCTGCGGATTCATTTCCTTGCATCTAATCTACATCATTACGCTGCAATCCCCAGAACAGTGGATCCTAAGGTTGTGTGCCTATTAGAGTCTCGTGGAGATCTTTGCAAGTTGCAAAGTTTATAGCATAAGTGGACCAGTTAAACTCCCCAGATGGTTCCAGTGTGCAGGAAATCATGGGAACCGCTACCCTGAGGCTTCGCAGCTCAGTGGTCTGTGAATCAGCCACATCTTCAGAGAGAGGTCTCTCCAGCCTACCTGAATCAGAGATTTCCAGGTGATTGGATGCATAGGAAGTTCTAAGAAGCACTGTTGAGCGGATCGAATGAATGTGGGTAGCATGGTTTATGAGGATCACGTTTCTAGGGTTCTCTGAGTAACAGTAACAAAGTGGATAGTCTGATGTTCCATGAGGTATTTTTCACGTCATTCCAAATCACCAGGGTAGTGTCAGCCTGACTGATGAACAGGTCTCTGCATTATCACCTGGGAGCATCAGAAAATGATGGTCTTGGGGTTGCCGCCCACACCATTGAAATGAGTCTCTGAACTGGGATGGAAAACAGAGAGCATCCTGATTCTTCTTCCTCTCTACCTTACTGGCTTCTGCACCTGCCCTGTTCATTCTCCCTCTCAACAGGCTTTCCAGCCCTTAAACTCTCTTGCCTGTGTTTGCCTTCTCCCTAAAACATCTGAGACTTTATCGGTATGAGTTTGCAAGACTGGTTTTTGAAAAGTATTTTTATTCCTCAGAGCTATTATTCCCGCAGAGTAGGTGACAGTGCCCTCATGTAGGAAATGGGAGTGCAGGGCTCAGCCTTTTGTCTATGCCTGGATCAAGTTCTGCATCTTCTCGATAAACCTCACCTGACCACTACTGCCACCTTTTCGCCTTTTGTGGGCCTTTCTATAGCACTAAGTAGATGATCCTCAAATGTGCTGGGACTGTTAACTATTTAGGTTTATAATTTCCTCTTTCCCTGATCTTGATTTAACCTCCATCAGGGCAAGAACTGGAAGATTAAAGTAGAATAAGCCAGGCACAGATATACAGATATTGCTTGATCTTATTCATATGTAGAAGCTAAAAAAATTGATCTCATGGAAGTAGAGAAAAGCAAAGTGGCACTAGATCCTGGAAAGAATGAGAGGGAGAAGGGAGAGTGGGAAGTTCCACAATGGAACCAAAAATACTTCAGATAGAGTAAGTTCTAGTGCTGTACAGCACAGTGGGGTGACTATGATCTACAAAAATTAGTGATATATTTCATAATAACTAGAGAAGAGCCCAGAGGTTTCCAATACATAAAAATGATAAATTTTTGAGATCAAAGTGCTAATTGCCTGGATTTGATCATTAAACACTGTATGTATGTACTAAATTGTCAGTCTGTAGTCCATAAATGTGTAAAAATATGATATGTCGATTAAAATGAAAAAAGAACGGACAGCAATTGGTACTGCCTGGTAATGGCAGGTGAAAGGATGTGATGAAACTAATTTATTCCTAACCAAAAGCAAGGTTTCAATGATACAATTTTGGGGGAATTGGAAAATGAATTATGTAAATAGCAGAAAGGAATATGTTGTATATTAAAATTATATGAGACTTGAGTATCATTCAGTGTAGGGAAGAATTCTAGGACCCATGTAGACCAGCACAACATTGAGGGGACACTGGGTCAGCAAATGGTTTTCTGGGAACCCCTGTGGTTGCTTCAGCTCATGAATCTCCAAGTATAATCGAATAGGTGGCTCCAATCCCTGAGGAGACAGCCATGAACAAAACCTGTCAGATCCCTGCCAAAGGTGCAGAATCTAGACCTTGTTTTAACCTTAGATGGAAGGAAGGCAAGGGCATAAGGTGCTTGGGGACGAAGGTGGGGAAGGACAGGGTTTTGCTGAGTAAGGATGAGAGAGAAGCTGAAATCACTGGTTGGAACCCACTGTCCTGTTTTGGTGATATCACTACCCAGAGCTAGTTTGCTTATTTCTTTTACAAATTTAAATTTGCCCTGAAGCCCTTTCTGAAAAGAACCATACAGAGCCATCTTGTGGCGAAGGAGGAAAACACCCACACAGTTTCAGACCTGAATACTTCATTGGCTTTCATTTGACATGAGCAGTGGTAACTAGATCTGCAGGCTGCTATATTCTTGATTCTTCCCATATGGTCAGGCAGCATTTTAAAGTGGTCAGCAAATGTTGACAGCAATCTATACTTGTCCCCTAACACATTTACCGCAGGTAATTAAGTTAACTACCTGATAAAAATGTAATTGGATGCTGTAATGCTAGCTATTGTCTGAAATGACTTTGACTGACAGTTACTTGTGTAGGCTTCTTAGTTGTCTTTATAGGCACAGAATCAAATCCAAATTTGGTCATTATTTGTTATTAAATTAAAGTAAACGGCCAAATTGGGTAATCATGATCTGGGAAGATTTTATTATTTGCCTCAATGATAGGGCTTGGATTTTTATATTGTTAGAACATAATAAGAAATTAGTCAGATTGCTCACTAATGCTGCCAAATGCTGTGCAGCAGCCACACCCTCCATGTCAAGAATAAACCTAATTCATCAGAGATGATTCCAGGAGGCCACAGAATATCAATCTGTGTGCTGCAGGAATTCCTGTTGCCTCTCCTGAAAGCGTCCATCATTTCTCACAAGCCTTTTATTGCATTACAAACAGAATCAACACATGCTGGGTTCCATGAGACCATGGAGAACATGCCTACGAGATTCTGGGAACAGACATTCAGGGTGTGAATTGCAAAGCAGCTGCTGCCTGAACACCAGTGTCCCCTGCAGGTCCAGGGCTGCTATAAATGGCTTGAACAGTGACAAGATTTCATCAGCTATGACTGGCGATGTGGGTTTGTGCCTTTGCTACTGCAAACCCCAACTCTGAAATACGCAGTCCCTTGTGTAAACTCCATGGACATAAGCACCTTGAGCAATTGTTATAAAAGATGCTTTTCAAAAGTAGGACAGTTTAGGGTTTTCCTTGCTCTCTGCCCAGCATTTGTGTCCACTTATTCCAGCAACTTCCCAGCAGCCTTCAGTGTTAGAAGGCCTCGACGATACCATGTCCCTGATGCCAAGTCTCAAGACAGAAAGCAAAGGAACCTTAAGGGCTCAGTGTGGTGTTGACATCTCCAGGCATAAAACAACAGCCTCAAACCCATGGCTTTGGCCATGCACTTCAAGTTTGCTAAACAGAATTCAGACCAGTTTTTAAAATTAATCCTTCCAATGTCCAGAGGGAAGATTGGAATTTGTTTCCTTCTCCTCCAAACCTGCTCAGCCCCCACTCCTCACCCCAGCAGCAAGCTGATCTTTGCCCAGCAGACATAGAGGCACCTTTTCAGCCTCAGCCAGAAGCCCATGGGGGCCTCTGAGCCTGCTGACTTCCTGTAGGGTACACTGACCTTCCCATGTGTTAGCTCCTGGCCATGTTGGTCTTATCCTGGTTTCATGTGTGCCACGTGACACCTGCACTTCCCTAGTGAGGCAAAAAGTGCCATGGTTGCAAGCAAAGCTCAAGTCTCAGGACCTAAATGTTCACTGTAGGCCTGCCCCATGCCAGAGAACAGATAATGGACAAACACATCACATTCCACATGTAGAATCTGTGAATGATTGCTGGTTACCCAGGAGTTTGGGGTCAGAGACAGAAATAAAATGAGAATTTTCGATGATGTGAGTGGTATTCATGCCTCAGGTACATTTGCTGATGGGTATGGGCCCTAGGAAGTCTATATGCTCTGACATCTTAGAAACTCAATAGTTCTCACAAAATATGCAGCATCTGTCCCAATGGGGGACTGGGCTAAGGTGGCCTTTGGCTTTGAATGGCTCTCTCCTGTTGTTGGCTATACCCTGCGATGTTCACCTCAGTGCACATAGGCAGCAGGAGGAAGTCAAAGAGGCTGTCTGTGCTGCCAATTTCAAATTACCCCTTGAAAATACAGTTCCCTTTATAGAGCAAACAGGATCACCTAGTTCACTTACAGAGCAAGAAAGAACTTTATCCATCATTAATGTTTTACTACCTTTCTCAAAAAGCATCACCTTTAACCTCCAGATCAACTCTAAACCAAGGCTAAGGAGCAATAGTTCCCAGGTCAGTTCCGGGTGCTGGGGCTGTCCCTGTGCCAATGCTGTTTCCATCTGGAGAAATAAATAAACAGATAGATAAGCTCTTTAAAGCACATGATGCAGCAGACCCAGAATCTCCAAAGCAGAGATAGCCAGACACTTGGCCCTCATTTGGGGTGATATATGGCTGTCTGCCCAAGTGCTGCCTGGCCTGGGCGTGAGCTGGGCCCCTGTAGACCTGGGTGGTAAAGGAAACCCTTCCTTTCATGGCTTGGAGAACAGTAGGGCACCAGGTAGACCAAGCTAATTGCTTGGTTAACTCAGTCCCAGCAGAAATTGACCAAATGATGCCCCGAAGAACATGGTGCTTCCACAAATACACAAGGCTAACTGCCAGGAAAGACCAGCAAAGATCCTGCTGGACACAAGGATTGCATTGACCCTAAAATTCTAGTCAGATTGGTAATGACTAGAAATGGCCTTAGAGAAGCCAAGCCAGGAGGCCAGTGGAGACCTCAGTAATGTGGTAGCAGCCTCCAGAGCCTGTGCCACCTACCCTAACACCCAGCCCAACTTCAGCTAAGCAGGGAATTATCTCATGTATAAATGACAGG
Source organism: Fukomys damarensis (assembly GCF_012274545.1). NCBI lineage: Eukaryota > Metazoa > Chordata > Mammalia > Rodentia > Bathyergidae > Fukomys > Fukomys damarensis. The sequence continues at coordinate 31,067,598 of NW_022900950.1, read as the reverse complement.
CCACTCTAACACTTTCATTTTTATAGATGACTAATGCCTAATTATTTGTGACCTAAGAAGTGAGTCATTAGGAGCCAGTACAATTTATTATTCCTGCACTAGAATTAGCACTGAGCTAGAATTTACTGAAGGTTTGACTTCAGATCCTATCCAAAGGCCTGGCTGCCTCTGTGGCCAACAATGTGGCATGGTTAGAATTTATGTGGAGAAAGAATTGCTTTATTATCAGTGATGTTTTGAGTTGGTTGCACTTTACAACTACTGCTTTTCTTGTTTTTTGTTTTGGGGGTTTTTTTGGGTACTGGTGATCAAACTCAGGACCTTGCACTTAAAAGGCAGGCAGTGGAACCACTGAGCTAAATCCCCAGCCCTGCTTTTCTTATTTTTAAGTTTAACTTACCATTAGTTTCATGTCTTTATTCACAACATAATTTGTCACAGAATTTTTAGGTAGTGTGCAGTGGTATGTTTTGGCATCAGCCTATACTATTCAAGTGTTCCTCAGCACATAAAAGCATGGAATTCACTTATGAACCATCCATGCCTCTATTGCCAAATCAGCAATATACATAATTATGGTACACATATATGAGGAGCTTCCTTTTTATGCTATATGGAAACTGATGAAAGTAGGTAGGCGATAAGGTTTTGGCTTGTCAAAGTGGCATGCTGTCTAAAAAGTTTTGCAAGCCACCATTCTAAAAGTCTAGAAATATGTTGTACCAATGTATGCAGTTGTGTGGTAGTAGATATTTAGTGACCAGCTATCAAGTATAAAAATGTGAGTGTATAAAAGTAAAAAAAAAAGAGTAACACAAAAATGAAACAATAAAGACTGTCAAAATTTGTCACTGCTCAGTAAAGTGAGTGACTTTTTTGCTTAATCAGATGTTTTCAAAAACTGGAAAAATATATGTTTTAAATTATTCACATTTTTTTGACAACTGTACACATCATACACTTAAGTTTAACTGGGATTATTAAAATATTTGCTATCATTTTCTTAAGTCTAAACAATCAATAAAGCAATCAATCAAGGTCTAATTGGAGGTAGCTGACAATTTCTCTGGTATAAACACCCATATTTCAATCATGGCCAATTTTAATTCATTGGCATGACACCATGTATGTAGAGTTTGGGAAAGATGACCAATAATTCACTTAAATGTATTGCTACCATGCAACAGCTTGAATAACCACAAGAACATAGATCATAGTAAAATGTAGTTTAAAAAAATGAGGAAATTATTAGTTTTTGGTATTATTAACTTTGGTTTTATATTATTTATTTAATTATAGCATTATATGACTTAATTATAAATAATGGTTGTGTTTAATAACTTACTGAAGATTCTAGGACATTCCTGAAGATTCTTGCCTGCCAATACTCACTGGCACACCAATAAGTGTGACTAACTGTTCTTTGCTTCCTGTTCCAGATGCCCTCAGTTTATAATCTGGCTGGGATCTAGGCAGGGGTGCAACTTCTCTTGAGTGAGCCCCTCCCTTTGTCAGAATCACTGCCCTGTGCCCCCCTCCAGAGCAGAGCCTTGTGCATTGTCTGCCTTAGACGGGCCTGGGCAGGTCTGCACTTCTGCCAGTGCCGGAAGCCCAGCCCCACCATAAAGAGGAAGTGCTAGAAGCAGTTTGAGAATTAGGAAGAGAGTGCCAGCCAGTGACTAAAGCTAGGAGGCCATAAAAATCTGCCCCAGGATATGTCCTGGGAAACAAGGTGCTGCCTTTAAATGTGTTTCATTTTCTCTCCCTTAGAAATGTAACTGCAACCTTTAATTGTAGGCAGGTTGTAAAACTCAAATTCCAGTATCAAAGGGCATTTATTTCCAAGGACATGTACGTATGATTTACACAGTTTGTAATGCTTCACCAATGACTAAAAAGTTCCTTTTTTCCCCTCTGTGAATAACCACATTAGTCCTTTTATTGGTCATGTGGATTTTTAGGTTTTTAAGGTTTTTTTTCCCCATGACGTCAGATTCCTGATGATAACAGGTCTTCATATCTTTTGAAAAGGATGATTGTTTGAAAATATAACTGAAATGCTTCCTTCAATCCCCACTTCTACATTTTTGTTCACAGGAACTAGGGTCCCAGAGGCTGAGTTCTGTCCCCTCACCTTTCCCTGGGGACTGTTATAGACCTGGCTCCAGCTCTCTATTTTCTACCATATCATGCTATTCCAGCGAAGAAACATCACAGACTTTGAAACTGTTCTCTTCTCAGAAGAGCTCTCATTAGTGGTCCCCTGGAGAGAAAAAGTGATTTTAAAAAGTTACTAATTTGGAAGCCACCTTGTGGTTTTGAATACTAAAATCTGGCCTAAGATAACTACAGGAAACATATATGTAAGTACACATCTTCTGCTCACAGCAGATATTTAAGAATAGTTGGACAACAACAACAGTTAATCCTGCTTGACTGAAGAACCCGAAATGGCAATTTCCCTTCCACGAGTTAAGGGAAGGGGCCACCTTGAGATGCAACAAACTGGTCTCCAAGAGGGACCTGGAGAAGTGAGAATGCAGATGGCATCTCTGAAATAACACTGTCACCTATGGTTTGAATGACTCTAATATGAGTAGCATTTATGTTCACGCAAATAGACTCTTTTCTTTGTGCCCAGATGGTGTATTTGACCTAAGCTTTATGGGCAAGGTCTTTTGACCAGGAATGTATTTTGGCATTTGAAAGAGGAGGTATTTCTCCCTGAGTTTCATTGATGAATTTCAAATGTCCTTTCTATGTAAACCTCATTCTCAACCTGGCTCATATTGGGATTGACTGGGGTGCAGGGACTGATAGCTCCTGATTTTGCAATTTGCCTACATCTCACAGCCTCCCATGGAGTTACCTGGGATCTGCTCCCTCTGTGCCTCCATCTCTATGTGTATTTTATGGCTATCCTAACAGAGCAGTTGCTTCTCTTCTGTTTCTGGGGAGGTTATGAGCTCAGTAAGTAAGACAAGACTTGTGAACATGCTTTATCTGGAACATTCTGCTGCTTTAGTTCTTGATCTAATTTCTCTTAGCCCCAGCCCAGGTGGGAAAAAAGTTCTACAACCAGCCAGGAATATGAATCTGGTTGTTTGAAACAGAGACTTATTTATTACTTTATGCAGGTATCTAGTGTTGGACCATAATCAGCAGGTTTGTCTTAACTATTGACGTTAGCTCAGTGATCTCCTGACTGATAAAGAGCTGTAGGTTTTTTCACCATATTGATCCAATGTGTAAAACACTTGGCATTAGCATCAAAATCTTTATGATGATCTTTGGGTGTGGAGAGTGAGAGATGACCCCTTCCTGGAATGGTCTTGAGTAAAATCATGGGCTCAGTAGCAGACTTCTGGGGAGACCAGACTTTTGGGGAGACCAGCTATGCATCCAGGGTATCATCCATTCAACAAGTTATTGACAAAATAATGCCTAATCCAAAGGAGAAAACAATCCTCTCAATGCCTGCTCAAAATACTGAGACAAATGACAAAAATAGTTAAAATAAAATTCTTATTTAAATAGTTTCATCTAGCCAGGTGTGAGGCACATGCCAGTAATGCCAGATATTCAGGAGGCTGAGGCAGGAGAACTGTGAGTTCTATATCCTGGGCAACATAAAAGTACTTGTCTTTAAATAAATAAAAAAATTTAATAGCAAAACATTTACTAGTACATTTAGACATACATAATGACAACACTCATCATAGGGAATTTGCACCTGTATATTGTATATCCACCTCTTTTTTCCCCTTTCCCCCTTCCCAAAAGGCCCCTCTCCTTCCCTTGTACAAAAGCTTTGTTTCCATTTTTCCTTCTATTTTTGTTTTCTTTTTCTTGTCCCTGCCTTCCTTTCTCCCTCCTCCCTTGTCCCCTTACCATAAATAAATTAAAAAATTTAAAAACACAAATTTGTCTCATCCATATTTTGAAATGAAATTATGTACTATGACAACAAGAGCCTAAATTAAAAGCTCAGGGGAAAATTTTTAATAGAAAATTTGTGTAACTTTTGCCCAGAGCAGAAAATCTAGGAGATGTAGATGAGGTATCACGTGCAGGATCTGGAATGAGAACATTCCCAAGGACATCAGTAATAGGCATAGCCAAGTGTGATCTGATCCCAACTGATGGGATCCTGACTATTTTCAAAGATAATCACACTGACTACGGGGCCCAGCACACACAAATTTAATAAAGATCTTGATGCTTATGACAAGTGTTTTACATATTTGGATCAGTATGGTGAAAAACTCATAGGTCTGTATCAGTCAGGAGATCACTAAAATTGAAAGGAAAACGATTCTTTGTTTCAGTGAGCTTATAAGATACACTGTTAGGCTCTCACCTTGTCTATATCTGTGGATATACAACAAGCCTTGCACTTAGAACAATCTCATTTACTTGAACTTTATAAAAAAAATCAGTAAGAAAGTGTGTTATTATTCCCAGATAAATAAATGAAGATGTGAAAGTTTTTAAAATGTTGAATTAATATAGGAGAAATAATTACCAAAAATTATATAATTATGTGGTTGAGCTGGAATCATGGCCCAAATCTCTAGGCTCCCTGTTCACTGAACTGTCTTTTCTGCCACGTATAGAACCTTGGGCACCTCCCAGGTGGGCTCTAAAAACCTTCACAAGTTGTCAGGGACCGGAAATAAACAGCCCTGCCAGCTGTCCCTTCTGTTGCATCCTTTGTCCAGAGTCCTGGGATTCAGAGTCCAGGAGGGTTGTAAGATTTGACTTGAGACGGTAGCTGGATTCCTCTAACTCTTTGATAAGGGAACTGTACAAAAGATTGGTTCTTTAGAGAAATGATATTACTAATCGTGGGTGAGGTGAAGAAGAATTTTACTACTCTAATGATTGAAGATCATTTGCAAATATTTACATACACACATAACTAATAAGGAGAGGAGAGAGGGAATGGGGTGAGAAGAGAAAGGGGAAGAAATGCTTTGCGAAGTGAGGAGGAGCAACAGGGAACAAAGTGAGAAAATAAATAGCATTTACTGGTTTCCAGACATCGGATGAGTACCACAGGGTCACCAACTCTTTTATACTTTCAAAATATACATTAGTTCTCTCTAATTTATTCTATGTAATCATCACCAAATGAGATGATACTGGCAAAGCTCACATAAGAGCAAATTTTAACTGAATATTAACTGACATTAACAACTACTGCCACTAGTGTTAATAACTGCAACTACTACTGAAAATAGTAGTCATGATTCTGTTGGATGTCCATGTATGGGGGACTTTCTGTTGTGGGCCCATGCCTGAACTATAAATGGTACAAGGACCAAGACACTGTCTTAGCCTTCCTAACGCTTACAGTCTCCTGGAGAGACAAGCATGTGGACATCTAACTTGTGATTTGAGCAGAGAGAGGTGGAAGGAGGTAGCACTTGGTGGGCAAGAGTCCATTGGGTGGATCCCTTCCCAATCAAGGTCACAGCAGTGACTTGAAGTCAACCACAGTGGGAGTGTTTATACTACAGGAATGGCCAACATCACAGATGAGGGCTAATTTTTCCCCTCAAAGTCTGGTTGATGACATTAACCATTACTTTCAGAGGTGAGAAAATGTCTGAATTTGTCTTTGTAGGTGGAGACTGATTACTCAGATGTTTGAGACTCACCTGCTCGCAAACTCCACCTTCTTTGCCGTCTTCCTATCCATGCTGGAACTCTTTCTTACCTCCTGGCTCTGCAGAACAAAATAAACAGTGGGGACCAATCTTCCCAGAGACCAGCACCCCCTTTCCCATCCCTGCCAAGTCCAGACTAAAGCATACATCTCTAACCCTGCATGCTGGTATTAAATCAAATGAAAAAAAAGTGGTAATGGACTGTCCTGAGGCCTGATTAAGAAAAAAAAATTTCTGTATCCTGGGCATTTTCCTGTTCAACTTAAGCCTAATTTATCAAAATTACTAAAATAAAAAATGTCCCTCATCCAAATAAAAAAAGGGTCCCTCAGGGGCTGGGGATTTATCTCAGTGGTGCCGTCACCTGCCTTGCAAGTAGAAGGTTCTGAGTTTGATCTCCAGTACCCCCCAAAAGAAGTGTCCCTCAGGGTAACTAGACGTATTGCTTTGCAATAAAAGAAAAAGAGAGGGGGTCTGTACTCTGTTAATTTCATTTTCTTCTTGCTATAATTGTGTAAATTGCCTTTAAAACAATTATTGAACAATTAAGGAGTTATGGAAAGACATTCATTGTCCAATTAAGACACTACTGCTTTTTGTAAGCGCATTCAAAGTCTTATATATAAATACGAGGATAGGATGCCACAGTTATATCCATGAAATGTTTATTACATATCCTTTGACCAAGGATTTTGAGCCAGCTGGAGTGTCCAGTGCGATTACTAAAATGTTCTTGGTAACTCCCTATATTTGACTTTGGCACCTTTTTAAAAGTCAAAAGAGGCATTTGCAAGGAGCCATAAAAAGTCATTACATAAGCAGAACAATTGCGGCTCCTCAGCATCTGGGGAAGGCAACACATCTGTCTTCTGTCTATTTCTTCCCTAAATGTCTCCCTGAATCAACTTTTATGGGGCTGGGGGAGGCAGCAGGGTGTTGTAAATATCCCATTCTACTTGAATCGGAGAGTTAACAATGCCCCCTGTGACTATAAACACAAGATGCTGCATTCAGGGGAGAGGTGCGTGCAAGGAAGCAGAGACCTTTGTGACAGTGGGCTTGGTGTGGGCCACAGGCCAGCTAATCATATTACCATGAGAGCCAAGAGGTGGCCACAGACAGTGAAATAAAGAGGAAGGGAAAGCAAAACTAATCGCATTGAAAGGAAACCTCTGATGGATGCTGCCTGTACACAGATGCTTAAAAATCTCTGCTTTTCCTGATCCCAGACTGCATCACCTGGGAGGCCTCAGAGTCCTGAGGTATTTTTTAGAGTTTTATCTACTTCCAAAGGCTGGAGCCACTTGAGTGCAAACAGGCTTACTCTTAAAAAAAAAAAAAAAGACATCACTCCTCTCCCACAAAGGGCCTCCTGCAGCCACTGTTTTCCTTATGCTATTTTCAGTTAACTATTCCCTAACTTTCTCAGAGTGATCTATTCCTCCAAAGACTTCAACAAAAGTCCAGCTTTGAGTGTCTTTGGGGAAGAAATTAGAACTAAATCTAAGGAAATTCACTAGATAGGCAGTTCTCAAAGTAGTTCAAAGATTGTTGGGGAACCAGGACATCCTCACAGCTCTCCTTTTCCTAACTGATCGTACACTCCAACCCCGACAACCTAGTCCCAGAAACTGAAGGAGGTGTTAAAACTTAGCCGTTAAAGAGACTGACAAACTAGAAAGCAAAGGCATTAAAGATTATTTGCAAAATTAAAAGGCAATGCTAGCTACTCTTTACCATTCTATTGTTTTGAAAAACATTTTTAATAAAAATATGTTGAACATATAAAGGATTTATTAGCATTGTTTTTAAGTGTTAATAAATATTTTAAAAAAAAAAAAAAGACATCACTCCTCTCCCACAAAGGGCCTCCTGCAGCCACTGTTTTCCTTATGCTATTTTCAGTTAACTATTCCCTAACTTTCTCAGAGTGATCTATTCCTCCAAAGACTTCAACAAAAGTCCAGCTTTGAGTGTCTTTGGGGAAGAAATTAGAACTAAATCTAAGGAAATTCACTAGATAGGCAGTTCTCAAAGTAGTTCAAAGATTGTTGGGGAACCAGGACATCCTCACAGCTCTCCTTTTCCTAACTGATCGTACACTCCAACCCCGACAACCTAGTCCCAGAAACTGAAGGAGGTGTTAAAACTTAGCCGTTAAAGAGACTGACAAACTAGAAAGCAAAGGCATTAAAGATTATTTGCAAAATTAAAAGGCAATGCTAGCTACTCTTTACCATTCTATTGTTTTGAAAAACATTTTTAATAAAAATATGTTGAACATATAAAGGATTTATTAGCATTGTTTTTAAGTGAATTAATAAATACTATTTTTAAATCCCTCCATTTTGTCTCTAATATGGCAAATACATGTAGATGAAACCAAAACATCAGTTCTTTAGAGGTCTCGTTAACTTTTAGGAGAGTAAAGAGTTGCTGAGCACAAAATATTTCAAAACAGCTCCATTAGAAAGATGTGAAAACATCCCATTATAAACATTATTAGTTGCTCTAGGCCAGTGGCAGTGAACCAAGGGCGTGAGTCTCATATCAGGTATGCGGAGCCCTCTCTGTTTGACCCAAGTTGCTTCAGCATCGCCCAGCAGCTGAGCATAGGATAACAGAGCACAAAAGCAGCCAAATGCAAATTTTACCTTTCAATAAAAAGCTGTTTGCATCTTTGAAAGTTTTTCTTTTTTAGGGCAAAAGTCGTTAATATATGAGTTGTTTTAAAATAAAACCTCTGTATTCAGGTTTAATTACAGTGTTGGCACTTAGAGATAAAAAGTGCATTTTGGGTTGCAGTTTGGGCACCCATATCTAAAAGGTTAGTCATCACTGCTTTAGATCTTAATTTTGAAGACTAGGGACTGATTTGCACCTTTGGACAATGATAAGGGTTTTCCTCACACTGCTCATTGAAGTCTTAAATTAGTCTTTGATTGAAACCATGATATTCAGAGAATGAACTGTAGAAATCCTGTGAGTCTGAGAAAAAGGCAAGGTAGTCATTTGCTTTAGAGAAAGGCCCTTTTCTACTATAGCCACTTCCTACCAACCTCAGCCCTGCCTGAACCCCTCCAAAATCACTAATCTGTTCTCCATATCTACAATTTGGTCATTCCAGGACTATTATGTGAGCGCAAGCCTTGGCATGAAACCTTTTGGGATTAGCTTCTTTCATGCAGCATAAATCACTGCAGACTCATCCCAGTTGTTTCACGTATCAGTAGTTCATTCCTCCCAAGTAGTATTCCATGGTACAGCAGGACCACAGTCTCAGAAAAATCCACACAAGTTGAATACATGTCCCTATTCCCTAAGATGAACGTAAATACTGCAAACATATACTAATAAAAAATTTTAAAGGAAAAGTACCATATTTTCACATGTTTTCTACTATAAGACATTTATGCTGATTGCAGTTTTCTACCATTACCCAAGAAGCTACTGTAAACATTCATTTGGTGTTTTTATGTGAACATAAGTTTATTAATGTCCAAGAGTGTGGCTTCTAGGTCATACAGCAACTGCAGGTTTAGTTTTTAAAGAAACCACTAAGATGTTTTCCATAGTGGTTCCACTACCTTCCATTTCCACTAGCAATGTATGAATGACCCAGTTTCTCTGCTTCACCACCAGCATTTGGTGTTATCGCTAACAAGAAATGTTTTTCTATTTTAGGTAATTTTTGTATAAGGTATGAGAATCAGGTTCTTTTCCTCCCCCTGATGTGTTCAACTGACCTGATACTGTTTTGTTTTTTCAGTTGTGGTACTGAGGATCAAACCCAGGACCTTAGCACCTGCTAGGGTCGTGTTCAGCCAGAGAGCTATGTCCTCCCAATCAAACATCTTAAAAAATAGGGATCCTTCTTTCATTGAACGGCTTTGTACCTTTTTCAAATCCTGTTGAGTGCATTTGTGTCTATTCCTGGGTTCTCTATTTTTTTCCATTATCTAGATGTCCATTCCTCTACCAGTACAATAGTCCCCCTTACCCATGGGTGCTGTGCATGCCTGAAACTGACTGAACTTCTGTATATGTGCTGTGTTTTTCCTACATGTACACACATCACACACCTATGATAAACTTGAATTTATAAAATAGGCAAAGTAAGAAGCAACACTAGATGCTAAAACAGAGGACTTGTAGCAATATACTATAATACGTCATTTAAAACTTACAAACTGTTTATTTCTGGAATTTGCCATTTAATATTTTCAGACCACAGTTGGCTGCAAGTAACTGAGTCTGCAAAAAGTGAAACCAAAGAGAAGGGGCAAATGCTATACACCACACTCTTGATTACTGTAGCTGAAGAGTAAGTCTTAAATCAGGTAGCCTGCAACAGATCACATTTTGAATAGTATTCATTTAAACTCACTGCTTAGTCTTGGTTTTATGGTTAGTATATTAACTGAAGGCTCTGCATTTTGTTGACATCTTGGTTATGATCACAATTCCCATTTTTCTATTTCAATTCACATATTCTGCCTGGCTATGCCACTCAGCTTTGTGCAGATTCTCCCCACTATGCGCACCAGTTTCCCTTCCCACCAAAGGGGCGTAGCAGCTTGAGGGGCAGAGTCTGCGCAGACCGTGCTGCCCACTAGCCTGCGTGCCATTGCGTGCCATTCCGAGTGGAGCCGCAAACAGAGCACCCGGCTGGAAGTTCAGCCACTTCCAACAGTGTGTCTCTTTCCCCAGTGTCATTCTGCTACTTACGCTGGGAGTTGTCTCTTGTATTTCTGTACCTTGTTCTCACTCCTCAAACTCAGCTCAGATACTTGATAGGCACATCTTTTGTAAGGACTGATGATGCAGAGGCTAGATGTTGTATTAATAAATCTAGGGATACACCCAAAATGAATTTTCGACCAGCTGGCAGCTGGAGTAATCCGATTCTCGAAATGGCTCTCTCGCCTGCCTGGAACAGGGCAAAGATGTATAGGTCTCTGAGGCTGTAGGGGTCCCCACAGTATTACTGATGTCATTTTACCTCATCGCTCAGGAGAGGCCCCTCTGCCTGACCTCCATACACGTGCCCAACTGGAACAGGGGAATTTTAGTGTGTGTGTGTGTGTGTGTGCGTGTGTGTGTGTGCGCGCGCGCGCGCGCGCAATCTAGGCAAGTACTTTACCACTGAGCCGAATCTCCAGCCCAGAAACTGTATTCCAAGTACAAAAAAAAGGCGTTGTGGCGGAGGAGGTAGGAGTCTGCTTTAAAAAAACAAAAACAAAAAACATCTCAGTCTCTCCCCGTGGGTGATATTATTTTCTTCATTTTATGCTTTTCCTTTACAAGTAATTTCTTAGCCTGGATAAACAGATGTATATTTCCAAACTAGTAATTCAGCAAAAAGCACTGCCATGAGCACATGTAGATATTTTGCTTCCCTGACCTCTCATTTCTCTAATCTTTTCAGTAAGCCTGAGCTATGTGACTCAGCAGTTGGGTGACTTCACAGACAATTATGTCCACAGTGGCTGCTTTACAAATGATATATTTTCATTTATGGGCAATACAGGGGAAAATATCTTTCTCATAATTTTTAAAAGCCCTTCATTTCTTTTAAAATTGTAACCTTTAAAATTAAAAAACATACAACATAATCAGAAAAATGCATATTAAACAAATGTTCAGTCCAATCAATAATCTCCATTTCACACCTGTGCAGCTAACCAGGTCAATAAATTGGACATTTCTAGCCCCAGATGTTTTGTGTTTCCCTTTCCATTCAGTTCCCCACCCCACAGCAGTCACTTTCCTGCCCTCTGTGATGATACTGTCCTTTGTAGGTGACTAAAACGTCAGTAATTCCTATGTTCCCCTGTGACTGCTGTAGCTTTATTTTAACACCTCTGTATATATCCTTTGGCAACATCGTTTCTAAATAATATACACATATGTAGTCTTTTGCTTTTTTCACCAACATTGCTTTTGTAATACTCATTTGTGTTACTGCTTGTAGCCAAGGCTCACTCGTCTTCACTGCTGTGTGATTAGCCAAGACATCAATATTGAATAATGGATGGATCCATGTAGCTGCTAATGAATATCTGTGTTGTTTCCACGGTTTGGCTGTTGTGAATAATCTTGTTAAACATGCTTTTGTACTTGGGTTCAGATGTACATGGGCACACATTTCCATGAAGTCTATCTCAAGAACTGGATTGCTGGGTCATAGCATCTATATTTTTGCCTTCAGTCAATGCAGAGTTGGATTGTTTTTTTTTTTTTTTTCAAAATTGTTATCCTTTAATATTTAACAGGGAATACATAGGCCTTGTATTGAATTTAAAAGCAGTCAAAGGGTATGCATTTGTTTCCCTTCTTCCCTAATCCCAACCACCCAGATGCATCTGTATTTCTCCCCTCTCTCACACAATCTCTTACATTTTTAAAAGGCCTGGGGAAGTGCTAACTCCGTATAAGCAAAGACTTCAACTGTACAGTCCCGAGACTGTGAAATCAATAGAGGGCATCAAGCTGCACGATGGAGTGCAAGTTTTTTTGTTTGTTTGTTTGTTTGGTAGTGGGGATCAAACTCAGGACCTTGTGTTTGCTAGGCAGGCACTGGAACCACTGAGCTAAATCCCCGGCCCTGGAGTCCAAGTTTTAAACATTTAATGAAATTCACCTAAGTGCTACAGTACGGAAAGGGCAAAGTGAGAGATCTGTTCTCTCCAACCTATAATACTTATTTCTAAAACAAAAACAAAAAACCCAAATTGCTTAATGGAAAAGAAACTCAATAAAAATGACATTTGTGACATCTTAATTATTTTGTCCTTTGAAACACTTGAGAAATTTCAAGAATTAACAGAAGCAAACACTAAGCAAGGTGCTAGGTTAACAGCTATAGTATAAAAATTTTAGACCCAGTTTTTCAGGAACTTACCTGGCTTATAAATCTGGGCACACCTATATTGGCCCTTAAACCCTATGAAAGGCTATAGTTGAGTTCCAGGTAAATGTTTAATGGAGAAAATGATCTGCAGATTCCTCTGGGCCCAAGCCAGGTTAGCACTTAGAGCCACTACAAGTATTTTCTTTCTGCTCCACCCCTTCTGACTACAAATGTTCTCATGCAAAGCAAACCCTCCTTCCTCAATTTGTTATGAAAAACCTTATGTTTGTCCTTATTTGAAGATATTAAGAACTTGTATTCCTTTTCTCTTTTTAAAACTTTTTATTTTGGGAAATTTTTAACATATTCAAAGTAAATAGAATGATGACATGAGTCTCAGGTGCCCACTCTCAGCTTCAATAATGGTCAATTTAAGGCCAATTCTGGGTCATCAATATCTTTCTCCTCAACTCCCCACCCCCAGGATTATTTGGAAGCAAATGTAAGTCATGATTTAGTCTGTGACTGCTTCACTATGTTTTATAAAGCATATGAAAATTATGTGTCCTTAATTCCATCAAATATACAGTCAGTATGGACATGTGTTTGATAGAAACCTTTTTAAAAAATAATTTTTGTTTGTTTGTTTGAATGAGGCTCCAAATGAAATCCAATATTACAATATATATTAGGCTCCAAATGAAATCCACATATTACAATAGGGCAAATCCATCTGAAAATATTTAGTGTAGAGATTTGTACAGAAGCAAGAGTGAATCCTGGAAAAGGACACAACTGGGAGAAGGGGTAGTCTTACCCCATATTAGAATGCTTCTAGAATTAAAGAACAGACCAGACAGTAGAGCAGAAGAAAAAATCCATTAATGTCCCATTTGCATGTGGGAAGTGTAAAGAAGACATCTCAAATCTATTAGCCAGAGATGGGACACTTCCTATGTTTCAAAAGCAGAAGTGATAAGGGAATGATAAATGTGCTTATATAAAACAATAGCAAGATGCTTTTTACATGGCGTTAAAGTGTAAGAAGACAAAAAATAATTTATGGAAAATATTTTCATACATATCATAGAAGGTTTTACGACCTTTGGGAAAACAGGTGAGAAATTAGAATAATGCTCACAAGAAATGAACAGCAATTATCTTTTAATTCTATTAAATGCTTCCCAATCCCATTCATATGGAGAGAAAGCCAAAGCAAAGTCACACCAAGATGCTTTCTGAGTAATAATGCAATAGCCTGAGAACCTCCAAGGCAGGCAGGGCTGTGAGCAGTCAGACCTCTTATGGAGTTATGGCAGGAGGGGAATCAGACAGTGTCTAGAAAAATTGTATATGTGTTTACCCTTTGGCTCTGCAATTTCCCTTCTGTACAGATCTATCCTGAAGGTACGCTGGCCAAAAGATGAAAAACTATATGCATTGCTTGTAATAGAAAATTATTACAATGATCCAAATGCTCATATGTAGGGGGACTGGTTGAATAAAAGTGCTCTCATGCATCACAGCTGTGCAAATGAATATGGAGGGTTTCTCTGCACTAAAAAGTAGGGCTGTCTAGGATGGGTTGTTGGTGAAAGAGCAAGTAGTGAAAAGAGTTTATTGGATGCTACTGCTTGTTTAAGAAAAAAAGGAGACACTCTAAAACCATAATTTTATGGTAGAAAATTATATCTCAATCAAGCTCTCATTAAATATCTATAAGCATTTAAAATGGAAGAACAAGTCATAATTTTTTTTTCTGGTGCCATGGATTGAACTCAGATTGTTGCGCTTGCAAGGCAGGTGCAGCACCCCTGAGCTAAATCCCTGGCCCACAAGTCATAATTTTTAAAACGCTTATTACTGGAAGGAGAGAAAATGAGCTGAGAGATACAAACATTAAAGGTGGATGTTTTTCTAAATATGAAGTTTTAAAACGTGTGTGTGTGTGTGTGTGTGTGTGCGCACGCACCTTTGCTGAGCATCAAACCCCGGGCCTCCCCATAACAAACAAGTGCTCAGGTGCTCTCCCACTGAGCCACACTGACGGTTCTGAGCCAAACTATATAGGGTTTATTTTGATGCCAGAAAATGTTTTACATGATTATAAGACAATTATTTTTAATTTCCTAAAAACTGGATGGAAGGGGACCTTAACAGGGTAAGTTGGATTGTCATTTAGCATCTCCTCACTAAATATTTTACCAGAAGTCTTTGGAGAAATGGTCTGTGGCAGGTCTAGAACAGAAAATGTACTATATTTCTCATGGCAGGAAGCAGGGAAACCATCAAAGTCTTTTTGGGTGCTAGCAAAAAACTTTGGGCCAAACTTGAAAGGCTGCTTCATTGGCCAAAGAGAGGACAAGTTAGACATTTTTATTAAGGTTGAAAACTACAATGGAGTAAAACAGATCACGTATTTTTAAGTTCTGTTTAAGTCCACGGTAATCCCAAGCTTTCCACAGTAGTAACAGCTCATTTGGTTTCTCTGGATGATGTTAAGGATCCTAATCTTTATTAATTTTAAAACTGGTACATCAAGGGAAAGAATCAGACACATGTCCCTCATTTTCTAGATGGTCTTGCCCTTGGGGTAACCAGAGTTGATAAGGGAAGTTTTGCTTTAGAGTATCCCATGGAATAGATGGAGAAGGAATGAAAAGATTTGGCAATTCCCCCCCCAAATTAATAGGTCTAGACAATGACCTTCAATATCTAGAAACATAAAATACATAAAGGCAGGCATTATGCAACAAAAGTGAAATAGGAAGCAATCTTTTGTGTGCACACAAGCACACATCTGGTCAAGCTCTAGCTCTGAAAATACAAGAGACAGGAGACAATGTGAGAAGATATCCTAAGAATTTCATCAGTAAAATAGCTCATACGAAACCAGAGGAGAAATAACTCCATTTCCAAAATGAGAAGGAAGGAATTTATAGATGAACAGAAGCTCAAGTCCAATCCACTGCACAGACTTAATGTGGCTGTTATTCAAACAAGAAAACTTAAAAAAAATAGGTGATCAGAGAAATATGATTGGATTGGATATTTGAAACATATTGAAGAATCACTGTTCAGTTTTTAGGAGAGATAATACTGTGGTCATATTTTTTAGAATCTTTATCATTTAGGAATACTTACTGAAATATTTGCAATGATGAGCTATCTGGGATTTGCTTCAAAATAATCTGGGTGGGAGCGAGGTGGATAAAAGAGACAATGAAACAAACTTAGTCCCTGAGCTGAAAACTGCAGAAGCTAAGAATGGGTCCATGGGCCTCAGTATACTATTAGAATATTGCTTAAGAAAGGACTTTTCCAACTGGACTTTGTCTTCAAGAGGTCCCACTTTCACAAAAGCTCAAGAACCACACAAGGGTTTTAAGGGCAAAAGAGACCCAGTATCTTTTCTATGTACCTCTTATTATTCATTTTCCTCATTAGTATGGATATGACCTTGCTGTGATTTAAATAAATAAAAAGTTTAGCAACCTTTTCTATGGATCACAAATAAGAAACAAATGGTGACATTAGCTCAGTATACAACCAACAAGCTTTATTTGGTATTGTCCTTCCCAAAGGACACATATCTTCTTGGGGGACATTAATCATTTTTAAAACGTGAGTATAAATGCATGTACATATTCTGAAATATTGTCAACAGCCATCCCCAAATTGCCCTGCTTTGGAGAAGGGACTGAGTCCTATATCTCTGTAGCCCCCTGCCTTGGTTGCCTGGCCTAGAATATTTGTACATCAAATCTGCTGAACCAAGCAATAACTACGGGATACTTGTGTCTTTAGCACTGTTAAGCAAAACTGGGGAAGAAGATGATGAAAAGTGGGTGGATGGTGCCCAGTCTGAGGCCCATCACCTTCAGCGTCACCTCCAGCCAGGAGCTGCCTTCCGCCAAGCACCCACAGGCTCTCCTGAAAAATGTTGTCCCTTTAGGGAAAACATCCCTCTCACACTTCCTCAGCCTGATAAGCAGGACCTAAGAGGTATTTCTTGGGGAGGGGGATGTCTTCGATCCTCTTATTAGAGTATTTCCTTTAAGTCCATTATAAAGGAGTTTGTAGAACAGAGAACTGACGGTAAAATCTCCCAGCTCCCCGCTCTCCCTGGCAATGGCTCCCTGGAAAGCCCTGGCACTCTGCCCTCCTGCCACCCCCTCACTGGAATGTGGGTGGACCCCTGGAGTGAGTGGGGGAGGGCACTGGATTTGGGACTGTGATGTTAGGACCCCTCCCAGCTCTCAGAGAGACCATTCTCAGGGCAGGCCAGGCCCACTCAGGCCACCCCTCCCCACAGATCCTGCCTAACTGAATCCCCCAAAGCACCTGGGTCTCCTTGCTGTAAACACTTTTATTTTCCCTAGGGTTTATGGCTCCTTCCAAAGGATGGCAACTTGTTTAAATCCTTCTAAACAAAGGGCTCTGGTGATTACAGACATGCTGCTGGTTTTATGGTGGTCTTTCTTTGTCTAATTTTCTCCTACTCTCTTCCTGCCTCCCCATCCCCACCCCCCAATTCCTACCCCCACCA
>NW_022900950.1:31046541-31050389 GCF_012274545.1 Fukomys damarensis | reverse complement strand
CAGCCAGGTACCCAGGCCTTTTAAGAGAGACTTCCAGAGAGCTGCTGGGGGGGGGGGCTTCCGCCTCAAACATCTGGTTCCCCTCAGCTATAGGTTGGCTGTTCTGACAGCCACATGGAGGAAGAGGGTGGTAGGAATCTGAGTGACCCTCAGGTCAGGCTTCAGAGTCCCACCACCTTGAGCAAAGGAGGTTGGGACTGTCCTCAGGGGGTTCACCTGCCCAGCGTCTCTGCCATCCTCTTCAGAGGGGCCAGCCCAGCTGTGCTGGTTTTAAAGCAGGACACCTCAGTCCTGCTCTGTGCCTTCAGTCATCCTAGCAAGCCCACATTCCACCCAGCTATTGTCCGCAGGACAACCATTCCTGACTCCTCACCTGCCAAGCTCCTGCCTACTGGGGACCCTGACTGTGGTAGGGAAACCCCAATTCTACTGCAGACTGCAAGGCTGCTCCCCAGGCTCCAAGCTGCTTTCCTTTGGCCAGTGTTGCTTCTCTCTTGACTTTCTCTAGGAGTGCTGGAAGGGGCAGAGGCCCAGAAGCAACCTGAGGGGCCTGAGAACAGAATTCTCCAAGGTTTGTTGGGGCTAGCTCACCATTCAGGTGTGTAGACTGTACCTGCTCTGGATAGCATCACCAGCTCTGTCAGACATTGGCCATGCCCACTGAAGTCTCCTTGGGGACTCTACCCACAGCTCCCTGAAGACCTGGGAAGGGAGAAAGAACAAGCACAAAGAGTGAGTTTCAACCTGGGGATGCTTCTTTGGCAGAGGTATTTACACAGAGACTCTAATGAAAGCCTTTAAAAGAAAGGACCAGGGTCTGGGGATTTAGCTCAGCAGTTCAGTGGCCTGCCTTGCAAGCACAAGGACCAGAGTTCAATCCCCGGTACCAAAAAAAAAAAGAAAGGAAAAATAAAAAAAAAAAAAAAAAAAAAAAAAAAAAAAAAAAAAAAAAAAGAAAGGACCAGGCAGAATCTGGGGAGTGTGGAGAGTTGTTTTCCAGACAGGCTAGTGTGAAGAGAAAGAAGGCTGTCTCTCACTCATGTCGGGGGTCATACACTTGAATACAAATGTCCTTAGCTCGCCTCAGAACCTGCTCCAGGAAGCAGAGCAAGAAAGGTAGAGACAGTGAGTGGGAGTCATAGGAGCTCTTTCAGTGCCCCTTCCCCACTGGCAGCGTCCACTCATCTGTCCATGTCACCACTCCCCAGAGAACAAGTAGGAAAACAAATGCAGAACAGAAGTGGATGCACAGAGGCCATGTCTAAAATTAAATCAGAATATGATTTTCTCCTCAGTTTCCAGTCTGTGAAGCAAAAGCAAGACACCGTCACCAGAAGGAACACCGTGACCCCTTGAAGCCAGCCATGTATGATAGGCACATGGGTGCAGGAAACCCTTCTTCCCACCTCCCTGAATCCGGCCCTGGAGTTAGAAGCCAGCCTGACCTCCACCCAGCCCGGCCACCCAGTTAAGCTGCCAGTCACTGCTTGAGCCTGGAGAAACTATCACAGGCACACACCTCTGTCTTCATATGTGTCCCCTCTCAACTCATCCTAACTATCTAGTGTTTCTGTAATGTTTTTAATTTCAGTTTACAAATGCCCTATTGTCTCATGTAACCCTCATAAATGCTAAGGAGTATTTTTGTCTTATTTTTTTCAGAAGAATGCAGAACTTTAAAAAGTGAAATGACTTACTTTCCAAACTGAGCTACAGATTCAATATAATCCACATCAAATGCCAAAAATTTATGTTTTAGAAACTGACAACCTGCTCTATATGGAAATACAAAGGCCCAAGGACAGTAAGATATTAGTCAAGAACAAAATTGGAGTTTCTATACTATCAGATATCAAGGTTTACTATAAACACACAATGAGGATGAGAGGGTATTTATAAAAGAACAGAAAAACAGTGAATGGAATGAATAAACAGTCCAGAAATAAATCTCATGTAAAGGACATGATTTTAAAAAACTACTTCTGGCATAATGGAGAGGGAAAAGGAGGGTTCTACAGTCAACACTAAGGCTATTTGTTTTCCATATTAAAAAAGAAGAGGGCTGGGGATTTAGCTCAGTGATTCCACCTCCTGCCTCATAAGTGCAAGGTCTCTTGAGTTTGATCCCCAGGAGGAGGAGGAGGAAGAGGAGGAGGAAGAAGATGATTGTAGATAGATTCATGGTAAGTAGAAAACAACAAGAAAATACCTTCCTGGCTTTGAAGCATACAAAACTTTTCTTAAATAGGAGGCCAAAATCACTAACCATAATGAAATAAATAAATTGGATTGTGTTAACATTAATAACTTCTGTTTGCTGAGTATGGGATGTGGGTCTGTAATCCCAGCTACTGGAGAGCCTAAGGTAGGAGGATTGCAAGTTTGAAGCCAGCCTGAAAAACTTACTGAGACCCTGTTGCAAGTAAAAATAAAAAGGCCTGGGGGTATAACTTAGTAGTAGAGTGCTTGTCTAACATGTGCAAGACCTTAGGTTCCAGCACCACACACACACACACACACACACACAAATAATGACTTCTGTTTGTTAAGAACAGAATGAAAGGGCAACGATAGGCAAGGTACAGAATACAAGGCAATATTTGTAATACATACAACAGATAGAGACTTGTATCTACTACATAGAAAGAACTCCAACAGATCAAGCAGAAAAAGGCCACTCACGATGCTGCTAGTGTTGGATGGTGTTGCAACGAACACAGGTATTTTGGGGACCCTGCCAAGGGGGAGTTGATAAGGATATGCTTCATTTGCATTGCTTGCTGTTAATTCTGTTCATAGCTAAGTTATCACCACCTGTTCTTCCAGAAATGTGTTTATTATATACTGTAGTATATAATATTCCCAGCATTACAGCACAAGACTGGACAGTATTCTAGTCACTAGGAATGGAAAACTTTCAGTTGGGAAGTTGGTTCCCAACAAGACCGAGTAAAACAGAGGTTCTTAGCTTTCAAGATAATTGTGCAGCCATGTTTGCAGCAGCATTTTTGCAATAGCCAAGAAGTAGGAGCAGCCCAAGTGTCCATCAAACCTCAGACATGGGACTGCTAGTCTTAAGGAAGAAGAAAAGTCTGGTACGTACTACAACATGAAGAAACAGCGAAGACGTTGAAGTTAGTGGAATAAGTTACAAAATGACAAATGCTATATGGTTCGGCTTGTCAAATTCACTGAGACAAACAATGGGGAGCTGTTGTTTTAATCGAAACGTAGTTTCAATTTGAGAGGATGAAAATTTTTCTAGAATGGATGGCAGCGATGATTATGCACCAGTGTTGACGTATTTAATACCACAGAATTGTGCATTTAAAATGGTTGAAATGGTGAATTTTATGTTATGCATATTCTATCATAATTTTTAATGTAGAAAAAATAACTATATTAGGTAGTTATATAAGCTATATAAGTAGTTCATAGATTTATATATGCTATTTTCTTGGATTTTTGAGATGTTTATTTTTGCTAGCTTTAAAAAATTTTAAATTTTTGTGATTTCTTTTCTCATCTAAATAAATATTCACTTCCATGGCTTATGGGTTTCAGTGTCACTTATTATTTATATAAAATTTAATTTCCTTATCTGAAAATGAGGCAAATGATAGATAATTTATAGAGTTAGTGCACTGTGGCACACCTCTGTAATCCCATCCATTCAGCAAGCTGATGCAGGAGGATTTCAAGTTTGAAGCTAGCCTTAGTAACTCAGTGAGACCCTCTCTCTAAATTATAAAGGGCTAGAGGTGTTCTTCAGTGGTAGAGTCCTTGCCTAGCATGTACAGACCCCTAGGATCAGTCCCCAGTACAGAGAGAGAGAGAGAGAGAGAGAG
>NW_022900950.1:31043803-31046523 GCF_012274545.1 Fukomys damarensis | reverse complement strand
CCCCAGTACAGAGAGAGAGAGAGAGAGAGAGAGAGAGAGAGAGAGAGAGAGAGAGACAGTGTGTGTGTGTGAGAGAGAGAGAGAGAGAGAGAGAGGAAGGATGGAAAGAAGGAAAAAAGAAGAGTGAGGAGGTTCAATCACCAGTACCACCAAAAGAAAAAAAAGGGAGAAACTGTCCTTTAGCAGTCCATGCTCTGCCCTGATTTCTAGGCCCTGTCCTTGGTGAACCTCTTATGCACGCTAGGGCTTTTTGTCTGCCAGACCCTGGGTGTCATTGACAAGAAACAAGCTGAAAGAACAAACCCCTGCTCTTTTTTGGGGAAGCTTTTTGACCATCAGTAAGACTCTTTCATCAGGGCTGATGGCCGTGAGAGCCTCCATCACCATGCACGAACGAACTCTGGCTGCTTTTCTGCTTTTTCACTGGGATGCTCACATTCTATTGAGCTCATTGGCAGGCTTCCATTTCAGGCATGTTATGATTTGGAAAAGTGGATGAAACTGAGACCCAGGGGACCTTAGTGACCGTCCTTATGGTGTCTGTATTCAGAGAAGCAACAGGGTGGGACTGTATGGGCCCAGTGCTGTGTCACCAGAACTCCTCCTGGGACTGATTATTATACTGGCAATAATGATCCATGACAAGTTAGCCACAAATGTGTTTGAGAAGCATCCTTGTCTTTAGATCCTAATGTTTGTGTGGGTCTTTGCTAAAGTTGCACAAAAACTAGTGACAGCTCACTTGACCAAAAGTGAACTGCATCTTCAAGACACTATCTTTATTGAGCCAGGTCTTTTGTTTTTAGACAATCAGTTTAACAATGATTTTGTAGATGAATGTGTTGCTCTGTGGGTAGAAATAGTCATTTCTTCACTTGTCAGGATGACGTACTTTAGGTTGGGTTCTGCAAATCTCAAGACAACTCATCTATGCATCTTTAAGATTTCCTGTCCCCCAAAACCTGAACAGGTCACAAGTATATTAACTGATAGTCCAGGGAAGAGAGGAGAAGCAGTTAGAGGAGCCTCTGAATGAAGGGCACCCGCTCTGTGGGAGGCTGGAGTGCTATCAGATAATAAGGCTTAAGCTCTTCCTCCACAGAGTCACCAGAGTAACATGGGTTAAAGAGACTTGTGAACACTTACCATCTCTTGCTGCTGCTTTTTTGTGAGTGAGGGGATAGTAAGCATTTGTTTAATTCTTAGTTAACTGTTATATATACTTCAGGAAGTAAAATCTTTCTGTATTTACATTAAAAAAGAAATAATTCAATAAATTAATATATTTGATAAATATGTAAAATACTGAGTATACAACAAATATAGATAGATAATATATTTTAAATTTTAAAGAGATGCATGGCTTACTGCCAAGTGTTCTTTTGTGTCAAGAAAAAGGGAAAGAGCTATACAGTAAAAACAAATACAAGAAAATACATGTAGTGTCAAGCCTGATGTGTAAGCCCTCTCATATGATTCTTAGATTATTCAAATCCATAAGCAGTGGATTCTCAGTGTATTGCTTCCTGCAACTGAATCACATTTCTTTGCAAGACCCAGCTGACTTGGATTTACAATATTTAGTGAAAGTGTGGGATTCATCCCATTATGCTGGTCACACAGCCACAGATTACAATAAGGGGGTAGGTGGGCAGACTAAAGTCTGTTGATCCATAAAGGCTCGATGCCAGATCATAAAATAGATGGGGAAAAGGACACGGGAGATTTTTGTGGAGAAGGCAATGGGTGAGAGTGGAGGGACTTTAGATTCTAGAGAGGAAAGTAGGGATAAGAGACTCCATGCAGGACGAAGTGGAGCCCCCTGGTGGGCAGACGTGATAGAGCTGCCAGGACAGCCCAAACTCAGACGATTTCAAAATAAATACATCTCGAGTAACCCTTCTGCAAAATTCGTGGGACTGGAACTGTTTCAGATTTCAGGATGTCTCAGATTTTGGAATATTTCCACAGACTTTACTGTTTGAGCATCCCTAACTTGAAATGTTCCAAAATCTGAAATCTGCAAGTATCATTTGAAGGTTCAGATCGTTCTTCTTAAAATTGTTTTGTTTTGTGCTCGCTTCAGCAGCACATATATTTTTTTTTCCTTTTTATTGAGGTTATTGGTACAATCTAGGTATACAAATACAGTTACATTCATCATTGGGATTTTGTACCTTTACATACTAGGTCTTGATTCTCATTTTTCCCCTTGTCCCTGCCCTCCCTTCACCCCCTCCTCCCCTCCCCATTTACAAACACTTTATTTCCATTTTTTCAGTTTCTCATATTTTTTTCCTCTCCCTTATTACCTTTCCCCCACCCTTCCCACTTTTCTTACACCTTTAGCCCTTTACTTCCTATTTCACATTATTAATTGTCTCATTAGGATCCTGTGTACTATTATAGTTTTTCACACCAAAGAAACTATTCGGTATTTCAGTTAAATTTCTGTATGAACATTAAAAATAGGGAATCCTAAAATAAAACTAAAAAGGAAAGTAAAAGAGAAAAGGCAATGATGTAACATCAAAATAATCCTTAATTCTGGAGGTGAAAACGGTCCCTGAACATATTTAAATTGCTTCTCACTCTTATTGTCTTATCTTATTCTTTTTTCATTATTTAGAGAATGCTTTATTAGTTTCTGTAATCAAACCCTCATAGATATGACCTTACATGTTTAGTATGATGTGTTACCCCTGTACACATGGAAAAAA
>NW_022900950.1:31022196-31043629 GCF_012274545.1 Fukomys damarensis | reverse complement strand
TAATAATAGTATGTTATGCATCAATAGCAGCAACAGCTTTTCCAGGTTCTGCAGTCATCTGAACAAAATTATAGACATTCGGCACATTCCATTAAAAAAAAATGAAGAAAAGAATAATATCCAGGCAACAGCCAAGTTCTGTTGCTGCTGTGATACCTGGCACCATTTTTTCTATTAGCCTCTTAATCATCATCTGGAAAGAGAACATTCTAGAGTAATATCATTAAATGTAGCTCTGATAAAGCACGGTCCCTACTATGTATCATAAAGCAGGTACTAGATATTTTACATTCATAGAGGTGTGATACAGTACTGTCCTACATCAATAATACTAGATTCAGTTTTGGTTTGAAATTTACTTTGTCTGCAAATAAGATTGCTACCCCTGTTTTTTTCTGGGCTCGTGTCACATGGAGAATTGTTTTCTATCTTTTCACTTTCAGTCTATGGGCTTCTTTTTGCACTAGGTGTGTTTCTTGTATACAACATATTATTGGATTTTGCTTCTTATTCCATTTTGCCAGTCTATTTCTCTTGATTGGTGAGTTGAGGCCATTGACATGGCTGGTTACAACTGATATGTACTGACTTATTATTGACATGTTATTGGCCTTTTGTTGACTCTTTTTACTTTTTCACCTTCTCCTTTTAATTTCTTGCCTTGCCTATTTGATTTGCTCTGTTGGGCCTCATGGCGTTGTTGCCTTCATTGTCTTTTTCTAGGATCTTGTTTAGAATTGCTTGTAGTGCTGGCTTGGTATTCATGTAGTTTCTCAGGTGTTCTTTGTCATGGAAGTGTCTTATTTCCCGCTCCATTTTGAAAGAGAGTTTCAGCAGCACATATATTAAAATTATTTTGGTTTTTGTTGGTATCAAAACTTTATTGTTATTGATACCAAATTTTTTCCATGTTAGGCCAATGTAAAAACTAAAAATAGACTGTGCTTGAGGCCATAGATTTGATTGGGAGCAACACAAAAACGAATACAAAATAAATCAGCAAACAAAAATATAGAATGAGGATAGCTAAAGATTGTTTTTTAATATTTTTCTTTAGTAAGTCTATGTTTTAAAACAAACTCATGAGAGACATGTTTTTAATGCAACACTCTCAAATTTGTATGAAATTTAAACTTTATGTCCTAGGTTTATTTTGGGGAAATAGACCAATCTTCAAACTACTCAAGAAAATGCAAGAGTCAAGTTGATGGCAATAGTGATTCCAAATCGATGAAGTAATTGTCACTTCAACACCAAACGAGTAGCTTTGGTTATTTCCATCAGAGAAGATATTGCTAACTTGTTGCCCTAACTTCGGGTAAATGGAGATATTACAGAGCAGTTTCACCAGGTGTTCCGACCCAGGTGAGGGGAAGGTGGAGTCAGATTCCTGGAGCAGAGATGGCCTGGCACTGGCTCTCCCTGAGCGGAGGAACCTGCTAGGTATCAGCAGATGTGAAGAAGCAAATACTCAGCCCTTACCACAGGTTCCATACCCGTAGCTTCAACCAACCTTGGATAGAAAATATTTGGGGGAAAAAATCGCATTGTACTGAACGTATACCAGATTTTTCCTTCTCATTATTCTCTAAACAAAACAGTGTGACAACTATTTGCATAGCATTTACATTGTATTAGGGATTATAGGTAATAAAAATATGATTTAAAGTGTGTTGGACAGTGTGCATAGGCACTATAAGGTTTGCACAAGGAACCTGGGCTTGGGAAGAGTAGGGTGGGGGCAGATTGGGGGTGGGGATACTAATCCCCGCCACCTCAAGGGAGAAATCACAGAACCCTCTTGTCGCTTGCGGAGGTGCTTCGTGGCTACACAGCGCCACCTACTGCTCATTCCTAGAGTAAAGAAAGCCTAGAGCAAAGTCAGGAAAAGAAACCGCTTACTCCTGATGTTAAGAGAACTAGCAAAGTGGATGGGCTGCGCTATTTTAGCGGGTGTGCACCTTATGGGTTACAGTGATACCTCGTGGGACTGGCTGTGTCTATAAATACCCACCAAATGGAAGCCACCAAATTAGACGGGGCGGGGTGCTTATGGCAGAGGTTGACTTCACCATTGTGGGTCTGGGGCAGAATAAGGACAATGCTCTGATTGTCAACCATGAGGCAGGCATGTGCCCCTGTATGGGCCAAGAGCTGACTGAGTCAGGAGTAGCAGGTAGGAGCTGACCCTATCTTCACCTCTGCCTGGAGGTGACACTTGTAAGGCACCAGTGTGTCTAGGGCTGGGCTCGGGAATGGGGTGTGACGAGTCTATTACTCACTGTCTAGCATTCCTTCCCCAAGAAGAATCGCTGAGAATATTTTGAAATCTCCTCCCTCTCCTGGCCCTTGTCACCAAGCTGGGACTCTGCTGGGTCCTTCTCAGAGCAGGCGTCTCAGTGGCCCAAAGAAGGTGGTGGTTGGTCTGGCAAAGATGGAGCCTACCGGTTGCAGCTTGAAAGCACTGTGAGCCTAAAAAAGAGCGCATCCTTCCTGTGTGCCTTACTCAATGAATTCCACTTTAGTTTGCTGCTGATTAAAGCTCCTTGTCTGAGAGGTGCAGTCACTCATCGTCTCTGGAGCAGGAACTGCATCTCCCAGTGTCTGCCATGCTCTCTGCCATAGCTCAGGAAAGGTGCTGACAAGCATTTGATGCTGCCAGTTCCCTATTTGGGAGGGTCCCTAATAATACCCCAGCACCAACCCCACCTGGAAACTCGCTGTTTTTAGCCAGTGAAATACAGATTCAGAAGGTTCTCACTTAGCATGCTTCGAACACAACAGCCTTTCCGTGGAAAGCACTTTGGGGATTTTTGAGTCTGGGTCTTTTCCCAGGCTAGCCGCGCGCCATCAAGTCCCCTCTCACAACGCTCACGGCTCCCAGCCCCATGACCATGAGGGAAAACAGCCGCCGCCTTACACTGTGCTGTGCTGCTCAGCAGTGAGTTGCTCAGGTTAGGTGCATTCAATGCATTTTTTACCTAACCGTATTTTCAACTTACGATAGCCTCACTGTAAAATAACCCCCCATAGGTCAAGGAATCAGTGTTAACGCTTAGCGAGGGTCGATCTTATACTAGGCTTTGTTCTAAGTATCTTATTTTTATTAGCATATTTAACCCATCCAGATGTCTATCCCTATTTCATAGGTGAGGAAGCTGAGCTTCAGAAAGATGAAGCCACGCTATCCGCCTGCTCATACGTCCTACGGAGAATGAGAGAAAATCCTGGCGGATGAAGGGCCAAGGCTGTCACCCAGTGGGTGTTATTATTCTTTCTGCTTCACATAGACATTTTTGCACACTCTGCTGTGAGCACTTTATTTCTGTATGAAAACCAAGGGCAGCAGTCTATTGAGGAAAAGCCACGGTGCCTTCTGCATGCCTGCTGCTCCCAAGCCTGCAGTGCTCCCGAGGGCTTGTTCAAGGCGGTCTGTTTGCTGACCACATGCGGTGCAAACAAGAGCCCTGCCGGGGACGTCAGGTGACAGCTGTTCAGTGTCTAGGAAAGCTTGAGTGTGGTTTGCAAAGTAAACGGACTCTAATTTGGACAAATACTGCTGTGGCCTGGGACCTGGGACAGATAAAGCTGCAAGGAAGTGTTGACATGGTCAGCTTCATGGGTTCAAGTAAGGAAACAGAGAGTGGCCCAGGAGTCTAAGAGTTGCTCTCTTCTCAGCCCCAGTCCCATTGGCAAGAACTCCTATGTGCTGGCATCAGAGAGGAAATCAGACACTTTGGTATTAAAGGGGGATACGCTACAGCTCAATGGGAAGGGAAGGCTGTGCGAAGGGAGCCAGCATTTGATCGAAGCACTGATACTGTATTTCCACCAGTTTAACAACTTTGCAAGTTAGCACAGATCTTAACCTCACCAAAGTAAGCTGGTGAAAAGAAGCAACATAAGAAAAAAGAACCAAGACATATTATGTGAAGGTACCAATTCCCAATAATAAATGTCAGCATATCGTACACCTAAAATGTACCAATAAAATTAATGAATTTTTAAAAAGCAGCAACAGAAGCAAAAATTGGCTCAAGAGAGTGAAGGAGGGAGGGGAAAAGGCCTTTGTCCAGTTCAGGGCTTCTCAGAGGTTCACAGGAGAAAGGCTTATCATTCTAAGTTTGAGCCTTAGGTGAGCACACCCAGCCATGTGCCTACCCTTGCTGGACATCATTTTCTTTACCCATACAGTGTACCTCTATCTCCTCATAAATTGCTGTGGAGACTGAATGATACCCTGCAGGTAAAAGACAGAGCATAGTATCCAACTGCTGTGCTTTGGCTCAAAATGATTCCTCCACTCCAACAGTTCCAGAGCTGGGGTTTAGGAAGGAAACTGGATTGTGGGGATGCTTCTGAGTGTGTTGTTAGAGGGCAGGCTTGGTCAGAAGAGGCAGAAGCGACTCTCCAGGGTGTGCCCTGCAGGGTGTGTCTCCCTCCCCGGCTCCTCCCTTCTCTCTCCACTTCCTGACCACCATGCGCGGCAGCTGTCCTCCCCCAGGCCCTTCCACCATACCACTTTCCTCGGAGCAGGCCAGCCATGGACTGTGATGTGAACTGCACCACAGCACCTGGGAATGCCTGCAAGGTTGCACCCCAAAAGCCTGGCCCCCACCACACAGTGGGACAACTTGCACACGTCCCATTACTCTCTAGGGTCATCTGGCAGAGGTTAGACGTTAGTCAAAACCAGACTTTTGCTCAGTTTCTTCCTTTGCTAACTCCCTCACTCCTAGGCAGGCTGCCTCCATCAGTTATTTGCACAAGGACCCCACTCAGCCTCTGCCCTCAGGACGCCTGACCACAAGACAGGCGTCTGCCCTGCCAGGCTCCAGGAAGCAAGTGTGGCTCAGTGGTCCCGCACTGCAGGATCTTTTGTTATCCCAGGGGAGAGTGAGAGTAGGGGGACCACTAATCATCATGAGGCATTCCATGCAGGGAGTAGGGTGGCAAGAAAGCTCCAGCTGCAGGAATCCCTGCCTAAGCCAGCACTTACTGAGAGAGGTAATGGTGTGCCCGACTCAGAGAGGGTCAGAGGCCCGACTCAGAGAGGGTAGCATGAGTTTGTGCATGTGAAGGAGCCCCGCTACAGGCCCCATGACCTCTAGTGCAAGAGAAGGGTCTGCTGGATCCAACCCACCCAGAATCCTTTCCTTCCATGGGCTGCAAGTTGACCCTGGAGTAGGTCTCTGTAGGAAGTAGGAGTAGAATCATCATGGCCACATGGTCCACACTGCCTTACAGATGCAGTGGACTCCACACTGAATTTGTACTTCCCCAAGGATGGCTTTGTCTCCTCTCTGACTCACTGTCACCCTTGTAGTTGGGACCGAGGACAACCACTGTCCCAACCTGTGGAAATCTGGGTGAAGGGTCTACTCAACCCTCCTTCCCACCATGGCAGAAGGACGAGGCTATGGACCCCACACGCCGAGCACTGTAAAACTCCGCTCACACGAGAGTGGCCAGAGGCAGCCGATGTCGGGGGCCAGGGGCTGGGAGTTCCTGTTTCATGGGCAGAGTTTCAGTTTAGAAGGCAGGAAAAGCTCCAGAGCCAGGGTGGTGGGCACACAGGAATGCGAAAGTACTCTTAACGCCGCTGAAAAATGGTGAAGATGGTGAATTTGATGGTATGTGCATGTTACTACGATATAAAAAAGAATAAAGCTGCTGTCCAAATTGAAGCTTAGGCACGGAGTGTTGTGTTTTATAGTAAAACAATAAGAAACCATCTGAGGGGATCTTTAAAGGGCCTGGGGCTGGATATGGGGCTCAGAGGTAAAGCACATACTTAGCATACAAGAGGTCCTGGGTTTTATCTCCAGCACCGTTTGGAATAAAAAGAAGGAAAGAAAATAAAAATGTCACTTAGCACTGAAAGTTGGATGATAAGGTAATCACGGCCATCACCTGTCTGGCAGTGGCACCAAGGTCTTGCCCAGCTGAGATGCTCTTCTCTTCAGTGATCAGGACAGGAATACTTACTAAGGGGATTCTTCCCAACTTCTTGACAGCAGAAAAGAAGCCCTAGAAGCCCTTTTGAGCATCCCCTTCTCCTCACTGGCATTTATAGAACCGAGTTGAAAGTGATCAGAAAAGCACTTAGGAGAAAGACACTCACTGAGCCTCATTGGTAAGCGCCAGAATAGAAGTGGTTGCTTTTACTTTTATACCTGTCTTCTCTCAACACCCTGTGAGCTCTGTTAGGCATGGGTGTTTCCTGCTTGCCTCAGTTTTCCCAGAGCCCAGCACAGGGCCCGACATTGAAGGGTTGTTCGGGAAAGCTCTGGAAGGAGAAGGAGGGAGGGAGAGCAGGGAGGGGTGTCTGTTCCGGCCTCCGGCTCTGACCCCTTCTTGTTCAGATACAGGGAAGTTTGCCTGGGCCTGAGCAGTTCCATCCACAGTCATTTGCTGTTGCCAACAAACTGTGACCCAGGCTGGGGTCACAGCCAGACTTCCCGGTTCCTAACACAGGAACTGCTCCCACCAACTTCTCCAAAGCCTCGACAATTGCCATGGCGTCTGATGACTTTAGTCCATTCTAATTAATATCCACCTAGAATAACTGGACTTTTGTGTTTCTCTTGTTTGTTTCTTTGATACCTCGTGTTTGCCCAGCTAAAGTAAACTTTTCAAAGATATGGAGCAGGGTAGGAGGCCTTGTTTTTATACACTGATAAGTACAGAATGCCTATGTCCCCATAGGGCTCGTTTCACTAACAAATTGCAGTTTTATGAGTCTACTGTATTTCTCAAAATTGCTTTGTGTTGGGATCAAAAGAAGAAACAAATAATTATTGAGACTTCCCTGTGATTTTATCCATTTAATCTTCATGGAAACCTGCAGGTGAAATTACCTACTTCATTACAGATGAAGTGGCCATGCCCAGGAACTCAGCAACTGGTCCATGGTGCTGATGTTTAGGCAGAACAAAGGCATTTAGCAGACTTTCAAAGAGTTTGTTGAATGAATAAATGAACTCATATCTATCTGTCTACGATATCTGTACTCTTGCTTCTTTATTCTGTTATTTAGAATTTTTTTTCAATACTGGGATCAAACCCAGGGCCTCAAGCATGTTAGGAAGCAAGCACTCTACCACTGAACTACACTCCAGCCTTTGCCATTTTTATAAGGTGCTATGGAGACCTTAGAAATTATGCTCAGTCCCAAGGACTAGGGTGCCAGTGTACTCAAATGGGAGAGAAAAGCACCTAAAAAGGGGAAAAATAAGTGAGGTTATTCTTGCTTTATTAATAGAGTTTTACTAATCAAGCAGATGGAGGTGGAGAGGGGGTTGAACAATTTATCAGGTAATTTATGCTTCTAATAGTGACACAGAGGAGCATTATGTTGCCAAGTAGTCGGCTTTGGTCACAATAGATAGGAACCAAAAACTATTTTTTAAGGTCACTCTGCAATAGTTGCCCTGGGTCCTCTTGCCTTCTCCCACCAACAGGAGAGAGACTGAACCAAAAAGGAGCTCAGTGAAGACCCAGAAGCCTCTGCAGGGAGCGGTCACCCTGCTGCAGCACTGTCATAACTGACAGCCTGGGAGGATGAGACCACACTTCTGAGACTCACAGCAGCCCTTCCTTTCTGTGAGGCAGCCAGTGACAATCAGGAGCTGCCTGCAGGACCTGGGGCAGACGTCCCTCTCAGGACTCAGCTGTTTGTATTCCTGGCCTCAGGAAGTCTTGGAAAGGTTACTTCCCTAACAGAGACAATGGGCTTGCTTGGTGACACAGACCTCCAACCTGGTACTCGGTTTGGTAGTGATCAGCCACCGTGCTGCCACGCTGGGATCTGTTTCCAAAGTGAGGCCGGGGGTGATGGAGTAAGTAGTTTCATTTTGTCCTCATTGGATGGGGCGTGCTTTCTTTTCCACTCTGGATGTTGTCGAACTGTGTAGTGAAACGTTGTGCAAACAGGATTAGTCAGCTCCAGGACATTAATAATCTTCTAGATAGAGTCGGCTCCATTCCAATTGATTTTAGAATTTTTGAAAATATCAAATATCCCCGAGAGGAGATCAAAGTCCCAGAAAGGGTGGCGCCAAAGAGTGAGATCTTTGCAACCCCTCAGGCTGCCCCACAGAGGGGAACAGGAGAGAAGGGGGGCTGAGATGCAGAGGCCAGAGTGGCTCTGAGAAAGGCCCCATAGAGGCTCGGGAAATCCTCCCGCCCTGAGTTCATTCCCACTGAGCCCACAGCCCTCCTGGTTGCCCGAAAGTTTATAAAAGTCCTGTCAGCCACAAACAGTTTAGATTTAATATATCTTGTGGATTTTCCCTGTAAAAGAAAAACTACAAGGGAGATAGCTGCTGTATTTTTAATAAAAATAGAGACAAAGATTAGGAAAAAATAGAAAATGTGAAATTCCAGAGTAAAGGCAGAGCGCTACTCAGGCCCTCAACAGTTTCACACTTTTTCTGTCTTCAAGGAGAACATGGACTCAAATGAGCAAGGATGGCGCCGCCGTGACGCAGAAGGAACAGACATTGCGCAGGGCACAGTGTACATTTTCCGCCCTACTCCGATGTCTCTCTCGGGCCTGGGAGGGAATGGGGGGTTTGTTGGGACCTGAAGGAAGTCACTGGTTCCGAGGTCTCTGAACACTGCTGTCTGGCATTGTTACCACTTAACCCTGACAAACCCTAGGGTGGCAACAATCAGGGGGCCTCAGGAAAACAAGCTATGCTCATTAGGGATCCTTTTCTGAAGGGGAAGTTAGCAGACAAAATAGTCCAGGAATAACAGGAAATGGCATGTTAGGCCAAGCACCTTTGGGTAACCAGGGATCATAGCAATGGGACTTGTTCCAGTCCTAGGTGGTGAGTGACAGAACTGAAACCTCAGACCTTTACTCCCCTCTCCAAGGCTGTCGAGAGAACTGTCATCTGTTGGGTGTTTTCTGCGCTCAGGCACTTTGCCTATTTCCTCAGCCAAGCTCCACAGCAGGGAAACCATTGTCCCCACATAAAGAATGAGAGACCCCACACTCAAAGCAGGCAGAAAACTTATCCAGTGTCTGATGACAGGAAGAGGGAAATGGTTATAAATGTTGTATCTATCTTCCTGTTGTATTGCCCCTCCCCGACCTAAACATTTTAATATCACTCAGGATTTCAGATACATCTTTGGGTACATCTACAGCATCCGTTTGTCCACAAAATAAGTCAGTGGCTCTGCCTTCCCTTTCTGCAGCCGCCTCAGCATCACAGCTCCTTTGGTGTCACTCCAAGTACACTGAGCTGGGAAATAACTTTCCAGCAGGCTGGGGGGTGGCCTTGTCCACCAGGAGGGCTAAGAAACCTACACCTTTCTAGATAAGGATACTCTGTGATCCTAAGCACCTGTGGCTATGTATCAAGCTTTCACTTGTATTAAGCTTTTCACTTGTATTAAGGCACACGTATTAAGCTGTGACTTCAGAGTTGTAGACGATCATAGTGCGTAATTAAAGCCAGCTAGTTTTAAGTTAACTCCAGAAACATTCTAAGCCAGAAACAGGCTCAGGAAGGGAGCCAAGTAGTAGGGAATGTTGTCAGACCCCAGGAAAACACTCCCCCATGTCCATTTCTTATCAGGGTGAGAACTTCATTTTGCTCTCACCCACATCACAGAAGCAGGGACCAATCCAGGGTCCCCCTTGGAAACCTAGCCTGGCAACCTGCCTGACCGATGCCTGCATCAGGGATGCACGGTGAGGCCACACAGTGGTCACTGGCTCTGGGGGAAGATGTCATTAAATGAAACACCACCCCATCATATGCATAAGGTCACAGGGCCAGAAGGCTCAGCCCCCACAGCACTGCCTGCCCGGCTGCCACCCATCCTCCCAAGCCCTAGCACAATGAGACAGGCTCACCTGCATGTGGAAATAAGACCATGTGTGCACAGTATGGCTCAGGCCTTGAGGGGCAGAGGAAGCCTGGGCCGCTATGAAGGTGGAGGATTTACGAGATGATCCAAGACAGGCTCACTGGGCCAGGTACGGAGGGCTGGCGTGCTTCTCCATGCTCATCTCAGAGCGAAGGTCCATCAGGCTGTGCCCACCAGGCTCCACCTAACTTTCCCCGGGACATAGGATCAGTGAGTGACCTGTATGTACTATAAATTATCCAAGGACAGAGTGACCATCATGGAGGTCTATCCACCCTCAGGCCAGGAGCAAAGCCAGCTTCACACAATCCCTTCTTCGAGAGGGAGGCAGAAGCCATTCTTTAAAAACATCTTGTGGGGGGTGGGGTGTCAGGGATTTAGCTCGGTGGTTCCACAGCCTGCCTCACAAGCACAAGGGCCTGAGTTCAATCCTGGTACCAAAAAACAAACAAAAAAAAAGACATCTCGGGCACACGGACCTTGCCATCTGTCTCTCGAAAGGGGTCCAAGTCCCCAGAGAGCAGCAGAGTGAGGGAGGAAGAGAGAAGGCAGTCTGACCTAAGAGGTCTCATATAATATATGCACAGGGCCTGTGACACTCTGGGGAAAGTCAGCACCTAACACCCTCTGGAACCTGATCACCAAGGAAGGGGTGACAGCACACACATCCCTCAGAGTGAAGCAGGCCACAAAACTAAAAGAGAAAGATGAATCAAAGAGCCAGGAGCCAAGCAGGCTAGACAAGGCTAGGTTTGCTAAATGCTAGATTATGACATGAATACTCCCTGCTTTGCATTGGATCAGCCTTTCCTATCAGACCCTTACCTATAGGCAGGTTTACCGGCCTGACTGGTACTTCATGGCTTGGGGACTGGCGCCATCTGCTGGCAGGATATACCTCTTGCTAGGTAAGCAAGCTTTCTAATTAAAAGTTCTGATTTTTTCTCCTTGTCCCTACCAAGACCTGTCATGTAAAGGTGCAAGATCCCAATAATGAATGTAACTGTACTGTGTACCTAAAATGTACCAATAAACTCAATGAGAAAAAAAGTTCTGAAATTAGTATAGCCACAACAATAAAGCTTTTATCCACTGACTGCATCTGCCTTTGGGCATGTTTAGTCCTCAAACAATTACCCATTATTCCATATCAAAATTCTGTTTCACCCCTCACTCCACACAGGGCACGGAGGGCAGGACACACACACAAGCGCACATGCGCGCGCAGGCACCCCTTTATATCAGAGGCCAGAAAGGACCATCAATGGCTGCTAATTCTGGAAAACATTCTGGTTAGGGTAGAGACTGAGCTTTGCTGGAAATCCACTCCGTGAGTTAAATAAAGAGGTCAGCGGGATCTTTGGAGTCAGGCCATTCCATGTCCTCACTGGTCACACTGCTTGCTGCAAAATGGTTGCTTGAAGAAGTACATGCACAGATGCAAATGCCCCACGGACTTTCTCTCCAACCCACCGCCAGGTGTGACCAACTGCTGGGCTGGCCCAGATGCCCAGTGCTTAAAGAGAAGATTAATTGATGGAATCACCTGATTCACTGGTACATTCGCTGAATACCTCCACAGAGCAGGCACCAGATGCTACCAACAAAGCAGAGAAAAGATCAGAAATGTAAATGCAGAATGTAAATGCTATGTACCTTGTAGTTGGGAGACAGACAACAAATAAATAGATACTTTCTTACAGGTGTAGCATTATAAGGGAGGTGAACCAAGTTGTGATGATTCTATAGTGAGAAGGCCTGTGTGGAGGTCTCCTAGCTGGCTCTGAATGGCAGAAAACCTTCAGGGGGACCCTGGGGTGGGACGAGGTGTGAAACAGAATTTCAACACAGTCTTTTCTCTGTCAGAAAATAATGCTTTGGCCAAGATGAAAATATTGTTTGGACAGAAATTATAGTTTACCAAAAAAAAAAAAGAAATGAGAGTTTACTACGGAGGAAGTGATTTCGATATTGTATCCACTTTTGAAATTATAGATTACTTTTTAAAAATAAGAGAACCGCGGCATGGGCTACAGCAAGAGAGATGGTAAAGCCACCAGGTGGCGCCATAGTCCTAAAAAGTGGGCTGGATCCCAAACCCGCAGAAAAGGTGCCTGGAACCTTTTGTCCTCTCCCTACAGGGAAGAGCAGTTTCTTAAATCTCTCCATCTGAAATATTAGCAAAGGCTTGCTTTAGCCTTCCAAGAACACGAGTCCTGTGTTATACCTCCTTCTCACTGTATTATATCCCTCCTCCTGGCCCTCAGCCCTCAGGTCCCCTTAGTGCTTCCCAAGAGCTCCATGCTGTAGAAGGAAATGGAAAGTTGGATGCGTTCTGCCCTTCTTGATCCTGCTGGAGGACTTGCAGGAATGTGTTTGTTGTGAGTAGGGACTAAAGAGACAAGATGATTGGGCGCAAATTCTGGGGTAGAAGACCTTTTATCATTTAGGAGTCTGAGTAGAAGACTCAGCCGGCATTTGAGTGCTTATCTCGCCCAGCATAGTGACAAGTGCTTTGCATGCGTTTTAACCTGGCGACTCTGCCACAAGGAAGGAGCTGTGGCTGCCCCGTACACGTGAGGAATCTGAGGCTTGGCGATGGTGTCAGCCACACATCTGACTCCAGAGCCCAGGAAATCAACCACCATGTGTGAAAACAACCACAAACCCACAGGCCGGGTTGGGGTTTTGTTGTTGTTGTTGTTTGCTACTGTTGTGGATGAGTGAATTAGAACAACAGAGATGCGCCACACTCTGGCAGATTCGAGCCTGTTTATTAAAGCCAGAGGCTGAGGAGGGGCTAGTGCCCAGAAAGTTCCCTCTGCAATGGGAAGTGGTTTGATTTCTCCTTTTAAATCATGCTTTCAGCTGCGGAGGGCTCAGGGGAGAGCAAGTGGAACCTTACAGAAGCAGAACCATGCCAGGTTACTGGGGGTCACAAGGGAGTGTCACACACACTAGCTGAGCTACAAAACATCCTGCAACTGCAGCAAGTTTACTGCCAAGCAGGATGTGGGGGTTTGGGGTGCTTTGTTCAAGTGCAAGCACTTTGTTCAAGCACAGGTACAAAATGGTTTTGAGGCGCAAGATGGAGTCAGGCTGGCTATTACAGTACCAGGAATCGAACTCAGGGCCTTGTGCTTGCTAGGCAGTCGCTGTGCCACTGAGCTACATCCTCAGCACTTTGGGCTGTTAAATAACTAATGCTTGACTTCAGTGAAACAGAGAAGCTACATGTCTTCTGTGTGAATCACAGCCCTGCCACAACAGTTGGGCTGCATCTGTGTTTATACACACACCTTCCTCTTCCCAGAATCCTTGGTAATGCCAGATATCACATAAGTGTGTCTTACAGTTACATTTTTAATTTTATTATGGATAACTTCAAACATAAGTGAAAAGTTCAATAAACTAGAATATATGCACCATTTAGGTTAATCAATTATCCATCTCTCATTTCACATACTTTGAAGCAAAACAAAACAAAACAAAAAAAAGAAGCGAATATCTATTGAATGTTTAGTGGGTATTACACTCTTCTCAGCAATTTCAGTTACTAGTTCCTTTGAGCCTCATAGCAAACTGACAAGAGTGCTTTATCACTCATGACCTTGGCTAAGAAAACTAAAGGGACGTGCTATCGAGCCAGTAATTGTAAAGGCTGCATTTGACCCCAGATACTCCAAAACCTATGCTTAAAATTACCTTGAGCTACTACGTGCTTATGCTTTTCTCAGAGTGGACCCCATGGTTTTTTTTTCCTCTGAGACTATATCATGCTAAGTTGCTTAGGTTGACCCCAAACTCCTCCTGCTTCAGCCTCCATGTAGCTGGGATTACAGACGCATTCTGCTTTGCCTGATTTAAGGAATATTATTTGAGCAGAATTTAATTAAACTTTAGGAAAGACCATGACAAGAAAAGGTTGTAATCATGGGATCATGACCTAAAAAATACTTAAAGGGTGGTTGAGGAGAGAAAGATGAAGAGGAAGGTGCAAATGCTCAGAGTCAAGTCAGATCCACTCTACGCAGCTAAGTAAGGGTGAGTGGGAGGGGCTTAGGAAGGTGCATGTTCGTTCACTATAAAGAGGGCTTTTAAAAAATTAGGGAAGGTTGAAAATCAATCTGGGAAACCTTGATCAGAGCTGTTAATAGGGAGATGTTTATTATTGTGGGCAGGTAGGTTAAATAACACCCACAGTCTCTTCCATTTACCATAGTCTCCAATGCTGTTTTGTGCTTTAGAGTTTAAGGGTGATGGAAAGACAGCAGGAGTATGCATCTTTAGACTTCAGTCATGAAGAACACAAGACCATTCTTGGGGACAGGACAGTCTTGAAGAACTAGTTGGGACAAGGAAGATGAATCTGGTTTGGAATTAAGTTATTTTTTCATTTTGTTTTGGTATAGCAAGAGGAAGATTTCTTGTTTCCTAAGGTATTTTAGAAAGTTTTCATGGGGGACATGTCAGGTGGGAGGTCATCTTAGTTGCTTTTCTCTCATTAATGAGACAAAATATCAGACACCCAAAGTTAACAGGGAAAGGGTTTATTTAGCCCACAATCTGTAGAGGTTTCAGTCCATAATCAGCTGGCTCTGAGAGAGGGTGGCTTGGCAGAGGACCAACCGTTCATGGCAATGGAAGACAGCAAAAGCAACAAGGGGTCTTAACAACCAATCAGTGGACTGATTTAGTAATCACACACTCTAGATCCAGCCACCTCTGAAAAACCATCTAAGAGTGCCGGAGGCTTTGGGGGGACATTTAGACATGAGCCATAACAAAGGTCCAGCCTGGAAAATGGCCTAGAGGTAAGACCAAGTCTAGGTACGAATGGAGAGCAGGTCAGCAGTCTGCTGTCACAGGCATCCTCCTGTCATCCACTGGGCTACCTCCTCCTCCTCCACGGTGCCAGGGGCCCCCCAGGCTTTGGGTTTCTGGCCTTAGCTGGGGTTTTCAGTGCTGCACTGGTTAAAGCAGAGGCTTCCTGAAGGGCTGTGTCAGAGAGCTGCTGACAGTGTGGGGAACACCCAGGGCACCAACCAAGGTATTGGGATTTATCCTAAACTACCGAGGGGCTGCAGAAGGAGAGGAATGAGGGGGAAGCCAGGTTTTAGGAAAGAACAGCTGTGGGTAGGTAAGATGCAGGCTTGATCCAAGGCCGGAAGCAGGAGCTTGCTGGAAGGATTGCTGGATTGGCCAAAGGCTTGAGATTTCCTGTCTGTGCCATTTGTACCAGCTGCTCCCTCCACTCTCTGCATCCACCCTCTCTCCCTTGGCTCCAGCTGAAGGCTCTGCGAAGTCCTCCGGGGCCCTGAAAGCCCGGCCCAGCTCCTACCCACAGAACTGCATTCAATAATGTAATCAATTGACAACAAACCTGTCTCTCTGCTAGACATTCATGACTTCGAGGACAGGGGTTGTATTTTACTCTCCCTAGGGCTCAGCATGCCATTTGACTGACAGCAGTGCTGCTCCAACAGTGACGAGTGAGGAGAGGGGCTGGATGAATGGGTGGATGCATGAATATGTTCAGAGGCAGCACTTCCAAGTGGAGCGACATGAGGGCATAAGAAAAAGCAGAAAACATAAGAGGTGCTCCTGTTCTCCAAACACCCATCCTCAAAAGCACATGGAGACCTTGTTTGTGCAGAATCCTCTGGAATCCTGGAAGATGGCAGAATCTGAACCTGCCATGTCTGCAGCAGCTGGTGACAGCCACTTCTCTCGGTGAGAAAAAGCTGCTGCTGCATTGAAACTAAGCTGGCCCTTTAAACAACCAATTTTATGCCACTGCCTGGGCCACAGGCATGGGAAATTTCTTCCTCTGAATGACCAATTTTTTTTTTCAAGAGGCAAATATAAATCAGTACTTCTATATCATATCAGCCACAATTCTGATCTAAGTCATCAGGTCGGCACTGGGCCACTCCCATGGTGATGTAATGGGCTTGTCACACATCTGGACATCTGTCTGTGATATTGATCTACATTTACTGGTATCTCTGCTGAGTCCAAGGTTTGGAGCCCTGGAAACTGCAGTCAACATCTGCATTATTTCCCTCTCTGGGACGAAGCACAAAATGAAACAAGAAAGCCACAGAATTGGATGTGGCCTCTGCCAACACAGATCTGTAAGTTTCCCTGAACTGTGCCCCCCGCCCCCAGCTATCTAGCTTCGAAGCTTCCCTGCTCAGAAGAGGCCAGGAAGTAGAATGGTCAAGCACTTAAATCTCAGCTCTGCTAATCTTCATTGTGTGGCTTTGGGGAGGTTCCTTAGCCACGGCATTCTCATCTGTCAGACTAAGGGACTCCTAGTACTCGCATGGACACAGTGACCATGGACTTGGGAGGCACTTCTCAGGGAAGCACTTAACGAGGAGCTGTTCTCATCTCCTTCTGAACCACCGTGTCTGCTTCCTCCTCAGATGTGTGGTCTCTTCCACTGCTGAGACAGGCTGTTCTGGCTACTGTAGACCCGCGACTAAAAAGTGCTATAAATCACAAGATCTCACTCTTCCCAGAACACAGCCTCTTTAGGGGAACACGGTGAAGTCTGAAGTTGATCTGAAGTGGTCTCTCTCACTCTGGTCAAGCGTGGATCCTGGGGTTCCAGTTCTCTTGCCGTGACTCCAGCTTTGCTCCACCAGTCCACGGTGCCCAGTCCTTTTCCTTTCCAACGTCACAGCGACAGTGTCCCCAAAGGCTGGGCTTGTGCCTGCCAGGTGCGCATCTTCCCTGAGGAGTATCCCATTCACATCCTCCAAACCCCACAGGTGGGTTTCCAGGCTGGAATCTAAGGTGCAGATGCAGCAGCACACAGCAGGGAAACACAGTTCTCTGAATTCTGTAGATGTTTGCTGAGTGGTTCACAGTGAAGGCCCAGTCATTACCGAACACCCTCACTGGGAAGAGAATAATTATTGCCCCAAACAGTAAGTTAGCTTGCATTTGTCCTCTGTGTATTTTTTAAAACTAAGATATGTGATAGCTCTCTTTTACAGAGCTCAATGCTTAGCAATCCATTAGGATTTATTCTACTTGGCATAATCTATTAAATTGGATTTTTACCTCTTTGCCCTCCTGATGACTTATCAAGCATCTACTTATTGCTTGTGTTTGCAACACCTGAAGCTTTGCACTTATACCTCAGGTCACTCCTTTGTCTCCCTGTCTTCACGC
This sequence comes from Fukomys damarensis, assembly GCF_012274545.1. NCBI lineage: Eukaryota > Metazoa > Chordata > Mammalia > Rodentia > Bathyergidae > Fukomys > Fukomys damarensis. The sequence continues at coordinate 31,026,556 of NW_022900950.1, read as the reverse complement.
ATGTGGGCTTGTGGTGCCAGCCTTCGTTGGCAAGTCCGTGGACGCTCTCTGTTACTTGCAGAATGGGCATAATGCTAGGGTAATGCTGCAGCACCTACAGAGGCAACACTAATCTCATAGATTTGATGAGGTTGTGCTTCTTTGCCAAGATGCAGCCTTGGCTGGTGTGGTCGCCTCCATCCCCAGGTGTAGCTGGCAGAGGAGGAGCTTGGGCTCTGGCGTTAGGCAGTGGGAGTGAGGCTCAGCTGTTCGCCCACCAGCCTTGAGACCAGGGCAGACAACCTCCACTCCTCAGCCTCCACTTCCTCATCAGCAAATTGGGGGTAATGAAGAGCACCTACCTTGCAAGGTGGTTTTTACAAATTACACATAATTATTTTGGACCTGTGTTTCCCCAGGACATGCCTAGCTAGGGACCTTATTTTAATCTCCCAAGTGGTAACCCCAGACATTTTTTCTGCCTTTTCTCTACTGTTCAATTTGGCCTTTCCTTTGCAAGTTCTCTTCCAGCAACTGTCCCCTTCCCTGATACCTTCATGTTCTGTATCCCTCTGTGTCCTGCTGTGGATTATTGACCCAAATCCTCCAGGATCGACCAATCTGAAGCCATAGTGGAAACCTAAAAAACCAGCAACATGGAGAACCAAGGTGTGAGCTTCCAGGGCTGCTGCAGCTGCTAGCTCCTTGGAGCCTATCAAAGCCATCCCCTAAGATGTTGGGGACCAGTTCTTTCCATTGCCTGTTAGAGTCCCCGATGAGCAGGCGGGTGACAAAAGAGATAGATCCTTGTAGTTCTCAGGATGTCAGCATCCTCCCCTAGCCTAGCCCATTTATTCACTTATCCAATCCGTGTACATCCACTTCCTACTACAGTGTCCCACGGTACCCAAGGGGGATGGGTCCTAGGACTTCTTTACAGATATCCAAGTCCACGGATGCTCCATTTCCTCACATACAATGGCACAGTATCTACACAGAACCCGTGCACATCCTCTTGTACACTTTAAAACATCTCTAGATGACTTATAATATCTAATACAATGCAATGCTATTAATGGTCATATTTACAAGGTCAGACGGAGGCACGATTGAGACCACAGATGCAGACAGAGCCTAAGCAACATGCAATGAGTTTATTGCCATCTGGGTGCAGATGGGCCAAAGGGCGAGAAGGCTGTTGGCACTGAGAGGAGGGTGCCCATGATTGATATGGGGCATTTTAGGTGGAGGGGGCATGGCTCAACAGAGTGGAAAATTTTAGAGTCCCATGGGTGATGGGCCTGGGGCTGGCTGACAAACAGGGTGGTGGTGAGAGCAGCAGGGCGGCTGCTGGCTTCTTGTTATCTCTATGTTCCTGTGGATGCAGGTAGTGGGTCTGCTTGAGCAGGGGTCTAACCTGGGGGACCTGTCAACATTGTTTTGTTTAGTGGCTCAGGACAAGAAAAAAGCTTGCACATATTCAGTACAGATGTGAACACTGTAGGTCTAACTATCTAGCACATGTCAGCAACACTGTGACTTTTTTCTGATACTTTTTAGTCTCATTTGTTAGCTTCACGGATGTAGAACCCTTGGATACAGAGATTTCAGTGTTTAATAGCGTTGGACTTAGCACTAAGGATCCAATGGAAAGCAGAGTAAAAGCAGACAGCCTCAGGGAACTCGAGACCAGTGGGGATCGAGGGGTCGCAGTGCCCTTAGGGTGCTGGGGACTCCCAAACTAAGGCTGGCTTCCCATTTGCTCCGGACTGGACAGCAACATGAGCTGCGGCTCTCTTACCTCTAGGGAGCACTTTCTCCAAGGTCTCCCAACAGACTCTACAAGGTGCTCCAGTGGTCCTCCAGGGCAGCGCAGGGTGGCCAGGTGGGGACCCTGGTCTCAAGCTGGGGTGACAGATATGTGTGGAAAGTGGCTGGCCATTAGCGAGGCAGTGAGGGAACTCTTCTTTGCTCATGACCCTGTAGCCAAAGGCAAGGGACTGTACAGTCAGATCACTGTCTTTTGCTACATGGTTCTGTGCTGGCTTAGAAGATGTGCAGATGAAACCAGAGGAAGAGAAACCACGAGACAGGAACTGGCTTGCCCAAAGTACTTGCAAGACACACTTCTCTAGTGGTGCTGGGGTTCCCAAAAGAATTATGGACCCTCTTTCACACACTCCTCAAAACTGTAAGAAGTTGATAATGGTGGTTTCTTCCAATTTTATTTTATTTACTTATTTTATTTTATTTTTATTTTTTTGGTACCAGTGATCAAACTCAGGTCCTTGTACTTGCAAGGCAGGCGGCGGCACCACTGAGCTAAATCCCTGGCTTTCCAATTTTATTTTTGATAGAATAACAGTAACTTGCTTTTTCTACAGGAAGAAGCTATCCCTTCTTTTCCTCTTACCTTGGTTGCCTCTTTGTTCCCATCCCCCAAACAATCCTTTTCCTTTTCTCTCTGAAGTAAAGGAAATAGGAGTAAAAGGGCTAGGAAATCTTGCTGAAAAGGCAGCTCTTGAGACTCCAGCTTTGAATGAAAGGAAATTTGCATCTCTTCAGTTCCTCCGAATTATTCATTTCCTTTCTCTCTTCCCTGTCTTTAAGATAATTACTACATGAGTAGTCTTTCCTTAGATAAGAAATTGAGTAGCACAGCTGTCAGCAATGACTCAGCTTCATTTTTTAGGATTTTCAGTGCCAGTGAATTTTGATCAAATGTTCCTAGGTGTGGTGGCTTCGCCTCCTATGGACCACAGAGGGAGGAGGAGCTGAAGGCTGCATTGAGTAATGTTGCTTCCTTAGGATTGTGTGTGTGTGTGTGTGTGTGTGTGTGTGTGTGTGTGTGTTTGTGCAACTGATAAATGTAGTATCTACTTAGGGTACATTTGTTGTTAAATGGAACTATAAACATCCAAAATCAATAATGATGACCCACCTTCTCCATTTTCTGTTTGTAGTTTACAATTTGGTTTCACCTGCATTGTATGCACTGAGTAGAAAGTTACTAAATCAAAGTGGCGAAGTCAAGATTAGAATTTGATTCCTTAGAAGGCAGCTCTCAACTTGCCATTGGGTGGAAATCATAGACTTGCCCTTGGTCCTCATGTTGTCATGGCAATATTGTGCTCGTGTTATCATTTTTAAAAACCACAACCTCAATAAGGGTCATTCCTAATTGCTGTCTCTAATTCAGACCTGTCAGCTTCTGGGTTGTTTCTCCATAACAACTCGTAGTAACCTCAAACTCAAATCAGCCCAAAGCAAAGTAGGATCCCCCCATCCCACACTAACACCTTGTCCTTCTACTTGGCTCCAGGCTACAGACCTAGAGATTATCCTGAGCAACAACCTCTTCCTCATTACTCTGGGAAAGAAAAGGCTGGAATACCAGTCCATTCTTGAGGCATAAGCTGTGCTACCAAAGACCCCACCCTAAACCACTGCAGTGTGGAGGTAAAGGAACATTAAGAGACTGACCCACAGTGCTCCTGTCTCACTTTGATCCTGGAAGTATTCATGTCCCAAGAGTATGAAGTGGAGAGTAGGATGACCGGCCAGTTCTAGTGGGCATACTCTACTCTACTGTGAAGTATGATGGTATCAGGAGACAGAATGCCACACATGCACACTGGGGAATAAGTCAGCAGTAAGGGTGAACTATAAGGCAGTTGATAAGAGACGGTCAGCAAAGAATAGTTGTGTTGTATGCACTTAATACATCGATGTTGGCCACCAGCATGAAAACCAAAGGGATTCAAAAGAACTGTGTCATTTATCAAGGAAAATTGTCTGGGACAATGAGAGGTCTTGAGGACTGTGTCACCGTGTTGCTGGTGACAGGTGCTGGTGTACACAGATGTGGTCATTCTGAGTGGGACGGGGCAGGTGGTACACAGGGAAAGATGGAAGAGAAATGAGGTGGGGAGAGAATAGAAGCTGCCAGAGCTAGAACCTCTGGTCCCAGAATAATCTGGTAGTCGAGTGCCCACTCCTTGCCTGGCCCATCAATCTCTGCCTGTCCCCTACAGTACTGAGTAGTCTGTCTCCAGACCCCTGGAAACACCTCTGCAACTGTGACCATCCCCAACCCAGACTTTGATTCTGGGCCAAATGCCTTCTGCCCTCCTTAGCTCCACCTTTGGTTACATTGCAACCATTAAACATTCACCTATTGGTCTCCTAAGTGACCATCATCTTTGCAAGGGATCTACTGATCCTGGTAATTGCTTTTCTTATTAGCTTTGCCCTCCAAGAGTGATGTGTTTATGGAAATGTGTAGGATCAAAAGTGTGTGGGCTGAGGATTTAGCTCAGTGTTTCCACCGCCTGCCTGACAAGTTCAAGGTCCCAATTTCCACTCCCAGTACCAAAAAAAA
>NW_022900950.1:31017915-31022008 GCF_012274545.1 Fukomys damarensis | reverse complement strand
CCCAGAACAAAAAAAAAAAAAAAAAAAAACTGCATGTAATACGCAGTCAAACTGCCCTGCAGGTCTGAGCTGACATGATCTCCAAGCTGACCTCCCTCTGATGTCTGCCATCTTCATTACAAAAAGGGAAAGCTGCTTGGATTTACTTAAGAGGAGCAGAATGTGAGGCTGGGGCCTATCTGAATTCTTAGAAGGTTGCTGCTTCATCAATTTAGGAAGGCAAGGCAGATGGAATTAATCAGCCCTTGACACTCACTCTACCCTCCTCCCCACACACCCTCTAGGCTAGCATAGGCTGGAACTGACAGATTGTGGTTTGCAGCTGCCCTGCTGCCGAGGTGGCAAGAGTGACCTAGGTTTGGACAGGTGGTATAGATGCTGACAGAGGCCAACCTAGCTGTCTTGCCTGCCCTGCCCATTGGCAAGCTTGCTGTGAAGGCACTGGGCTTCCCCGCAGGAGTAGAAGCCGAGGTGCCTGTGTGCATGGTGTGCACTGTGGCACATGCAGTGTGATTACAGAAACAGTTGCTGTTTATGGGCAACTTCTTTTAAAATTATGTATATTTAAAAACTTAATTGACACAAAATAATTAGTAGCTACTTTACAGGTGATTTCGATACCTGTATACAACGTGTGATGACTAGATCAAGGTGACTGGCTCATTCATTACCTTAAGCATTTATTATTGCTTCATACTGGGGACATTCAAAACCCTCTCTGCTAGCTGCTTTGAAATATATAACTACCTACTGTCAATCACATTAGAGGTTATTCCTCCTTTCCACCTGCACCCAGTAACTCTCCTCTCTCCATCTACTCACCTTTCCCAGACTCTGGCAACCACTATTCTATTCTCTCTATCTGTGATATCAACAACTTGAGCTTCCAAATGCAAGAGAGGACATGTGGTATTTGTCTTTCTAGGCCTGGCTTACTTCACTTAGCATAATGTCCTCCAGTTCCATCCACGTTGCCTGGCAACTTCTTGATTGAGGCCCAGACATATTACTCTGAAGTTGGAGGCTGTCTTCTCTTAGAAAACTAAAAGGCCAGCCCTAGGTGTCGCTTAACTAATAACCCATTTCTTTAGTTGTTGCAGTGATTTCCAAAAAACAAGTTAATATCCCCTTCTGCTGAAACATTACAATTTAGCCACCCAATTTTAGCCTTTTCTATCAGGTCCAGTGCTAAACAAACTCTTACGTGAAGGGATTACCTTGTTTTATAATGTGCTCCCACCCCACCTCCACCCCTGGGCTAATCAGATTTGGCAGGAGAGTGCATTGCATTGGTAAACACCTGGATGGCTGGACAGGTGGGGTAGATGGATGGTCGATGGGTGGATAGAGTGGGATGGGGTAATCCCTAAAAGGGGGCACATTCTGTGGTTTGTCCCCTTGTACTCACACTGAGTCTTGATCTCCTATTTTGCCATGCCTGAGGCTGGGTGTCAGTGTGCATGCGATCAATAAAGTTCTGGCTAAAGATCAGTCCAGTCACACCAAGCTGTGAAGCAAAGGGTGAAACAAGGCATTGTCATCTCATAGGAGCAGGACTTCTGAGCACCTTCACTCTCTCTCTTGCTGAGTAAATGCCTCAAAAAGTGGCTTCTTCATTTGCTTCTTTGCTCAGCATCTGCAGCACTCAGAATTGCCTGGATCACTCCTGGGGCACAGGAGCTCAGGCTTTTCCTTCAAAGTGATGGGTGGTAGTGGTGAGGTCTGGTAGGGTGTGAGGGATTGAAATGAAGCAGGGAACTGGAGTAAGGAAGGGGGAAAGTGGCCCAGGCACTGCACCAGATGGTTCAAATTAGAATCAGAAAAGTCCTTTCCTCCATTACAGCCACGTGCAAGAAGGTTCCAACTCAGGAGAGCAGCAAGAAGTCATATGCTGGGAAGAGAAAAGAGCAGGGAGCAGGGAAGTATCAGGTGGCCTGTTCTTCTATGGCCAGTTTTGTCCAATACACACTGTTCCTACATCCCACCTCTGAATTCTGAAGGGCCAGTGGCAGTGCCTGACAGGCAGCCATTCATTCACTGTTTTAACTAATGTTTATTGAAGGCTTGACATATATCAACACTATGCTAGAAAGACTCTTCTGCAGTGGAGACAGAAGAGACAATACATGAGTCTTAACATGAGCAGTACTTTAAAATATGAACCTGAACACTAGGGAAGCAGAGAAGTAACAGGGGCCCCTGGTTCCTGTGTGAACCAAAGACAATGTTGTGGAGGAGGAATTTTGAGCTGGGTTCTGAAATGTGAGTTTAAAATGATGCACAAAATGTGGTATCACAAAAAAGATCACCATTGAGATATCTAGGTTTTTGTCCTGAACCAATGACTAAGGCCAGCACTAGGCTGAAGCAAGTCAGGCCTCTTAGGTACAGAATTCAAGGTGACTCATGCTTGGGGTCCTGCATGGGAGGGTGGAGGGGGCTCCTGAAACCCTGTCCTGGGCGCTGCTCTTGTTCCGGTCCCCCAAGCGCAAGCCCAGCTCTCTGTCCAACCAGGCCAGTTCCGCATCACTTGGCGTCCCTGGCTGTTGCTTCCTCGCCTGTATGGCACTGGTCTGGGTGGTGTGAAGACACCTCTCCCACACAGTTTCTGGGATGGCCCTCTGGGTGCCTTTTCCACTAGTAAACACCACGAAGTGCAGGTGTGTGCCTGAAGAGCTCAGGAAGCTGTGCGCCAGGCCCCAGGGCAGGAATAAGGATTCTGTTTTCTCCACCTTTCCTGTTTACTTGCAGCTTTTGCTGCCTCCTGTTTCCACTTAGCATGGGAAGCTTAAGTTATTGCATTGCCATTTTACAGTGAAGGAATTAGATTTCTAATAAGGTTTAAATGGGAAATGAGCTCTGTGAGTACCAGGCTCAGCAGTTCTAAATTATAACAGAGGGAAAAGGAGCTTTAAAAATTATTAAATTCAGTGCTTTGGTAAAGAAAGATGAACCATGAGAGAAAGGTTATCCTGTGACTCAGCCTGCAAAATTACCAGTGTGTCAGGAACTTTCTGCCCCCTCCTGTCAAGAAGAAAAGTAAGTTACTACCTGGAGCATCGTTAGCAGCCAGACATTTTCCAAAGGCAGCTGCCCATTGCCTCTGCAGAGCTGTATTCCTGCATCTGACCGCCAGCCACTCTGCTCCTTTTCCCACAAGTAGCACAAACTCAACTTACCCTAAATAAAAACATATTGTTACAAACAGCTCACAAGAGACTACCCAGGCACAGGCTTTGTGTGAGCAATATAAGCTAATTTTATTCTGCCTGGGTGCAGGCAGGCTGAGATAGTGAATGACAGCATCTGGCAGGAGAAGAAGTTAAGTTTTTATAGAGTTTGGGGCTGGGGTTGTAATCTTAGGGAATCTGGGTGAAGTGCTTGGGGTCAAAGTTGTCAGGATGGTCAGAGCAGGTGTGCAGATAATACTGGACTTCTTGGAGAGGGGGATACTGTATGTCCTGCCTTAAATTTTCTTTATGGCCATCTGTTCTGTTTACTGAGGGCAGCATGGCCCTTTAGTGGTTTCCTGTTGTTTGTTGAGGGCTGCATATTTGCTGATTAGGGTCTCACTCAGGTCAGGCATGACACACATTATTCCTTCCAACCCATTCCCTGGCCACCCCACCCACCCCTAACCACGCAAGTTTCTGGAGGAAATCCAAACAGCATTAGATGTTCCAGACGTTCCCAGTATCACTCAGTACTATCTTGGAGGCCAAGCCTTTAGGTTCTCCTGCTGGGGTTTTAGGACATCCTGATCTCGCCATTCTTTCAGTACACCACACCTCCCAACTGCTTTCCCTCTTTAGGCAAGATCTTTCCAGGCAACCCTCGATATTGGCACTTTTGCTTTTTTCCTTCCTTTTCTTGTAGTCCTAGGAATTGAACCCAGAGATCTCACACTGAGCTACATCCCAGACACTCCACTTTTAAAAATTTTGAGTCAAGGTTTTGCTAAGTCGCTAAATTGCGCAGACTAGTATTGAACTTGTGAACATTCTGCCTCAGCCTCCCAGAGTGCTGGGATTATAGACATGTGCCACTACACCTGGCTTATATCTTTTTTTTTTTTTTTTTTTTTTTTTTTTTT